>NC_080574.1:46223500-46837000 GCF_029962835.1 Magnolia sinica | reverse complement strand
TTAATTAAAACTTATGAATTTAAAGGTGGGAACTACGGTGCCAAGGATCCACTTGTATCTATCAAGATGCTACCTTGCTTGATTTAAAGAACACAATTGGAATTGGAGTCCTATCCTATCCAATTGGAAGATAAAGTAATTAAATCAAATCTGAACTTTCATTGACTTAATTCTTAATGGAAGAGAATTGTGATGAGTGGAAGGAATTTCATCACCCTACCATGCCCAGGAAACGATGATAAACAACAGGATTTACCAATCTCATAATCTCAGAATGGAAAAGAAGATACTTAAAGCTATCACAACATATATTGTAATTTGAGTCACAAGAAACTATAGAAAACTAAAAACATTTCTTAAATTCAACCTAAAAGTCAATAAAGTTCAATATAAATAAGAATCAAAGTAAAATAAACATCCATACATGCTACAAGCTTCACCTCTTAGCCCTAGCCAAGAGATTTAGCCAACCAAAGATATGATTGAACTAAAAACTCTTAAATAAAGCATAAAAACTAGCTAAAAGAAGAAGATTGAGGAAGAAGGAAGGACTCATTGAAGTTCTTCAATACTTTGCTCCACTCTTCCAACCCTAATTCGTGCTTAGAAATAATTAAAAGATCCATATTTATAGTATTTGCTTGAACCGACTTTGAAACTGCCTCAAATTTGCGTAAAAAGTTATGCTTTGGTCAGACCGAATTAAAGCTGAAATTGCACTTTCTCACTAGACGAATCTGCCTGATTTTGGTCGGACCGAATTAAGGCTGAAAATTGTGTTTCTGGTTGGACTGTTTTGTGCAATTTCGATCGGACTGAAACTACACTTCTTTTAGATTGAAAGTCTGTTTTAGGAAAATTCTGCTCTAGACTCAGAATTCCAGACTACATTTTTTTAGAGCAATTTTTGAGAATCTTCTTTTTTCAGAACAATTTTGAGGATTCCTTTTCTTCACTTCAAATCTTCGATTTTCTTCATCCCTCACTTAGTTTCCTTGGATCTTTGGCATGTAAATTCTTCATTAATGATTTTCAAATATCCAAATCTTCATTTAGTAATCTTTTAAGCATAAATCTTCTTTTTTAATATCAATTTCACCTTAAGCTCTCGAAATAACCTCGGACATGAAAGCATGCATAATTAAATCGATTAAGCGCTATCATGTTTATAAAAGCAAGGTCTAAATAGGGAAAAATATGTAATATTTCATACTTAACACACCTCCAACCAACATTTTGTTAGTCCCGAGCAAAACATACGTGAAGATATCCTTAATTCTCAGTGTGCAAACCTCTTTTAGAAAATAATATTTTCTGTAATCAAGTATGAATGAATAGAATCAAGACGAGAAAGTGGAACTTTGAAAACTTTGAGACGAATCACATAAGCAATCAATCAAATGGGTTATATATCAATCACTTAGGAACATAAGTTCATATATCAAGTTTTTCAATGTGCTCAATGAAGTTCAACTATCTTTTCATTAAAACACTATCATTTCATAATGTTAGTCATGCTCATCACCTCAAGATTAATTGAATAGTCAAGATCTGATTCCGAACTTATCCTCCTTTTTCTTCTTTTTTCAGTTTTTTTTTTTATTTTATTTTATATCGATGGTCACTTTTACTTATTCATTCTTTTCATCTTTATTCTTTTTAGATTTATCATTCTTTTCCAAAATTTTCTAGTCTTTTCATCACACATGACATTTTTGTCGATCTCACTATTTTTTAACTGATTCTTTTTATCTTTTTAAAGTGGATAAGATCTCTAGACTTAATTCTTAATATCTATCAATGATACTCATACTAACTCTCAGAAATTCTAGCATATTCCAAGAAAGCAAATTGAATGTGTCATGTGATTTAAATTAACATGATATTCAAACTTCCTCCCAATCAATTTAAATGTAAGAACTTAGACGATAGTCTACTTGGTTAATTAAATTCCAACAATTCAAAATTCGATCTCTATCTTATCATCGTACTTAAGGCATTCTTAAATACACAAACTATCACTTTCCAAACAGGTTTTTAGCTTGAAAACTTGAAAAATTTTATAATTTTTTTGCTCAAAACTAAGAAAACACTGATTAGGCTACCTAATCCACACCCCCAACCTAAAACCTACATTGTCCTCAATGTAAAATATATGAGCATGTAATGCACATGAGACAACGAAAAGAAATGAAAAGTGATGGGAAGATAATACATGAAGAAGGAGAATTGAAGCTTTTCCAAAGTTTTTAACATATAAATGGGTTAGTATAAAGACTAAACAAACTGAAATCAAACTATCCTGATCCTAAATCATATGAAAGTAATAAACTTCACTACACCTCCGTCAGACTAGGAGGTCAATCCTGGTATATAGGATCGGTCAGAGGCATGGACATGTCCTTTGAATCAAACTTCTCAACAAATGGCTTGAGACGGTGTCCATTTACTTTGAAATCATTGCAATTCATTGGATTCTTTATCTCAACTGCCCCATGAGGATAGACATTAGTAACAATGAAGGGACCGGTCCAACGAGATCGAAGTTTACCTGAAAAAAGATGTAACCGAGAATTGTACAGAATGACTTTTTGACCGGTTATGAATGATTTTCCAAGGATAGTCTTGTCATGGAATACCTTCATCCTGTCCTTGTAAATTCTTAAGTTCTCATAAGCATCGTATTGATTTTATTTGAGTTCATTCAATTGAAGTTTGCACAGCAAGCCAGCATTGTCCAAATTAAAATTCAGATTTTTGATAGCCCAGTACGCTCTATGTTCCAACTCTACAGGCAAGTAACAAGCTTTCCCATAGACAAGTCAAAAGGGAGACATTCCGATGGGATCTTAAAAGTTGTACGATAAGCCTATAAAGCATCGGTTAAGCGGATTGACTAATCCTTACAGTCAGGGTTAACCATTTTTTTCAGAATTTACTTAATTTCTCTATTGAAAATCTTAGCCTGCCCGCTTGTTTACAGGTGGTATAGAGTGCTCACCTTATGAAAGATGTTCATTCTGTTCTCAAATGGCATATTACAAAAGTGTGAACCTCCATCAATAATGATGGCCCGAGGCGTTCTAAACCAGGAAATGATGTTTTCTTTTAATAATCTAATCACCATTTTGTAATCATTATTCCGGTATGAGATCACTTCGACCCACTTAGTGACATAGTCTACTGCCAATAAAATGTAAATATTTCTAAAGGATTGGGGGAATGACCCCATGAAATCGATGCCCTAACAATTAAATGCTTCAATGATAAGAATTGGGTTTTGCGGCATCATATTTTTATGAGACAATCCTCCCAATTTCAGACAATGCTCACAAGCTTTACAAAACTCATGAGTATTTTTGAACATCGTGGGCCAGTAAAAGCCACACTGCAGGATTTTGACCGTAGTCTTTTTAGCAGAAAAGTGACCACCATAAGCCTAAGAGTGACAAAAGGAGATAACACTCTGATGTTCATTGTTTGGAACACATCTCCTTAGAATTTGGTCCAGACAATATTTAAACAATTAAGGATCATCCTAGAAAAACTTGTGGACATCGGCAAAGAATTTCTTCTTATCTTGCGCAGTCCAATATGTCAGCGTGAAACCTATGACAAGATAATTCACAATGTCAGCAAACCAAGGTAATTAGGAGAGTTTAAACAATTGTTCATTAGGGAACATGTCATTTCTTGGTATCGACTCAAGGGAATCAGGAAGATCAATCCTCGAGAGATGGTCAGCCACTACGTTTTCTACTCCCCCTTTGTCTCATATTTCTATGTTGAACTCTTGGCGTAGAAGGATCCATCTTATTAAGCAGGGTTTATCATCATTCTTAGAAAGAAGGTACTTCATCACTGCATGATAAGTTTAAATGATATGATCTTGGATTCGATCAAGTAAGACCTAAATTTGTCTAAAACGAATACTATGGCTAAAAGTTTCTTTTCTGTAATAGAGTAGTTCACTTGGGCAGAATTTAGAATTATACTCGCATAATGAATCATATAGGGCTTCTTTTCTTTTCTCTGGGCTAATACTGCCCTAATAGCATAGTCAGATGCATCACACATAATCTCAAAAGGGATGATCCATTCAGGTGGCTGCATGATAGGAGCGGTTGTCAACATGCCCTTCAGCTTAGAAAAAGCTCTCTGATATTCTTCACTCCACTCGAATGGTGTATCCTTTTGAAGTAGATTGCATAAAGGACATAAAAGATGACTAAAGTTCTTTATGAATGGTCTATAAAATCTGGCGTGTCTTGAGAAGGATCGCATGTCACGTATGCTCTTGGGTGGAGGTAGGCTAGAGATAAGATCAATTTTAGCCTTGTCTACCTCAATTCCCTTAGATGAAATTATATATCCAATAAAAATTTCCTTGGGCACCATAAAATGACATTTCTCCAAATTCAAAACCAAATTCTTTTCCTCACATTGCTTCAGCACACATTTATGATTTTTCAAACACTCGCTGAAGGATGGACCAAAGACAAAGAAGACGTTCATGAAGACCTCTAAATATTGCTTAATCATGTCAGAAAAAATACTCAACATGCATCGCTGAAAAGTGACGGGGGCATTATATAGTCCAAATGGCATCATTCAGTAAGCAGAGGTGCCAAACGTTGTCTTTTCTTGATCTTCAAGAGCTATCTCTATCTGATTGCAACCCGAATATTCGTCTAGGAAGCAGTAGTAAAAATGACCATGTAGCCTTTCTAAAATTTAATCAATGAAGGGTACAGGAAAGTGGTCCTTCCTTGTGAGGGTAATCAACTTCCTGTAGTCAATGCACATTCTCCAACCAGTAGTAACTCTAGTTGGCACGGGTTCATTGTCAGCATTGGCTACGATGGTGATTCTAGACTTCTTAGGAACTACCTGAGTTGGACTCACCCATTGACTGTCGGATATAGGGTATATGATACCTACTTCCAACAGATTAATTACCTCAGCCTTAACCACTTTTTTCATATTTGGATTGAGTTGACATTGTGGTTATCGGGAGGTTTTCACATTATTCTCAAGATGGATGCAATGAGTATAAATCAAAGGGTCAATTCCCTTGAGGTCTGCAATTGACTATCCAATGGCTCCTTTATGCTCAATGAGAGTAGAAATAAGTATACTCTCTTGTTCCTTCTCAAGGTGAAAAAAGATCACCACCGGGTATGTCTCATCTTGACGTAAGTAGATATATTTAAGATCAGAGTGCAAAGATATTAAGTCAAGCTTCATTGCTTTGAGGCTAGATGGTAAATGAACTACATCAAATTGGGGCAATTTCTCAAATTGTGGCCTCCACCGATTAACTTCAAGTACCGGCGTAGCATCAAGCAAGGCATCCATCTCCCTAATCATATCATTATCTAAATCAGGGAAGTGGGCTAAGCAAGTCTTTAGAGCGTAAGAGTATAGAGTCAGGAGTGCTCTATCTTCCACGAAATAATCAATCATGTTAATGCTGTGGGTATCATCATCATCGTCTGATTGTTTATTCATATTGAAAAAGATGTTGAGTTCCAATGTAATTTTTCTAAGAGATAAATTCATAATTTCATTCCTACAATTAATGATGGCATTTGATGTAGTAAGGAATGGGTGACCAAGAATTACTAGAGTTTAAGTGCTCACATCTATGATGGGTTGAGTATCCAAGACAATAAAATTTACTAGATATTAGAATTTATCAACTTAGACCAACACATCCTCAATCATCCCTCTCGGTACATGAACTGATCGATTAGTGAGTTGTAATATGGTCTGGGTAGGTTTTAATTCACCTAGACCCAATTGTTCATAAACTAAATAAGGGATCAAATTTACACTCGCCCCTAAGTCAAGAAGTGCGTGATCAATCCAGCAGTTCCCAATTACACAAGTGATGGTTGGGCTACCAGGATCTTTGTATTTTTATGGCATATCTTACTTGAGGATGACACTCACTTTTTCTATCAAAAAAAAAATTCTTTTGTATGATTTATTGTCTTTTGGTAATGCATAGATCTTTCAAAAATTTGGCAAATGAAAGTATTTGTTTAACTACATCTAGTAGACGAATACTGACCTTCATTTGCTTAAGCACCTCTAGAATGTTCTGGGAGTTAGAGAGATGTTTTGGTGCAATCAACTACTGAGGGAATGGTGCAGTCGGCTTACTTTGAAGTTCCAATTCTAACGTATGTGGGGCATTACTAGGTCTATCAATCTCATCTATTTCCAGGTTCTTAGGATTTTCAGCCCTTACCAGAATAGCTTTGTCAATTGTCTTCTCACTCCTAAGAGTGGTGATAGATTTAACTTCTTCCATCTATTTTAAAGAGCTTGGGTCACTTATTTCATATTGCAGTTTTGGGTTAGGGAGAGGCTGGGCCGGAAGGATCGCTTTCTCCCTAATCAAATTTTTTGTCTCAAGCCCTTGTATGACCTTTGTAAGGTCTTGAAAGGCTTGTAGCATACCCTGATAAAAAAGCTCTTGATTTTGAATATGTTTTAAGATCGGATCCTCTTGAGGTTTCCTTTGATTCGGAAATTAGTTAAGGATCCCTTGAGGAGTAGTAGTTTGTCGATTCCTCCAAATGAAGTTTTGATGGTTCCTCCAGCTTGAGTTATATGTATTTGAGGTGGGTCTACTGAAAGGTCTTTGGTAGTTGTCTATGGCATTTGATTGCTCATTCAATATCTCTTGAAAAATAGGAATTGTTAGACAATTCTCAGTTGTATGTATGTTACAAGCACAAATACCACAAACAACTTCCGTAGCATTTTCGGGTTCTACCTTCTTAAGTTCCATGGCCTCGACTTTTTTTATGAGTTTGGCCATTCTTGCATTTATATCATCTTCCTCTTTTAAAACATAAATTTCTCCTATTTTCTTTGATTGAGTAGGCTTAGAAGTGGCAGTTCTTGAGGAGGTATCCCATGATTGTGTGTTTTCAGCAAGTTTATCAAAATAATCCCACGCATCATTGGCTTCCTTATTCATGAATTCCCCATTACACATCATTTCCAGAAATTGGTGCATGGGTGAGGTCAATCCCTCATAGAAAAAGCTTGTTATACTCCATGTTTTGTAGCCATGTTGTGGACATGAATTTATGAGATCCTTAAATCGCTCCCAACACTAGAAGGTTTCATTCGCTTTTTGTGCAAAATTCATGATTGTTTTCCTTAAGGTATTTGTTTTATGATATGGAAAGAACTTTTTAAGAAACTCCCTTGTCATCTCAGCCCATGTGCCAATGGACCTTGGTCTTAAGGAATGTAACTACGACTTAGCCTTTTCTTTCAAAGAAAAAGGAAACAATTTTAACCTAACTGTGTCATCAGACACGTTTGTGAAGTGTAATGTAGATATTATTTCATCAAAATCTTTCATATGCAAGTATGGACTTTCAGATTCTAGTCCATGAAACTTCGGGAGGAGTTGAATTACACATGGTTTAATATCCATGGTTCCTACATTCAATTGGAATATTATGTAGAAAGGTGTGCTCACCCCCGCCGGTTGTAAATAATCTCATAGAGTATGAGGTAGGGGTGCATTACGCACCTTGTTTTCATCTTGAACTTCCTCAACAGGTGGTTAAGGTTGATTTGTAGCCATTACTTCTACCAACTCAGAGGATCTCAGGTCGTGTCTAATATGGTGATGGATAGGCAACCCTTTGACTAATCCTCCTTCACTCAAGAGATGGAGGGTGTCATTACGAACCCACTTGGGCATGAAATACTCTCATCCCTCAAGTAACTAAACAATTAAACCTAAAAAGAAAACTAGAAAAACTAAAATAAATAAGAGATCTAGAAAAGATAAGAGAGAGTGTTGGAACAAAATTAATGAATAAGAGTTACTATGTTAGAATCCTACAAAACAGAAAATAATGTTAGTTTAAAAAAAAAAATCAGAAAAAAAATCCTAACCTAAAAATATAGCAGAAAAATAAACCCTAATCTTAACTTAATCTTAATAAGAGTTGTTATGTTGGGATCCTACAAAATAGAAAATATGTTCACTTCCGTTGTGCATATATATATATATATATGAAAAATCATTAGTGTTCCCTCCCATTCTTCCCTATTGTGGATTCGTTTGTCTTATGAATGGGGGTGATTGTTTACCCAAGGGTTAGATACACATATATTCAAATTCTCACAAGTGGACAAATGATTTAGTAATTTAGATTGTCGATATGTTTATTCCCACCGTGGATGGACCATGACTTGGTTTGAAAGATTCAAAGAACCAATCTTAGTAGTAGTTTTCTTAATCATTTATCTTCAAGTCACGGATTAAAAGGTTAAGATTGTTCATTGTGTCAATCTATTGCTAGAAGTATAATCCATTAGTGAAACACAACAATTAATTATTTTGATTATTTAACAAAGTGCCATTCTTGTTAAAATTGAAAGCCTCTATGTCCTAACTAAAGACCCACATGTGCCATATAATTTCAAGATGTGGAAATGATTGTAGAGCCACATGTGAACTTTCACATACAACCAATCAAATTCGTAACAAAGATAGGCTGCATCGTGAAGATTATCAGGCACATTATCTAATAAATGTCCACCAATCATCTAGTTGGGACACAAGTCTAGTGTAATTCTTGGTTCAATGGTATGCATTCAATCACCCACTCCTATGGTGTGGCCCACCTGAGTCTTAGATCTGTAACTACCCGCATTTCAGACTAAGGTGTAACCACATGCTAACGTGACCCACCTGAGTTCGAATTGACACCACCCATGATCAAACAACCTAATGGGACCCATACAAGAGGATCGATGGTATGGATCTCATTAATCACCACTGTGGGACCCACGCTCCTAATGAGTGTGCACGAAACATAGACGGTCTGGCGGTTCACCAAAACCAGGAAGTGTCAAATCGGGCATTGACCGATGGAATTTGAAAATTCCCTCTTCTTTCCTTATATTCCTAGTGATGGACAGTCGTCCGCTGTGATTGTATGATGGGGCACCATCACTATCTGAAGGGTTGATCCAAACTGTCCATCCTACAGAGGGATCAATTTTGAACAACCCCCAAGGCACTCCACACGAAGATGAGCCCCCATATAGGTACAAATCCAGTCATAACTGGACTGTGCGCAGAAGAGAAATTCAAAAGAAAACAAAAACCGTTCGAGAAAACCAATGATCTTGTAGCATCCACCATTAAACAGAGATCATCTTAGTCATTCAATCCACATCAGTTGAAGGTGTCTGAAAAGAACACAAGGGAAGAGGAATATGGCATTCCGCCTTTTCCCTTACGCAAACCATGATTCTGAGAATTTCATCCACACACTTCCTAGGATTTCGTTCGCAAGAAGATGCGATCAGATCAAGAACCCAACGGGCTAGGTACCATTGGATAAACAAAATCTAACCATTCAAGAGAACCTCCTTGAATCAAGGAAGATGAGGGCCGATCCATTAGTTGATCAACAAATGTCTGCCCGATCACGTGCTAAGCAACGGAACCACGACAGACATCTGGAATCAATCAGAGACGTCCATTGGATGGCTTCCTTTCCAAGAAATCTCACCCAGAAATCAGATGGGACCAAGCATGATTACAACTCCATAGATTCGGGCCCACACGTAGTTCAACTGCTAAACTCCTTGCGTAAACAGAACACGTAAGGAAAGAAACACCATCCAACTATGATTCCCTTTTCGTAGAGACCAAGCGAATATAAATAGGAAAGAGAGGTGGACAGAGAAAAATGTCCAAGGAAGAAAGAAGAAAGAGAGAGAGAGAGAGAGAGAGAGAGAGAGAGGAGGATGAGAAGAGATTGCCAAGTGCCATCCAGCAAACCACTGATAATGAAAGAGAAGAGAGAAGAAAATGAGCGGAGTGCACCAGTCTACCGAACTGCTGGTCGAAAATAGTTCAGGTCCAACCGATCTCTTTTATTTTCTTTCCTTTTCTAACTCTTCCTATCCCTTCACAACAAAGGAGGTAGAATATAAATCACACCTTTCAAGACAACTAAACTTGCTGAGAATATAGTTCTAAACTGGGCACTGATCCTGATCATCCAATTCATGTGGGTTAGGGCAAGAGAACATGTTCTGATCTTAAGATTACCTTAGGCCTTTGACCTTACTAATAGCCGATCAAAGAACTAAAGGTGAAGGATTTCCTCTAAGTTTATATTAATTTGAGTTGGTTTAGTTTAAATTTTGTCTCCTCACATGCTTTGAATCCTTCTTACAATTATTTAAGATTTCCCCACCAATTATCTTTCCTTTGAGAACAATGGTTAAGTTATGATGTTAACCTTGCATGATCGTTTTGAATTTATGTAAGAACTACTCCCCTTTAAACCTTGAATTGAATCGCCTGCACTTATTTTACATGCTTCAAGTCTCTAATAATTCTGTGAACTTTGATGCGTAATTCAAAATACTATGTCACTATCTTGCACTCAAGTATTATGTTGGGAATCCTACTTTTAGCGATCAAATAAATATCGTGGACGTAATGCAGTTCAGGTAGCGGCCCATGGGTCAATACGTAATTTCACATATCTTGGGTAGTGTTGTACAAATTGATATAAGTGATTTGCAATGTGTGTTACATCACCTTCGGGATTGGATGTCGCAAATAGTTGCTCTATGAACAAATCATGTCACCTAATTTATCCGAGTCATGTATTGTGTCATCTTGGGATAACCACATAAATCCATGTTAATATGGGACACATCAATGAATCTCCGTAGAATGGGATGTGGGGCGAGCAAAATAATTCTAAACATGTTTCATATTGTGACGATCGCTAAGTTTGATGAACCACGTATACTTTGCTAGGCATGTATCTCATATATGTTGCTTGCTCATAATGATAACTCTTGTAGTAGTGGAGTATGGGACGTATCAGAACCATTGCATTGCTTTTATAAATCTCTTGAATTATTGATAACCTTGAAGGATAACCATCACTATGAGTAGGGTATTAACCCTCTCCAAATGTGCAGATGATACAGGTGACGTACAGGTTGAGGATCCAGAGGATCATCTCCCGATGGAAGACTACACTGATTGAATAAAGATAATAGTTTTATGAATTTGGTTTTATTTATATTTACACTAGAAAAACTCTATGATGTAATAGGCTCCCATTGTGAGAGCATTTGGTAATTAGTTGAACTTCATTCAAATAGAATAATAAATATGGTTGATTTTACTCTTGTGGTTGATTACCTTCATGAATGTAATTGCATGGAAACCAAATGAAAGGAAATTTGAGAAAATACTTGAAATACATATGAGATCTTACATTATTAACACCTCGAATTTTAGGCACGAGTATGTACTTGAGTACAGAATTTCAGGATGTTACAGGTTTGGCCTTGTTTTTAGCATGAAATCCTATCACGAGCATGTGAAATTGAAGGATGGAGTGAATGTCACAAGGACATTATGGTGGGCTCCATCAAACTTTAGTTGAGCTATTGTCTGCAATGGGAAAATGGTGTAAAATAGTGGAAACTATAATTAAAAAAAAGGGGCAAAACTATCTTTTAGGCTACTTTTAGACACCCTACCTTAAACGAGATTAAAAAATATTCTCGAGCTTCAGTATAACTCCAATCAAAAGTATTTGTATGGCTCGACACTCCTGATATGACCATACAGGTTAGATAGGGTACGACCTAGGATAGTTTTTAGAAGTGCCACCAAGACGGATCAACATATTAGAAGGGTTACCAGAGCAATCAAACGTATAGAATTATGGCAAAGTTGTTCCTAAGCCAGCCATAAGGCCCTGAAAAGTCTAAAGGGATAGACTGGGAAGGCCTTTGACGTAACTCAAAAATGATCAATGAGACAAATCGACGGGACCACGACCCGTTCGACTTGATCTTGATCGCTCGCCCACATGTGCCCGTAAGTCACAAAATAGTTAAGATGAATTTCCTCCACTCCACTGGTACAAAAAACTCATAAAAATGCAATAGATAGGATCCCTAGCATATCCCAGAGGTGTCTATTGGATTTGATTGGTTTATACCAAATCAGGTGGATGGTAAGATCAAGATGAACACCAGAACACTGAAAACTCTTAGAGCACCAAATGCATAAAGTGCTAGCATGGAAAATGGCACTCTAAGAAAAATGACCCTTAAAGGGTTGGTCATAGAAAGCATTCCCAAATGGCAATACTTTTTATAAAAGTCTATTTGACATCTTCATCTATAAAGTAAACCTATGGGGGTAAAAGACGACACTTGTAGGACCATTATTTGGCTTATTTAAGGACCACATCTACGAGCCATTTAAGGGAGACAAAGGCCGAGAGTTGGGAGCGGGGGGGAAGCTATTGGAGTTACAGTGTCCCGGTTGAAGTTCCTGCTGAGCCACACCATTGTTGTTGTGCTACCAATCCGCCTTATAAGCTTGTTCTGGCTCCTTGTCAACTCCGAAGAGCTAAGTGCATCGTTACTCTATCCAGACAAAAGGTCAAACTGTCAAATTAGAAGAATCTTTCAAACTTAAATATGTAGAGTGGAATGTGGTCTGATATTTATTAATCTGGTTTCCCTTTTTCTTCTCATATGTCAAATCAGACCACATTCCACTCTACATATTTTAAGAACATCCACATATACACATCTTTACTTTTTTCTTTTTTCTACTACTTTTATTTTACTTTAGTTTTCCTAACTAGGGTCCTGATACCTTACATAATATGGCATAATGTAGTGAAACTAAAGTTTATCTAAAAAAAAAAAATCTCATAAAATCTCATAAAGTAGAGACTCTATGTTACACGTGTGGAAAAGGGTGTTTAACCTCTTTTCCTAATCGAGGCCTTTACCCATAATATATAGTGTAGATCAACCATAGGAGTTGCGAGTCGGGAAATCTAGTAATATCCCAGTCCACAAATGATTCTATAGTTTCTAGCCAACCGTAGACTCTAGAATATTTAGCTAGTGGTGATTGTTATTAAATTATCCAATCCAATATGCACTCAGGAACATAGCACAACTATTTTGGCTTGTAATCATCAACTTAACAAACGCTAAAAGAAAACTAAAACGACCAGGAGAAATAGTAGCAACACTCTCGTTGAGTGTGTTTGTGTCTTCACGCGCGGGGCGTTCACACTAGTAATGGTTCTTTCAGTTAATTATTCATCGGTCCAAGTCAAAGAATGCACTTTTTCAACAATATATCTAAAAGGCAAGTGCTTATTTGGAAATACTTTAGAAATAAGCATGCTTTTTTAGATGTATAAAAAGCGATTATACGAAAAAATTCCTATTATAAACTTTCAAATTTAAATGGGAAAAAAGCTATTTTTTTAAACCCACGCACTCACACCACAGTGGGTACTCAAACCCATAACCTCTTATTGAAACTCTTGTGAGCCTACAACTGAGGCATGAGCAAGGACATGAGAATAAAAGCCTCTTAACTCAATTTTCGTTCATAGAAATCAAAGATCTATTGTTTGGTGCTATGATACCGCTTGAGAAATCCTGGTTAGGAGTGCCCATACGATTTAGTTGTATCTACGTGATCTTGTGTGAAATTATGCCTGTAACGTACTGGGATTACCATGGTTGCACGTAAAGAAGCTTGGCGGAACTAAGGAATGAAGGCTATGTCTTAAAGGTGGGGTGATTAAAACCTATTTTAAAATATGCCTTTCGAAAACCCAATTGCTTAATTTAAACTAATTACATAAACTACAAATGATTAGCAAATAAGTAACTAGTCTATAACATGATAGTGTATATGTGTGTGTGAGATGTGCTAACTACTAATACTGGGCATTCATTTAATCATGCATGCATACATAATTAAACATTCAAACACATTCATAATTAAACAAGTGCACAAATGAAAATCTCAAACACAATCATATACAAAGCTTTGGCTACTTGCTTACTCCACTCCCGGTGGACACACCCAACTCATAAGTGTACTAGATTTCACTATAAGAGGTTTTAAATCAGGTTAATATCTAACTTGTACATCCCTACAAAAGGACTCTAAAATTTAGGCCCTACACAAGATCCAAGGTTATACACAAGAATCCGGATTTAGGCCCTACACAAGAGCCAAGATCCTACATAAGAACTTGGTAAGTACACTTTCGCTGGAGGCGCCTTTTAGAGACTTTAGTTGGTTTTCTATAGACTAACCAATAACCACGATTATATCCTAAGGCCCTACATTTACTCCCACTGAGGCTCCCATGGAGACTGACACACAAACACTCATGTCGGATGACCTACACAAGGATTTGATTTAGGCCCTACATAAGAACCTAGTTCGAGTTTGAATCACAAACTCTCACCTTCAATCTTACACAAGGAAAGAGAGTAAATGGACTCCTATGCTTGACAACTTACTTGTCTGATTGAGTTATTTTGTAGCTCCATATTGGGTTGCTTGATTGTCGCTCTCCTATGCTTCAATGAGCTCCTCGATGCTCCTTAGATCATGATGTCGCTGCTTTGCCAACGCCTCAGCTCTAAGATCAATCACCTTGCATTTGATGCTCCTTCGAGGTGACCAAGGTAATGAGAGGTTAGTTGAATCTCTTAAAACTAATGGAAAGTTGTTTTCCTACGGGATTTATCTAGATGAGTCTTCTAGAAGATTTAGATAATGGTATGTCAAGATAGCTTAAGTCCAATCTCTAGAAAATGGAAGATTTTTAACACATCTTTAAGGTAGAGGTTGGAATCTTTATAAGAGTGTTAATCTCAAGGAAGATTATTTAGAACTAATGGTATAGAGGCTTGGGATGAGAGATATGAACATATTTCACTTAATCTTCCATTGCACTTAAAACCCAAAAAAAAGGGCCAAAGAACTGATTCCCCTTTAAAAGAAGTTCGAGCTCCAATGGTAAAAAAAGGGGTAGAAAATGGCTCTATCAATACCATCGAAGGTGACTTCAATGCCATCGAACTAAATCAAAGAATGTTGCCAGAAATATCTGATTTGTCTGTTCGATGCCATTGACAGACCTCCGATGCCATCGAGAAAATCAGAAAAACTGTCATTTTGTTGCTAGACAGCTCTGACTCTCGATCAATGTTATCGAGGTATCCTTTGATGCTATCAAACTACACCTTCGATGCCATCAAAGGTGGCGTCGATGCCATCGAGAAAATCATAACAAATATCAATTTTTTGTTGGACAGTTTTAACTCTCGATCGATGCCATTGAACAACTATCAAAAGCTATTGTTTTGGACTATTATTTATACAACAGCTTCACACCTCTTCCAGACTTATTTATTATGTTTTACTTTATTTTTTAAGGCTAATAGATGATCAATTAGGTATTCATATTGATCCTAAATCATCTAGAGGTCTAATGGTTGTTTTAGATCACGGGTTTGGTTACAAAGGAACCTCATTTACATATTCTTTGTTCCTTGATGATCTATCTTCACTTGTGTTTTCGGTCTTCACTTTCTAAGGGCTTAATCGACTACATGACACAAGGACTCACATAAATGACAAATAAGGTACAAAAATTAGTGCACTTATAATCTCTCATTTTATCAATTACGTGATGAAAAACCTAACCTAAGATCATGTCATGGTCCATACCAATGACATACCAAAATAACTTAAAATATTTTATGCAAATATAGAAGATTTACAACTCGATACACTAAGACATGTAATACTTGTATTGCTCCGCCATAATTGCTTCCCTGATCAAACTTATAACAATACAGACAAACTGCAAAACATAATTCATTATATTGGTGGGACTTGATCTTTCTCTCCATTTTTGTCAGTATTTGATAAAGAGTTAGTTCTAAAAAATATACCAATAGAAATACGACATGAAACTACTTTCTAATTTATAAATTTACCAATTGAAAGGAACATACTAACAAGGGTTAATGGATGCATATAATTATTATAAACATGGAGCACGTTGATTATGGTCATTCAAAAGATATACTAATTAAGAATAAGAATGACCAATGATAATTTAAGCTATAAACATATGATATTTAGAATTCAGCAACTTTAAATTTTAAATTAACAATACAAGTGAGGCTAAATCCTCAAATTTAATAATTAAGCATAATATGAGGCTAAAATCCTCAAATTTTCCTATATGCTCATATGTGAGGTTGAAAATCTCAAATTTTACAATTGGCTCATAAATGAGGCGTATATCCTCAAATTCATCATTTCAAATCAAAGAGACCTTTTAAGGTCACCTTCTCAGGGTGTTATGGTCTCCCAAATTTTCAAGGAGGGATATTGTGATGTAGACCGTTAAGACACACAAGTGACTAAGGTCCTCAATACTAGAGGAGTATTCTAAAGCGGATTCGGACTCCTTCGTATCATCCCATATTGTCATCATTGCCTTGTCTTTAGATCTTTTTTTGCTAGGGTAATCAGGAAAAAAATGTCTATAACCCTCACAGTTGTAACATTGGATTGCTTAGGTAGTTAGACAGGTTTTTCTTTATGTTTGTCAACCTTCTTGTCACAACTCTTCCCTCTATAAAACTTGAGGAATTTCTTAAATTTTTTAAAGATAATTCCTCCTCATCATCCTCCACATCACTATCACTTTCAAATTTAATTTTTTTTAATGTTTATGTGAATGCTTATAGGATGTTTTGAGGACGACTAATTTCTTTGCTATAGAGGGGGTCTTAAAGTGCAATTCAAAAGTTTGTAAGGAACTTTAAAGTTCTTCTACTTTTATTTCATGTGTATTCCTACACTCTTCTATTGAGGCTATCTTGTGAGTGAACCTATTCGGTAGGGATCTAAGTATTTTCTTATATATACGCCCTTCCGAAATCCTCTCTCCTAAACTCCATATGGAATTGCAAATAACATTTAGTTGGGAGTAAAATTTCATGAAAGTTTCAGACTCTTTCATCTTAATGTTTTGGAATTGGGTTATTAAGATTTGAAGCTTTAATCTTTTTACCGTGCTTGTTCATTCGTGGGAGACTTTTAGATGTCCCATGCTTCCTTCCCTGTTTTATAAGTGCATATGTGTCTAAATTCATGGGAGGAAACCGCACAATAAATAACATTGAGAGCTTTGTCATCATAAGTATAGCGAGCTCTTTCATTGACACTCCATTTGGATTTATCTTTCAGACTACTAATAATTCTACTATCAACCATGACTTATTCCATAGGTATCCTCCATCCTTGTTTGATAATAACCAAATCATAAGGTCAAGGAATCTTAGAAAGACCCTCATCCTAGCCTTTTAATACGCGTAGTTAGACCTATTAAAATATGGTGGTCATGTAAAGACACATCGCTCCTGGTTAGACATCATTCTTAGGCTCATTGGATCAACTCAAGGTGGCTAAGACCTTCAAGAGCTATCCACTCTGATATCAATAGAAAGTGTGCCCATGGCGTAATGGTATTACCACGGCTATGCATGTGAAAGCTTGGCAGAGTTAAGGAATTAAGGCTATGTCCTAAAGGGGGTGATTATGATCTATTTTAAAATATGCCTTTTGAAAACTCAATTGCCTAACTTAAAACTAATTTTCAATTAAACTAAGCAAGGTAATGTAATTCTAAAGCTTCTAAGCCAATAGAGGGTCCAATCACATAGACTACAAATGATTAGTAAATAATCAACTAGTCTATAACATGATAGTGTATATGTGTGTGTGAGATGTGCTCACTATCAATACTAGGCATTCATCTAATCATGCATATATAATTAAACATTCAAATACATAGCATAATTTAAAAAGTGCATAAATGAAAATCCCAAACACAATCATATATAGTGTTTCGGTTACTTGCCTATTCCACTCTCGACGAAAGCACTCAACACATGAGTGTACATGATTTCACTATAGAAGATTTTAAATCAGGTTAACCTCTAACCTTTATAGCCCTACACAAATACTCTAAAATTTAGGCCCTAGACAAGAGCCAAATTCCTACACAGGAACCCAGTATGTACACTCCCGCCGGAGGCTATCACAAGAGACTTTAGTTGGTTTTCCATAGGCTAACCAACAACCATGGTCATATCTAAAGGATCTACGTTTACTACCATCAGAGGCTCATACAAAGACTAACACACAAACTCTTGTGCCGGTTGATCTACACAAGGATTTGATTTATGCCCTACATAAGAGCCAAGGTCCTACACAAGAACCTATTTCGAGTTTGAATCACAAACTCTTACCTTCAATTCTATACAAGAAAAGAGAGTAAAAGGACTCTTATGCTTGACAACTTACTTGTCTGATTAAGTCTCTTTTGTAGCTCCATGTTGGGTTGCTTGATTGTCACTCTCCTGTGCTTCAATCAGCTCCTCAATGCTCCCCCAATCATGATGCCATTACTCTGTCAAGGCCTCAGTTCCAAGATCAATCACTTTGTATTTGATGCTCCTTCAAGGTGACCAAGGTAATGAGATGTTGGTTGAATCTCCTAAAACTAATGGAAAGTTGTTTTCCTAAGGGATTCACCTACATGAATCTTCTAGAAGATTTAGACAATAGTATGTCAAGATAGCTTAAGTCTAATCTCCAGAAAATGGAAGATTTCTAACACATCTTCAAGGTAGAGGTTAGAATCCTCATAAGGGTGTTAATCTCAAGGAAGATTGTTTAGAACTCAATGGTATAGAGGCTTTGGATGAGGGATATGAACATGGATTAACCCAATCTTTTATTGCATAAAAAATTCATAAAAACGCTCAAGTACCAATTGCCCTTGAAAAGAAGTTCGAGTTCTAATGGAAAAAAAAGAAGAAGGCAAAAAACAGTTCTGTCGATGCCATCGAAGGCTTCCACGATACCATCAAACTAAATCAAAGAATGTTGCTAGACATATCTGATTTGTTTATTTGATGTCATTAAAGGTGTCCTCTATGCCATCGAGAAAATTAGAAAAATTGTCATTTTATTGCTAGACAGTTCTAACTCTCGGTTGATGTTATCGAGGTGTCCTTCGATGCCATCGAACTAAACCTTGGCCTTGATGCCATCGACAAAATCAGAACAAATATAATTTGTTTTTTGAACAGTTCTGACTCTCGATTGATGCCAATGTGGGGGCCTTCGATGCCATCAAAGGCCCTTCGATGGCAGCTCGATCCCATCGAACAACCATCGAAAGTTGTTGTTTTGGATTATTGTTTACATATCAACTTCACACCTCTTCTAACCTTATATATCATATTTTACTTAGTTTTCTAAGCCTAGGGGATGATCAATTAGGTATTCCTATTAAGCCTAGATCATCTAGAGATTTAATGATTATTTTTTGTCAAGCGTTAGGGTCATAAAGGAATCTTATTTACCTGTTCTTTGCTCCTTGATACTCTATCTTCGCTTGTGTCTTCGGTCCTCACTTTTTAAGGACTCAACTGACTACGTGGCACAAGTCCTCACGTGATTGACAAATAGGGTGTAAAAATCAATGCACTTTCATTATGGACCTTCACAGAAAGTAGAAAATGGATGACGTTTTAGTGGTTTGTCTAACTACTATGGGAGCAAAAATGATCGAGTCACCTCTCTGATTCTATGCCTAGGATGACCCTTACATAAAACGTCTATATTGTTTAAAGGCAGCCTTAAAGGACAATAAATATAATTTCCCGTCTTTATTTTCTCTCTAGAAGAGCATCTCGATTGAAATGTCTTTATCAAAGGCACATTTCATTTTTATGAAGGGAGCAATTGGGGAAGAATTGAAGGGAATATGGATTAATCTCTCCCTTATCCCAATATTTTTCCTTATATTTAAAATTTTAATTATGAGAGAAAATTAGAAGAGAGAGAAAACCTTGTTGGATTCACCCATTAGAGGTTGACTATAAGTTGACTACACGAGCTAAGATCCAACATAATTAAATTTTATTTGGTTGTTATACCAAGTTCTCGTCGATAACTTAGAAAATTTTTATATTTTGTTGAATTTCTCCGTGTTCTCCATTCTCAAATAGAAGCTAGGGCATTTTTCACATGTAAAGGTTGGAAAATGGAATTCCTATGGATGTAAAATCTAATAGAAAAGTGTGAGCTAAATAATTTTGTTTTTATTTAAAATACCATTAAAATACTAAGTAAAAATAAAAAATAAAAAATAAAAAATAAGATCTCACCTTAAAAGCATTTTTTCTTTAAAATACCTTACTAATTTGAGAAATATAAAAATAGGAGACTTCTACCACTTAAAGTTCCTGAATTATCTTTGGTGACGGTAAGATATTATTACACATGAGTCCACCAATAACCATGCGCCTACTCCCCCTACCATGTTCAATGTGTTTTATCCACCCTCTCCATTTATTTTTCTGGATCATTTTAGAGCGTGAGCCCAAAAATGGAGCCACTACAAGAAATGAAGGCAAAAACGACGGTGGATGGAACCCTTTGCCGGCTGGAACCAAAGCCGGCTGTGGGCAAAGGGCCACTGTTAAATCAAAATCACGGATGCCGTAATCTCATTCGGCCCTTTCCCTCTCCGCATCGCCAACTCTCTCGCTCTGCGCCTCTCTCTCTCAGCACGCTCTGCGCCTCTCTCTCTCAGCACCTCTCCCTCTCCGCTCGATCTCTCTCTGCCTCTCTCTCACCGTCTCTTTCTCTCCCTCTCCACTCTCGAACCCACCCATCTCCCTCTCCTCTCCTCTCTCTCTCTCTCTCTCTCTCTCTCTCTGTCTTCCATCCTCCGACACGAACTGAAAACTATAGTTGTTGTGCTTATCCATCCTGCACGAGCAGAGCACTAGGTCCGGCCAGATCTGGTCCTTTTACTCACTGCAAACAGGTACAAATCTTAGCCAAAATTACACCACAATGGCATTTCACCAAAACATCCCTCTGCCCTCGATTCTATTCCCTTCTTTCCCTTCCCTCCCTCCCTCCCTCCTAGGTTTTGCGATTTCTGCTGTTTTAGAGATAGATACTGCAAATAAGTTTTGAACTCAAGAATGTCTATGCTGGAGCCTTGGAAGTACTTGTATGTGTTTTGTTCTTAATATGGTGAATTTGCTCATGGTTGGAGATTTTTGGGCTTTTTATGCATGGATATAGGCGATCTCTAATCTTCAGATGGGCTTTTTACTGGTAAATTTTTTTCGATTTTAGAAAAATCTGATATACTTTTTGTTTGTTATCCAATCTCCTGGTTTGAGACACCTGTGGATTTGCTTCTGGTTTCATAGCCAAAATCTCTCTCTCTCTCTCTCTCTCTCTTGTTTGCATTATACAGATGATTTGCCTTGCTTTCTCAAGACCATGAAAAATAGATGGCAGATGTTTCAATCCAAATTTCAGGCCGGAGATATTTATTTTGCTGTCTAATGCAAGTGCTCAGATCCTATCCTTTGTTTGAAGAGTTATGTCAGAGGACTTGGTGTTGCTTTTCCAATCGATGCTCATGCTTGGAATTAGTATTAAACTTGCTTTCATTATGGTTTTGCTTTCAACTGATAAAAGATCAAGACTTCCGTGTACAGCTTGTGGAATTAGTATTGGACTTGCTTTCAATGTGGACTTGCTACTAATATTTATGGATTCTACAGTTTGTATATGAATATTCATATAGGCCTTTGTGGGAAAAATTTGTATGTAGGTCTTTATGCTTATAATAATCATTCCATTGAATGGCCCATTCATAAATTTGTGCTTATATCTTCTATTTTAACTGCCTGATGTAGCATGTATAACTATTGACATGACCATGATAAGGCTGATAATTGATTTTTGGTAATTATAATGATGGTAATCAATAGATAAATGGTACATATTACTGGGCTATGGGCCCCACTTGTCATTGTTGAATACCTGTATATACTGTTAAGAGACACACATTACGTATATAGGGAGTTATTTGATACTCTAGCAGCATATGACTCTTTTACTAAAAGTATGTCTCTAATTATTCCATCAAAATTATGTTCTTCTCATGCATTTACTAAAACTAAATGAGGCTAATCTTTTTAAATGAATTTTTTTTATCTCGTGATAATAGACGTGGGTCCACAAGCACCAAGGATCTTTTAAAAGGTAAGCTTCAGATAATTAAGGCAGCAAAAAATGATTCATGCTTTCTTGAAGTATGGATGTTTGGGCAGTCCCAAACATAGGTATTTCTACTTATGCAGTTTGTGAATTCATTTCATTGATAATTATCTGTGGTTCTTTGACACTGCTCCTAAGAAAAAATAGTTGGAAAGGATGGGCTTCTCTCCACTCGACGACAACATGAATGGTTTTAGCGGGACCCATTTTCAGAAACCAAATCTTCCACTTGCATCGCGATTTTCAGGCTTTTTGGAAATAACGGCTTGTCTGATACATGACTGCCATCCCAAAAAAGCTATAAACTTCTTAATGTGTATATTCATATGACTCATTTGCACTAAACTGATAGCTTTAATGTGTATTTGGATGCAATATTGAGTTGAATTCCAATCTCTAACTTTGATACCAATTAATTTCTTTTTGCTATTTTGTTTTGTAGGCTTTAGGAAGGGATGAATGGGAGTTATACGGTTGGATTATTTTTATTTATTTATTTATTTGTCTTGTTTTGTAGGGCTTTAGGAAGGGATGAATGAGAGTTTTGATGGCCCACTTTGTAAGGTACTCTACATGTATACTTGTAGCATATGTGCAACGTAGCAAAGACATTCTTGCATGCTTTTTCAATGTTATTTTTTTGAAATCTTCTTAACTTGGCATATGATTGGATCATCTGAATATTAGAAAATCCATCTTGAAACTAAGTTGCCACTCTCACTTGAGAATTTTACATTTTTTGCTCTTAGAAACTTAGAAAAAAAATCCAAAAGATAACAAACGTGAGTCTATCCAAAGACTAGTGCGGCCACAACGAAGTATGAAATTTTTATTTCAATGTGTTATGGTAGAAAGGGTTGGGGCTTAACTTGAACCAGGGAATTAGAATCTGGAAGCAAGCAACAAGTTGTATTGATTTTCATAACACTTACTGATCTTAAAAGGCATGTGCTAGCATTTATTTCACATATGGCATCTCTCATTGCTGATTTATATTGGCATTATTTGATCTGAGCCCAACATCGACGCATGCTAATTACAGTTTATTTTTTGGTTTTAGGTGCTCCTTTTCACTGGATGATATTCCTGGCAAGCACTCTGTGGATATAGGGTAAACATTTCTCAACTCATTTGATTGCACCAGTAATTTAGAAGTTGTTCATTTTTCCCATATCCAATTGGATATCCTTCTAATAAAGAGGGTCAGACTTCTAGGACTCATCCATAAAGAAGGCTTACTGAATCTAGTTCCTTGTTATGTTCATTTCAGTTTACTGCAGGATCCAGAAATTCAGAACCTTCTATCTGACCCCATCTTGTGTGCAATATCAAACTGCAGGTTTTTGCCCACAAAAGATACCCTGAGGAGAAGGGAAATGGACAGAGAAGATTAAGCTATTATGAGAAGAGGGAGATGGCCTCTTTTCTAAACTGAAAACACAAATACTAGCTTGGTTCAAAATTTATGTCCTCATGAATTGTAATGCCCTGAAATTCGGGGGTTGAGCATAACTCACCTCCCGAGTTTCAAAACATCACTTATGCAAAATATTTAATGATGGATGTATGTTGTCTGTATGAGTACATAAAACATGGGATAGATTAAGCCAAACTGCAAATATAATTCAGGGATAAGTGAAAGACGCAAGCGGAAGACTTAAAGAAACATAAGTGTACACGTGTAAGTCCCTGAAATATGTATACATACCAGGTCATATTACAAGTGTTACTATCAAAAATACAAGTATTAAAAGACATTATCTATTCCCAGAAGAAAATCCAGAATCACCGCACATCAGGACATGACTCACAAGAACCCACCTAAAAACTGCATAAAAGAAAATGTGGCCTCATCATCCTCGAACTCCTGCTCTGCCTCAGGGGTCACATCAATATCTGCATCTAAGACAGTCTGGTTGGTGTTAAAAGACCGTCACAGAACGTGGGAGTGAGTGATCAACTCGGTGGAACAATAAAGCAAAGGTTAACATGTTATCAATTCAATCAAGCAGTAATGATAAAGCAGAACAATCAAACATGTCCTAATTACTCTTGTTAGTGCAAGGATGTATGTAGAATGATGCATGCCCTCGCTTGTACACCCTCAGCGTCTTCATCTTACGTTACGCATGACATCACCTCAAGTGCTCCACCTCTTCCAGGCACATGCAATGCGATGCATGAACATGATTACCAGGTTGTTATTAGTCCTTTTTAAACAGTAGGATTGGGAAGCTAAGGTACCTTCCTCATATCACTTTCCACACAGTGATCCATTCTAGGGTCGTCAGTCCTAGACAATCTCAGACGATCATATGGTTTTAGGTCGCTGCAAAGGGCTCGTCACCAATCAATGCACGCCTATCATACCTTCGTTACTACAATAAGGCTCGACACCTCAATGCGGTATCCAGGTATGCTCGAGGTCACTACAAAGGGCTCGTCACCAATCAATGTAGGCCGACAGCACGAATATAGTGTCCTATACCACCATAATTGGCTCACGAGTTTGGTTGCTTACTGGTCACTACGGGGAGGCTCGTCACCCCAGCGTAGGCCGACTGCTCGACCACGGTGTCCCATACTACCATATCCAGCTCATGAGTCTTAGCGGATCAAGGTATAACGGTTAACGGGATTTTATTGGTAAGTTTGGTACCCTAGATTCAAACAATAGTGTCCATACATGGTGAACATACATCGGACAATCGGGTTACTTGACGAACTCGACTAGCACGAGCGCACGTTGGGTTGAACGACATAGAGTGCGCAAACACTCCGCGTGGCCAAACCACTGCCGACAACTCTAATACGACTCGGGTTCGTCAAATCACGTCCTTCGTGACGAAAGCAACCTCAGCCACGAACTCAAGGCCGATTACCGATTTCCTGGACTATTTCCTAGTCCCAAACACATTCCGTTACAACAGATATTCATATCAACAATTTAGAATAGTAATGGAATAACAATTCAAATCATGTAGTATGTGAGCATTTGCAGAATATCAACTTAGCATGGATTTAAACATAAGTAGTACTTGAAACTAAACAACAAGGAATGTGACCTGCATATGGGTAATTATACACACCAATAGGAGAGTTGAGGATCGCTTTTCAATGCCCGCAAATAGGATAGTATGCTACCCTTTAGACCATACAGACATTTCTACAAACACTTAGAATACATAGTTCAACATACATGACGCATGTTGAAATACACGCATTTGGACAATTCCTTTTGCCAAGGAGTTGACACACATACATCTAGCACAAATACACGACAAATAATCATGTCAAACACATGTTCATATTTTATATGTATACGGTACTTCCTACATATACATAAAATACGCAAATCTCAACACATGGCATATATATCAGGAATATGATATAAACATAACATTTAGCATGTGAAATTACATCCATAACAAGAATAAGCCATTAACTGGCATTGAAAGCCTTGGAAACCATAACCTATATGAATATAGTCTGCACCTTAAACCAGAAATAGCACACCGAACTGATTCAGATGATATGTCTTCGTCAACGGCGACAAGATAACCTAAAGCAAGAATAGAAATGAGCTACAACAACACATAGACTATTCTGAGCTCTAAAACAGATTAGGGTTAGGTTAACTTACCCAAGAAGGAATTTAGAATCGCCGGAATAACGATTCAAAAGTAATGGTTTAAGGATGTAGAGTAACAGGAAAGAATCTGAAGATGATTCACCAACTTCTCTCTCGTTTTCTCTCGCTTTTCCTCTTTCTTTCTTAGCTAGGGTTAGAAAATTCGTATGGAAAAGAGAGTGAGGGTTTTAAGGTCTTTATATAGGCCTAACATTGATGAAAATAGCCCCAGGGCCAAGGTATACTTAGGTTATAACCAAATCAGGCCTCTCTCGATCCAACGGAGTACTTCCGGTGGTCCTTTTTCCACGTGCGGTCGGACTTAAGCTCACTGACCATGGATCTAGGTCAGGCTGAGTTTTCGTACCGATCAAATTTACAGATCAGCCATGGCGGACCACACTCAATTCAACGGTCACCGAAACTCGATTAGGTCCGCAAGCATAAAGACATGCCTGGGCCACCTTCCCTGATTCGAGGGTGAAATTAGGTCAGAATCCAACTATCAGATTGCTTAAAATCATCGCGCAAGCAACACGACTCAGATTTCATAAAAGCATACTTAATTTCTCACCGTTCTCACACTTTTCACTCCGGACTCAATCAAATCGACCCAGGACATCATCTGGACTTGATTTTTGAGGTGATGGTCAAGCCCAACATGGTGACCATAAAAGTCTAAGATCATCGCTATTGGACTTTCGACGCGCGGTCCAGGTCTGATCCAAAGCTTCTAAAAATTTCCAAGAGCAACTGGATTTTGCGTTGAATCCCAGATTTCAGAGTAACATAGCGCTAACTATTCTACAAGTTTTGAGTCATGCAGATCAAATTTAAAGTGATTAATGCTAATTTCACAAGAAATCGGGTTTAGCGCTAATTACCCCACAAAAAAGTTCTAAGGAAAATAGAGGTAGTACTCGGGTCTTGGCACAAAATTTTTCGGGCCATTACAATCTACCCCCCTTAAAGAAAATTTCGTCCTCGAAATTTGTACCTTCTTATATTCCTCAAGGATCTGAGGGTAGCTCTTTCTGACCTCAGCTTCAGTCTCCCAAGTAGCCTCTTCCTCACTATGATGCGTCCATAGCACTTTCACAAGAGGGATAACCTTGCTACGCAATACCTGCTCCTTCCTGTCTAGGATACGCGTCGGTCGCAGTACATACGTGGCGTCCTCACTCAACTGCACCTGCTCTCAACTAATAATATGCGAAGGATCAGGAACGTACTTCTTCAGCATAGAAACATGAAATACGTTATACACGCCCGCAAGAGGAGTGGGCAAAGCAAGGCAGTATGCTACCGCTCCCACTCGATCCAGAATTTGAAATGGACCAATAAATCTCGGCGTGAGCTTTCCCTTCTTACCGAACCACAGAACTCCCTTCATAGGAGAAACCTTAAGAAATACATGGTCTCCAACCTGAAACTCAAGCGGTCGCCGCCTCGTATCAGCGTAACTCTTCTGCCTACTCTAGGCTGTCAGAAGTCGACGTTGAATAATGTCAACTTTCTCTGAAGTCGCCTGCACCAACTCCGGGCCAATCAAACTACGCTCGCCAACTTCTGCCCAGTAATGCCTCGTAGTGAGCCATGTCAATACTCGCCTGGAAACTATTATTATACGCGAACTCTGCATAAGGAAGACAATCATCCCAACTGTCTTTGAAATCCAAAACACAGGCTCGCAACATGTCTTCCAGAACCTGATTCACACGTTCCGTCTGCCCATCTGTCTGTGGATGAAACGTGGTGCTGAACTTCAATTTCACACCCATCGCTTCCTGGATACGAGTCTAGAAAATAGATGTGAAACGCGTGTCTCTATCAGACACAATCTCCAAGGGAACTCCATGCAGACGTATAATCTCCTTGATGTATAACCTAGCCAACTCGTCTGCAGAGTTTGTGACTCTGATTGGTAAGAAATGAGCTGACTTTGTCAATCGGTTGACGATCACCCAAATAGAGTCATGTCCCTTCTTCGTTCTCGGCAACTCAGAAATAAAGTCTATAGAAATGAAGTCCCACTTCCATTCTGCTATGGGCATGGGCTGAAGCAGCCCAGGAGGTCGGCGATGCTCTGCCTTGACCTGCTGGCACGTGAGACAACGAGATACAAACTCAGCAATATGAACCTTCATGTTGTCCCACCAATAAGATTTTCTCATATCCTGATACATCTTTATGCTACCTGGATGCATCGCAAGCTTAAAATTATGGGCTGACTCGAGAACCTCCTGTCTCAAGTCAGGAATGTCTGGGACACATAGCAGACCACAAAATCGTAGGCCCCCATCTGAACCAACACTCCACTCAGAGTTCCCATCGGTACCAACCCGCTTTCTCATATTCGCCAAAAGCTCATCATCTGCCTGAGCTGCAACGATCCTCTCGTCAATGAGGGGCTGTACACGAATGTGTGCGATAACTTCATACGGCTCTTCCACCGTAAGCTTTTGCTCAAAGTCTCGCACAAACTCCAACATGTCCCATTCTACTATCATTAGCGGAGCCGCAAACTCTATAGCCTTCTTGCGACTCAACGCGTCTGCCACAAGGTTTGCTTTGCCCGGATGGTAAGAAACATCGAACTTAAAATCTTTCAATGTTTCCATCCATCAGCGCTGCCTCATATTCAAGTCACGCTGCGTGAAAATATACTTAAGGCTCTTGTGGTCACAAAAGAGCTCGAACTCCTCTCCATAGAGGTAATGTCTCTAGAGCTTTAATGCGAAAATGACAGCTGCCAACTCCAAGTCATGTGTAGGGTAATTCTCTTCGTGTTTCCTCAACTGTCTCGAAGCATAAGCAATCACCCTGTCATTCTGCATAAGGACACAACCTAAGCCAACGTGAGAGGCGTCAGTATATATCGTATACTTAACCCCTTGCTCTGGCAATACTAGCATAGGGGCGGACGTTAACTTATCCTTCAGCTCTTGAAAAGCTATCTCTGCCCTCTCATTTCAAGCAAACTTCAAATCTTTCCGTGTCAACTGAGACAACGGTCTGGCTATCTTCAAGAAGTCTCATATGAAGTGTCAATAATAGCCTGCTAGACCCAGAAAGCTCCTCACCTCAGTAACTGAACCAAGCTGCTTCCAGTCCTGCACTGCAGCTACCTTAGCAAGATCGATAGCCATCCCTTCCTTGTACACCACATGTCCAAGGAACTTGACTTCCTCTTTTAAGAAATCACATTTCTTAAACTGCGCAGAAAGCTAATTCTTCCTGAGAGTATCCAAGACCGCTCTTAAGTGCTCCTCGTGCTCTTTCCGACTCGCAGAATATATCAAAATGTTATCGATAAAGACAATGGCGAATCGGAACAAGAATGGCCGAAACACCCTCTTCATCAGATCCATGAACACGGCTGGTACGTTCGTAAGACCGAACGACATCACAAGGAATTCATAGTGGCCAAAGCTAGTCCTGAAAGTGGTCTTTTGCACGTCCTCATTCTTGATGCGCAACTGGTGATACCCTGACTGCAAATCAACCTTCGAAAAGTACCATGCCCCCTTCAACTGATCAAATAAATCATCGATCCTAGGCAAAGGGTACTTATTCTTCACACTCACCAGATTCAACTTGCGATAATCAATACATAATCACAAGGAACCATCTTTCTTCTTAACAAACAGGACCGGTGCTCCCCAAGGAGACACACTAGGCCGAATAAAGCCCAAATTCAACAAAGCATCTATCTGCTTCTGAAAAGGCCAAGCTATATGTCCTAGAGGGGGGGTGAATAGGACAATGCCAAATAAAAACTTATAACAGCGGAATAATAAAGAAAATGATAGCCAAATTAAATAATAATGCAGGAAAGAAAAACAACCTCAAGATTCAGATCTTGAGAGGTTGATACAAACGTTATTCTAAGGACAACCTTACACCAAAAACAGAGTTTATGGTAGGACAACCTTATTTCTAGAAAGGTCTTTGTATCAAGTCTCAAATCGAAGAGGAATACAAAAACAAATATGAACTGAATTGAAATAACTTGTAATTAAAGATGTATTGTTCTAGGGACAGCCATACACCATAAAAATGGCAGGGCAACCTTGCTGGAACAACTTTCAAAATGAAATTGAAAATCAAGCTTATAAAGGAATAGCAGAAAGTAAATTCTAAGCTATTACAACATTCTCACAAAGCTTGAAATAATTACAACATTCACCACCATACATACATCCCACAAAAAGAATAAAAAAATTAAAAGAATAAAATAAACAACCACAACACAAGGGTTTATAGTGGTTCGCCTGTGTGTTCACCAACCGTTATCCAACACCACACAAAAGCTACTCCACTCCTAATATCCTCACACGGGGATATTAGCGTTCACTAAAGATAGGTTTTCCCGTGTTCACCCAAAACCCTTACAATTGTGTCTTTGTATGTGGGCTTACACAATTAAAAACCCCACTTCGAGTTTTCTGGCTTTCCTCGGATAACCAAAATAACAAGATTTTTCGCAAATCTTGAAAGAAACCAAAATAATAGAAAGGAATTTACAATATGTAAAATACGAATATCTTCTTCGTTGTAGCACCCGGTAGAACTAAGTCGAGTAGATGATTGAATGTCCAAGTTCAATGTCCAAGACTCGATTACAATGGTTCTAATTCTAATAGATTTTAAATTAAACCAAATAGGGCTTGCCTTAATTGATTTTGATTCCAAAGAAAGGGAATAACAATTCCTCTTTATTAAATCAGATTGGAATATAAGAAACAAAATCAATTAAAATAAAGCTAAGGAAAGTAGATATTAAATAAGCACACTTAGCTTAGATGGAGCACAAAATTATCTCTCGAAGTTCGACGAAGATTGGCTTGAATACTATAATTAAATCGATGATTTCTTCTGAGATTCGTGCACTATTTATAAGTGAAAAGATCAGGTCTTCGACTGGCCTAGAGTGCTCTTCGACTAGTCGAAGCCATAACAAATATTTGAAAAATCCGGCGGGATTTGCTTTGACCGTTCTACGACTGGTCGTAGCCCTCCTACGACTGGTCGTAGGTCACCTACGACTGGTCGTAGGTTTCCTTCGACTGGTCGTAGGTCCTGCAAAGGTTCGCTGGACTTCGAGTCGTAGATTCTACGACTGGTCGAAGATGCAGAAACACTGTTCCTACTACTGGTCGAACAAATTTCAGGACTAGTCGAAGGCTAACAGATTTTATCCAGAATTTGTAACAAACTTACGACTGGTCGAGGATTTTCTTAGACTGGTCGAAGCAAGTCTAGGACTAGTCGAAGCAAACCTAAGACTGGTCGAAGAACAGACCAATCACATGTAAAATAACATTCGACTTATGTATTTGAAATGACCTACTTCTAAGGTTATCCTATGGTCAAACAAACCTCAATCATGAAGTATGGACATTGAAACAAGAGACCATGAAGAATGAGCCTTGAAGTTTTGATGTAGACTAAACCTTGAAGTAGCTCAACATGAAAGTGGCTTGAGTTTCAGCTTGAGTCTTGAGTTCAGCTTGACTTTCAACTTGAGTCTTGAGTTCAGCTTGAGTCTTGCCTTGTACTTTCTTTTTCTTTTCACTTGAGAGAATGAGCAGTTCTTGCATTCAAGAGTCTTGTCTTGTGATCAGTTCTTTCATTCAAGATCTTGAGTCTTGTACTTGAGAGCTTTGCTTGATGTGAGCTTAGCTTGTTCATGTATGTTGATCCTTGAGAGAGCTTCACTTAAGCAGGTTATATATAACATAACAGTGATTTTGGCACCACAAATTTGACAACAAACAGGGATATAAAATATAGCACTTACAATCTCCCCCTTTGTCAAATTAGTGACATAACACATAACCAAGATAAACATAAAGTAAAACAACTGGATAATACCTGCAAAATCACATTAACATATATTCTTCTTGACACCCCACTCCCCCTGAGTAACATAACCAATGCTACTCCTCTCACAATCACATTAACAACAAACCATTCTCCCCCTTTTTGTCACAAGATGACAAAGGAGAACTAAATAAAGGAATGAGAGTAAACATGAGGAGGAAATAGAGTATAGCAAAAGAGTCATAGAGATACTTAAGATAGCATCACAGATATCCAGCATAAATATTACATTAAGAACAAACATCCAGCATAGAATCCAACTCAAACTCAAGCAAACAAGAGCAAAGAAATAAAGTTATTACAACCCAAAAGTCTCATAGAAACTAGTCAGAATTAGAACTTGAAGATGGAACAGGAATAGAAGGATCAAGTTGGTGCATGCCTTTGTTTAAGCGCCTAAGATATTTGCGCATGTATTTGAATTGCAAATCATGAGCAACAGACATGTTCTCCAACTTAACATTAATATTCTCAACTTTATCTTCTAATGCACTCAGACGTGCATCAACATCAGATGGTACAAAATCTGGATCATTAGCAGAGTCAGAATCCAGTTCCTCAAAAATATCATCCATATTAATATCAACACTAGCTTCTTCAGGACCACCATCAACACCACCACCTTGTTCAGGAAGCAGATCCAACTTCATCTTATTAATATTTGTATTGTTGAAGATCAGATGATGGATTGGTGCTTCATCAACAGGCATATCGACTAACATATGAGTAGCCAATACAGTCATAAAGTATGCAAATGAAATGTCACTATGACCAGGATGGAGTCGAAACTGAAGAATGAAATGACAGATTAAGGAGGGCAAACAAATCTGAGTACCATTTGAGATAGCATGGATAACACGAACCATAAATGAAGTTAAATCAGATTTATTACCCAATCGAGGATACAGATTAGACACAAAGATTCTGTGAAGAATTCTGTATTTGGGTAACAAATACCTTGCAGGGAGCGCATTCCCTTTTTGAGTCCATTGAACATCCATATTACACAAGTCTCTAGTGAGCATGCGTTTTTCAGCCATTGAGGGTTTATCAGTTAAGTTATGAATTGGAATACCCTCATCATTCACAGGAATTTCCATAAGGGCTGAAATTAAATGACGATCAACGTCAAATGGCCCTTCTCTAGTAGAAATTTGAAAAGTTAAATTATCCTGTGAAAATGCACTAATACATGAAAACATGGATTGGGCAATGGACCGGTATGCAGGCCCACCCCAATGCAATAAGTTAGTCCAACCTACAGCTTCAAGCATAGGAAGGATGTCAAATGGAGCAATATGATTGACATCAACAGGATGTTCAACGATAACCTTACGAGATCTAATGTCCTTAACAAATGATGGATCATCATTGGGAACAAGAAGATGACGTTTAGATAAAGGGGTAGATCTGGAGGAAGAAGAAGGACCACGTGAAGTAGTTTTCTTACCTCTAGAAGCCATTTGCAACAAGGATTTAAAGGAATAAAGAAGTTGCAAAGGATTGAGAAGAGGGTTTGCTCAAAACAGATTTTTCAAAATCTCAACCCCAAATCTCAATGATTTTCAAGATAGAAAGCTTCAAGAGAGAAAAGGAAGCAATCTTGACACAAATATGCAAAAAAAAAAAAAAAGGATTTGGAACACTAACCTTGAAGAACTTGAAGGATGGGTTCGACGAGTCGAAGTTCGGTTCCAAGGAGAAGAAAGAAGAAATGAGGAAGAAAGTAAAAAATCCCCAATATGAAGTGAAATCCGTGCTCCACGACTGGTCGTGGGTATCTACGACCGGTCGTAGTACGACTGGTCGTGTATACTCACGACTGGTCGTACAAACCCCAAAAATTCAATATCTTGCAATATACACAAAAATTGAAATTTAATCTAGCAAATATATACAATAATATACAAGAAGGCATAAATTATCAATTTAAAATGCACATGCCAAGATCAAATTTCATCTTTTTGAACCTGCTTTTATCAAGAGGTTTTGTGAAAATATCAGCACGTTGATCTTCAGTAGGAATATATTCTAGAGATATAACTTTTTCTTCTACTAATTCCCTTATATAATGAAATCTAATGTCAATGTGCTTAGTACGAGAATGCTGAATAGGATTTTTTGAAATATTTATCGCACTGGAATTATCACAATGTAATAACATAGAATCCTGTTTAATTCCATAATCACTTAGCATTCGTTGCATCCAGACAAGCTGTGTACATGCATTACCAGCTGCAATATATTCAGCTTCAGCTGTTGAAAGTGAAATAGAATTTTGTTTCTTACTAAACCAGGAAACTAGACAATTTCCAATAAAAAAACAACCACCCTATCATCTAGATTACCAGCCCAGTCAGCATCCGAGTACCCAGCTAATTGAACATTGGTTTCATGAGGATACCAGAGACCGAGATTTACAGTACTTGCGACATATCTAATAATTCGCTTGACAACAATCAAGTGAGATTCTTTTGGATCAGATTGATATCTTGCGCAAATACCAACACTTAGAGAAATATCAGGTCTACTAGCAGTTAGATATAACAAACTACCAATCATACTCCGATAAAGTTTTGAGTCAACATTTTTACCATTAGAGTCTTTTGATAGTTTCAGGGTAGTACTCATAGGAGTATCGAAATTCTTGCCATTCTCAAATCCAAATCTCTTGATTAGATTCAAGGCATACTTAGATTGAGAAATGAATATTCCTTCAGATTGTTGCTTTACTTGCAATCCAAGGAAATAAGTCAATTCCCCAACCATGCTCATTTCAAACTGTGATTTCATCAAATCTGCAAACTCAGTAGTCAAGTTAGTACAAGTTGATCCATAAATGATATCATCAACATAAATCTGTACCATTAAGATATGATCATTTTGTTTTTTAACAAACAGAGTTTTATCAACAGATCCCATTTGAAAATTATGAGTTAAAAGAAATTTCGTTAGTTTCTCATACCATGCCCTAGGTGCTTGTTTTAATCCATAAAGTGCCTTTTTAAGCCGATATACATGATCAATATTTTTGAAATCTTCAAATCCCATTGGCTGTTCAACATAGACTTCTTCATGTAAATCGCCATTTAGAAAAGCACTTTTTACATCCATCTAATAGATCTTTATCTTTTTAAAACATGCAATGGATATAAATAGTCTGATAGATTCAAGACGTGCTACTGGCGCAAAGGTTTCATCGAAATCAATTCCTTCAATTTGAGTATAACCTTGTACCACCAGTCTAGCCTTGTTTCTCATTATATTTCCACATTCGTCAGACTTATTTTTGAAAATCTATTTTGTTCCGATGATGTGTTTATTTTTAGGTCTTGGTACGAGATACCAAACATCATTTCTTATGAATTGGTTGAGTTCATCTTGCATCGCAACAATCAAGTTCTCATCAGTGAGCTTCTTTACGTTAGATGGTTCAATTTGGGATGTAAAACATACATAATTACATATATCCTCAAGTTGTCTACGGGTGCGAACACCAGTGAGAGGGTTTCCAAGAATTTGTGTGGTTGGATGATCTTTAACAGTCCTCAACTCCGAATCAGTTTGATTTGATGAAGTATCAGGTTTATCAATGATTAGTACTTCATCATTATCTGAATTAGAAGTTGGTGTGTTTAAATGATCATCAATGACAACATTAATGGATTCTTGAATCACACCAGTCCTTTTGTTCAGGACCGTATAAGCTCGACTGTTTAAAGAGTATCCTAAAAAAATACCTTCATCACTCTTCGTATCGAACTTTCCCAAATTTTCACAATCACGTAAAATATAGCACTTGCTACCAAAAACTCGAAAGTATTTAACAGTAGGCTTTTTATTGAACCACAATTCGTAAGCCGTCTTATTATTATCTTTTTTTGTGTAGACTCGGTTAATAATATAGCAAGCTGTGTTGACTGCTTCAGCCCAAAGATTTTTAGAGAGCTTCATGCTATTCAACATGACATTAGCCATTTCTTGAAGCACCCTATTCTTCCTTTCTACAATTCCATTTTGTTGTGGAGTTTTGGGAGCAGAGAATTCATGTAATATTCCTTGGTCGGTACAGAACTTCTCAAAATTTCTATTCTCAAATTCAGATCCATGATCACTACGAATTTTATTGATTTGAGAAGATTTTTCATTTTGAATCCTTTTGAGAACTTTTCTTACTTCTTCAAGGGTTTCGGATTTATCCCTTAAGAAGACTACCCAAGTGAATCTGGTAAAGTCATCAACTATTACCAAGATATACTTTTTACCACCACGACTTTCCGTTCTGGTAGGTCCTATCCAGTCCATGTGGAGAAGTTCGAGTGGTCTTGATGTGGTATTTGAATTCACCTTTTTGTGTGAGTTCTTTGTTTGTTTGCCTATCCGGCACTCACCACATATTTTATCTAATTTTAAGTTTGGGTAAACCTCTTACAAGTTCTCGTTTGCTCAATCGATATAAATTTCGATAATGTACATGTCCAAGACGTTTGTGCCATAAATCGTCTCGTCTATATGGACCATGTAACATGTTTGATTAGATGAGCTGGATTCACTAATAATATAGCAATTTTCGGACGTTCTACGTCCAGTTAATATTACAGAACCCTTATTGTTTAATATCTCACAACTTTGATTAGAAAACCGAACATTATGGTTATTATCACATATTTGTGATATACTAAGCAAGTTGTGCTTTAGGCCTTCAAACATATAAAACATTTTTAAACACTGGAAGATTAAAAAGTTGAACCGTACCTTGGCCTATTATCTTGCAGTTGCTACCATCACCAAATGTGACTGACCCATCAGTCATATCTTTCAGATCGGTGAATAAAGCTTTGTCACCTGTCATATGCCTGGAGCATCCACTGTCTAGGTACCACTTTGAATGACTTGTTGCTTTGAAAGCGGTGTGAGCAACCAAGCAGGTGACTTTAGGAATCCATTTCATAATTGTTTTGGGTTTAGGAACATAGTTGGTCTTCTTTTGTGTATACTTGTAGGAATGACCTATAGAGTTAGATTTTAATAGCTCCTTGAGTAAATCAACTATCTTTTCAGCTAGTGGATTTCGATTCTGATTAAAGTTGACATGGCTATTTCTAGGTTTTTGAAAAGTTTTTGAATTTTTAGAAAAATCTTGATAAGTACTTTTCCCTTTTGAGTTTGAGGACTCTCCTTTAACAAACATAGGAGGAGTATACTTTTGTTTAGGAGGTTGATTTTTATCATAGCCCAACCCTAATCGATCACCACATTTTCTTGATCCGGATAACAATTTTTCTAACTTTGGATCACCTTGGGCATATTTCCATGTGTCCTTTAAACTCAGAAGAGAGGAAACTTCAGTTTTAAGTTTCTCAATTTCAGATTTTAAATCAACAATTTGAGAGTTTTTAAATTCCAAATCGCATTTTGATTTTTCAAAATTATCTGAAATTTGTGATTTTTCTAAGACAAGCGATTCAAAACAATTTTTGAGTTTAGAAAACTTTTCTTTTTGAAGTTTAAGTTTGACAACAATTTTACAACTTTCCTTATATAGGGCATTGTAAGCATCTTGAAGATCATCTTCATTTTCACATTCACTATTCAGATTTTCTTCACTTGTAGAGTCATTATCTGAAAATGTGAATTTGGCTAGAGTCATAAGAGCTTTGACCTCAGTTTCAGAATCTTCTGATTCAGAAGAACCTTCAGAATCAGATGATTCATCTCATGTAGCCAACATACCCTTCTTCTTGGGTTTGTCCCTTTTAGGACATCTATTTGCTAAGTGCCCATATTCTAGACAGTTGTAACATTGACTATCTTTCAAAGATTTTCGAGATTTGGGTCTAAACTTCTTTTTGTCATTTGATTTTTGAAAATCAACTCTTTTCTTGCTTTTGAAAATTTTGTAAAATTTTTTAGCTAAAAGAGCCATGTCATCTTCTGAATCAGAATTTTCTTCTGAACTACATTTAGAAGATTTTAGAGCGATAGATTTACCTTTAGGAGCTTTAAAGTTTAACTCGTAGGTTTGTAGAGAACCAACTAGTTCTTCAACCCTCATATTATCCGTATCACGAAGTTCCTGGATTGCAGTTACTTTAGAATTGAACCGTTCAGGAAGTGAGCGTAATATTTTTGCACATACTTTACTTTCTGGGATTTTATCACCAAGACCCCACATTGAGTTTACAATGTCATTCAATCTAGTGTAAAAGTCCATAAACATCTCATTTTCCTCCATATGAATTTCTTCAAATCTGGTTGTGAGGAGTTGGACTTTAGATTTTTTGACAATTGTAGTACCCTCGTGTGTCATTTCTAATATATCCCAAGCTTGCTTTGCGATCACAAGAGATGATTCTTTTGAACTCATCCGGTGATAGTGCGCAAGTAATTGCATTTAGTGCTTTAGCATTTGCACTACTCTCACTTTTCTGAAGGGTGGTCCATTGGTAATATGGTGTGATTTTCATAGATTTTGAACCATCAACCCCAGTAACTTCCATGATAGGAGGATTCCATTCAGTCACTGTGGCTTGCCACACATTTTCATCCATTGATTTGAGGAAGATCCTCATTTTGGCTTTCCAATAAGCATAGTTGGAGCCATCAAAGGGTGGAGGCCTAGTGACTGAAAGGCTATCAAAATTTGACATCTTAAATAGCTTAAATCGTTAGCTCAGGAATTAAATCCAAGAATTAAAAAGGAGCTATTAGGCTTTGATACCACTTGAAAAGGCCAAGCTATATGTCCTAGAGGGGGGGTGAATAGGACAATGCCAAATAAAAACTTATAACAGCGGAATAATAAAGAAAATGATAGCCAAATTAAATAATAATGCAGGAAAGAAAAACAACCTCAAGATTCAGATCTTGAGAGGTTGATACAAACGTTATTCTAAGGACAACCTTACACCAAAAACAGAGTTTATGGTAGGACAACCTTATTTCTAGAAAGGTCTTTGTATCAAGTCTCAAATCGAAGAGGAATACAAAAACAAATATGAATTGAATTGAAATAACTTGTAATTAAAGATGTATTGTTCTAGGGACAGCCATACACCATAAAAATGGCAGGGCAACCTTGCTGGAACAACTTTCAAAATGAAATTGAAAATCAAGCTTATAAAGGAATAGCAGAAAGTAAATTCTAAGCTATTACAACATTCTCACAAAGCTTGAAATAATTACAACATTCACCACCATACATACATCCCACAAAAAGAATAAAAAAATTAAAAGAATAAAATAAACAACCACAACACAAGGGTTTATAGTGGTTCGCCTGTGTGTTCACCAACTGTTATACAACAGCCACACAAAAAGCTACTCCACTCCTAATATCCTCACACAGGGGATATTAGCGTTCACTAAAGATAGGTTTTCCCAGGTTCACCCAAAACCCTTACAATTGTGTCTTTGTATGTGGGCTTACACAATTAAAAAAACCCCCACTTCTGAGTTTTCCTGGCTTTCCTCAGATAACCAAAATAACAAGATTTTTCTGGCAAATCTTGAAAGAAACCAAAATAATAGAAAGGAATTTACAATATGTAAAATAGGTGAATATCTTCTTCGTTGTAGCAGCCCGGTAGAACCAAGTCAGAGTAGATGATTGAATGTCCAAGTTCAATGTCCAGTACTCGATTACAATGGTTCTAATTCTAATAGATTTTAAATTAAACCAAATAGGGCTTGCCTTAATTGATTTTGATTCCAAAGAAAGGGAATAACAATTCCTCTTTATTAAATCAGATTGGAATATAAGAAACAAAATCAATTAAAATAAAGCTAAGGAAAGAAGATATTAAATAAGCACACTTAGCTTAGATGGAGCACAAAATTATCTCTCAGAAGTTCGACGAAGATTGGCTTGAATACTATAATTAAATCGATGATTTCTTCTGAGATTCGTGCACTATTTATAAGTGAAAAGATCAGGTCTTCGACTGGCCTAGAGTGCTCTTCGACTAGTCGAAGCCATAACAAATATTTGAAAAATCCGGCGGGATTTGCTTTGACCGTTCTACGACTGGTCGTAGCCCTCCTACGACTGGTCGTAGGTCACCTACGACTGGTCGTAGGTTTCCTTCGACTGGTCGTAGGTCCTGCAAAGGTTCGCTGGACTTCGAGTCGTAGATTCTACGACTGGTCGAAGATGCAGAAACACTGTTCCTACGATCGGTCGAACAAATTCCGTGACTAGTCGAAGGCTATGATTTTATCCGAATTTGTAACAAACTTACGATCGATCCAGGAATTTCTTAGATCGGTCGAAGCAAGTCTAGGACTAGTCGAAGCAAACCTAAGACTGGTCGAAGAACAGACCAATCACATGTAAAATAACATTCGACTTATGTATCCGAAATGACCTACTTCTAAGGTCATCCTATGGTCAAACAAACCTCAATCATGAAGTATGGACATTGAAACAAGAGACCATGAAGAATGAGCCTTGAAGTTTTGATGTAGACTAAACCTTGAAGTAGCTCAACATGAAAGTGGCTTGAGTTTCAGCTTGAGTCTTGAGTTCAGCTTGACTTTCAACTTGAGTCTTGAGTTCAGCTTGAGTCTTGCCTTGTACTTTCTTTTTCTTTTCAGCTTGAGTCTTGTGAGCAGTTCTTGCATTCAAGAGTCTTGTCTTGTGATCAGTTCTTTCATTCAAGATCTTGAGTCTTGTACTTGAGAGCTTTGCTTGATGTGAGCTTAGCTTGTTCATGTATGTTGATCCTTGAGAGAGCTTCACTTAAGCAGGTTATATATAACATAACAGTGATTTTGGCACCACAAATTTGACAACAAACAGGGATATAAACTATAGCACTTACAGCTTCATCAATTCCTCCATTTCACTCGGAGGCATACGATAGGTGGGCAAAGAAATGGGTGCCGCACCAGGCATGAGATCAATAGTAAAATCAACCTCGCGCTGAGGGGGTAATCCAGGAATCGACTCAAACACATCTTCAAACTCCCGAACTACAAACGTGCTTTCAAACGCCGATCCAGCCATACTCTCCAACAGAGAAGTATAATAACCAAAACGAAAAGGGTAACTGACCTGAACTGGGAAAGTAATTGTCTTGCCCTCAGGTCTATGGATTGTCACCGACCTTGCTTCACAATCAATCTCTGCTCACATCCTCATCAGCCAATCCATACCCATGATGACATCGTAATGGTAAAGAGGTGCGACAAAAAGGTCAACAAGAATCGATCCACTCCCTAGATCAATCAAACAATCCAAACAACGCTTATTCATAGCAGAGGAGATCCCTGTAGCAGTAGTGAGCGTCACTCCTTGCATAGAAACAGTGCTCAAACTCAGACGCTTAACTGCCGCATACGATATAAGAGAGGTAGTGGACCCTGTATCCACCAATATAGAAACAGGAATACCTTCAATGTGCACTGTAACCTCAAAGGATCTCAGCACTAAGTCAGCCACCGGTGCTTCAGCTGAGAGCTCGTGAACTCGAGCCTACTGCTGACGATTCGGCGGAGGAACCATGGGCCGCTGAGGTGGCCTGAAGCTAGGTACAGAAGGCCTGAAGGATGGATGAGCTGGCGCTGAACGAAGAGGTGGAGGTAAAATAACCTGAGGCATTGGACGGCTGATCCTCTACGGTGGAGTAAATCCACTATCCCGCATACGCGAAAAGTAAGAACGATCCAAATGCCCCATCTTCCCATAGTACGAACAGCGAAAATCAGCTCGCACCTGCTGAGCGGGCGGCGCTGAACGCCTCGGAGGAGATTCTGCTCGCGGCCTCTTGCTGAGAAAAGGTGCAGGTCTAGGAACCATAGGTGCTCACATAAGGGACGACCTGTCCCCGTCCTGCTCAGCTCACAGAGACATGCTCACCAACTCCGCATAGGAAGATATGCTAGCACAGCACATCTTCGATCCGATCTCAGGCCTCAACCCTTCAGAAAAACGTCGCATCCTCATCGGCTGATCGCTCAGAATCAAGGGAACATAGCGACCTAGCTCAATGAACCGGTTCTCATACTCCGTCACCGACATCCCTCCCTAACGGAGGCGAAAGAACTCACTCTTCTTCTCGTGTCGGTAAGTAATCGAAAAATACTTCTGGTGGAAGTGTGCCTCAAACGCCTGCCACGACCACTGATACCCTTCCTCAATAGTGTGAAGAACACTGTCCTACCATAAACTGGCCTCCTTCTCAAACATGAAGGAGGCAAGCTCGACCTGCTCAACCTCTGAACAGTGCAGCGGTCTCAGCATCTTAGAGATGCGATCAATCCAGTACTTGGCCTCCTCGGGTCTATGAGAACCAGCAAATGTGAGAGGTCGTAAGCACTAGAAAAGCTCAAAAGTGCCGCTCGCACTAGCGCTCCCAGACGGGTGCATAGGTGAAGCAGGTGGAGTCACCCCCACCGACTGAGCAAAGATGCCAGCCATGGAAGACAAACTGCTGCTGCTGCTGCTGAATTTGCTGCTGCTACATTAACAGCATCATCTGCTCAAACCTATCAGAAGGCGGAGCAGACGAATGTGCACGGTTCGGCTCAGGAACCGAAGGCGTGACTGGAGGAGCCATGGGTGGAATCACAGGTGTCGGCCCAACACTAGAATGAGACAGGCCCGACTGTGGATCCGTCTGGCTATTACTTAGGGGAGAAACCCCAACAAGCGACTCGACCAAAGAGAGACGGGCCGAAGTCTTCGAACCCTTAGGAGGCATACCCTACATTCAAACGAGGATGCAACCTGTAAGACTCAACATCCACATAATCCACCCACACAACAATCACAGCACAACTTCAATAATAAACAACATGCATTTTATTTAACAAAATTGTCGCAATACAAGAAGTGCAGCATTACATGAATCACGACAAAGAAAGCATGTGAACTAAAACATCTAAAACTTCAAACAACAAACAACTACCAACAACTATACCAACAGCGGTAAACAACAAAACAAAACAAAGGATGACTACAAATGCAGCTACTCGTCGAAATTAGGAGATGGAGGCGGGGCACCCTTATCTTGCAAACAACACAGGATAGACTTCATAGTTCGTGTCACCTTCTTAAACTTATGCTTCACAAGGCCTCGAAGATCCATGATATCCTGGCGTAGAACAGCCTGACCTTCCTCAAGCTGAGTGATACGGGCATCCCTAGCAGCCTGATCTGCGCTCTGCTCTGGTGCCACAGGAGGAGAACTCTCACTTGTATCTTGTGCCTCAACCTCTTCCTCGTCCTACCCTGTTTCTTCTTCAATCTCAGCTCCACCTTCGCCATAACTCTCTTCCTCATCGCTCTTTGTCTCATCCTCACTTTTCGAGGCTTTTCGACGATGAGGCCCAATTTTCATCTGATTTAGGGTCGTCTCATTAATGTAGCGAACAGGTACCGGCTTTTATGCCCCAAGCCTATAGCCAAACACATGTGCAAGCTTACAAATGAGTCGGCCAAATGGGAGCGATTCGGTCCTCTTGTTTGAACGAGCAATAAGGATAATCTGACGCAAAATGTACGTTGACACACATAGCTTCTCTCCTTGCCCCACCTGATATAGAAAATCTACCATCAGGCGCATACACTCGCTGTGATTGCTCCACCTTAGATATACATTGAACGTACACATGTGGTGAAGCAAGCGGAAGTCATCCGTCATGTTGGTAACTAGAAGGCTTCTATTAGGCTGCCATTTGACTAGACGACCACATAGGAGCCGCGTGCGGCGATCCCTCTCGCGCATACTGCTCAAATTCTTCTCACTGGCATGCACCTCACCAAGCGGCACATTCAAGAGTCGGGATATCAAAGCGACGTTGACCGTGGCCTCCCGACCGCTTCTGCAAAAAATCTTGAACTACAGAGGCTCCAGCGAAGGATCACGAATATTGGCATAAAAAGCTTGAACAGTGCTTGTATTGGTGCTATACTCACCCTCAAACAAGGGACACCAACCGGCCCCTTCTAGGTGCTCCAACAATAGAAACTCGCCAAATAGCCGCGGATCAACATGAGCCTTGAAAAGGACCCCACGGCCTTCATAAACTTCATGAGATAACTCCGCCAACAAAGTTCTTCCAATGGGAGCTTGAGGATCAAGGTCCCGCTTGGTTTGAAACTCGTGGGTGGCGATCGTCCTCGCGGCGGCACCTCTCGGCCTCTGTGCACGGGTTGGGCGGCTAGGCCCGGCTTCATCCACGGGCGCTCTTTTCTTCCCCATCAAAGAGAGAAAGGTGGAGATGAAAAACATGGCCGTGACAAACTCAAACAAGGCCATGAAAAATGAGAGAAAACGGAGAAATAGGAAGAATGGTGAAGCTTCCACACACTTGAGATCCCAAAGGAGGATTTAAGAGCTCAAATGAGAAGAAAAGGGAGTGAAGACAGTAATGTGGATGGGTTTTTGAGAGGGGTTAACTGGGTGTGCACGAAAATGGAAGAAGAAGGAGATTGGGGAGGGATTTTGGTGGAGTTTTGAGAGGAACTTGAAGAAAAGGAGAGCTTGGGAGGGTATTTTGTAAAGGAAGTAGGGTTTAGGAGGGTTTAAAACCGAGCAACCATGGAGGAGTAGGCCACACTAGGCCCCATGAGCGTCGACCCGAGCCGGCCCGCTGGGCGGCGAGGTCATCGCCGGTCTCTGGACCATCAGGCGATGACTCGCAGTTTGGGCGAGGTCCTCCTGGCCCCCTAAGTTTAAAATGAGGTGGGTCCCCCATGAGTTCCCCTGGAAATGCCCCGATCGGCTCCTTAGTCCGATACGACGCCTATCGGGCCACTCAGGTTAAAATCTAATACAAACAGAGGTTTACTGGCATTTGAAAGGTTGAGATGGGAAGATAAACCATCTAAACTCGTCAAGGGACAGTCTAAAAGAGATTTGAGGTCGCTATATGTGATCAGGAGTGCACACAGACTCGATCTAGGCGATCATTTTTAGTAAACTTTCGTCGATAGAAGCAACGGGACACAAACACCAATTCTACTATAAACTCGCGCCCAAATACACTAAGGTGGCGACAGCGTATGGTGTGTGACCATAACCTAGGTCCGGTTTAATCCAATTCATGATCTGATACCAACTTGTAACGCCCTGAAATTTGGGAGTCGAGCATAACTCAGCTCCCGAGTTTCAAAACATCACTTATGCAACATATTTAATGATGGATGTATGTTGTCTGTATGAGTACATAAAATATGGGATAGATTAAGCTAAACTGCAAATATAATTCAGGGATAAGTGAAAGACGCAAGCGGAAGACTTAAAGAAACATAAGTGTACACGTGTAAGTCCCTGAAATACGTATACATATCAGGTCATATTATAAGTGTTACTATCAAAAATACAAGTATTAAAAGACATTATCAATTCCCAGAAGAAAATCGAGAATTCTCGCACATCAGGACATGGCTCACAAGAACCCGCCTGAAAACTGTATAAAAGAAAATGCGGCCTCATCATCCTCGAACTCATGCTCTGCCTTAAGGGTCGCATCAATATCTGCATCTAAGAAAGAGTCTGGTTGGTGTTTAAGCACCACCCCAGAACGTGGGAGTGAGTGATCAACTTAGTGGAACAATAAAGCAAAGGTTAACATGTTATCAATTCAATCAAGCAGTAATGATAAAGCAGAATAATCAAACATGTCCTAATTATTCTTGTTAGTGTAAGGATGTATGTAGAATGATGCATGCCCTCGCTTGTACACCCTCAGCGTCTTCATCTTACGTTACGCATGACATCACCTCAAGTGCTCCACTCTTCCAAGCACATGCAATGCGGTGCATGAACATGATTCCCAGGTTGTTATTAGTCCTTTTCATACAGCAGGATTGGGAAGCTAAGGTACCTTCCCCATATCACTTTTCACATAGTGATCCATTCTAAGGTCGTCAGTCCTAGATAATCTCAGACGATCATATAGTTTTAGGTCACTGCAAAGGGCTCATCACCAATCAATGCACGCCTATCATACCTTCGTTACTACAATAAGGCTCGACACCTCAATGAGGTATCCAGGTATTCTCGAGGTCACTACAAAGGGCTCGTCACCAATCAATGTAGGCCGACAGCATGAATATAGTGTCCCATACCACCATAATCGGCTCACGATTTTGGTTACTCACTGGTCACTACGGGGAGGCTCGTCACCCTAGCGTAGGCCGACAGCTTGACCACGGTGTCCCATACCACCATGTCCGGCTCATGAGTCTTAGCGGATCAAGGTACAACAGTTAACGGGATTTCATCGGTAAGTTTGGTACCCTAGATTCAAACAATAGCGTCCATACATGGTGAACATACATGGACAATCGGGTTACTTGACGAACTTGACTAGCACGAGCGCACGTTGGGTTGAATGACATAGAGTGTGCAAACACTCCATGTGGCCAAACCACTGTCGACAACTCTAATATGACTCAGGCTCGTCAAATCATATCCTTCGTAACGAAAGGAACCTCAGCCACGAACTCAAGGCCGATTACCGATTTCCTGGACTATTTCCTAGTCCCAAACACATTCCGCTACAACAGATATTCATATCAACAATTTAGAATAGTAATGGAACAACAATTCAAATCATGTAGTATGTGAGTATTTGCAAAATATCAACTTAGCATGGATTTAAACATAAGTAGTACTTGAAACTAAACAACAAGGAATGTGACCTGCATGTGGGTAATTATACACACCAATAGGAGAGTTGAGGATCGCTTTTCAACGCCCGCAAATAGGATAGTATGCTACCCTTTAGACCATACAGACATTTCTACAAACACTTAGAATACATAGTTCAACATACATGACGCATGTTGAAATACACGCATTTGGACAATTCCTTTTGCCAAGGAGTTGACACACATACATCTAGCACAAATACACGACAAATAATCATGTCAAACACATGTTCATATTTTGTACGTATACGTTACTTCCTACATATACATAGAATACACAAATCTCAACACATGGCATATATATCAGGAATACTATATAAACATAACATTTAGCATGTGAAATTACATCCATAACAAGAATAAACCATTAACTGGCATTGAAAGCCTTGGAAACAGTAACCTATACGAATATAGTCCGCACCTTAAACCAGAAATAACACACCGAACTGATTCAGACGATATGTCTTCGTCAACGGCGACAAGATAACCTAAAGTAAGAATAGAAATGAGCTACAACAACACATAGACTATTCTAAGCTCTAAAACAGATTAGGGTTAGGTTAACTTACCCAAGAAGGAACTTAGAATCGCCGAAATAACGATTCAAAAGTGATGGTGAAAGGATGTAGAGTAACAGGAAAGAATCTGAAGATGATTCACCAACTTCTCTCTCACTTTCTCTCTCTTTTCCTCTCTCTTTCTTAGATAGGGTTAGAAAATTCGTATGGAAAAAAGAGTGAGGGTTTTAAGGTCTTTATATAGGCCTAACATTGATGAAAATAGCCCCAGGGCCAAGGTATACTTAGGTTATAACCAAATCAGGCCTCTCTCGATCCAACGAAGCACTTTCGGTGGTCCTTTTTTCACGTGCGGTCGGACTTAAGCTCACTGACCATGGATCTAGGTCAGGCTGAGTTTTCATACCGATCGGATTTACAAATCAGCCATGGCGGACCACACTCAATTCAACGGTCACCGAAACTCGATCAGGTCCACAAGCATAAAGACATGCCTGGGCCACCTTCCCTGATCCGAGAATGAAATTGGATCAGAATCCAATGGTCAGATTGCTTAAAATCATCGCGCAAGCAACACGACTCAGATTTCATAAAAGTATACTTAATTTATCACCGTTCTCACACTCTTCACTCCGGACTCAATCAAATCGACCCAAGACATCATCTGGACTTGATTTTTGAGGTGATGGTCAATCCCAACATGGTGACCATAAAAGTCTAAGATCATCACTATCAGACTTTCGACGCGCGGTCCAGGTCTGATCTAAAGCTTCTAAAAATTCCCAAGAGCAACTGGATTTAGCGTTGAATCCTAGATTTCAGGGTAACATAGCGCTAACTATTCTACAGGTTTTGAGTCATGCAGATCAAATTTAAAGTGATTAATGCTAATTTCACAAGAAATCGGGTTCAGCGCTAATTACCCCACAAATAACTTCTAAGGAAAATAGAGGTAATACTCGGGTCTTGGCACAAAATTTTTCGAGTCATTACATGAATGGTTCAATGGTGGGTGTTCATTCTCCATTTTTGTTTTTTCCTGTTATGTGGCTTACTTGCATTTTATATCTCCTCCATCATCTAGACATCATCATGATTAGGAACTCAAATGGACCTTATTCAGTATGATGTAAGTATCTGTTCTTCCATTGTTTCTATTATTGTTTTTTAGTCTAGTATATTAATCAGTAATAATTTTTCTGATTACTCTTGTTGATGAGGATGATGGTCAAGGTGGTCCTAGGTCCTTTTACAAGCATTTCCATATATACATTATATAATTTGGCATATCTATGCTTCAATCTCTCCTTCATAACAATGTTCACTGACATGTGCTGTAGAAGATGTTCTCACTTTATGGGACCTAGACACAAATGTTCTTGTAGCTGTAATTGGAGATACTCTTACAGTGATTGTCTGAATATCATTATCTAATTGTGCTATGTGTGTAAGTAGACGTTTGACGTGGATCATTGCTGAAAAATGATTGATATTTATCATACACATTAATTTGTCGTGGAAGCTTACCAAAAGAGATGAGGCCTTGGTGCAAAGCAAGAGTGCCATAGAAAAAGGTTTATTTTTTAGTGTTTTTTTTTTTCATGCAGAATTCTTTGTTTTCATTGACGATTTCATTGAATTAAAGTTAGGTTTCTTTGGAAATTGGTTTGGGATCTGTTTGATAGTATTTTTATGTTTGTTGAGTTGAATTCTTGAAGAAACGATGACCAAGAAAAGGAGGCGGTTGATTGATAAACAGCCCGATGGCAGTAATGGAGGTTATTCGGGTGGGATCTGTGATCTTGAAGCACAACTCAAGCTTTATGGTACGGATTCCAAAGAACTCAAGTGGATTTTTCTTTTCTTTTCCTTTTTTCATTTCTTTCTGGAAGATGACTTTGAAATGGTATTTGGTTGTTTTATTTCTTTGAATTTGGCTCTCTAATGCTAGAAAACAGTAACTTATGAGTTATTTAGCAAGTATCATGTCTTAATAAAATAGTCAGTTTCAGTTGTTAATTGTTTCTGGAATTTGAATGCAGGCTCTTGTATCTTCTTGGAAGAATGGTGATACAATGCCTTACATATTTGATACAGTAATACTATGGCCTTTTGTTTTCTAGCGGATCATATGTGCTTCCTTTTATTTATTTATTTATTTTTATTTTTATAAATCAAGTTACATTCAATTTTAGCCTTGAACAATTCTTCCATGGGATTTTCAATGAATAGGATTATAAAATATAGAGGCAGGTATGGAATCAAGTTAGTTTTAAACCAAAAACCATGTCACAACAGAAACAAACACCACTTCATTGAGAACATCAACAATATGCAGAAATCCTCTCAAATGACAGAGACTTGCTAATTAGATTAACCCTCAATGTTGGCTTTCCATTAAACCATCATCAAGATTCAGGCACCATTCTCAAAAGTTCTACTTTGATAACATTCTCATAGCCTTCATTATCTTGATTGTCGATTGCCAGATTGAGCTTGCAAAAATGTTGTTGGCGGAGGGACAAAGTCAACTTTTTGTACATTGGCTTGAACAAGGTGTTGATGGTGAAGAAAAGAAAAGTTTCTTTGATCAGGTTCATTTTCATGGCACTTTTTTTTTTTTGTTATTATTATTTTGGTTCTTACGAGTACAAGAACCTTGTATACCATGCATTCTCAGTATATTTTGACAACTCAGCTGATGTATCCTGGAAATATTAAATGGTCTTTGTTTGATTTCCAAGTCCAAGCACAAAAGTTTAACATCGGTTTCAACTTTTAACCTTCCATTTTCCTCACTTAAACATTTATTTTTCTTATTATTATGATTATTGTAAGTGTTATAGTTTATATCCCTGTCTGTTGTCAAATTAGTGGTGTCAAAATCACTGTTATGTTATATATAACTTGCATAAGTGAAGCTCTCTCAAGGATCAACATTTATGAACAAGCTAAGCTCACAACAAGCAAAGCTCACAAGACAAGACTCAAGCTGCAAGACTTCAAGAAGAGTACAAGGGAGAACTCAAGACCCTTTCAAGATTGAGCTACATGAAGATTTCAAGATTGATCTACATCATGACCTCAAGACTCATTCTTCAAGGTCACTTGTTCCTAATGTTTCAATGTCCATACTTCATGATTGAGGTTTGACTGACCATAGGTTGACCTTAGAAGTAGGTCATTTCGGATACATAAACCGAATGTTTATTTTACATGTGATTGGTCTGTTCTTCGACTAGTCCTAGGCCTTCTTCGATTAGTCCTAGACTTGCTTCGACCAGTCTACGAGATTCCTCGATCAGTCGTGAGTTTGTTACAAATTCCGGATGAAATCTGTTAGGCTTCGACTAGTCCAGGAATCTGTTCGACCAGTCGTATGAACAGTGTCGACTGCATCTACGACCAGTCGAACATCTTCGACTCGAATTCCAGCAAAGCTTTTTAGGACCTACGACCAGTCGAATGAGAGCTACGACCAATCGTAGGTGACCTACGACCAGTCGTAGGAGACCTTCGACCAGTCGCAGAACGGTCAGAGCATATCCCGCCGGATTTTTCAAATATCTGTTGTTGCTTCGACTAGTTGAAGAGCACTCTAGACCAGTCGAAGACCCGATCTTCTCACTTATAAATAGTGCACGAATCTCAGAAGAAATTATTGAATTACTTAATCCATTCAAGCCAATCTTCGTCGAACTTCTGAGAGATAATTTTGTGCTCCATCTAAGCTAAGTGTGCTTATTTAATATTCTCTTTCCTTAGCTTTATTTTAATTGATTTTGTTTCTGCTATTCCAATCTGATTTGATAAAGAGGAATTATTATTCCCTTTCTTTGAAATCAAAATCAATTAAGGCAAGCCCTATTAGGTTTAATTTAAAATCTATTAGAATTAGAACCATTGTAATTGAGTACTGGACATTGAACTTGGACATTCAATCATCTACTCTGATTTGGTTCTACCGGGCTGCTACAACGAAGGAGATATTCAAGTATTTTACATTTAATTGTAAATTCCTTTCTATTTTGGTTTCTTTCAAGATTTGCCAGAAAAATCTTGTTGTATTGGTTTTCTGAGGAGAGCCAGGAAAACTCAGAAGTGGGATTTTTTTAATTGTGTAAGCCCACATACAAAAACACAATTGTAAAGGTTTTGGGTGAACCTGGGAAAACCTATTTTTAGTGAACGCTAATATCCCCTGTGTGAGGATATTAGGAGTGGAGTAGCATTTTGTGTGGTTGTTGTATAACAGTTGGTGAACACACAGGCGAACCACTATAAACCCTTGTGTTGTGGTTGATTGATTTATTCTTCTAATCTTTAATTAATTTTTGTGGGATATATGTATGGTGGTGAATGTTGTAATTATTTAATTCAAGCTTTGTGAGAATGTTGTAATAGTTTAGAATTTATTTTCTGCTATTCCTTTATCAGCTTGATTTTCAATTTCATTTGAAAGTTGTTCCAGCAAGGCTGCCCTGCCATTTTTATGGTGTATGGCTATCCCTAGAACAATACATTTTTAATTACAATTTATTTAGTTTGTATTTAATTCTGTATTCCTCTTCGATTTGAGATTTGATACAAAGATCTTTCTAGAAATAAGGTTGTCCTATCATAAACTCTGGTTTTTGGTGTAAGGTTGTCCTTAGAACAACGTTTGTATCAACCTCTCAAGATCTGAATTTTGAGGTTATTTTAATTTACTGCTTTGTGATTTACTTTGGCTATTATTTTCTTTTTATTTCTGCTATTATAAGTTTTATTTGGCATTGTCCTATTTACCCCCCCTCTAGGACATATAGCTTGGCCTTTTCAATTATTTTGATTGGAAGCCTTGCTGACCACAAATTTCTTGTAGAAGACCAAACTGATTTTGATGGGTTTATGGAAACCTACATTGCTTTGTACTCTTCACATATCTGCTTATTGATGTCAAGTAACTCTTTTCTATAGGTAACTCAGCTTAATTCAAGCTATCTAGGTGGTTTGGCATCATATATTTGAAATGCTAGGAATCTATTAGCAGATTCAAAAGCAGGGAAAAATCCATTTAATGGCTTTACTCCTTCGGTAAATGAATCCATTAAATTTGTTTTGCAATATGTGTTTCTTGTACATTTCTGCCAGAAATTTGTCTTCAATTTCACTCTTTTTTTTTTTTTTTTTTTTTTTTTTTAATGAGAAAGATTTGCTCAATGGCTACAGTCGCACTATTGGTACTCATCTTTAGCTACGGATTTTATCCGTAGCTTTTGACAAATTTTCTGGTCGTGTAGCAAAAGCTGACGATTTAGCGGCGTCCAACATAACTGTCAGTAAAGGTCCTAGCCATCGGTAAAGCCTTTACTGACTGAGGCTTTACCGGCTGTTAGCTAACCACAGGGAAAGGCTTTGCCGACGGTTTTCTTGGTATTTGCCGGCGGTTTTGACCGCCGGTAAAGGCCAGTTTTCTTGTAGTGGGCGGATCAAAATCTCAAGGAAACCATAATACATAAACAATGGTGATTGAACACCCACCACTGAAATCTTCATGGGCAAGCTGATATTTGTGCCTTTCCTTTACTCTGGCCCTCGTGACTTACTTAATAGATTGGATGGCAAATAAATATTATAGTGGACCAAGAAAGCTTTTAATGGTGGGCCTTCCATTACCACTTTTGTCTTGTGGTATAGCCCACCTATGATTTTAATTTGCCTTTGTTTTAAGGCTAATGCCTAAATAATGATAAAAAATGAATGGAGGGCCTGGATAAAACGCGTACACTTTCACAGGGCACATAGCCACATTGCTACAAGCGATGTCAGTAGGCAAGGCGCATCCGATTAGGCTGCTCCTCTTTCTTTCACGTGGGTTGTGGACCTGTGGTGGGCCATTTGAGAGGATCTGTGCGTAGCCCTGTAGCATCGAGCCTGCTGTTACCCAAAGCTCCATGGGGCCACTACAATGTCCCTGTGGCGTCCACCAGTTTTGCTGCCTCAATTTAGGATGTGAGCCAAAGTCAAGGTGGATACAAAACTCAATTGGGCCACACTAACAGAAAAAGTGGGATGAACATCGGCCACCGCTGAAACCTTTCAATGGGGGGTGCTCAAACCCTACTGTTTTCTACAGCGTTACTTGAGTTTTGTATTATTCGTTGTTAGGTTCACACCCTAAAATGACCTGAGGACGCTGATGGACGGAGTGGATGTCACGCGGACATGACAGTAGGTTGGCTTACGCAGGGAAGCGGATTGGCTGGTGTACCACACACCAGATATATAGCTGCTGTATGTACGTGTCGTGCGAAGACGAGCACTGACGTTCCGAGTTGTACTAACGGATCAAAGGAGATCAAAGTTACATGGCCCCACAGTGATGTATTTATTATATCTACACCGTTCATCTATTTCTAGAGATAATTTTGGAGCATTATCCAAAAAATGAATCATATCCAAAGATCATCTAGACCACACCAAAAATAGCAGTAGAGATAATAATTTTCACCATTAAAAAATTTGTAGGGCCCACCATAGCATTTATTTTCCATCCAATTTGTTCATAAGGTCACAAAGGCCTGAATGAAGAGTAAAAACAAATTTCCTATTGATCCAAAACTTCTGTAACCCTAAAAAGGGTTTCAATAGTAGACGTTCAATCCCCCACTGATTTTTGCAGTGTGATCCACTTGTTAGTTAGATCTGTCGTATTTTCGTCTTAACCCTTGAGATGAGCTCGCCCAATGGATGGACGGCTTGGATATAACACATACTCATGATCAGACCCATGGAACTTGTTGACGTCCATGCAGTAGCTATATAGTAGGTGTGAGGTATACTTACAGAAGTGGATTGGCTGGTGTACCCCACATCAGCTGTATAGCTGGTGTAAGTACATGTCGGTGAGAAGACAAGAGTGCTGACGCTCCTCGCGCTCCAAGTTGTACAAACGGTTCAAAGGAGATCAAACTTACATCGCCCCACACTGATGTATTTATTATATCTACATTGTCCATCTATTTTTAGAGATTATTTTAGAGCATTATCCAAAAAATGAATCATATCCAAAGATCATCTGGACCACACCTCAAATAGCAGCGGAGATAATGATTTTCACCGTTAAATAATTCGTAGGGCCCACCATAATGTTTATTTTCTATCCAATTTGTTCATAAGGTCACAAAGACCTGAATGAAGAAGAAAAAAAATAACTCATATTGATCCAACACTTTTGGGACCCCAAAAAGGGTTTCAATGGTAGACGTTCAATCTCTTACTGTTTTTTTCAGTGTGGTCCACTTGATAGTTAGATCTGTCTTATTTTTCATCTCAAGCCTTAAGATGAGCTTGTCAAATGGATGGATGGTTTGAATATAACACATACCTCATGATCAGACCCATGGAACTTGCTGACGTCAATACACCTACTATATAGTAGGAGTGAGGTACACCAACCAATCTGCTTCCATTATATCCACACGGTTCATCCAATTTTTGAGTACTATCCAAAAAAATATAATCATATCGAAATATCAACAGCACCACACTGCAAATAGCAGTGAAGATAATGATTTTCACTCTTAAAAATTTCTTAGGGCACACCATAACGTTTATTTTCCATCCAATATATTCATATGGTCACAAAGACCTAGATGAAGAGGAAAAGCAAATTTCATATTGATCCAAAACTTATGTGAACCTCAAAAGGTTTTCAATGGTAGGCATTCAATCCCCAACTGTGTTTTGCAGTATGGTCCAATTGATTGTTAGATGTCTTATTTTTTGTCTCAAGCATTACAACGAGCTTGAAAAATTAGTGGATGGTTTGGATATAAGACATACCTTATGATGGGACCCACAGAACTTGTTGACACCGATGCACCAGCTATATTGTAGCGCCATGTACTTTCCAGTACTCGAGCGTTACCATTAAAACTGAGTTAAGTGAATGGAAGCAACCCTTACCCATAGGTGAAGCCATCCACCTATCAGGTCCAAGATATACAAATCTAATCCAACCAATGTAGGTTTAAGGCTATGGATAACAAGATCCACCATTCGTCACAGCCACTACACCCTATCCATCTGGCCATTGAGATTATTGTTGATTCTCACCCCAAGTAAGTCCCTAGGACCCCAGTGGTTACTAATAACTGATTATGAATCAATCTAACCGTTGAGATTGGTTGAATGAGCAAGTTGTCGAATATTAGTAATTTGACATCCATGTAGTGTGTCCCACTTAATGTTTAAAGTTAGTTAGGGATTAGGTACATGAATCATAGGGATTGACCTACCAAGAGGACAATTTTACCTGGAAGTAGGCCTTACAATTTAATTCATAATAATAATAATAATAATAATAATAATAATAATAATAAATAATATTATTAAAAGTATTGTAACATGATAATTAGTGGTATAAAATTATAACAGGTCATATATCCATAATCCAACCATTGATTTCTACCTTAAATGGTCCCTCAGACCCTTTTAACCATTGACGTCCGATTTCAAAATAATCCTATCCTCAGATCAGGGTAGATCCAAAACTGGGCCCTCCAATCGGTTAGCATGGCCCACCGCAGCCTTGGAATCTGACTGATCTTTGGTCAGAGGCCCTTATTGGGACCTCTAAAGGGCATGAAGGGCGTAGATCTCGCGTATACATCACGATGGACCCTATGCACGCACTGCACGAGTACAAGTTCATGTGCACCAGGGGTGCACTGGACTGCATTGCCAGTCAAGTCGGGCTGACCCGACGAATTTCCAAAGAAGGAAAAATCCTTCTTTGCCGTTCCCGCCGGCATCCGTTTCAAACGGACGAATGCTTGTGATGATCTGTGGCCCACCATCACAGCCCAGGGACATGATCTGATCCGTCCATATGGTATGGACGATCATTCTGACCAAACCTCACTAAATCTCAAGCCTGGGATCACGCGTCCATGTACACAATCCCTGCTGCAAACGGGTCCTACAGACACATGTTTCTAGAAATGGAAACTGTCCCTGCTGTCGCCAGGGTGGCGATTTGCGTGGGAATGTTTGGGGTGATCTAGGCCGTCCCTTGGAGGGTTATTTTAGCCGTCCATTTCCTTTTTAGAGGCTAAGGTTTTGGGTAGAAAACCAACAGCCAAAAAACGTTTGAAACCACCAGCGAAAACCCCTCAAAGCTTCGACCTCTCCATTTCAGAAGCTCTCTAGCGTCAACCTAGAGCCTCCACTCAAATCGGATTCAAAGAAGATCCTTCCGTTTGAAATCTGCCATGAACGTTGGCCATCTTCCTCGCCGCTCCAAACCGAGCCAGACTCAGTTCGAGATGCTGTTTGCTGGCTCCCACCATCTGGTGATGGCGTTGGGAGAGTAAGGTGAAGAAAAGAGAAAGAAAGAAAGAAGGAGAAAGAAAGGAGAAGAAAGGAGAAGAGTTGGGTGATGCAGTTGCCCCACGTGGACTGTGCAGTCCACATTACGGATGGGGTGGACCGGATCTACAGGTATGGCCCACCTGATTTTCAACGTCCATATGTATGTCTAATCAAGTGGGCGGCTGTCCATTGCTTTGAATGGTGTGGCCAAGGTCCGGGTAAGCTTGATTCGTGTTTTACGTGCTGGGACCTAGCCAAACTCAGTTGGCAGCAACAGCCGGACTCGGCACCCTGAAATCTGGCCAGAATCAGCCGCAGATCAGGCCAAGATTGGCCACTATCTGGTTGCAACCTGGGCCGAAAACGGCTCCCAGTCCGGCAGTGTAAATGGGCTAAAGAATGTCTCAGCTAGGCTGAGAAAAACTGGACTGAAACCATCCTTTTAGTGGGCCAAGAAAGGACTGAAATCGGGCCGTCATCAGGCCGTGCAAGGGTTCGAAATCAGACCTCCATCAGACCATGTATGGGGCCGAAAACGTCCCTCAACAGGGCCCCGATTTGGGCTGCGAATGTCCCACTATCTGGGCCCCTAAATGAACTGAAAACAGGCCTTCAGTTGGGCTGTGGCCTGGGCTGAAAAAGACCTTTAGATGGGCCGTGAATACAGCCTTCAGCTGTTGCATGCAGTAGGCTGAAATCATGCCAAAATCCATGCCAAACCAGGCCCAGTTCGGGCCTTGGCATCGGGAAATTTCAGGCCCAGTACAGGCCGCCTTGTTGGGCCACTGTTGGACAATACATGATGGGCCGAACCGGGCTGAGACCAGGCCCATTTTTGGGTCCCCGGTGTTGGGCCACAACTGTTGGGCCTAATCAAGATAGGTGCGGGCTTGGTTTTCACTTGGTTGGGTCCCTATAACCCTCACCTACTTGTGAGTCGCCCAATGATAGTGATGCATGCGACATGGGGCATATGAAAACGGCCCTCATCACCATTGGATGAAAGGAAAACCTAAGTTGAATCGGGCCTAGATAGCTATGAGCTCAAGCCCACTAGGTTGGATCTAAGAGTTAGAATTGAATAAGCCGAGATGAACTCGTTAATAAATGAGCCATTGCAATCACAATTGTTATCATTACTATCATTAATAAGAATATTAATACTATATATGAATAGCCATTAGTAAATTACCTATACTAATATTAGTTACTACAGACAAAATTACAATTGTTAAGTCTTTCCACTATCGTGGATAGTAGGGCATGCTATTTACTTTCATCACAATCATTAGTAAGGTCACATCAACTAGTATTAATTTCATCCTTAATGTTCATGATTACCTTGAAATTATTAATATTATTAACATATGGACAAAAGTAAATCAATTAGCATTTAAATCCTAAAAATCTAGCCTAAACCTAAACTCTAGGTGAAATCCTACACCTAAGTAATCTAAGCTTCAGGTCAATACCTTAAGCCTAGATAGTGTGTTGGGTTTGGATGTAATCGTAGAATTTCAAATTCATGGTAGATCATGGCATCTAGTATCATGACTAGATTCACTAATGATAGTTACAACTATTAACATTAGAAAATAGTTATCATTTTCCTTATGGAACTAATATAATACTTGTACATTCGCATAATTATTAGCATTAGTCCTTATTATATAATCGATAACAAAGATTCCATTATTATTACTTATATTATTTAAAAAGATTTTTGGTCATCATAAGAATATTAGATAATGTCAATACATTTAAAACAGGAACGTAGGAACCATCATTAATAATAGTGATGGAATTAGTACTCCTATTATGAATATTATTCGATCTATTGTACAATACTAGTAATAATAATAATAGTAATACTAATCTGGGATTCAAATCCTGGAATCTAAGCATTTAACTGAACTCTAGGACGAAGACCTAGTTCTATATCAAAACCCTTAAAAAAAAAAAGTAAACCCAAGCCCTAAGTTACATAATCTTGACCATAAATACTATGTAGGAACCTGATCTCACATATAACTTCATAATCCATGGTAGGATTCAATTCTAAGAGTACACGCGCTTCCTAGCAACATCAGTTGACGATTCAAAGTTTAAGGTGATGATTCTTCCCCTTTAGCTTTCCATTTTTCCATTAGCTTAAGTTATAGTTTTTATTTTTATTTATAATTAATATCTCCATTTTATAACCACATGTGTTAATTGTTGAAATTGAATTACTATATTATATGCTTAATGTTTATCCTGCATATTTATTTCATGCTTGTGGATTATTTGTGGATTGCTTATAGGACTTAAATTGGTACATCAATGGGAAACCCTCACCTATGATGTGCACCCATACTTAGGATATAACTCGACTGGTTGTGATTGTAATGGACCTTCGACTTAGTAGTTATTGAGTGGTGGTTTAAATTGATCATTGATGTGGGCCTACCATTCGGGGTTGTTGTGCCCAATGGTTTTTAAGGACGATTTCTTATCGCATGGTTTTGATATTCGTCCTATGTGGCCTGTTTTAGCAATTGCCCTAAATGGGTTCGACGTTTCATTTTGTTCAACCATGCGATAGTAAGCCCCATATACTGAATATGATTGGCCACCAGTCGATTGAATTCCATTAAACAATCCTAAGGTGGTAGCCTCATGAGCCAGGGATGGTGGAATGAGATATTATGCCTGAGCTGTCGGCCTACGCTGGTGACGAGTCCCCGTAGTGACCTTAAGCTTATTTAAACCGACTGACTATAACTGGACTAATAATGGTTTGGCCAATCATGCATTCATAGCCTATTGGCAATGAAGGGTGGCTGATTCTGGATGCTGTAGTATGTGCCCTAAGCTTATCGGGGTATCGTTTCGCTAGCTTCCAGACTACCGACTATCTGCCTATTTCGGGTGACGAGCCCAAGTTCCAACTAGATGAGCATTCCCAAGTCGATGATTATATGTGTGACAAGCCTAAGTCCAACTGGATGAGCATCCCCAGGTTGATGTGCATTCATGCATCCATACATTTAAAAAGACTGCATCATGTATTGTTTTGAATGCCTTATTGTTTTATAATTATGCTTACCTAATGTGGCGGTGTGTAATTTTAAAGGGAATTCACACTGAGTTGGCTACTCATCCATTAAATATATAACCATATAGGTAGCACAGGTGGCTTAAGTGATATACAGGTTCAGATTGATGAGGAGCCATTATGGTAGTCAAGAATGCATGGTTGTACCTGTCAAGGAAGCTGCGCGATCTTTTAGCTTTCGTTTATATGTTTTATATACTTTTAAATTTCTCATGTATATAATCTTGTAATTGTTAATGTAGAGACATTGGTTTGTATAAGTCATTATGGGCAACCTCTTATATAAACCAAATGTAAACGTAAATTTTCTTTTATGCTGACTTGTCCATTCTACGCTTATCTGCTAACTCTGATAAAAGAAAAAAAATATATATGGAATTTGGATCTTTTTAGGTTAAGACTCAGGTTTTTAGGAAACGGATCATATACTTGGGTCCTGAAAATACGGGGCGTTACATATATAACTGGTGTATGGTACACCAGCCAATCCGCTTCCATATTGAGGTAGACGATGTTGTGGACAATCACACAACATCAAGCTGAAATTCTCTGCAACTGGGCAAGCAGAGGATTTGGATTCTTAATCTTATTTCTCATTGGAAGCGGATTGACTAGTGTACTACAATAACGTATTTATCATATCTACAGTGTTTATCCATTTTAGATTTTTATCTCAAAAATGAGTAATTTCTAAGGTTCACATTTCCGACACCATAGATGACAGTGGTGATAATGATTCCCACCATTAAAACATTGGTAGGGCCACTGTGGGGCCCACTGTAACATTTACTTCCATCCAATATGTTCATAAGGTTACACAGAGACCTGGATGAAGAGAAAACAATATCTTATTGATCCAAAATTTCTGTGATCCAAAAAAGGTTTTAATTGTAGGCGTTCAATCCCCCACTACTTTTTACAGTGTGGTCTACTGGATTTTTGGATCTGTCTTATTTTTTTGGCTCATGCCTTACGACAAGCTCACCAAGTAGACAGACTGTTTGGATTTAACTCATACCTCATGATGGGACCCAAAGAACTTGGTGACGTCAACACACCATCCACATGGTGCTGTGTGGTACCCTTCAATCACCTTTCGGAAGTGGGTTGACGGGTGTACTGCACACCTGCTGTATAGCTGGTGTATTGACGTCAGCAAGTTCCGTGGGTCCCATCAAGAGGTATATGTTATATCCAAACCGTCCATCCATTTTTCAAGATCTTCTTAAGGTTTAAGCCCAAAAATAAGACAAATCTAAAGATCAAGTGGACCACACTGCAAAAAGTAATGGGGGATTGAACGTCTACCATTGAAACCCTTTTGGGGTCACAAAGTTTCAAATCAATATGAAATTTGTTTTTCCTCTTGGTCTATGTATTTGTGACCTTATTAACATATTGGACGGAAAATATATGTTATGGTGGGCCCTACGAATTTTTTAACTGTGAAAATCATTATCCGCCTAGCTAATTTTGGTGTGGTTCATTTGAGCTGTGGATATGACTCATTTTTTGTCTAATACTCTAAAATGATCTGGAAAAATAGATGAATGGTATGGATATATATAATAAATACATCAATGTGGGGCCATGTAACTTTGATCTGCTTTGAACCGCTCGTACAACTCGGAGCTCGAGGAGCATCATGCTTGTTTCTGGACGACACGTATCTACACCAACTATATAGCTGGTGTGTGGTACACTAGTCAATCTGCTTCCTTTACTTTCGGAAGCGAATTGGTTGGTGTACCTCACACCAACTATATAGCTGTAGTATTGACGCCAACAAGTTTTGTGGGTTTGATCATGAGGTATGTGTTATATCCAAACCGTCCATCCATTTGATGAGCTTGTCTTAAGGCTTGAGATTAAAAATAAGATAGATCTATCTATCAAGTGGACCACACTGAAAAAAAGCAGTGGGGGATTGTACATTTACCATTGAAACCCTTTTTGGGGTCACAAAAGTTTTGGATCAATATGAAATTTGTTTTTCCTCTTCATCTAGGTCTTTGTGACCTTATGAACAGATTGGATTGAAAATAAATGTTATGGTTGGCCCTACAAATTTTTTAACTGTGAAAATCATTTTCTATGCGCTATTTGTGGTGTGGCCTAGATGATCTTTGGATATCATTCATTTTTTACATAATGCTCTAAAATGATCTCTAAAAATAGATGAACGGTGTAGATATAATAAATACATCACTATGGGGCCCATGTAACTTTGATCTCCTTTGAACCATTCGTATAACTCGGAGCTCAAGGAGCATCATAGATCGTCTTCGCATGACACATACCTATAGCAGCTATATAGCTGGTGTGTGGTACACCAGCCAATCCGCTTCCTTTGCTTCTTATCTCATTAACGTCCACATGTCATGATCCCCAGTGAAATCACGTGAACCAATTCTCATTCGATCATCAAAAGATAAAATTCAGCACATGTGCAACACATGATTTAATTAAAAAACCTCTCTCTCTTCCGCCTATATTCAAATGCCTATAAATACACGATTCTAATCTTATTCAGCTCAAGTAATTCTAGTACTGAAAAAATGAAGATTTGTGCCTTGATTTTCCTCCCCTTAGCTTCCTTGCTGGGAGCCTTTGCAGCGCAATGTAGGGATTAGGTTGATAGAGCCTTATGCCCTAGAGGCCTTTGCTTTCTTCTTCTTTTTTTTTCATTGTAATGAACCAGCCATGGTTCGTCCTCACTTTACCCTTTTTCTTCTTCTTCTTCTTTTTTTTTTTTAAAAAAAACTGAAAGGAACAGCCCAAAACTTAGGGCCTACCTAATATATTCAAAAGAAACAGGGGTGAGACAGCCTAGGCTATTCGGTGGCCTGCCACAAAAAATGTAGGCCCGCCTATCATTTCCTATACACATTGGGCCTCTTAACCACCCTAATAGATCCAAGGCCAGTTTTATCTAATAAAATACGACCCTTAATCAGCTGAGGGAAGGAGGAGATATTGTGGAACAAAAAATCTGCCCGCGTTCTGCTGCCCTCTTTGGCCCGGCCATCAATAGGCCCATTAGCTTTCTAGGAATGAGAGAGATCCGGAATGATCCCCTCACTACTAGAAAAATGGGTAAAGGCTACGGATTTAATCCGTAGCCATAGACTTATAGCTACAGATTAAATCCGTAGCACATCCGTGGCACGACCGTTGTCATAGGTCCCAAAACAATAGGTCTAAAACCTATGGCTACGAATCTAATCCGTAGCAATAGGTTAAAATAGCTACGGATATAATCCGTAGCAAATTCTTCTATAGCCAAAAAAACCTACAACTACGGATATTATTGGTAGCGAAAAGTAGTGTTGGATCCGTAGCAATATCCTAAATTTTATAACAGCTACGATTAATATCCGTAGCTATAGCCTACGTTAAAAAAAATTATAATCATTCATTCATTCATTTACCACCTGCATAATCATTCATTCATTCAATTACAATTATTCATTCATTCATTCAATTACCACCCGCATAATCATTCATTCATTTAATTATAATCATTCATTCATTTAATTATCACCTGCATAATCATTCATTTATTCAATTACAATTACATATGAGCTCCCTCAGATTGAAGCAATTACTAATGGTGAAGAGTTACAAGACCATTCAGCAATGATGAACCAAGAACCATTCTCTAGCCTCATATGATCTGCCTCATATTGAAGCAAGGCAAGAGAAACACTTTCATTTCAGTTGTGGATGACTTCCATGGCCAGCTGGTGAGCAGTCTTGTTTTGTAACTTTGCAAGTTCATCTATGGCTTCATACGTGTCTTTGTGAGCAAAAAGCTTTAGATTAAATCGTGTCGGTGCCTTTGTTATGCCCTCCCACTTCTCAACTGTCTCTTTCAGTTTGTCAAAGCCCTGCATAGGACAGGAAGAAACTTAATGTATGCTAACATTGCCGGTATAGAATCGTTCAGATTTTCTATTAGTTGCCCCAGGAATGATATGTAGATGAAAATGGGGCAAAACCAAGCATTAAGACACTGCTGATATAGAAATTTTCTGTGGTAGTGTTCTTTTAAAAATAGTTAGACATTTGCTAAATTTCAGATCCCAAAACCCATGAAATAATTCAAGTTGCAAATATGGCTGGAAGAAATTCAGATGTTGTAAATAACATGACCCAAATACAAACTTGGGTACTCACCATGCGGGTTGTGAAATCGCCGAAAGATTCTCCGTGTTGGCGTTTGCGACTCCAGTTGTAGGTTTAGAGATTTGAGAATACATTTACGTTTTAGGTTTAGGTTTAGATTTTACGTTTTAGGTTTAGATTTAGGTTTTACGTTTTAGGTTTAGGTTTAGGTTTTACGTTTAGGTTTAGGTTTAGGTTTAGGTTAGGTTATAGGTTAAGGTTTAGGGAATTGAGTTTAGGTTATAGGTTAAGGTTTAGGGAATTGAGTTTAGGTTATAGGTTATAGGTTAAGGTTTAGGCTATAAGTTAAGGTTTAGGTTTAGGAAATTGGGTTCAGGTTCGGGATCGGGTTTATGTTTGGGTTTTCAAGTTTAGGTTTAGGTTTAGGTTAGGGAGTTGAGATTAGGATTAGGTGTAAGTTTAGGTTTAGGGATTTGAGAATACATTTAGGTTTTAGGTCTAGGTTTAAGTTTTAGGTTTTAGGTCAAGGTTAAGGTTTAGGTTTAGGTTTAGGTTTAGGTTTAGGTTATAGGTTAAGGTTTTACGTCATAGGTTTTGGTTTAGGTTAAGGTTATAGGTATAGGTTAAGGTTTAGGTTTAGGTTATAAACTATAGGTTTAGGGAATTGAGAATAGGTTAAGGTTTAGGTTTAGGAAATCGGGTTCGGGTTCGGGATCGGGTTTAGGTTTGGGTTTTCAAGTTTAGGTTTAGGTTAGAGGTTGAGATTAGGATTAGATGTAGGTTTAGGTTTAGGGATTTGAGAATACATTTAGGTTTTAGGTTTAGGTTTAGGTTTTAGGTTAAGGTTATAGGTTTAGGTTAAGGTTTAGGTTAAGGTTGAGGTTTAAGTTATAGGTTAAGGTTTTAGGTCATAGGTTTTGGTTTAGGTTAAGGTTATAGGTTTAGGTTTAGGTTTAGGTTAATGTTTAGGTTTAGGTTTAGGTTAAGGTTTTAGGTCATAGGTTTTGGTTTAGGTTAAGGTTATAGGTTTAGGTTTAGGTTTAGGTTAAGGTTTAGGTTTAGGTTTAGGTTATAAGATATAGGTTTAGGGAATTGAGAATAGGTTAAGGTTTAGGTTTAGGAAATCGGGTTCGGGATCGGGTTTATGTTTGGGTTTTCAATTTTAGGTATGGGTTTAGGTTAGGGAGTTGAGATTAGGATTAGGTGTAGATTTAGGTTTAGGGACTTGAGAATACATTTAGGTTTTAGGTTTAGGTTTAGGTTTTAGGTTATAGGTTAAGGTTATATGTTTAGGTTAAGGTTTATGTTTAGGTTTAGGTTTAGGTTATAGGTTAAGGTTTTAGGTCATAGGTTTTGGTTTAGGTTAAGGTTATAGGTTTAAGTTTAGGTTTAGGTTATAAGATATAGGTTTAGGGAATTGACACTAGGTTAAGGTTTAGGTTTAAGAAATCAGGTTCGGGTTCAGGATCGGGTTTATGTTTGGGTTTTCAAGTTTAGGTATGGGTTTAGGTTAGGAAGTTTAGATTAGGATTAGGTGTAGGTTTAGGTTTAGGTTTTAGGTTATAGGTTAAGGTTATAGGTTAAGGTTTTAGGTCATAAGTTTTGGTTTAGGTTAAGGTTATAGGTATAGGTTAAGGTTTAGGTTTAGGTTTAGGTTAAGGTTTAGGTTTAGGTTATAAGATATAGGTTTAAGGAATTGAGAATAGGTTAAGGTTTAGGTTTAGGAAATCGGGTTCGGGTTCGGGATCGGGTTTATGTTTGGGTTTTCAAGTTTAGGTATGGGTTTAGGTTAGGGAGTTGAGATTAGGATTAGGTGTAGGTTTAGGTTTAGGGACTTGAGAATACATTTAGGTTTTAGGTTTAGGTTTAGGTTTTAGGTTTTAGGTTAAAGTTATAGGTTTATGTTAAGGTTTAGGTTTAGGTTTAGGTTTAGGTTATAGGTTAAGGTTTTAGGTTATAGGTTTTTGTTTAGGTTAAGGTTATAGGTATAGGTTAAGGTTTAGGTTTAGGTTTAGGTTAAGGTTTAGGTTTAGGTTATAAGCTATAGGCTTAGGGAATTGAGAATAGGTTAAGGTTTTGGTTTAGGAAATCGGGTTTGGGTTCGGGATCAGGTTTAGGTTTGGGTTTTCAAGTTTAGGTTTAGGTTTAGGTTAGAGAGTTGAGATTAGGATTAGATGTAGGTTTAGGTTTAGGGATTTGAGAATACATTTAGGTTTTAGGTTTAGGTTTAGGTTTAAGTTTTAGGTTTTAGGTTAAGGTTATAGGTTTAGGTTAAGGTTTAGGTTTAGGTTTAGGTTAAGGTTGAGGTTTAGGTTATAGGTTAAGGTTTTAGGTCATAGGTTTTGGTTTAGGTTAAGGTTATCGGTTTAGGTTTAGGTTTAGGTTAAGATTTAGGTTTAGGTTTAGGTTATAAGATATATGTTTAGGGAATTGAGAATAGGTTAAGGTTTAGGTTTAGGAAATCGGGTTCGGGTTTGGGATCGGGTTTATGTTTGGGTTTTCAAGTTTAGGTATGGGTTTAGGTTAGAAAGTCGAGATTAGGATTAGGTGTAGGTTTAGGTTTAGGGATTTGCGAATACATTTAGGTTTTATGTTTAGGTTTAAGTTTACATTATAGGTTAAGGTTTAGGTTTTAGGTTTCGGTTAAGGTTAGGTTATAAGTTATAAGTTCGGATTTTAGGTTATAGGTTAAGGTTTTAGGTCATAGGTTTTGGTTTTGGTTTAGGTTAAAGTTATAGGTTTAGGTTAAGGTTTAGATTTAGGTTTAGGTTAAGGTTTAGGTTTAGATTATAAGCTATAGGTTTAGGGAATTGAGAATAGGTGAAGGTTTAGGTTTAGGAAATCGGGTTCGGGTTCGGGATCGGGTTTGGGTTTGGGTTTTCAAGTTTAGGTTTAGGTTTAGGTTAGGGAGTTGAGATTAGGATTAGGTGTATATTTAGGTTTAGGGATTTGAGAATACATTTAGGTTTTGGGTTTAGGTTTAGGTTTAGGTTATAGGTTTAGGTTTATGTTAGGTTATGGGTTAAGGTTTAAGGAATTGCATTTAGGTTATAGGTTAAGGTTTAGGGAATTGAGTTTAGGTTATAGGTTATAGGTATAGGTTATAGGTTATAGGTTAAGTTTTAGGTTTAGGTTATAGGTTTTGGGATTTGAGAATAGGTTTAGGTTAAGGTTAGAAGTTTAGGTTAAGGTTATAAGTATAGGTTTAGGTTATAGGTTGTAGGTTAAGGTTATAGGTTAAGGTTATAAGTTTAGGTTAAGGTTATAAGTTAAGGTTTAGGTTTAGATTATAAGTATAGGTTTTGGGATTTGAAAATAGGTTTAGGTTAAGCTTAGAAGTTTAGGTTTAGGTTATATGTATAGGTTTAGGTTATAGGTTAAGGTTAATGTTGTAGGTTATAGGTTTAGGTTATAAGTATAGGTTTAGGTTATGTTATAGGTTAAGGTTTAGGGAATTGAGTTTAGGTTATAGGTTCATGTTATAGGTTATAGGTTATAGGTTTAGGTTAAGGTTTAGGTTATAGGTTTTGGGATTTGAGAATAGGTTTAGGCTATAAGTATAGGTTTAGGTTAGGTTGTAGGTCAAAGTTTAGGGAATTGAGTTTGGGTTATAGGTTTAGGTTAAGGTTAAGGTTGTAGTTATAGGTTTTGGGATTTGAGAATCGGTTTAGGTTATAGGATAAGGGTGTGGTCCCTGCGAATACATATATAAACACGGCCTGCTCCAATTGGCCAAGCCCTTCCAATGCAGTCCATAGGAAATAGATAACTTCATCATGGTCATAACAGCGGTTCCCATCTTCCATGGACCCCCGCTCATCTGAATAGCTCCGACGCACATCCGGGTCTACTCCATTAATGACGAACATATACATAAACACGGTCTGTCCAAATGGCCAGGCCACCCCAATGTTATCCATAGGAAATGGACAGCTTCATCATGGTCATAATAGCGGTTCCCACCTTCTAGGGACCCCCGCTCAATATCCGGATAGCTCCGATGCACATCCGGGTCTGCTCCATCAATTTTTATGAAATTATGCATGTCCTGCTCATGGCATGCCTAATATTGCCAATGCATGGGATTCAGCACAAATACCTTTTCATGATTCAAAGAAGAAAACTCGAGGGTTTTCCTTACCTTCCATTATATGCTTCCAAGGTGCAGATGGCCCCTGAAACATACATACATCCTGAGAATCGCTTCTCAAAACCGCAGACTATTTTGTTTTGAAACTCGATCATCTCACCTGAAAACCTGTCACATAATGAATAACTGTAACCATGATGATAACTATTATGAATGCACTATAATGAACAAATTATTATTATTATAGATAACCAGATATACTCATTGCATTTTCAGGATCTCCTCCATAGTTAACGATCTCATTCTAAGGCCCTTCTCCCTCCTCCTTTATCAGGGCTTGGGACCGACAATGCAAGGAGTTGCATTGGCGGAGTTAAAAAAGGGCTTAGGCTCCATTTTTTTTTTAAAAAAAAATATTTTCATAAATACTAATGTGATGACCAAATGGAGCCTAAGACTATAAATACGTTCAAATATGGTTGCGAGTATTCCCCTTGCAAAACAATTGTAACATCAAAACTTCAGTCCTTTCAGGAAAATCGATAGTCAAAACAAAGATTTGAAAATTAGAACAAATAGGGCAACATCATTTATGGCTGACCATCCTTCTAAAAAAGATAAACAAGAAAAAGAGACATAAACAGTAGTAATTACCTAACTCTTCATCCCTTAAAAAAAAGAAGGAAAAAAGTAAAAAAGAGAGGATTAGGACTTACCTCATCAAAGAAGCTGATAATACAACTGTTTGGTTTCCTACTCTCTGGAATTAGGTGCCATCTGCTGAAAGAGACAGAAACACTCATATGGACCTTTAGTCATAATATGGATCATAAAAGAGCAGGCACCCTTTCTTTGAGACTAACAGGACATGTCTTAGATCCAAAAAACTGCCATTGGGTCATCATTGTTTTGACAGAAAAAGGAGTTACTCCCAAATATATGCATAAACACACAAAGACAAGATAGTTGATTGCTCATTAGATTTGCCCCACTTCTTCTTTTTCTTTCTTATTTTCTTTTCTTCTTCTTCTTCTTTTTTTTTTATTTTTAAGGTGGTGACTCTCTGAACATACACACAGGGTAGTTGCCTGGCAATCCAATCCATCCAAATCGCTGAACTCTGAAGGGAGCATAACTGAAAAATTGCACTAAGAAGATAACATTAACCACACATTTCCCTTTGAATTTATATGACTCATTAATTTACTGTTAACTATCTGCTTGATAGCCTTTAATTGGATGGTTAGGGTTGCTTGATCAGCGTGATTTTAGATATATGCTCCATCCACAATGGGACCCACACTTCAAATGGTCTGGGTAGCTATAATTAATAAACAAGTTTGGGTATCTTATATTGTTATGATACAAAGCTGATTTATAAGGAGGAAATAATTCCAAAACAGAGCCTCATGGCTACCACCTTCTTTAACAGTAACATCTACAAGTTCTGAATGAAATGATCTTCACGCAGAAGGATCTCAAATCATTAAACTGCTTAGTGGAAGTATTCGTCTGGAACAGGAAAAAATTAGGGGCTGAATCAAATAATGTAAAATTGCTATTATTGCGGCTGAATACAACTATTGTTGGGGCAAAATAAATAGCCCATCAAAGAAATTGAACCAATAGGCACTTAGAGGAGGCATGAAAAGCAATTTTGCCATTGAGCTGGCCTTGGTCTACTAGCTAGAGCCAAAAGGGGTAAGCCTTAGTTTGAGTTTTGGTTGACCCTAGATGTCTGAGGGCTCGACTTGGGCTGAGTTTTTAAGGCCAACAACTGAGTTTTCAAGCCTCAGTTCGAGTTTTGGTTATGAGTATTCATTCCAATCATAATTCAAATCGTTCAAATGAATAATGCATATTTATGAGTCTAGACCATTTAAATGAATCAATTCATATTCCATAACCTTGCAAATATTATAGGAAATTGAAGTAAAAGCTAATTAAGGTAGTGAAGCAAAAGTTATGCACCAAGCCATCTATTGTTCAAACTAGCAATCAAAGCATCCATCAAACCATTCTATATAATAACTGTACAATACTAATAGAAGAAAGAAATTAAAGGCCAGTTTGGGATCATGGAAAATAAAGGAGAGAGTGACATTTTCTATTTTCTAATAAAGTATTTAGAGAGGAAAAAAAAAAGACAAGGGGAGGTTTGGGAAATTTTTATGAAAAGACTTCCTTGAAAAATGTTTCTCTACCAAGGGTTCTCTTTCAAACAAACTCACCTCAATGTCTTTCATTTTTACAAGCTCAATGTAGCCATTTCAATGGACGAACTTGTATTAGAATTAGCCTGATTCAGCGACTCTTTGACAGAATTGAGCTTCAGTAAGAGTTCCTTGACATCCATGGTTATGGAGCATAATTTTCTAACTAGTAATGCACTACTCCCCTTTGAACTAAATCAAACCCAACATCCAAAACAAACACCCAAGTTCCAACATCATTCTCATTTCGGGGTGCATCCAAATAAATCAAATGAAAAACAGAATTCAAAAATAAAAGCACTAGCATTTCTAATAATTTTCTTTTGCAATCTAAAGAAAACATGAAGGGATAGTGGAGAACTTATTAAATTGAATTGCAAAGATGTGAAGGTATGTAGGAAACTCTAAAAGTACATTTGGAGCACTTATTAATGAACTGAAATTAACTCATTAGCATTCATATCAAATTTAAGTTAGCATAATCAAATGAAATAACCACAAGGAATACTTCCTAGTTTCTAACACATTATAAAATCAATAAACAGTGTCAAAGGAATATTCATTCATATAAACAAAAACATCATATAAATAGCCAGGAAGTCGTAAACTTAAAAATAAAATATAAAAGATCACATCCACACATATATCAACAAAGAAATCAAATAAAAAACCATATATCAATAGTTTCAAACCCAAGAAACTCATGACACAATCTAAGGCATGAAAATATCGTGCTTACAGACAACCCGTTCTCTATCGTGCTCTCCCACCTCTTCTAGAAGCTTCACTTTCAATTATTGAGGCATGTCCTGCAGCATCAAGTTTCAATGTAGGTCATCCAACCATACAACCATGTGGGTCGACTCATGGGTAGAGAAAAAAAAAGGGACTCACATGCAATCCACACAAAACATTCCTTGTACTATGGATAGATGCATCATGTGCAATTCAAAACTAGAATCAGTCGATCATATTTTTATTCATTGTGTTATGGCCAAGTCTAATTGGAATTGCTTCAAAGGAATGTTTGAAATCAACTGGATCTTCAATGCCTCATTTGGGGATTGGTTTTCTATGGGATCTTATGGAGGATTTGGAGGGAGAGGAATAATAGGATTTTTAAAGACAGTCTTCTAGGGCTGTTTGTTTTTTTCACTTGCATGTGCTTAAAGAAACCCCATTAACACATTTGTCCATCATTTTACATGCATGTGTACATTGTTGATGATGCATACATACAAGCATCCATATAAACAATGGGAAAAAGAACGACCAAACTGAAAGGATACCATTTTCCACAAATCACATCTCTTTGGCATTTTAACAAACAACTCGTCTGCATTTTTTTTTTCCAAATACCAAAGCATGTCAACTATCCAATGTTCAAACCAATCGGCCAAGGTATAAAGATCCAACTACAAAAAAAAAAAAAAGTGTTAAGAATGCTCAAGATCCATCCAAGTAACCAAGATCAACTTCAAGAAAAGCATTAACCTGGACGAGAAGCAAATTAGATGTTGCCTTCACTGGAAGAAACCAAGATTGAGGAACATTCAGTTCCCAAGAAGAAGAAATAAAGAAATGCATTTGATGAATACCCGTATTGCTGCTCCAGCTGCAGTTCCCAGGAGAAACCTTAGGGTTTTGTTTTCAAACCCTAAGGTTTCGATTTCGAAAACTCACGATCCGAAGCCCTGCATTGTTTTTGCTCAGATTTTTCCTATGTTCCAAGAGAGAGGATGGGGAGCAGTGAGAGAGGATTGGGGGTGGAGAGGGAGAGTGGCAGAGAGAGGATCGGGGCTGGAGAGAGAGAGAGAGAGAGAGAGAGAGAGAGAGAGAGAGAGAGAGAGAGGAGTGGCAAGATAATGGAATAGAGAACGAGTGAGAGAGAGAGAGAGAGATAAGGTGAAATTTGGGCGCGGCTCTGTTTCGAGCGCACACCCATTTTTTGGCGTAGGGACTCATAGACGGTCCTGCCAAGGGCTCTGTGGGGCCCACCATGACGTATTTGCTTAATCCATTCTGTCCATTAATTTTACTAAAAATATTTAGTTCATATTTCAAAAAATAAAGTATATTGAAGGCGCAAGTGGACCACACCATATGAAGTACATGTGATTTAATCTCCATGTTTCTTACTGTGTGGTCCACTTTAGCCTTCAATCTAGTTGATTTTTGATTTCATGCCTTAAAATAATATTTCAAAATATATGGATGGCATAGATAGAACACATATATTTTTTTTAGTCCCTATAGAGCCCCTTACACCGTTGTTAATTAGTAATGGTGTGGTACCTTTTTAGCTACAGATTAAATCCATAGTAAATTTAGCTACGGTTTAGATCCGTAGCAAAAAACTAACGTGGTCTGTAGCCTTTGCCCCTTTTTTTGGTAGTGCCTACCAAGGAGATTCTTAATCCTATCCTACCAATAAACCCATTTCTAGCTACAGGACTTCCCAGATATGCAATCCACCACTCACTTAGAATCTAATTCTGGTAAAACTCTATCCAAGCCAGACAATAACAGAACTTCAAACCATCCTAAAGAGCCCGAAGTTCAACCAGGTTATTTGTAGCCGTCTTATATCCACTGAAAAAGGCAAATACCATCTCACCATTGTTGCCCCTACAGATGTCACCCCCGCCTGCAGGCCCTGGATTGGATAGGGCAGACCTATCCACGTTCAGCTTACACTAGCCCCTAGGAGGCCTAGCCCATTTGATGATATCAACTGCCGAAGGAGAGAACACACGCCTTTAAAGTCGAGGTTCCGAGGAAACAGGAGGAAGATGGATTAGTTGCCAGGGGACCATAGAGCGAGAAGAGGAAGTACAACGCAACCACCATAAAACTTTCTAAAAAACAGCTGAGGCCAAAATAGGGCAATCATAAAAAACAATGTGATTCCAGGCTCTCCAAATTTCCCAAACTATGAAGGCAGGAGCTAAACGGAGAGCCACTAGGACCTTAATAAAAGGAAGAGGCCTGAGCCACCACCAAAAGAACCGACTCTCAATCGAGAGATGGGAAACGATGGAAATACCAAAAAAAATGGCTAGTAGATCCCAAACGTTGGAAGCTAATCTGCCCAATAAGAAAAGGTGGGAGATAGATTCTGAGCCAGGCCTGGCACCCGGGCAGATCCTCCAACAAACATAGATAGAAGCGAGGGAGATCCCTTTACTCTGAACCCGAGTGTTGACCGACAGCGCCCCATGGATGGATTTCCAAAGGAAGGTTGAAACCTTAGGAGAGAGCCTTGGATACCAAACCCACTTTGCATAAATTTTCTCCTGCCTATGCGCTCTGGCCAAACTCTAATCTGATTTGACTGAAAAATTTCCTTCTGGGCCAAAAGGACAGATTGAAAAATCTTCCCTGGGCGAAGTGCAAAATCCCCCTTGGATTATATGGGCCACAACCTCAACTAGAAGAGATCTAGTAGTGTTCATCATCAGATCGTCAGCCCCTAAGAAATCAACCACCCGTAAGGCCCTCTACTCAGGCCGAATATGAATTGCCTCCAACAAGTCCAAAGGGCCCAGCCCAATCCAATTGTAATCCCACATGTTGATGTCCCCTCGGCCCACTTTCCATTGGGCGTGCCTGACTAGAATAGGAAAAAGCTTAAGAAAACGATTCCAGATCGGTGAGGCCCCAAAAACAGCCCTGCCTGGGGCTCTGCTAGCTCGTTTTGGAGGTATTTGGACCGCATAAACTTAGCCCAAAGACTCTTATCTGACTTGAACCTAATTCCCCATGCTATTTTAAGATGAAGAGCATCCATAACCTCTTTTAATTTTCTGATGCCTAGGCCCCCCTTGGCTTTGGGTAGAGTGATCGACCTCCAATTCTTCTAGTGAAATTTCTTCTTGCCTTCCCGCCAACCCCAGAAGAAATTAGCGCCTCCAACGTACCCAATGCTCTCTTAGGAATGACAATGGCTGCCAGAGAATGAGCCAGAATCCCACTCAGAACTGATGACATGAGGGTTAACCTGCCTGCCTGGGAGAGGATTTTGGCATTCCAGCCATGGATTTTGGCAGCCACCTTATCTACCAAGGGCTTAAAGAGGCTATAAATGATCCTCCCTTTGGCAATGGGAACCCCCAAATACGTGAAGCTAGAGATGGACTTGCTAAGACCTGGAATTCTCTCAATACTCCTGACTCAGCTTGCTGACAGCTTAGGGGAGCAGTAGAAGGAACTCTTCCTCAGATTGATCCTTTGGTCCAAAACCGCCTGAAAAGAGGAGAGGAAACCATGGGCTGCATCCAGAGAATTTCGAGACCCATTTAGGAATAATAACGCGTCATCTGTAAAAGCATATGGGAGATTGGAATGCACCCTCGCTTGAGTTTGAATGGCTTATAACGCCCATTGGAGACCAATTTGGAGAAGCCCTGACTAAGTACTTCAGCTGCTAGGATAAAAAGAATAGGGAAGAGAGGGTTGCCCTGCCTCAACCCCTTAGAGGATTTGAAGAATCCACAACTTTCACCATTGATGAGGACAGAAAACCAGTTATTGTCCCAATAGGATTCCACGATTCTGACCCAACTGTTATAGAATCCGAACTTGAGGAGGACCTTCTTCAAGAAACTTCAATCGACCCGGTAGTAGGCCTTTTCTAGATCAAGCTTCAAGATATGGTTCCCACCACGAACCTTCCTGCCTATATCTCTATAAAGTTCATGACAAAGACTGATGTTTTCAGCGATGCATCTTCCACTGACAAAAGCTCCCTGCTCGGCTGAAATAAGCTTTGGAAGAATGGAGCTAAGCTTGGCAACGATAATCTTGACCAAGATTTTGTAGATGACATTGCAAAGGCTGATCAGCCTGAAATCAACGAAGGTTTTGGGGCCCAACACTTTTGGGATCAGACAAATAAGGGTGGCTGAGAAGGCTCTAGGAAGACAGCCCCCTTAAAATAGGTCCACCGCCGCTTTGTGGAGGTCAGCCCCCACAATGTCCCAACAACCTCTGAAGAAAGCCTCGAACATGCCGTCAAGCCCAGGGGTCCCGTTAATGGATGGAGAATGGACCAACCTTTTAGCTTCCTCCATGGAAGGAGCTGCCATGAGGAAACCATTATCTTAGGTCGACACTAAGAGGGGGATGTTGTTCAAAAGAGAATCGATGGTCGTAGATGAACCTGAAGGGAACTCAACTGATAGTAGGGTCGCCATAGAAGTTACCGTTGCCGACTTTATGGCCATTGGATCAGTTATAACCTCCCCCGAATCCAGCTGAATGCTATGAATTGTGGCCCTTCTTGATCTTTTCGAGGCCGTGAGAGGAAATTTTTTGTGTTTCTATCCCCTTCTTTTAGCCAGTTGTTGCGGGCCTTTTGTTTCCAAAAAATTTCTTCCACAAGCTCTAACTTTGAAATCTTCGATCGGGCTGCAAAGAGATCACATGGATTGATGAGGGGCGAGGAAACTTGGTCGCGAGTATCCAACGAGGCCAACTCCTGCTCAGCCGCCTTGAGATTTTGGAATAAATTCCCCAAAACATCTCTGTTCCATACTCTCAGCCGACACTTGACTGCCTTGATCTTCAAAAGAAGATTAACCATGGGCTGATTGGACTAATGGGGAGTCCATGCGTCTTCCAGCAACTACAAGAAGGAGCCTTCTAACATCCACATCCACTGAAAGTGGAAGGGCCTGGGGACGGAAGTGACTGGGGAAAGAAAGGACAATATAAGCTGGGGGTGGTCTGAATTTACTGTTGGGAGGTGGTTGACCTGGAAACTGCTGAATTTGGAGATCCATTCAGCGTTGTAGAGAACCCTATCCAGCCTGGCATATATGCGGGAAGCAATCGCTCGGTGTTGCACCAAGTGAACCTGCTACCATTGAAGCCTGCGTCTAACAACTGAGCCTTATTGATAGCATCCTCGAATTCATATGAGCTAGCTTGATCAAGAGACTGTCGGATTGATCAGAGAGACTTGGAAGGAGACTATTTGGTTGGTCAATCCAATGACCGAGATGGATAGATCCTCCTTATGGAAGATCTAGATTTTCCCACCCTCACTGGCATTGGAGATGGAGGATTGAAAACCAAGTTTCAGGCCAATCCCTGCCCTCTTGCTGTCAGCAGCTAGGGGCTCAAGGAAGGCAACTATAGAGGGCTTATAACCCCAAATCAACCTATTAGCAGTCCAAACTGTGGCCGCATTGGCCAGCCCCCGAACATTCCAGATTAGGATGCTTTGGAAAATTTCCCTGAAAAAATAGCCTTCTTCTTCAAACGATGAAGCCTCTCCTTCCAATTAGTTGACTTAGGACAGCTACTAACAAAAGGCTCAAGAGATCCCTGACCATCATCCATATCCTCATCAGATTGGCTCTCCTCAGATCGGTCTGTGGGATGGTATAAGAAATTTAGCATGGACGGGTCCCTTCGAGGACCATCAATGTCCCTGTCAGAGAGAGATACATCCCCTACACCTAGGAGGCTGTTCCCCACATAGGCTACCTCCTTCTGAAAATCATATCTGCGATTGTTACCTCCTCTCCTCCTATAGCTCCTGGTCCCTCCATCACTATGAGGAAGATGATAGGGGGACAAGTCTACTAAAAGTTCCAGCTACTTGTAGACGGAAACACACCCATCCGTGAGACCCTTGAGGGGACAAGAGCCCTTCCCCTAATGGAGACAGGGGGTATGACTAGGGGAAACGTTAGCATTTGAATTTCCTTCCCCATTCCCGATCCTCAAGGGTAGAGCTGCTAAAGGTTTAGCCAAATGAGTAAGGTTTGGACAATGGCTTCTACCCTCTGATGAGCACTTCTTGGAGGGGGAATAGTAATTTCCAGCTCCCCTGTTCTCGTATAGCCCCTGGGAATCATCTGATGGGGCTTGGCCGACATCCTGCCCAGGGGGGAGAGCACGTACCTGAGATTGAAGTGAGCTGCCGGTGCTAGTGTCCTGAAGGGAGCCCGCCTACATGAGAGCTCAAGGGAGCTCTCCAGAGAGGGTGATATCAAGAATTGTTGAAGGAGAAGTACTTAGGCGCCGATGGGGAGTGGCCGGCAGCAACATTACAGCTCCAGGGCTAAGCAATCGATTGAGTTGGACGCCATCCTAGTTAGGGAGAGTATCTGGGATGCTTCTTGGGGTCCCATTCCCACAAACAACTAGCGAGTGGTTTATGAGCCCAGTGTCCAGGACTCCATCTAGAAAGGGGCCAAGCCCCAACCTGTCTTCATTACTATTCATAGGAGTAGCCATAGTCTTGCCATTTATAACGCCATTAATACAAACATCTTCAGTGCATGGAATTGTCCTAGAGGTCTCCCTATGGAATCTTTCCATAACCCAATCTCTGGTATTAACGACTACTTCTCCATGCTTCCTATGAGAGCATTCCCAGTAGACTGATTGAGACCCAGTAGAGGGTTCCTCCAGCTGGACCCAAATCCTGTAGGATTCTCCTACCACCTCCAGAATTTGAGGTGAGTTGAATGACGCTTCTGCTCGAAGGTTAACGTTCACTTTAGCAAATTTCTGGAAGATTCCAAACCTCGAACAAGTATCAATCTGAACCACATCCCCGAACGCCAAGCTTAAGTCCCTAATCACCGATTCAAACTAGGTGTGAGTTAGGATCCCAAACAATTGGATCTAGGCATCTTGATGGTCATTGTAAATTTTTGGGGACCATGGTAAGACATCCTACTACCAGAAAACTGGGCGAAGGCTATGGATAAAAGCTGTAGCTAAAGACCTATAGCTACGGTTTTAGTCCATAGCATGACTGTAGTCATAGGTACCGTACATAGGTCTTAAACCTATGGCTACAAATTTAATCTCTAGCCATAGATAACAATAGCTACAGATATAATCCGTAGCAGGTATTTCTATAGCCAAATGTACCTATAGCTACGAATAGTATTGGTAGCTAAAAGTAGTGCTAGATCCATAGCAATACGGTTGTCAGGTTACCAGCTACAGTCAATATCCGTAGCTATTGCCTACATTTGAAAAAAATTATAATCATTCATTCAATTACAATCATTCATTCATTCAAAAATGAATCAATTACAATCCTTCATTCAATCAATTACAATTACAATAATACTGAAAATACAAATCTTGGTGAGTCTGTGTGCACTCACATATGGTACCATAGTGAATTAATCACCTGGTGAGGATTTCGGTCTATGATCGATTGCTCCTTGAATTTTAGCTTACACGAATATTTAGAATTTCCTTCTATTCACATGGCAAAAACTTGAATCAACATGACTTGAAACCTGAATCAACATGACAAAAAACTTAACATTCAAAAACATGTCTTTCCAATGCACAAGAAACAAAGCATCTCCTGAAGAAACTGAGTTCTGTTGATTTGATTTGTCCTGACCTTTATGTCCATCTGAAATGGAGTGATGCCATTCTCATTACCAGCAACCTGCAATGCTAAAATCACAAGTTATAATTTGCATGTTTTGTTTACAAAGTTAGACTTCAAGCAGTCCTCTTTGAGCTATATGTCATCAACTTGGATTGTATGTGATGCTGGGACTCTCGGCCATACTATTTTGCAGTTGGCGTTCTAGTTTCTTTCATGGTCCCATATCCTGTTGTTATTTATTTTTTAATTAGATGGGGCTGCAGACTTGCACGCCAAATGTTTTCATGGTTTTCCCCTAGCCAGATCATTCTTATGATTAACCACATGAAAGGGACATCTGTAGCCCATGTTCATGATTCTCACCTGCAAATCCTTGTGCAATCTAACTAGCAATTCTGGAATGCTGCATTCAGCAAAAAATAAAAGCTTCACAAAGCTATAATGGAATCCCTAAATGGCCAAGTGGGTCAACAAATCCTAAAGAAGTATGCACCACAAATTGTAATCACACTGCAGAAATCAAATTTCAGGAGTAACCTTTGCATGTGCCTTGCAGCCAAGCAGTCATTTGGTAACCTTTCATGGTACAAGCGGCCAACTAGTAATAGGAACTATTGATACGGTGGAGTCAAGCTAAAGGTCAAGATCATGTTAGAAATTTCTGACCATCCAGTTTGAGTATCACCACGGGAATGCAGCTGTTTGTTGCTCTCCTCTCCAGATCAACAACCCATTAATGGCAGGGCCCTTATTCATGATTCCACAGATGTTCCAAATCATGGAGCAAATTTTGACCTTTTAGATCCTTTTAAAAGAAAAGGTTTACCAAACCAATTAACTCCTCTAAATTCAGGTGTGTGGAAGTGGTGCGTTACCTGAAATGGTTAGATTAAATTACTCAGAGAAATGTGTATGTTAACATGGTTATTATATAATACTCTAGCCCAAATTGCTGGTATTTTGGTTGTGGCATCGAAGACCAAGCATTCTTTATAGGTATTTCCTGTTTTCAACAATTTTGATAGTTCATCAGGTGGCACCCACATTGGATAGAAAACAGACAATTTACAGTAGATATCCTCATCTGAACAATGAGATCTGTGGACTTCTTTCTATCACATGGAGATGGTTGTACATATTTTCTCTTTAACCATCCATTTGCAAACCATTTATCAAATAGAGAGTATTATCCAAAGGGAAATTAGTGTAGAACTATACTTCCATGGTTATCAATAGGATGGTTAATGATCATCTGATCAATTAGTCAACGTTATTCTTTTTTCTTTAGAGGCAACAAATTTTTATTCAAAAAGCTTAGAGGTAAAGAAAACAAATAAGAGAAAAGGGCAAAACAAAATTGAAACTGAAAGGTTGATCCACAACTGGAACATGGTCAAGTCAACAATGGTTCTGCACCCTGTTTAGTTTGAGTACATGGAACATGAGTTGGTGAAGCAAGCTAACCACGAACATGAGCACATCAACATGAGTTGGTGAAGCAAGCTAACCACGAACATGAGCACGTCAACATGAGTTGGTGAAGCAGGTAACATAATTAACTACATTTTCTCATGTTTCTATCTGAATTTTCACAAGGGAGGGAATAGTGGTTATTTTAGTGACCAAAAGAAAGTGTTGGTCAAATAGTGACAAGAATTTAACAATGAATAAAAACCACTATGTTTATCATTCCAAATCACATGATCAGGCCATTTGCATTCCGAATATTTATTGTCCATTTGCATTCATAGTAAGTATTTTTACTGATATGAAATTATGCTTCAAATTAAGCCCATATGTCTCCACTAAGCCTACAATGCCTGTAAGTATGAAAGCAATGAGAGTGGAATTCCAATGGCACGTGTCTGCAATCAACAGTCACAATTGGATTTTATTTATTTATTTATTTTTAAGTTTTAGAAATGCTTACTTGGATTAATTACTCTCATTGACATCAAGATTATCATAACCAAAGAGAACGCAGATGTAATAGATGACAATTTGTAAGAAGATTCATGTGGATCGAAATCACTAGTTTGACCATTTGTAGATTCAGAACTGTAACCTTACCTCTAAATAGTCTATGATCTAATATAAAAGAAATGATCAAATGGGAATGACAACTCACAATTATAACCAAAGCTTAGAGTTCTATGATTCCGACTTTATTGAATTGACTTATTGCAAATTTGATTGAATTGAGAATCCAAACACAACCAAAATGTACATGAAAACACAATATGCATCAAAGAATGTCATTGGAGCTCTAAAGATGCACCCAAAATGTACATGAAACACAATATGCATCAAAGAATGTCATTGGAGCTCTAAAGATGCACGTATGCATTTTGTTAAATAGCAATGTCGCTGTCTTATAATGAGCTATTGCTTGAATCAAAGCCCTTACAAGGGCACAACGAGAGAGTATTATGTCTTAGCTCTTACAAGGGCCATCATGTGTCTCACATATGGTTACACAATTTTGTTGGAAGGAAAGAAAGAACCCAAAAAAAAATGTCAAAAAAAAGAAGAAAAAACTATAGAAAAAAAATAAATAAATATATAAATAAAAAGAAAAGGTAAGATAGAAACAAAGAAAAGTTCATCTCTTGAAATTACTTCTATTTAAATAGATTCCCACAGATAAAAAATGCATCAATATTATAAATAGAAAGTGCATCTGAGTACCTCTTGTTTGACATTATTAGGGTGATCGATATAGTCCCTATCATCCCAGTCCTTGGGCTGCAAACAGAAAGACGACGTATCATAAGACAACTATAACACAAGCACTGAACTGAAGGAAATCACACCTCATGGCCAAGATCTTGAGCTCGAACCTTTTTGGCGTTGACATCTTTGATTTTTCGAGGAGGAAGAATATCCCAAGCAGTGGACATGTCCCCAATGGTTCTTTAGAAGAAATAAAAAAGAGACTATCCAACACAAGTTCATTACTTATCAGTATACGAAATGATAGACACATCAGGGAAACCTATTGCATCCAAAGCTACTCGAATTGCTGCAACACGGGCATCCAAAATGTCACTGCAGGGACTGACAACATCTACACCTGCTCAAGCCTAGTTGAAGCCAAGACATAATAATAGATGGGAAGAAAATCAATGTAGGATCATGTCATAAAAACTGTCTACACAACTTTTGTTATTACCTGTGCAACATCCAGTTGTGTTCATTATTAATCCTGTTATAATACAAAGTATCCAATGAGTAACAATGTTAATGGAATATTTAATTCTTTCTCAATATTCAAAATCAAGTTGGAAAAATACTTAAGGCTATTGAATTATATTGTCTAGGAGATAAACTTGAAATTGGTGGCTTGCTTTTGGTAAAGTAACAAGTAACAATTTCCAGGATGATCAAAATTCACAATAAAGGTTCAAATACAACCTAGAAAGATTCATATTCAACGAAGCATCATATACCAAGTCAACTACTGATCTTTTGGAAGTGCCATAGAACTTTGCGTATCTCCTAGATGAATACAAAAAGAAGAAAGAAAATGATAAGAGAAAGCTCATTGACAAAGACTTCCGAGAGCAAATGGCAGTAATCTAGTCTTCATTTACCAATTAATATTGTTTGCCAATATAATAGTAATATTTTCATTACTGAAGAAGTTTGAAAGATCAAAAAGATATGTCAAGAACACCAAATAGGAATTACTAGACAGATGAAACTCCACTTAGAAAACCTGAAAATGATGAAATAACAGAGATTAACAGAACATGGAGAAAACTCTTGAGATTTTTGAGAAAAAATCCTTTTCTTTCTCTTCATCTTCATCAACTATAACAGGTTTCAGGAGAATCCTATTTGGATGTCTGCATTTTTTACGAGTTTTTGGTGAGAATGACCCTGCAGCTGCAACAGTGGTAAAAAGAGACACTTAAGGATATTTAATAGCTGGTCGGGATTGCCTCACCTGATGAGTTGCATAGCTGGTCGGGATTGCCTCACCTGATGAGTTGCCTCACTCATTCAGTGTGGATGTGTGGCCCACCTGATGAGTTGCCTCACCACGACCACCACCACCATCATCACTGGGCTTAGTTACATAAATCCTATTCCACCATTCTATTTTGTTAAGAACCATATCCTCAACTTGATAGAAGTTGTGCTAGAAGTTTCAGGCAGCCTACCAACCTAACACAACCCTCATGATAGTGCAAAACTCTCACAGGCATAAATGCATGCAATAGAAACAGTGATAAATACCCGAAATACTATATTTTCAGCTATGATCAAAACAAATAAATTCAAATTATATTACAATCAATGGGATTACCATACTAAACTTCTTCTTTTTTTTTCTTTTTCTTTTTTTTAATCTAAGAGCATTTTATTACCATACTACACTGTCAAGAGTACTGACGAGGAGAAAAAGTTACCCCAACTTCATAGCTCTTGCTTGCGTCTCATAGTTTTGTTGTTGAGGCTGGCCTAGTTGGAGATGGACAGGTACATGCAAATCCTCTCCCTTGGTAAATCCATTTGGAAGAAAGGGATTTCACTTCACTCCACTTAAGTCTCTTCTTACATAAACCCGAGACATGTAAAATCATTCTTAGGTTGTCTATAACACAGCTCTTACATTTTACTGTGTTCAAAGATAGAAACTACTAGTGAATATATAAGTTTGCTTCTGCAGTTTACATGGACATTTGAAGTTTGTGTTAGTTGTCAATGCTAATACCTTTTTATACAGTTCTCCATTTTCTTGATGAATGAGGTTTACCTTCTTATACAGTTCCATTTTCTCTTGATGAATGAGATTCCCCTAAAAATAAATCTGTGAAAGTTAGCTACTTGAAGTGCATCAGGATTTGTTTGAGAAACATAATAAATTGTAATCACTGTTTTCGAACTGACCTTTCATTTTAGTTCTTGAATTTCATCATGACAAATGTTGGTCCTGTAAAAGTGGAAGACTATTAAAATTTTGCATGTTATTTATATGAGTTTAAGTAGATAAAAGAATAACAAATGTGTGGTCCTGTTGATCTTCGGACCTTCTTCAATTGGATGCCCCGCATCACAATGTGCATGTTATTTATACAAGCTCTTTCATCTTGCTTGCCTTCAGCTCCTCCAGCCTTGAAACTTCTGTCTCTACCTACATCACATATTTCTTATTTAATTTGGATAACAAATGGGGCAACTAATAGCAGGGAACTACAATTACAACTCACATAGTTAATGATCTCAGTTTGTTGTAACCATCTGTTTTACACCACTTAAATAGCACAAGATGGAAGGAATCAATTCAAAAACCATGGATAATAGTTGTAATATGACTGACATCAAACAACAACACATGAACTTGGCAGGATATCATTCCATAAACCTCTAAAAATATAATTTCTAGATTATAAGATAGAACCCATCCAGGGGCTGGAAGTATGGCAACTAAGCAGGTGAAATCTAAGCCATCTATAAACCCAACCACATTTTCAAGTTCCAAAATACCCTTTTAACTTTACTTCAAATGTCTTACCATGTCCTTAACCTAGTCATGGTTCTCCATTAGGAAAACTAATTGTTGGGGCAAACATGTTTAAGACCTACTGGCATAATATATCATCATCATCATTATCATCTAAGCCTACTACAAATAATTGGGGATGGCTACATGAATTATGCTCTTCCACTCCACTCTACCAAGGGCGTTATATGTGGTATAAAGACATGATGGGTATGATTATTGATGTTGTAAGACTCGTATCCAAGCCCGTACCATCCTGTAGACTTCCGCGGTCCTTCTGGTAGAATTTCGGCGACCCGCGATCTTTTATCGGCAGTTGTGCGCGACCCCAAGTCATATCCCGTATTCTCGAGTCGACTCAAATTGAGACTTGTACCCTAGCGACTGTGCCGTTGCTGCGGTTCCGATGCCACATCTTGCGCGCCGAGGCGATACTCTGGCTAGGAGATGTGGACTAGCATTCGGTACGAGGAAAACGCTGCGCGTGCGAATTTTGAGAGAATCTTTACAAGATGTCACCTCAATCAATCAATCAATTAATCCCATCATGTCAAGTACATGTCAAGTACACATCACCTCTCACCCATCCCCAAGCAATCCCCAAAGTTAAAAAGTTTCTTATAAACCCATGCTTTTCTTACAACATTTACCCCTAAAGTCAAAAAGCTCTTACACACCCATCACCACCACATCCATCACCCATCCCTCTCTCTTTACAACCCTCTCTCCTTTTTTATTCTTCAAACTCATTCCAAGCAACCAAGCATCATACGTCCAAGCCTATCCAAGCTCTCCCAAGCAACAAATGTGGCCCACCTTTCCTACCCTTTCATCTCCCATCTCAACCATCCAAACCTCATCTCCTCCATTTGAACCAAAGCTAAGGAGCTAAGGAGGCTTAAGGTGCAAGAAGAAGCCGGTGGGTGATCTTGGATGTTTGTCTTTTATCCTTTTTTATTTAATGGTCCACATATGTGGGACCCATCTTCATGTAGCCTTTGTATCAAAGAGGGGCCCATAGTGGCGGGGCCCCTCCATCCTCACCGATGTCTCTCTCTCTCTCTCTCTCTCTCTCTTTCTCTCTCTCTCTCTCTTGTGTATGATGGCTTATGGCCCACCTTGATGTATGATATCATCCACCCAGTCCGCCCATCCAAAATGGTGTGGCCCGCCTTGATCTTACCCTTTTAGCCCACGCCGTCCATCTATTTTATCTAGGCCATCCAGTGGGCCTTGATGATGAGTAAATACAAATATCAGGCTGATTCAAAGCAGGTGGCCCATGTGGGACCCACCTTAATGAGGTGTACATCCACATCATCCGTCCAGAGACGCTCGACGTATCTGACAGTGGGGTGGCTAACGGTGAAATGTAAACTGACAATGAGATGTGTACTGGCAATAGGCGTGGCCAGTAGTGAAGTGTGGGCTGACGTGGGGAGGTGGCTAGCATGTGTGTGTGTGTACTGACATGGGTGTGACCTGACGGTGGGGTCCATGGGACCCACCCACGTCATCCATCCATTTTGGTGGGACCCCTTAGTGCATGTATTATATCTTAACCGTCTGACTGTGGGACCCACGTCCCTGTGGGGCCCTCCTTGGTGCATGTACACTCCCACATCCATAGCTCACTGGCAGACCGAGTGAAAGATACCTCGTTTCACGCTGAGGTCTTGGCATCCATCCTTGTGGCGGTGGTAACAATGAAGTGCCAGCTGGCGTGGGGTCCATGGGACCCACCTACGCCGTCCATCCATTGGGGTGGGCCGCGCCTCACGCATGTGTTGTGCCACGTGTTGGCAGCACCCTGATGTACGTGCATGTCCAGGCCATGGACGCCCTGGACGTTGGGTGTGTTATATATATATATATTAATATATTATATTATATTATATTTAATATATAATATTATATATTATATATTAGATATTATAATATAATATTCTGTGTATATATATATATATATATATATATATTACTAATATATGAGGGTGGGCCCTACGTGGGACCCACCTCTGTCTTTAAATGCTTAAAGCTGCTCTGCAGTAGCAACTTTTTATGAAATAAATAAATATATATTATATATAATATATTATATACTTTATATGTATAGGACGGTGGGCCCTACATGGACCCACCTCTGCCACTTTCAAGCAACACAACTGCCCTATTTCTGCTGTGCATGGCAGCAGGTGGACCCCACCACCAATGGCTATACATAGCATTGAGTTTAGTAGGTCCCACTTGTTCCATTCACGCATCTATGGGACCCACCATGATGCATGTGTTGTATACAAACCATCCAACCATTTGAGATATCATTTTATGGCGTGGGCAAAAGAAAGAGTGAGATCTAAAGTTCAAGTGGACCCCACCATTTAAATAGTAGATAGCAACATCCACCGTTCAAACTTCTAAGGACCATGGTAGGTTCCAAATAAGTTAATAATGTTTTCACTTCATTTACCTCTATGCTAACTTATGAATATGTCGGATCTCAAATATACATAAGGTTGGGCCTGACTTGAATTAAATGAGGCCCATCGGTGCGGCCTATTTGATACACATGAAGCCCGTCGGTGTGGCCCATATAATGCGGCCTGGCCCGCTTGACATAAGAGGCCCATTGTGATATGTTTGAGGCCCAGGTGCGAGGCCCACTTGTTGTGTATTCGAGGCTCGATGAGATGTATGTTGGCCCATATGAAGAGGCTTATGTGACGTAAATGAAGCCATCGTAATTGTACATAAGGCCATGGGCCCACTATATGTTTGGCCTTATGTAGGCCACTCCTTGGGAGTAATGTTGGTTAGATGTCGACATTGATGGACAATGATGGTTAGATGTCCATATTGTGACCTTCCCTTAGGCCTGGTTAGGCCCGTTGTCTTGTGGGTTAATCCAAATAAATGGGTCCCATTCACCATAGACGGATGACTCCGTGTTATTGGATTTGATATAACCACGGTTGAGTGTCGATCTTTATACTATGGTTGATTGGCTGATCATTTATGGACCCCACTTTGTTTATCTACTGATTACCGATGCCAGTTATAGAGGCCGACGTCGATTATCGACTCTGATTATTGGTGCCGATTATCGATGCTGATTACCGATTTTGATTGTCGTGACCAATTGCCGATTCGGATTGACTTGATTGATTGCCGATTAGCGATTGAGGCCGTTTATCATGAATGATTGCCAATTCCGATTGTCGTGATCGATTTATCGATTCTGATTATCGATTGATTTCGATTATCGTGATCGACTACCGATTCTGAATGACGTGGCTGATTCGTCGATTTTGATTATCGATTGATTTTGATTGTCGTGACCGATTGCAGATTCCGATCGACATGACCGATTTATCGATTCTGATTATTAATTGATTCCGATTATCGTAATTGATTGCCGACCCTGATTGACATGACCGATTTGCCGATTCTGATTATCGATCAATTTCGATTACTATGACCGATTACCGATTAACGTAACCGATTTGTCGATTCTGATTATCGATCAATCCCAATTCTCGTGACTGATTGCCGACTCTGATTGACATGACTGATCTGCCGATTCTGATTATCGATCGATTTTGATTGCCGTGACCGATTGCCGATTGATGTGACCGATTTATCGATTCTGATTATCAATCGATTCCGATTGTCGAGGCTAAGTATCGAGGCCGATTCTGATTTGTCGAGGCCGATCATCATGGCCGATTACCGATTATGACCGTTATGGTCGATTGACTGATTATCGATTAAGGCTGATTAATGATCATGATTATCATGGCCGATTGACCGGTTAACGTTCGAGGCCGATTATCGTGATCGATTGCCGATTATGATTGTTGTGGTCGATTGGCTGATTATCGATCGAGGCCAATCATCGTGACCGATTGTGGATTCTGATTATGATGTATATTCTGCCCGTGTTTAAGGCCCAATGTGATGTATATGCGGCTCGTATTTGAGGCCTGTTATGATGTGTATTCTGTCCGTGTTTAAGGCCCAATGTGATGTATATGAGGCCCTTGTGATGAGGCCCATTGTAACGCATTTGAGGGCTAGGCGATGGAGCCCATTATGATGTATGTTAGGCCCATGTGAGAGGCCCATCGTGACGTATATTAAACTCTTGAGTGAGGCCCATGGTGTTGTATATTTAGCCCTTATGTGAGGTCATGGGTCCACTATGTGTTAGGATCCATGAGGGTCATTCCTTGGGGGCAATGTTGGTTAGATGTCCACATTGTCGAGGTCGATTGTCGATGCTGGTTGCTGATACCGATTATGAGTATGTGACAGCATAACATCATAATACATGCCCATACGCATCATCTGTATGTTTGTTATGAGATGTGATTGACCATTGCATATGCCATAGGGCAGGTTGTTCATAGGGCTCCTTGATAGGTGAAGTTTCCCCACATGAGAGCATGACATGCACAAGATTGATGCATGATTGGATTATGTGACTCATGCATCTCGCATTTGTGTGACATGACCACCATACACCCTAGGGACATCAGGGCCGTAGCCTCCACAGGTATTTCGTGGATGGCCAGATGAGACACTGAAAATCTGTTCTACATAGGGTGCTATAGATATCCCTGGGTGAAAGTCCTTAAACCCTCTTGGTTCCAGAGGTTGCTCTAACGTCTAGACCGAGTGGTTGCATGAGCGTATGAGGGCCATATACCATTAGGCCGCGTCTCCCACTGTGACGTGGTCGGTTGGAAGGGGGTGCGGCCTTACCTACCCGAGAGGAGGGGGCAATGCTAGGCTAAGTCTGACCAGCTCAACGAATGGGTCCGCTATCGACGAGCCGGGCCTGATATTGGCAGGCGGATAGTGAGGTCTCTTCCACTCACCTTGTTGGGTGCGATGGGGCGGCAATCGGGTTTAGAGTATAATAAACCCCGGTGATTTCCCAGAGAGGAACCGTACTGGTATGTGGACTTATTGAGCATGAATTGTATACTCATTCATTCATTCATTCACTATCCACTCGGGCTGGTGGTGCGCAACTATTTATTATGTGTACCTTCGCATGGCCAGGATTTCGGTTGGGCGCACGACTAACTTGAGATCAGGAGTTTACCACATTAGGTCTGACTATCCAAATTTAGGTATGGGACTGGTTTGGATAGAAGTCCCTTGTGATGGACCCCATAGCTTGCGGTATTACGTACTATCATCCCGGCTTCACACTCTAGCATGGTCATTCCATTCTCAACGCATATTATATTACATCCACAACATATGGCATTTTGGGTTACTGTGTTTTTGCATTTATATGGTCTAGATACGGCTGATGCTATTCGTGAACTCATTAGGAATTGCATATTGCATCGCATCCTTGGCATCTGATATTTGACTCTTTATGACTCCTCATTTGTATAGTTGTTTTATATTACGTATTCTGATATTGATTGACTTATGGATTTGTCCGTATTTCCGTTTACTATATTATCGTTTGATTTATGATCTTGTCAGTATTTCTGCTTACTCTGATAATTCATGATCTTATCATTATTTCTGCTTACTCTGATAATTCATGATCTTGTCAGTATTTCTGCTTATTCCGATTATGTATAATTTATGGATTACCAGTATTTTCGATATTGTATAATGATGGCATTGTATTGAATACTTGGCACTTACCTTGTGCACACACTTACAGCACCCTCTAAGCTTTTTATAAGCTTATGCACGATAGATGCGCGCAGGTGATGTTAGGTTGCAGTAGTGTTGAGCTTGGAGCGTGCAGCGGTCTTTCGAAGCTTGACTTTCGATTTATGTATTTATTTTCAGTATTGTACTCAATGATTATATTAGTAGATATGTGATGATGTTATTGCATTTGTGAATATGGTAATCTTGTGGTTATGCTTATTACGAGTTAAATGTACATTGAAAAAAAATCCTCCTTGTAGGATCCCAGGATCGGAATCTAGCGTATGGATGTTAGGAGCTGAGAATGGGGTATTTCGGACGCTGTCGGCACCGGATTCAGTGATCGGGATTCCTGTGAATCCGATTTTCGGATTTGGGGCATGACAGATGTCCAGCTTGCAACTGGATATGTAGACCAACTAATCAATCTACTGATTGCAAGGCCACTGAATCATATGTAGAACAACCAATCAATCTACTGATTGCAAGGCTACTAAATCATATGCAGACCAACCAATCAATCTATTGATTGTAAGGCTACTGAATCCTAGTTTTAAGGCTCACAAATTATGATTCATGTCAACTTATTTCAAACAAACAATAAATAGATTTATCATCACGCACCTAAGCAAAGAAGAAATTGCAATTGAACGAAGGCTGCAACTGGTGGATGAGCCGAGGTGGTGACAAGGGTTGGATGAAAGGGGTTTTGAAAACCTTAACACAGGGTGTGCTTACAAATTAATTGTGAGTTTGTAGCGAAAGGGGGTTTTGAAAACCCTAGAGAGAGAGAGAGAGGTTGGGAAACAGAGAGAGAGGAATGGGGCTAAGAGACAGAGAGAGGGTGAGGGAGTGTGGGAGATCGAGAGAGGGCGAGGGGAAGGGAGAGGCCGAGTGCGAGAGAGACATAGAGAGAGAGAGGGGGTGAGGGAGCGTGGGAGATCGAGAGAGGGCGAGGGAAAGGGAGAGGCTGAGTGTGAGAGAGAGAGAGAGGGTTTTGGTTTTGGGAGATGGGCGGGTGCGCAAGAGAGAGAAAGAGGGTTTAGGTTTTGGTTTTGGGAAATGGGTGTGCACAAGATATTTGCACGGACGGGGATTGGGTATTGGGGGTGATGGATGACACTTTCATTGCTTATTTACAGGACTCGTGGGGCCCATCGTGATGTATATTATTTATCCTATCACGCCCCAAACCCGAAAATCGGATTCACAGGAATCTCAATTGCCGAATCCAGTGTTGGCAGCCTCCGTAGTACCCCATTCTCGGCTCCCAGCGCTTATATGCCAGGTTCCAATCCTGGAATCTTACAAGGAGGATTTTTCAACGTACATTTATCTCGTAAAAAGCATAACCATAAGTTTTCCCAAATCACAAAGGCAACATCACCATCACATTTCCACTAATATAACATTTGAATACAATGCTGAAAGGGAATACATATGTCAAAATTAAAGCTCCAAAAGTCAGCTACATGCTCCAAACTCCACGCTGCTGCAGTTAACATCACCTGCACGCATCTATCGTGCATAAGCTTATAGAAAGCTTAGAGCGTGGTGTATGTGTGTGTACAAGGTAAGTGCCAAGTATTCAATATAGTGTCATAATTATACAAAATTAGAAATACTGGTAAGATCATGAACCATATGATATTAGAATAAGTAGAAATACTGACAAATCCATAACTCATGCAATTTCAGACTATACAATACAGATCAGCTATACAAATGAGGATCCATAAAGAGCCAAGTATCAGATGCCGAGGATGTAATGTAATACACAATTCCCGATGTATTCACGAATACTGTCAACCGTATCTAGACCACGCAGAAACACAGTAGCCCAAAATACCATACGCTGTGGATCTAATGCAATATGCAGTGCGAATGGGATGACCATGATGGAGTGTGAAGTCAGGATGATAATACATAGTATCGCAGGCTATGGGATCCACCACAAGGGACTTTTATCCAAACTAATCCCATACCTAATTTGAATAGTCAGACTCAATGTGGTAAACTCCTGATCTTAGGTTAGTCGTGTGCCCCAACCAAAATCCTGACCATTGCAAAGGCACATATAACAAATAGTTGGGCACCACCAGCCCGAGTGGATAGTGAATGAATGAATATGCAACACCTACTCCACACATCTGTCCTGTGCATCTCTAGAATCATCATCGAGGTCTAGTACACTCTAAATGCAAATTGTCACCCACTGAGGCACGACCACGCAAGTGGAAGAGACCTCATTATTCGCCTAACTAGTAGTTAGCCAATATCTACCAGGCACGTCAATAGCGGACCCATCCACGAGCTGGTCAAACTCAGCCTAGCTATGCCCCCTACTCTCGGACGGGTAAGGCCACACCCCTCCCAACCGACCACGACACAGTGGGAGACGTGGCCTCCTAGTATTCAGCACTCGGGCGCTCATGTATCCACTCGGTCTGAACGTTGGGGCGTCTCTTGGCCATGAAGGTTTAGGGACTTTCACCCGTGGATATCAAAAGTGCCCAGATGCTCGAATCAAACATTTTCAGTGTCTCATCTAGCTGTCCATGACATGCCTGTGGAGGCTACAACCCTGATGTCACTAGGGCGTACAGTAATCACAATACACAATGCAAGATGCATGAGTCATACAATCCTGTCATGCATCAATCCTCCGTATATCGTGCGCTCATGTGAGACAATTTCTGCCTATCAGGGAGTCTCATAACAACTTATCCAAGGAAATATTCAATGGTCAACCACATCTCATGCAGATGATGCATATGGGCATGTACATGGTGCTATGCTGTCACATACTCATTATTAGTATCGACAATCGGAATCGGCTTTGATGAGAATGGGCCTAACAAGGCCTAAGGGAAGGTCACAATGTGGATGTTCAACCATCATTGCCCATCAATGTGAACATTTAACTAACATTGCTCCCAAGGAGTGGCCCACATTGAGCCAAACATAAAGTGGGCCCATGGCCTCATACAAGGGCTACATACACAACAGGTGGGCCCTGCACATGGGCCTCAAATACATTGCACAAGCCACAACCCATGGGCCTCAAATACAACAAATGGGCCGCACCAATGGACCTCATGTACATAATAGTTGGGCCCTACTCATGGGCCTCAAATACAACATGTGGGCCCTACACATGGGTATCGTATGCATCAAATGGGCCATGTATCCGGGTCTCAAATACATCAAATGGGTCACATGTCATGGGCCTAATACACATCACAATGGCCGCACGATAAGGGCCTAATACACATCATAAGGGGCCTCGTGTTCTTCAAGTCGGGCCTCATCATATGGGCCTCAAATATGCCAAGTGGGCTGCATCAACGAGCTACACCAGTGGGCCTCATACAACACATTGGGCCTCACCACTTGGGCCTGATATACACCATATATGGGCCTCACATATGGGCCTCAAATATACATTAAGTGGGCTTCATCAATGGGCCATCAATACATCATATGGGCCTGATTCAAAGGCCATAATTACATCACGATGGGCCTTACAAAAGGGCCTTGTCATATCGGGGTAGGCCCTGCACATTCTAAATGGGCTCCATACACATCATCTGGGCCTCACGTGGCAGCCAAAATAGATGGATGACGTGGCTATGAAGTACCTCAAAGTGGGTCCCATCGTCAAATGGGTGGTGAGAATATTACGCATATATCATGGTGGGCCACACCTGTTCAGCAAACGGAATGGACAGCGTGGTTGAAAATACATAACGTCAAGGTGTCCACGGTGGACGACAGTGTGGAATACATTACATAATAAAGGTGGGTTTCAACAACGGGGCTCATATATCCCATTGGGCCTTATCAAATGGGCCCCAAGTACATCACATCGGGCCTAACCAAATGGGCTGAATCAGTGGGCCAAGTCAAATGGACCGAGTTGAATGGGCCAATTCAAATGGGCCGAACACAATTCATCTATTTTTAGAGATCAATATAGGGTATTATTAAAAGAATGAATCATATCGAAAGATTAACTGGACCATACCATATCTAATAGTGGAGATAGTGATTTCCACCGTTAAATTCTAATGGGCCCCATCATATGGTTTATTTCCTATCCAGTCTATTCATAAGGTCACAGAGACTGGATTTAGAGGAAAAACAAATGTCATATTGGTCCAAACTTGGTAGCCCAAAAATTTAATGGTGGACGTTCAAACCCACTATTTTCTGTAATGTGGTCCACCTTATCCTAGATCTGTCTTGTTTTTCTTTTAGTCTTAAGCCTTAAAATTATCTTTCAAAATGGTTGGACAGTTTGGATGCAACACGTGCATCATTGTGGGGCCCATAGATGGCATGGATGAAGTAGGTGGGTCCCACAGAACTTGGTGACACCACCACAACAGCTATTGTAGTTGGAGTGAGGTGCACCAGCCGTCCCACTCAATGAGGATAGTGTGGGTTTAAACACCACATCAGTGGGTCCCACGTGGGGCCCACCATAACTTTTATTTGCCATCCAGTTTGTTAATAAGGTCACACATGCCCGGATGAAGAGGAAAAAAAATTCGTAATGATCTAAAACTTCCGTGAATCCAAAAGGATTTCAATGGCAGACGGTTCAATCCCACTGTTTCCAGTGACGTGGGCCACCTGAGCTTGGATACGACTGATTTTTAGGGGGGCACTACCTAAATGGGGCCCACCCAAATGCACGGTGTTGATGACAGTACACATCATGGTGGGGCCCACGGCTGGGACCCATGGTCCCAGCCCGTCCGTTGGTGCAGCAGGACGCTACTACAACATCCTCTGACATGCAGCAGCAGCAGCCACATGTTGCTTTTTTTTTTTGAAAAACTGAGATTTCGTTGTTTTTCGTAGGTGGGGCTCGCATCAGGTGAATCCAGCCAAGCCATTGCACTCTACGACCCAAGATAGACCCATCAAGCCCAATATTTGATGTATTTTGGTGTATAAAAACATTAGGGTGGATTTCAATGGTAGAAAAATACTATTTTCTATGCTATGGCCCCCTAGATAATCGGATTGGGTTCATTTTTTAGCTCAACGTCTAAAATGAGCTGGGGAATGGAATAGACGGCGTGGATTAGGTTCATTGATCAAGGTGGAGCCTACACAAGTGGTGCACCCAAAAGCCTTAAAATTAAACTGGTTTATGCAGTGAGTACACCTCATTGTCTGTTCACTCTTCACAACGTCCAGCGTCCAGGGGACGTTGGACGAATGGCGTGGGTATACATTCCATCAAGATGGGTCCCACATGAACGCAGTCCACTTAATTTGTATCAATCTAATATTTGTGCTTTCCCATCGCCATAAGGTAGGGCCCACATGGTTTGAATGGCTATGGGATCCATTTGATGGACGGTTTGGACACCACATACACTCATTCAATGGGCCACAAAATAAAGGAAGGACAGAGAGAGAGAGGGAGAGAGAGAGAGAGAGAGAGAGAGAGAGAGAGAGAGAGAGAGAGACGTGATGATGGAGGGACCTCGACACTATGGGCCCTCCCTTTCATGCATTCAATCGTACATCAAGTGGGTCTCAATACATGTAGACTCACCAAATCAAAAATCAACGGTGGAGATTACTCCTCCACTAAAATGGAAGGTCTAGATGACCCTTATCAAACTAGAAAGTAAACATCATGATGGGGTCCATGGAGAATGACCCCATTATGGAATGATCATTTGAATCATAGTGGGCCATCGGCCACATCTAGGGTCCAAAGTGAGATTCATACCATCAATCTGTAGGCCTCACTTGGCACATTATCAAAATATGAAAATCTAGCTTATAAAGCATATGCATTTGATCTTCTTTGACTTCTTCTTCCATCAACGCATCCTAGAGGTCCGGGGGATGCATTTCAACGGTGGAGATGATCTTTGGATGGTGGGATTGGGTGGTAGGGAGGTGGGCCACACCTAGTTCTCTCCTCTCCCTAGGACGTTGGATTTTCATTGGTTTAGCTTGAAATGAATGAATGAGAGAGAGAGATGAGAGAGGGTGATGTAAAGAGAGAGAGAGGGATGGGGTGTGAGGTATGGTGGTGCAAGGAAGGGATGGGTGGATAGAGGGAGAGTTGACTTTGGGGAAAGGGAGAAAGATGGGTTGCTTATACTTTACTTGTGATAGAATGTGTACTTTGATTGATTGATGGGACATGTTATAGAGATTTCCTCGGAATTTGCAACGTGTGGCGTTTCTTCAGAATGAACATGGGCCCACATCTCCTGACCCGGGTATCGGATCAGTGCACGAGTCACGGCGTTGGAACCGCGGTAACGGCGCAGTCACTAGGGTACAAGTTTCGGGTCGAGCCGACTTTGGTATGCAGGACTCGGCTTAGGATTACGCGCAAACATCGGATACAAGTCGAGGGTTGCCGAAATTTGACCGGGAGGGCCGTGGAAGCCTATGGAACGGTACAGACTAAGATATGTGCCTTATATATCTACTCTGTCCATTCATTTTAATGGCTTATTTTAAGGGTTGATCCAGAAAAGGACTCGGATCTAAGCTGTAAGTGGACCACACAATATATAAACGATAGAAATTTATTTTTTATTATTTCTTATGGTGTGGTCTACTTAGACCTTTAATCTAACTACTTTTGAGGCTCATCCACTATAATTATATGTCATGATTGATGGGTGGCTTAGATAAAACACATATATTATAATGGGCCCCATGGAGTCCCTTAAGCACCATCAATCTCTGATAAGGTCCTAGTGGGATGTAAGTTTTAGATACGGATTAAGTAGGTTTTAACTACGGATTAAATCCATAGCATACTAGCCTTTGCTCGATTTTTGGGTAGTGTCCATTAGTCCTAGCCCATTCAAAAATGGTGAGTTGGACACAAACTCTGTCAGTTTCGATTTCATTTTGAAGATCATGAGGAAATGAAAATCTGAGATCCTAGCAACATCAATGGTGGAGGCTTTAAATATGGAGATTTTGATGCCATCGATTAGGTGGAGGATGGAAACAACCCTGTTCCCTGTATCACCCACCAACCCCAGCTCTAAATCTTTGAGTTTTCCTGCAACTTTACCTAGGTCTGCCTTTATACATCCTCTCTCTCCCTTGGAGACAACAGGCTGGGATGGTTGAAATTCTCAACCTCTCCGAGAGATATTGGGCCCTTTGGGAGGACCCGGATCCCGCTCACCCTCCGAGATGGGAGACAGGGATTTTTGGTTTCAACCTAGGACTGACGGTCGGCGAGGGATAGGTTTTGGCCTGGCCACCTTCACAGAAACCTCCCTGCCATCTATCTTGTGCCCATGTAAGACGCCCATGGCAGCCTTAGCATCGTCCTCATACATAAAACGAAGGAATGCATACACTCTCGATTTACTAGTTCCAGGGAATTGGGGAAGAAAAACCTCTGTCACTCTTCAGTACTGTTGAAATATCTTAAATAGGTCTTCAATGGTGCAGCTGAAAGGTAGATTCCCTATGAAAAGGTCCTTGCGATTTACCTCCCCTCACTTATTCCCCCAGAGGGAGGGGGTACGGCCCCTCGACCGCCCTCTCATGAAACCCTAAATCGCCCAATCGCTCCTGCTATCTTGAAGCCTCACCCTAGAGGCCTTTGCTGCAGTGAGTATGGTTGGTGTGGCACCACCGATGCATACTGCAGTAAAGGTTGCCAGAGCTAATGTCCGACACCACCAACCCCTGTACCTCCACCACTTCCAACTATTGCAACTCCTCCACCCCCTCCAGGCAGTGGCGGGAACCTTTAACTCCCTCACCCTCTGTCTCTCTTTGACGAGATGCTTAAGCACCAAAACGATGTGGCTTCTTTAGCCAGTGGCTTTATACTTACGATGCTTTCATATCCGCCGCAAATACCTTCCCTGAGTTTGCGGTGAATTATGATACAGAGACGGGTAGAAGGGAGATTGTAGCTTTCTTAGCACAAACCTCCCATGAAACAACTGGTAAATTTAATAAAGATTTAATAACTGGTCATTTATTCCTTTTTGTTCTTCAAATAAGTGCAGAATTATGAGTACTGATTGATTAATTGATTGTTACGTATATAGGGGGATGGGACAGTGCACCAGGTGGACCGTATGCTTGGGGATATTGCTTTGTTAGGGAAATTGGTGAACCTGATGGTTACTGTGTCCAAAATGTTCAATGGACATGCTTTCCCGGTCAGAGTTACTATGGTCAAGGACCCATCCAACTTTCATAGTGAGTATATCATCCTCCATGTTTACGCTTCAATCTTTTTTTCTTTTTCTTTTTTTAGCGGACTGAACCACTTTGTCCTGCGCGGATTAGGTGTTACATTTACTGTGGGGCCCACTTTGAAGATGTGTTGTATATCCATACTGTCCATCTATTTTTTCAGTCTATTTTAAGAAGTGGTTTAAAAAATTAAGCAGATCCAAATCTCGGGTTGACCATAAAATAGGAAACAGTGGTGATTGAACACTCACTATTAAAAACTTTTGAGGGTTCACCGTAAGCAGATCCCTAACGTTTATTTTACATCCAACCCGTTGATAAGGTCAACCAGACCTGAATGAAGGGAAAATACAAGGATCAGTTTGATTTGGATCTGCCGTCTAACTGAGATTTGGATCTGCTTAAGTTTCGGGAAAACAGACAGATCCAAATCTCAAGTGTACTGCATCACAGGAAAATAGTGGTGATTGAATGCACACCATTAAAAACTTGCTGAGGCTAAAAATGTTTTGGATTAAGTTGTGTTTTCCCTTCATCCATATTTTTGTGACATAATCAACAAGAATCAACAGGTTGGATAACAAATAAACATGACGGTGGGATCAGAAAGTTTTTAATGGTGTGAGTTCAATCACCACTATTTTTCGTTTGGTGTGGTCCACCTGAGATTTGGATGTTCTCATTATTTTTTATTATAACCTAAAATGATCTGGAAAAATGAATGAATGGTATCGATAAAACACATACATTATAATGGGGCCCATAGAGCACCAACCAGTAGCCACCACGCTATGGCAGCGTCAGTACGCAATTGGCGTTCGTTTGTCGCGTCTCTCGGCTGGAGTGTGACTTAAGTGGACACATTTTATTCATGCCAGATTTTCTTTCTCCCCTACACATTTCAGACAGATATTACTAACTGGCCATTCAAACCCTAATTTCAACCGACGTGGATTGCATACTGACATAAGCCCCACCATGATTACGTGTTTTATCCACCCCCTTCAGCCATTTTTTTTCTATATCATTTTAGGGCATCTGCCTGAAAAATGATGTAGATCCAAATCTCAGGTGTAGCACACCACAAGAAACAGTGGTGATTGAACGCTCACAGTAAAACGTTTCCATGGGCTACAAAAGTTCTGGACCTGACTAATATTTGTGTATTCCCTTCATTCAAATCCTTGTCACCTAATCAACAGTTGGATGCAAATATAAATTACAGTGCGCCTTTAGTGGGTCTTTAATCATCACTGACACTACAACAAAAGTCAGCTTAGCCGATACTATGGGTGGGTCATTTGCCGACGCTAACTAAGATCGGGCGCCGGTTGACGATCAAGTATAAATACCCTCCTAAAAGCCCTAACCCTCCTATTCTCCCCTCCCAACTCTCTCCCTCTCATCGCCCCTCTCTCTCTCTCTCTCTCTCTCTCTCTCTCTCTCTCTCTGTGTCTTTTACAGACCGGACCTAGGTTTTTCTCTCTCAATCTTTCTAGAACGGATTTGGATTTTTCTCTCAAGCTACAACAAATTTTCAATATAGATCTAGGGTTTTCTCTCGAGCAATTAGCGGATTATTTATGACCACATCTAGTCATAAGGTAATTTCAGCTATTTCTTACTCATATTATCAGAAATTGCATTGATAGGACCGTTTAATAAAGATCTGGGGCTTGAATGTGCCATCTTTTGAGAAACTAACAAATGGAAGTGCATCTCCTAGTTTTGAACATGCATTTGAAGGCATCCAGTTGTTGGCTCCAGATTAATCTAGTATAAAATGGTGGAAACATGGTATATGTTGGATATCAAATTATACAGAAATAATATATCCAGACGTGGGAACTGCACCTTTGATTCATTTGGTGACATATCCAAATATAATGTTTATCTTTCAAAGAAAAAAAAAAAAAAAAAGGAAAACAGGAAAAAATGTAAAAACATCAGAATCTTTCTTCTCTATTGTATCATGTGTATTTGTGCGTTTTTAACAAGTATGTTGATATTCTTATGTATTGAATCTTTATGGATTGTATTTCATTGTGTTGCAATTTGTGAGATCAATAATCCAGTTTTTTATGTGGTTGTTATTGTCTTACAAGGGGAGACAGGATATTTTAGTTGCATTACCTTAACCCTTAACCATGCTCTTAAAGGTGTTAACTTCTGCTTGTCTCATGTTTTACTTGATACTGGATGCATTTACTTCTCTTTAAATATGACTGCTTGTTTATTAGGTACAAGAAATTCAAAATGCAACAAATATACATTCTAGGATCTTTTTTCTATCATGTTTTATATTACATTCTTGAGAAGAGAATCTTTTGATATTATATTCTTCAACTCCAGTTGTGTGCCATGCAATTTTGATTGGAATAAAACATGGAACTAGTTGATCAGCCATGCAGAAGGAAAAGAATCCTAAAATGGGTTTTTGGAAAAATTGAAATCAGAGAATCACCAACTAAAAATAAGTAAAATTAACTGAATTTTATCAAAATCTTTTGGTTTTCACTACAGAAAAAAGATTATGTGTCCTAAATGTGTTCATCTTTACACTCTTAATGATTTGAGTTTCATCAATTCTAGGGTGGATTTTGGGGATTGGATAGAGAATAGCAGTGGAACATATAATAAGTGGGATGCAGTATCCACAACACAGGTATTTCCATTGGTCCATGATATTTGTTCCATTATTCCTTGACTTCCTTTGTTCTAAGATTATAAAGATGAAAAGAGAATTGCTTCTTTTCACTGGCTATGTAGATCCATATATCTGCTTGTATTGCAGTTACTTTTAATGGTTGAATAAAATAAATGATGAATGCTTCCTTGTGTATAACATATTTCAGTGAAATTCATATTAGCAAACTTTTCATTGCATTAGCTAATCTATTAGGGAATATCATATCAGAATACAATGACTTATTATCTAAGAAAAACATCATTGAAGTATATTGCTATATTTCTCAACCTGTAAAGGATCTCGTCTTTATTTATTTATTTATTTAAATTGAATTTGTTTATGTCTGAAGTTGTTTGTTTACTGTATTCTTCTCTTGCTTAGAATAACAAGTCAAAAATCAAGAAGGTGATTGAAGAGCTTGATGAAAAGAAGAAGGAAACTGTAAGTGCTATGGTTGAAAGCCCCTTTATGTTGTTAAATTTGTGGTGCCAAAAACACTACTTGTACTTTGTAAAATTATATAAATACAAATGTTCGAGACACAATATGGATGAAGCATGTATGGATGAAGCGAGTCTCAGTGTATGGATGTTGACTACATTAGTGAAGCACAATGCTCAACTCAAGATATGTCAAGCCATGACATTTTCTCAGTATATGGATGTTGACTACATTAGTGAAGCACAATGCTCAACTTAAGATATGTCAAGCCACGACATTGTCTCGCAAGATCGACTTCGAAAGACAAAACATGTTTACAAGTCAAGACTCCAGAATGTTCAACTGAATTTACAAGTTACAAGTCAAGATTCAAGATTGCGTAATTGACGCTTTTAAAAAAAAGCTACATTAAGATTTCAAGCTTCACTTTCTTTAAAGGTTACATATCTTAAGGGTTCAATATCCTTACTTCACTATTAAGATATGTTTGACCTTAGGTTGACATTTAGAGTAGGTCATTTCGGATACATAATACAAATGTTTTATATTTGGGAATCTGGTCTACTCTAGACTAGTCCTGGATCTTTCTCGACTAGTCCTAGCACTGCTTCGACCTGTCTAAGATTTTCCTGGACCAATCATAAGTTTGTTGCAAAAATTTAAAATTTTTTGTTAAGCTTCGAGCAGTCCTGGGGTCTGTTCGACCAGTCATATGAACAGTGTCGACTGTTCCTTCGACCAGTCGTGAACCTATGACTCAAACTACAGTAATGTATTTTGCTTGGCTTCGACTAGTCGTGATAAACCTAAGACCAGTCGAAGGTGTCCTTCGACCAGTCGTGAAACTGCCTTATCTTATCGCGCTCAAATTTTTAAATATCCGTTAGTTCTAAGACCAGTCGTAGCAATCTCTGGACCAGTCGAAGATGCGATTTGCTCACCTGTAAATAGAGCACGAATCTCTTAATATTGAGGACATCTGAAGTAATTGTAATCCGGCCTTCTGAGAGATAAGTTTGTACTCCATTTTAAGCTAAGTGTGCATATTTAATATTCTCTTTCTTTAGCTTTTTAAATTGATTTTGTTTCTTGTATTCTAATCTGATCTAAAAAGAGAAAGTGTTATTTTCCTTTTTCTGGAATCAAAATCAATTAAAGCTAGCCCATTTTGGTTTAATTTAAAATCTATTAGAACCTAGAACCATTATAAAGTGAGTATTAGACATTGAACTTTAACATTCGAACCTCTACTCCGACTTGGTTCTTCCGAGCTACTACAAAGGAGAAATCCAGGTATTTTACATTATTGTAATTTACTTTCTGTTTTTGATTTCTTTTGAGATTAAGCCAAAAAAATCTCATTGTGTTTGGTTATCTGAGGAGAGCCAGAAAACTCAGAAAGTGTGGGTTTTTGGATTGTGTAAGCCCAAGTTAAAAAGACACAACTGTGAAGGTTTTTGGTGAACCTGTGAAACATATTTTGATAGTGAACGCTAATATCCCCTGTGTGAGGATATTAGGAGTGAAGTGGCATTCTGTGTGATTGTTGTTTAACAGTTGGTGAACACACAGGAGAACCACTATAACACCTTGTGTATTGTAGTTTGAATGTTTGCTTAATTTCCTATCTTTTATCATTCAGGTTGTGGAATGTATGTGTTGATGTGAATGTTGTAATATTTACATTTCAAGCACAGTGGGGAATGTTGTAATAATTTAGATTTAAATTCTTACAAATTTTCAATTCTTTATTATTTATTTATTCCTCTTTAGTTTGAGTTTTTGATATAAAGAATGTTCTACAAATAAGGTTGTCCTGCCATAAACCCTTGGTTTTTATGGTGTAAGGTTGTCCTTAGAACTGCATTTGTTTCAATCTCTCAATACTTGATTATTGAGCTACTTTTCATTTTAAGCATTGTGAATTGATTTATTTTATTTGGTTATCATTTTTCCGCTGTTATAATCTAAATTTGGCATAGTCCTATTAACCCCCCCCCCCCCCCCCCTCTCTCTCTAGGACATATAGCTTGGCCTTTTCAGAAACATTAAAAGTTAGTTGGGTTAAAGTGAACAAGTGAGTCAACACTTCTCTACTCTCATGTTCCAGTTCATATTTTGTGCTTTCTAGTTGAAAATCAAGAATGCCATTTACTTTTGTTGGTATATTTCAGTGAGGTTGAAGCTTTGAATTGAATTTGTGTTCAAACTTCGGATATAAAGACTTTGTATCCATCTTTTCTACCCTTTTACCAGGCACAATGGCTAAGCTCGAACCGCTTAAGGGAGGTAGTTTCTTAGATGGTCTTGAGGTATGTGTTGCATTTGGAAGTGTGTACAAGCAGTCTTTGTTGGAGCTTAGTTGTCACACCCCAAACTCGGAAACTGGGCTCACAAAATTTTCAATTATCAAATCCGGTGCCATCAGCCTCCGTAGTACCCCATTGTCGGCTTCTAGCGTCTATACGCCATATTCCGATCCTGGGATCCTACAATGAAATTTTTTTTAATGTACATGTAGCTCGTAATAAGCATAACCACAAGTATACCCAAATCACAAATGCAACAACATCATCATCACATATCCACTAATATAAACTTTGAATACAATGCTGAAAGGAAAATACATATGTCAAAATAAAATCAAAGCTCCAGAAGACCGCTGTACGCTTCAAGCTCAACACTACTACAACCTAACATCACCTGCATGCATCTATCGTGCATAAGCTTATAGAAGCTTACAGGGTGGTGTAAGTGTGTGCACAAGGTAAGTGCCAAGTATTCAATACAATGCCAAAATCATATAATATCGAAAATACTGGTAATTCATAAATCGTACAATATCGGAATAAGCAGAAATACTGACAAGATCATAAATTATCAGAGTAAGTAAAACTACTGACAAGATCATAAATCATACAATAACAGAATAAGCGGGAATGCTGACAAGTCCATGAGTCAATCAATATTAGAATACGCAATATAGAACAACTATGCAAATGAGGAGTCATAAAGGGCCAAATATCAGATGCCAAGGATGCGATGCAATATCCAATTCCTGATGAGTTCATGAATAGCATTAGCCGTATCTAGACCATATAAATGCAGAAACATAGTAACCCAAAATGTCATATGCCACGGATGTAATACAATATACGGTGCGAATGGAATGACCATGCTGGAGTGTGAAGTCGGGATGATAATACGCAGTATCGCAGGCTATGGTGTCCATTACAAGGGACTTCTATCCAAACCAGTCCCATACCTATATTTAGATAGTCAGACTCAATGTGGTAAACTCCTGGTCTCAGGTTAGTCACGCGCTCCAACCAAAATCCTGACCATTACGAAGGTACATATAACAAATAGTTGCGCACTACCAGCCAAAGTGGATAGTGAATGAATGAATGAATGAGCATGCAACTCCTGCTCAATAAATTCACATATCAGTATTGTTCATCTTTACGATCATCATCGGGGTTTAGTACACTCCAAATGACACTGCCCCTCTCCCAGCAGCACAGTCCAAGTGAGCGTAAGAAACCTCACTATCCGTCTGGCCAATAGTCTACCAATACCTATCCGGCATGTCGATAGTGGACCCATTTATGAGCTGGTCAAACTCAGCCTAGCTATGCCCCCTACCCTCGGGCAGGTAAGGCCAAACCCCCTCCCAACCGACAATGACACGATAGGAGACGCAGCCTCTTGGTATTCGGCACTCGGGCGCTCATATTTCCACTTGGTCTTAATGCTGAGGCGTCCTTTGGTACCAAGAGGGTTTAGAAATTTTCACCCAGGGCCATCTATGACAGCCTGATGCTCGAACCAAACATTTCTAGTGTCCCATCTAGTCATCCACGATATGCCTGTGGAGGCTACGGCCATGATGTCACTAGAGCATATAGTAATCACAACACACAATGCAAGATGCATGAGTCATACAATCCAGTCATGCATCAATCCTGCGCATACTGTGCCCTCATGTGAGATAACCTCCACCTATCAAGGAGTCTCATAACAACCTGTCTAATGACATATGTAATGGTCAAACACATCTCATAACAAACATGCAGATGATGTGTATGAGCATGTATCATGATGTTATGTTGTCACATACTTGTAATCAGTATCAATAATAGATGCCGATGATTGACATCGATAATCGGTCTAACAAAGGGTCCTAAGGAAAGGTCATAATGTGGACATTTAACCATCATTGCTCATCAATGTGGATATTTAACCAACATTGCTCCTGAGGAGTGACCCACATAGGGCCAAACATATAGTGGCCCATGGCCTCACACAAGGGCCTCACATATACACCGCCATGGGCCACATCAAATGGGCTTCATATACAACACATAAAGCCTCATCAAATGAGTCATAAATACATCACATTGGGCCATACTACCGGGCCCTCGAATACATAATAAAGGGGGCGCAACACATGGGCCGTAACAATGGGCCTCCAATATGTCACTATAGGCCCCAACTCATGGGCCTCAAGACATCACAGTAGGCCACTACCCATGAGCCTCAAATATATCATAATGGGCCTCGTTTACATCAAGTGGGCCGCATCAATGAGCCGCACTAATGGGCCCTCATATACATTACAATGGGCCACAACCCATGGGCTTCATACAAGGTTCTCATGAAACAGCCCATGGCCCATGCAATAAATGGGCATTATCCACAATATTCTACACACTATGTTGGGCCCCAAGTAATGGCCCCAAGGCTTAAATACATCAAAATGGGCTACATGAGGGGCAGGCCATGGCCAAAAAACATCATGGCTAAGGAGAACATCCTTTTCATGCATTATGTTGGGCCTCATGGGCAACCCACATGCCTCAATTAAATAGCCAAGGTGTAACCAACATCCACCAATGTGTGCTTTACAAATCAGCCCAAAACTAGGCAAGTTGGGTGGGCGGCAAAGATTGAGTCACATATATCATATTGGGCCCTTATGGGGTGGCCCATGAAATCCAACAAAATAAATGGGTAGCATGTGCAACATATACAATATAACAGGCCCTCATGAGGCATCCTGTGGCCCAAAGAACCGATAAACAATGTGCTTCCTATACATCAAGGTGAGCCTCAAAACTGTACAATGGGTGGCCAATCATACACTAAATGGGGCCCTTGCACATCATAAATGAGTCTCACCAAAAGGTGGGTAGCATGGATATGGTACATTCAACATGATGTGACCCATTTGGAATATGGAATCCTACTCATAATGGAATCCATGACCCATACACAATCTAGAAAACGGATGGATAACGTGAGCATAAAACTTATATATGGTGGGCCTCACAAGGTGGCCCACTACCCCCAAATGGGTGAATAGTATGGGTATAACATATACATCGTAGTGGGCCTCATATGGCAGCCCCATGGTGGGACGCCCCAGCCCAACACACATCCTAATGGGCACCCACTTGATATTTGGACATGCTATAGCCATGTGGGATCACACTACCAAGCGGCCCATATCACATCAACACCAATGGGCCCCACACCGATGGCCAACGTGAATTTACAACGCTCACAAAAAGAGGGGCCATTTGGTAAGCGATCAGCCCAACAGGATGCTGGACCTACTAGATGGGTTGGATGGAATATAAGGTGGGCTTCATCAGTGGGCCTCATACATCATCAAATGGGTCAAATTAATCCAATGGGACGAATCAAGTGGGCCGATCAAATGACTGAATCAACTGGGTCGACACAAATGGGCCGAATCAAATGGGCCAATACAAATGGGCCAATACAGATGGGTCGAATCAACTGGGCCGATACAAATGGGCTGAATGAAATGGGCCAATACAGATGGGTCAAATCAACTGGGCCGATACAAATGGGCCGATACAGATAGGTTGAACCAACTGGGCCGAATCAAATGGGCCTATACAAATGGTCCGATACAAATGGGTCGAATCAACTGGGCCGAATCAACTGGGCCAAATCAAATGGGCCGAATCAAATGGGCTAAGTCGAATGGACCGAGTCGAGTTGGCCGCTTCAATGGGCTCATCTACGTCAGGTTGCATCACGTGGGCTCAAAATACATCATATCAGGCCTTATCAAGTGGGCCCCAAATATATCAAATCGGCCTTATCAACTGGGGCCCTATTAAATGGGCCATACCAACTACATGCTTCAACCATTATTAGAGATTATTTTAAAGCATTATATATAAAAATATCATATCGAAAGATCATCTAGACCATATCACAAATGACAGTGGTGATATTGATTTCTACTGTTGAATCCCAGTGGGCCTCACCGTAGTACTTATTTTCGATCTAATCTGTCCATAAGGTCATAAAGACCTGGATTTAGAGGAGAAACATATATCATATTGGTTCCAAAACTTCTGTAATCCCCAAAAGGGGTTTTAATGGTGGGTGTTCAACCCACTGCTTTTTGTAGTGTGGTCCACCTGATGACTGGATTTGTCGTATTTTTAGTCTCAAGCCTTGAGACAAACTCACCAGATGAATGGACGGTTTGTATGCAACACATGCATCAGTGGCTGCTCAAAGCTCCTGCCCGTCCCAGCATATAGGTGAACGGTTTAGATATAACACATGCATCACGGTGGAGCCGTGCTGCACCCAGCACGTCACCAGGGTGATTGCTGCACGTGCAGCAGTCACTACCAAAAAAATGAGCAAAGGCTACGGATGATTGGAGTCTTTAGCTACGGATTAAATCCGTAGCTAAAGACTCCAATCATCCGTAGCCTTTGCTCGTATTGATGGTCTCTTAGAAGTTCTATGAGGGGCCCACCACAATTTTTGTGTTCAATCTAATCCGTCCATACATTTTGAAAAATCATTTTAATGAGTTAGCTCAAAAATTAGATAAAGTTAAAGCCTAAGTGGACCACACCATAGGAAACAATGGAGATTGAGTGCCTTTTGGTGATTTGTGGTGTGGTCCATGTGAGTCTTCTATTGGCCTCATTTTTTGAGATAAATCCGTAAATAATTCGTTGAATTAAATGGAAGGCATAGATAAATGACATACGTCATGGTGGGCCACACGGAACCCCTAACATGACCGTTCATCTCAATTTGGTGGTCGCGTGCACAAAAAACAAAATAGCCCGCCTGCCCGTTGCATTTTTCATTCTCGCGCCCACCTCTCTCTCTATCTTCTCTCACTCCTTTCTCTCTATCTTCTCCCCACTTCTCTCTCTCGCTCCCTGCCCATCCTCGACTGCGTGAGGGACTCGTTCGGACGGCTCCACTTCTCTCTCTCTCTTTCCCTGCCCATCCTCAACCACGAGGTATTTCTCTCTCTCTCTCTCTCAATCTCTCTCAATCTCAATGTTGATTTATGAATTTGGGGATTTAGTAATTTGTGGATTTCCAATTCGAATATGGACCCTCATTTAGGGATTTGGGGATTTTAGGGCTTACAAATTTGAATGTGGACCTTGAATTTGGGTTTTTCTAATTTTACAAATTGGGGATTTGGGGATTTTAGGATTTTGTTTCATGGGCCGTGGATATTGTGAAGAAAACATTGATGGACCTTTTAGATTATGAAGAAAATGTTGAATCAATGGTTTTGTCGAATTCCGAGAACATCAAACAGTTAACAACAAGTTTTTTTTAAGCATATGCATACTCACGCATCAAAGCACTCTCTCACTATCCAGTTATATGCTTGCCTGTTCAGAACTCGCAATGGTTTCCACCAGCTTTCCATCTGATTCCATGGCCTTCTCATTTAGAACAACATTGATCCCAGTAGCTAGATCGATATTTTTGCATTTCGCGTCTCCACCGACATCTGATGTAGAATGAGTGGCCATTTGAATTTGATCAACCTCATCGGTCATCACCTTTTCTATGTTCCCTACAGCTGTTTGAGTCTGATTAACCTCATCCATCACTTTCTCTTCCATCTCCACCACAGCCAAGTTACCACCGTCTCCTGCGGCAGCTGTTAGGGGATGACCAACTTGCTTGATGGGAAGAGCATCTCGGTTTTGGCCTTCTGAAACAGAGGAATGATCCTCAACCAGTAACTTGGATTCGACATAACTATTACTATTTGCTGCATTATCTTCTTCACCTGCAGCTTCAACATGGTTCCTAAATCACAAGCTTTATCTTCCTCTACAACTTGAACATCATTTCTAGAATCACCTGCTAGATGATCAACTGGCATCTTCTCCTCCCTAGTCATTGAATTCAGAATGGTAGTCCCATCAAGACCCATGTCAGCTTGAAAAGGAATAGAGGGATTTTCGACCAAAGTGCCTATCAGGTTGTCGCTACTCCCAACAGGGAACTGATCTTCACTAGTATTAATCTCTTTGTGATTCTCACTGTCTAACAGAGTCGCCTTTTCCTCATTCACAGTGGCAGCACCAGTATCGGATAGGCTCATATTCATGCTAGTAACAAACATGAAATTAAAATTTAGATCGGGTAACACAGACCTTGTTAATTCCACAAGCGTACACACAGCCCCTCTACAAGCTGCCACATCTCTCAAATTGGCATGTGTGCCAAACAAGAAATCCCCCATCAGGTGGGCTTGCTCGTGTATATGTTCTGTCACCAAAATAGGCATGTACCACCATCGGGTACACTAGTCTATGAAACAAATGCATGACTAGAAAGAAAGATATTCGGCCAAGTTTCTTTTGTCATCTATTTGTTAGGTACACTTTGCATAGCCCACATGAAAACTACGGCTTGATCTTTTCACGAGGGAATATACACACAGGGCCTGCTTGATGGAATGCTTGGATTCTTGCATGCATATGCCACATTAGTATATGTGATCGCTTGTAGAGAAACTGATAGATGGTTTGGATCTCAAGCATGTACCACAATCCATAATGGTACTATGTGGCTTCTAGAGTTGCTGGGATATACAAGCATCACAAGGATACAAATGAGGATTCTGTGGATTTTCTTGCTTTCTTTTTTATTTGTGATGTATGCATTTCTATTCCCCAACTTCTTAGAGGGCATTATTGCAATCTTCTCTTAGGCACTTCACAAATAACCAAATTGTGGAAATTCATCAACCATGAATTTGTATATCTGCATCCAGACTGTCCACATCTTGTGCTCATAGTTGATAGAAAGTAAGCTGAAAATTACATCCATCAAATGATTCGAACCATCCATTTTGTGGTTGATGTCATACTTGGGTAGAGTGTTGGACCATGTAAACCAACAATATCTTTACATCAATACCATGGAGTTTAATAAACTAAATGCGTACCAGGAGATGTTGGGTCATTGTTGAATCTTGAGGAGGCTCAGAGACTTGTTCTTGCTCGTCTTCTCTCTCTTTACATCACTTTCAAGATAGGGAAGAAGTGGAAGACATAAGAGATGCTTGGGGACCAACACTTCTATATACAGGGGACTCTTAAGAACATTCAGCCCATCAAGGTTCCTTAGCCCTCAAGTCTCTATGCTTTTAGAATGCCCACACTTGCTAAGACCCCACCACATGAGTGTCTATGATCAGCCCATATTATGTAGGATATGATCAAATCATAAGTGGGGCTCACAAACATGCTCATTAGTTAAGATCCAACAACTTGATTCAATCTATTTAATCAAATCATTGATCTATGATGGCCCACTAAACGGACAATAGTCTTACATTCTCCTCTTGAGCCACATAGATCGATGCTTTACTTGTAAAAATGAGTTAAGTGTTAACTGACAATAGTCTTGGTATTAATTCCCTAGTAGGGGTGGCTAACAGTGAAGTGTTAACTGACAGTGGGGTGTACTAACAAGCTATAAAAAAATTAATTTAAAAAAAAAAAAAAGAGTTTGGAAATTTTTTTTTTTATTCAATTTTCTCATACCATAGAGGAATCCGAGCCATTTTAGGATGCAGTCCCAAAACTCAATCAGATCCAAATCTCAAGTGAAACACACAAGATCTTGTTTTTAGCACGATATAACTTTGTGCTTAGCATCTCCAAACTTTAGTGTCAGGTTGATTTTGTCCAAGAGGTTAATATGGTGCCTAGCTTGTTGTTTGGTTTTTGGTTTAAAAACTTGACACTTACACATCTTCATATTAGTTGAAGCTCGAATTGTTTTAATTTTTAAATCTTGTTAATTTTGAAAAGCTTCTCCATATTTATCTTTTTCATTTGAATGCATTTCAAATTGTATTGGATGGTATCAAGGTTTTATTGATGTTAAGTTTTACCTACTTGTCTCCTCTTTTATTCAACTATGGAACGTGGGTTTTTTTGTGTGTGTGTGTGTGGTTTCTTTTGCAAGAATAATACTTGATTTATATTTGATTCTAGGCAGATCTCCTTTTGTCATATGGCTATGAAGATGACTTAAAAGCCCTTATCCCACATGTCCCTCGACGCTACCAATGCCTTCTCATGTCTGCTACTTCAAGGTATGGTATCTCAATTCTTTGTGTACTGGATTTGAAAGCTCATTCCTTTTCATTCATCACTTACTGCTACCAGCTTTTAAAGTTCATATCTATGTTCTTGTACTACTTTAAAAAAAGTTCTTTGAATACTTTAATGGCTGTCAATGTCAATAGCCTTAAATGGTCATGTAGAAGAAATCAATTATACCTATTTACAAGTGCGGGCATGGTCCGGTGATCCAGCTGGTTGATCTGATGGACCACACCTTGGATGGAATGTGCTCCAACCAATTCTGGTTAATTTTTAACCAATTTACTGATTAAAGTCAGCCAAGTTGGATGGAGTCGATCAGACTGGGCCAGTTTTTTAGTACACGACAGTTTTCAGGATACTGCGTTAGTTGTAGTTTATCAGCTAACTTTGAAACTGTGCATAGGTTGCAAGCTGGGGTGCTTACCTGTTGAAAAGAAATGTATTGGCAATGTCCTTTGCAATGAGGGACTCACACGAGGCACAAGTGCAATTTGCTTTAGAAAGAGGTGTGCCTACCAAGGTACCCCTATTACTAAACTTGTCGCCGCTGCATGGGATTGGAACTTGGAACCGTAGGGAGCAACCTAGATCTAAGTCTCTTCATAACTTTTTGTTGATTTTATGCATGTCTTCTATATTCTAGGACTTATCTGGCAGTTGTTAGTTGACCTTCCAACACTGATACAACCAGATATGGTTATTCATCTGGGATTTCTTTCTGATGGATCTACTTACACTTGTTTACATCAAGAAAATCTTAGCTCTAAAAACATCTATTAACATCCTTTTAGAACTCAAGACTGCAAAAGATATTCATAAGACACTGATGTGCGATGCTCTTCACACTGTGATTGATTGACCTCATTGGTGGAGCCTGTACTTCCCTTCTTATAATTCTTCTAAAAATGTCAACAGTGACCAGATTTGGTATTATCTACTAATACCTTTAAAGTATATGGATCTCTAATAACTTCAACTTCCAAGAAGCATTTAATTTGGTAGGGTGCTATTTGCTTTAAAGTATAGGTGGATGTTGTACATTCCTGTATTGATTACTCAAGCATGACGGTTATGCACATTCTTTCAGGTGGATGTTGCATGTGGGAGGGTTGGAGCTGCATATTTTAGATTCAAGCATCTAGTACGTCTCTTGTCAAGAATACACATGTGTAGTTCATCAAACAATATATTATGTGATATCATGTGCATGATATCTATGTTGTAATTTTCCTCATGTATTTTGCTTAAAATCCATGTTTACGCATGATTCTCATGCATTGACATGGATTTGAGCTAAAAAAGATCGAAATGAAAATTTTGAGAAAACAGGGGAGATTTTCTTTTATAAAGTAAGTATTTGGGACCAAGTGGTTATGTATTTACTCCATTAAATTTGCTCGAAATTAATGAAGCAGACCCGGATGTGCGTCGGAGCTATCCGGATGAGCAGGGGTCCCTGAAAGGTGGGAACCGCTGTTATGATCATGATGTAGCTGTCCATTTCCTATGGACAGCATTGGAGGGGCCTGGCCATTTGGACAGGCTGTGTTTATGTATTTTATCGAAATTAATGAAGCAGACCCGGATGTGCGTCAGAGCTATTCGGAAGAGCGGGGTTCCCTGGAAAGAGGGAACCGCTATTATGACCATGATGAAGCTGTCCATTTTTTATGGACAGCATTGGAAGGGCCTGGCATTTGCGTCGGATGGCCGTGTTTATATCTGTATTTGCAGGGACCATACCCTTAACCTAAACCAAAACCTATGATCTAAAACCTTAACCTATAACCTAAACCTCAACCTTAACCTAAACCTAAACCTTAACTTAAAACCTAAAACCTAAACCTAAACCTATAACCTAAATCTATTCTCAAATCCCTAAACTTAAACCTACACCTAATCCTAATCTTAACTCCCTAACCTAAACCTATACCTAAACTTGAAAACCCAAACATAAACCCGATCCCGAACCCAAACCCGATTTCCTAAACCTAAACCTTATCCTATTCTCACTTCCCTAAACCTATATCTTATAACCTAAACCTAAACCTAAACCTAAACTTTAACCTATACCTATAACCTTAACCTAAACCAAAACCTATGACCTAAAACCTTAACCTATAACCTAAACCTCAACCTTAACTTAAACCTAAACCTTAACCTAAACATGTAACCTTAACCTAAAACCTAAAACCTAAACCTAAACCTATAACCTAAATGTATTCTCAAATCCCTAAACCTAAACCTACACCTAATCCTAATCTGAACTCCTTAACATAAACCTATACCTAAACTTGAAAACCCAAACATAAACCCGATCCCGAACCCAAACCCGATTTCCTAAACCTAAACCTTAACCTCTTCTCAATTCCTTAAACCTATATCTTATAACCTAAACCTAAACCTAAACCTAAACCTTAACCTATACCTATAACCTTAACCTAAACCAAAACCTATGACCTAAAACCTTAACCTATAACCTAAATCTCAACCTTAACTTTAACCTAAACCTATACCTAAACATATAACCTTAACCTAAAACCTAAAACCTAAAACTAAACCTAAAACCTAAATCTGTTCTCAAATCCCTAAACCTAAACCTACACCTAATCCTAATCTTAACTCCCTAACCTAAACCTATACCTAAACTTGAAAACCCAAACATAAACCCGATCCTGAACCCAAACCCGATTTCCTAAACCTAAACCTTAACCTATTCTCAATTCCCTAAACCTATATCTTATAATCTAAACCTAAACCTAAACCTAAACCTTAACCTATACCTATAACCTTAACCTTAACCAAAACCTATGACCTAAAACCTTAACCTATAACCTAAACCTAACCTAATAACCTAAACTTAAACTAAACTAAACTAACCTAAACCTAAAACCAAACCAAACCTAAACCTAAATCTAATCCAAACCTAAACCTAACCTAACTTAAACCTAAGGCATCTCATACCAACCAAATTAAACCAAACTAAACCCTAAAACCTATAACCATTCCTAAACCTAAACCTTAACCTTAATCCTAAACCTTACTTATAACCTAAACCTAACCTAAACCAACTAACCTATACCTAAACCTTAACCTAAACCAAACCACCTAAACTTAACCTAAACCTAACTAACTTAATAACCTAAACAACCAAACAAACCTAACCTAAAACTAAACTAACTAAACCTAAACCTAATCTATCTAATCCCTAACCTAAACCTAACCTAACTTAAAACCACTAAACCATCAACTAAACCCAACTAAACCACCAACCCAACCATTCTAAACCTAACTTAACCTTCCAATCCTAAACCTAACTTAACCTAACCTAAACCTAACCTAAACCTACCTATACCTAACCTTAACCTAAACCAAACCTAACCTAAACTTAACCTAAACCTAAACTACTTAACTTAACCTAAACCTAACCAAAACAATACAAACAAACAAAACAAACAATAACCACAACCACATACCACAACCAATAAACCAAAACCCACCAACCTTCAACAACTACTATCCAACTAAACAACAACAACTACACACTACTACAAACCAAACTACACAACACTATAACAACTAAAAATACAAACAAACAAACACAATAACCAACAACACATACCACAACCAATAAACCAAAACCCCACAACCTTCAACAACTACTATCCAACTACAACAACAACAACTACCACTACAACAAAGTGTGGCATTGCCGGCACATTTTTTCCGGTCTAAAACCTACAACTAAACCTAAAACCTAAATTATTCTCAAATCCCTAAACCTAAACCTACACCTAATCTTAATCTTAACTCCTAACCTAAACCTATACCTAAACTTGAAAACCCAAACATAAACCCGATCCGAACCCAAACCCGATTTCCTAAACCTAAACCTTAACCTTTCTCAATTCCTAAACCTATATCTTATAACCTAAACCTAAACCTAAACCTAAACCTTAACCTATACCTATAACCTTAACTAAACCAAAACCTAACCTAAACCTACCTAAACTTATAACCTCTAAACCTCATCCTAAACATATAACCTTAACCTAAAACCTAAAACCTAAACTAAACCTAAAACCTAAATTTCTTCTCAAATCCCTAAAAACCTACACCTAATCCTAATCTTAACTCCTAACCTAAACCTATACCTAAACTAAAACCAAACAAAACCTCACCAACCTTCAACAACTACTATCCAACTACAACAACAACAACTACCACTACTACAAACCAAACTACACAACACTATAACAAACCTTAAACTAAACATATAATCTTAACCTAAAACCTAAAACCAAAACCAAAACCTATAACCTAAATGTATTCTCAAATCCCTAAACCTAAACCTACACATAATCCTAATCTTAACTCCCTAACCTAAACCTATACCTAAACTTGAAAACCCAAACATAAACCCGATCCCGAACCCAAACCCGATTTCCTAAACCTAAACCTTAACCTCTTCTCAATTCCCTAAACCTATATCTTATAACCTAAACCTAAACCTAAACCTAAACCTTAACCTATACCTATAACCTTAACCTAAACCAAAACCTATGACCTAAAACCTTAACCTATAACCTAAATCTTAACCTTAACTTCAACCTAAACCTATACCTAAACATATAACCTTAACCTAAAACCTAAAACCTAAACCTAAACCTAAAACCTAAATCTATTCTCAAATCCCTAAACCTAAACCTACACCTAATCTTAATCTTAACTCCCTAACCTAAACCTATACCTAAACTTGAAAACCCAAACATAAACCCGATCCCGAACCCAAACCCGATTTCCTAAACCTAAACCTTAACCTATTCTCAATTCCCTAAACCTATATCTTATAACCTAAACCTAAACCTAAACCTAAACCTTAACCTATACCTATAACCTTAACCTAAACCAAAACCTATGACCTAAAACCTTAACCTATAACCTAAACCTCAACCTTAACCATTCTAAACCTAAACCTTAACCTCTAAACATATAACCTTAACCTAAAACCTAAAACCTAAACCAAAACCTATAACCTAAACTGACTATTCTCAAATCCCTAAACCTAAACCTAACCTAATCCTAATCTTAACTCCCTAACCTAAACCTATATCTAAACTTGAAAACCAAACATAAACCAACGATCCCGAACCCAAACCCGATTTCCTAAACCTAAACCTTAACCTATTCTCAATTCCCTAAACCTATATCTTATAACCTAAACCTAAACCTAAACCTAAACCTTAACCTATACCTATAACCTTAACCTAAACCAAAACCTATGACCTAAAACCTTAACCTATAACCTAAACCTCAACCTTAACTTAAACCTAAACCTTAACCTAAACATATAACCATAACCTAAAACCTAAAACCTAAACCTGAACCTATAACCTAAATGTATTCTCAAATCCCTAACCCTAAACCTATACCTAATCCTAATCTTAACTCCCTAACCTAAACCTATAGTTAAACTTGAAAACTCAAACATAAGCCCGATCCCGAACCCAAACCCGATTTCCTAAACCTAAACCTTAACCTATTCTCCTTTCCCTAAACCTATAACCTAAACTCAATTCCCTATACCTAAACCTGCACCTAATCCTAATCTTAACTCCTTAACCTAAATCTAAACCTAAACTTGAAAACCTAAACTTAAACCCAATCCCGTACCTGAACCCAATTTCCTAAACCTAAACCATAACCCATTCTCAAATCCAAAAACCTTTAACCTAAACCTAAACCTAAACCAAAACTTATAACCTAAACCCGAACCCATTCTCAAATCCTAAAACCTATAACCTAAACCAAAACCAAAACCTATAACCTAAGCCCAAACCCATTCTCAAATCCCAAAACCTATAACCTAAACCTAAACATATAACCTAAACCAAAACCTATAACCTAAACCCAAACCCATTCTCAAATCCCAAAACTTATAACCTAAACCTAAACCTAAACTTAAACCTATAACCTATAACATAAATCAAAACCTAAACCTAAACCTAAACCTAAAACCTAAACCTATAACCTATAACCTAAATCAAAACCTATTACCTTTCCCTAAAACCTTAACCTAAACCTATAACCTATAACCTAAATCAAAACCACAACCAAAACCTAAAACCAAAACCTATAACCTATAACCTAAATCAAAACATATAATCAAAACTAAAACGAAAACCTATAACCTAAACCAAAACCAAAACCCATAGTCTAAACCCGAACCCATTCTCAAATCTAAAAAACCTATAACCTAAACCAAAACCAAAACCTATAACCTAAACCCGAACTCATTCTCAAATCCCAAAACCAAAACCTAAACCTAAACCTAAACATAAAACCTAAACCTAAACCTATAACCTAAACTCAAATCCCTAAATCTAAACCTAAACCTAATCCAATAACCTAAACTCAAATCCCTAAACCTTAACTTATAACTTAACCTAAACCTATACTTATAACCTAAAACTATTCTCAAATCCCAAAACCTATAACCTAAACCTAACCTTTCCATAAACCGATAACCTAAACTCAATTCCCTAAACCTAAACCTAGACCTAAACCTAAACCTATAGCCTAAACTCAAATCCTTAAACCTTAACCTATAACCTAACTTAAACCTATACTTATAACCTAAAACTATTCCCAAATCCCAAAACCTATTACCTAAACCTAACCTTTCCCAAAACCTATAACTTAAACTCAATTCCCTAAAGTTAAACCTACACCTAATCCTAATCTCAACTCCCTAACCTAAACCTAAACCTAAACTTGAAAACCCAAACTTAAACTCAATCCCAAACCTGAACCCGATTTCCTAAACCTAAACCATAACCTATTCTCAAATCCAAAAACTTATAACCTAAACCTAAACCAAAACTAAAACTTATAACCTAAACCTGAACCCATTCTTAAATCCCAAAACCTATAACCTAATCCAAAACCAAAACCTATAACCTAAACCCGAACCCATTCTCAAATCCCAAAACCTATAACCTAAACCTAAACCTTAACCTAAACTTATAACCTAAACAAAAACCAAAACCTATAACCTAAGCCCGAACCCATTCTCAAATCCCAAAACCTATAACATAAACTTAAACCTATAACCTAAACCAAAACCTATAACCTAAACCAAAACCAAGACCTATAACCTAAACTTGAACTCATTCTCAAATCCCAAAACCTTTAACCTAAACCTAAACCTTAACATAAACCTATAACCTATAACCTAAATCAAAACCTATAACCTAAACCAAAACCAAAACCTATAACCTAAACCCGAATCCATTCTCAAATCCAAAAACCTATAACCTAAACCAAAACCTATAACCTAAACCCGAACCCATTCTCAAATCCCAAAACCTATAACCTAAACCTAAACCGTAACCTAATCCTATAACCTAAACTCAAATCCCTAAACCTTAACCTATAACCTAACCTTAACCTATAACCTAACCTAAACCTATACTTATAACCTAAAACTATTCCCAAATCCCAAAACCTATAACCTAAACCTAACCTAAACCTAAACCTATAACCTAAACTCAATTTCCTAAACCTAATCCTACACCTAATCCTAATCTCAACTCCCTAACCTAAACCTAAACCTAAACTTGAAAACCCAAACTTAAACCCAATCCCGAACCTGAACCCGATTTTCTAAACCTAAACCATAACCCATTCTCAATTCTCTTTAGCTATAACATATAACCTAAACCTAAACCTAAACCTAAACCTAACCTAAACTTATAACCTTTCCCTAAACCTTTAAGTTAAACCTAAACTTAAAACCTAAATGTATTCTCAAATCCTTAAACCCAAACCTACACCTAATCCTAATCTCAACTCCTTAACCTAAACCTAAACTTGAAAACTCAATCCTAAACCCGATCCTGAACCCGAACCCGATTTCCTAAACCTAAACCTTAACCTATAATCAAGTTCTCAAAAGCTATAACCTATAACCTAAACCTCGACCTTAACCTAAACCTAAACCAAAACCTATAACCTATAACCTAAACTTAATTATAACCTATAGCCTAACCTTAACCTAAACTTATAACCTAAACCTAAACCAAAACCTATAATCATATGGTGAGACCATTTCTTTTGTGTCAATTTCATTCTTTTTTGAGTTTTTTTTTTTAATACATTAAGAAAAAAAAATGGTTGTACATGATGCACTTCTTTCACTGTCTTTCTTTTCCCTAATGGGCATTCTAATTGATGAATGACATGACTGTTTGTAGGATGATGGAATATACGAAGCTGTTGAAATTTCAGGGTGAAGTCGAGCACATTTCTCTAGTGAAGCCAAAGATTTGTATTTTCAGCATTATTGTAATTGTACCTGTAATTGATTGTAATTGTAATTGATTGAATGAAGGATTGTAATTGTAATTAATTGAATGAAGGATTGTAATTAAATGAATGAATGATGTAATTGATTGAATGAAGGATTGTAATTGAATGAATGAATGATTGCAATCGAATGAATGAATGATTGTACAGGTAGTAACTGAATGAACAAATGATTTAATTTTTCAATGTACAAAATAGCTACGGATATTAACCATAGCCACTAATCAGACAGGTGTAGCCTTTTCAATTTTGGCATATTGCTACGAACTTTCAGCTACAAATAATATCCATAGTTATTTGAAGTTTTTGCTACAGATATAATTGCTATGGATTATATCTATAGCTGTTTATGCTATAGCTACGGATTAAATCCGTAGCCACCAATCAGACAGCTTAGCCTTTTCAATTTTGGCCTATTGTTACGGACTTTCAGCTACAAATAATATCCGTAGCTGTTTGAAGTTTTTGCTACAGATATAACTGCTACGGATTATATCTGTAGCTATTGAACCTATAGCTACGGATTAAATCCGTAGCCATAGGTTCTATACCTATTGTTATGGCACCTACGACGATGGTCGTGTTATGGAGTAGCTACGGACTAAAACCGTAGCCATAGGTCTATGGCTACGGATTTTATCCACACCTTCAAATCGAACAGTGTGGATGCAATAGGTGGGGTCCACGTCCCACGCTAGATGTACACAACAGCTATATAGCTACTGTACGTTGCAGCTATGGTTGCTGCAAACGGAGCAGGTGGGTCCCAGTTAGGGCCCACCATAATGTTTATCTGCCATATAAACCATTGATAAGGTCACACGGACCCAGATGAATAGGAAAAACAAATTTCATAACAACCCAAAGCTTCTGTGACAGCAAAAAGGGTTTCAATGGTAGATGCACAACCCCACTATTCTCTGCCGTGTGGGCCACTTGAGCTGCGTATGAGGTTGATTTTTGGGGTGGGGCCCACTGCCCTAAGGGGCCTACCAAATGCATGGTGTTGATGTTCCAACACACCTCACGGTGGGGCCCATGGCTGGGACATGGGTCCCTGCCCATTCACGCCAAAGTGCAGGATGCCCTGCGCGTCCTGTCAGCAGCAAAAGTGCTGCTTCTTTTATTTTTTTAAAAGGGGTGTTTTCCTGTGGCTTTTCACAGGTGGGGCCCACATCAGAAGAATCCATCCCACCCATTGGATTCAACAGTTCATAACAGATCTATCAAGCCCAATATTGAGCATGTTTCGGTGTATAAAAACATCGAAGTGAGTTTTCAACGGTAGAAAACACTATTTTCTAAGAAATGGCCCGCCAAATAAGCGGATTGGCTCCATTTTTCGGCTCAACGCCTAAAATGAGCTGAGTAATGGAATGGATGGCGTGGATAAGGTTCATACATCAAGGTGGGGCCTATATGAGTGGCCCACCCAAAAAGCTTAAATCAAGCTGATTTTATTTTTTATTTTTTACAAATCATGTCCAGAGATGTTGCCCACTGTTTGTTCACACTTCGCTCCCCAGACGGATAGCATGAATACTTTAATTAAGGTGGGTCCCACATGAACGTGGCCTACATGATTTAGATCAACCTGGTATGTGTGTTTTCCCATCATCCGGACCCTCCAAGAGGGGTAGTAAAGTGGGTTGGTCCCCATGTTTGGACAGCCATGGGGTCCATTTGATGGACGGTTTGGACACCACATACACTCATTAAATGAGCCACAAAATAAAGGAAGGAGAGAGAGAGAGAGAGGGAGAGAGAGAGAAAAGCACCCACCTCTAGATCAACTCCTTCCGCCTATGCAATCTAGAGCTCCAAGGGGACAATTTCGACAGTTGAGATGATGATCCAAGGGTTGGAATGGGTGGTAGGAAGGTGGGCCACACCAAGCTCTCATGATGGTTGAGACGTGGGTTGCTAGTTTTTAGAGAATGAGAGAGATGAGATAGAGGTGTAAGAGAGAGAGAGAGGTGATGTGACTGATGGAGTGATGGGGAGAGGAATGGTGATTGATGGGTGAATGTACTTAGTTGTAAGAGAGAGTTGACTTTAAGAGAGGAGTGGTTGTACTTGACATTGATTGATGAAGTGATGTGATATGTCGTAGAGATTACCTCGGTGTTTGCAACATGCGGCGTTTTCCTCGAACTGAACGTGGGCTCACATCTCCTGGCCCAGGTATCACCTCGTTGTGTGAGATGCAAAATCGGAACCGCGGTGACAGCGCGATCGCAAGGATACAAGTCTCTGGTTGAGTCGACTCAGATATATGGGACACGACTCAGGACCACACGCAAATGCCGGTAACAGGTCGAGGGTTACCGGAATTCGACCGGGAGTACCGCGGAAGCCTACGGAATGGTGCGGTCTAGGATACAGGTCTTATATTAGTGGAGGACAACGGTCTCTTCTTGTACTCTCTCTCATTTTAGCTCTGCTTCTCTTCAAACCAACACCTTTAATATTGTTGCTCACGGCCCAAAATGAAATGTTGAAGGTGTGGAGAATTCCTTTTTATATTGTTCGAGTTCATTACCATCTACCGTACCTTGCTTTAATGATGTTTGCTATCACTTCTACCTTTTGTATAGATGGACAAGGCTAATCTCAAGAGGAAGGTTGCAGAATTGGATGCGATCAAGTTCAGACTGTTGGATTGTATGTGTTGAAAAGAATTTTCTAGAGGGAACTTGGTGAAAGCACAAACATGGAAAATAATTCTTTCATTCTCTTTTCTGCTAGAGAACTCCTTGGAGATATTTTCTCTTTAATTCATAAGATCTCAGAGGTACTTCCCATCTGAATTTATGGCATATAAGCTAACTAGTTTTCATCATGTGCTTCTAAAAGAGCTGTCTTATCCTCTTGATTTCAGAATCGCTTGTTATTATTGGTGAATGCTTGAGACTTCTGGTTCTCCTACACGCATTGTCACAAGCAAGTGAACGTCAAAAAGATGTTACGAATTTACTACTGGAAGCAATAATCATGGTTGTGTCGGTGTCAACTGAAGTTCATTCATAGGTGGTGAAAGTTCTTATAACCATTTATGTTGATTTATTGGGCTTTAAATTATTTATTGGGATGGGCTCCTGATGTGTCTATTAGTTTGGGTGCTCCTATGAGAATCAAGTTTAAGTGGTTTTCTTTAATAAAACTATGGTTACAAAGGACTTTCTCTCTAGCTAATTTCCCAATTTCAGTTTAATTTCAGGAACTAATTAAATTGTATTTATCTCATTAACTGTTCAGTTTCAAGAACTTATTGAGATTAAGAGCAATGCTATGAGGCTAGTTTCTCACCTTGCTCAGATTCCATCCTTTGCAGTTCAATTTAGAGAAGTTTTATTAGCAATGCTAGTGAAACGCAAGCAGCAACTTCAGGTACACTTGTTACAAAGTCAGATAACAACAGTTCCACATAATCCACTTGATTCCCCTACCTGTAAAACTAAGGGGGAGTTATTTGATACTCTGGTAGTTCAGGAACTTTTGATATGCATGCACCCTACATTTCGATGGTTGGGAACTTCCATTTGGTAGAGTTTTAGGACAACTTTTTAGTACATTCTACATTTTAATTATTCTTTTCTTTTACTTTGTGGAAGGTTCCTTTTAACTATGTGCTGCTCCTACTTTGAATCCCTGCGTCAGGCTCTCACCTACCCCCACTTCCAACCTATTTATACATGCTTACATTTTGAAAGAGACACTTCCCTGCTCCCACACTTGAAATTGTTACTGCTTTTCTTCATGCTACTATAGTTGGCATGCATGTGTGGCCTTTTCTCACATGTTTGGGGGTGGATATGATTGAAGTTGAAGATTTCAAACACAGAAGGAGATTAAGTTGTTGAATGCATCTACGTCTATATAATTTTTTGAACTTGCTGATGCTGCAGAATGTTCGGGAAAGGCTCCAGGAATCTCTGCCAGGAACTGGAGGTGGCAAGAACCCTAATGAACAACTTCTAGTCAATTTTCTATTTCTCCTTCCCATATGTGTATTGTTTTTTTGTTATTATCGATCCTTTCTTCAGGTTAACACCTTTTAAACCATCATTCTTCACTAAAAACAGATTCATACACATTAAAGACGTGTACTTGGATTAGTTCAAAATACTGTGCACATGAGGTTTACTAACATCGTTTTTCCCATGCGGGGATTTGTTTGGTGCTTTTGGTAGAAGCTCCATATGTGATCAAGCTCCATACATGTTGAAATTTGTAAGTTTTGAGTGTTGGAGGTGATATAAAACAATGGATTCTGGTTTGGGTTTTCAATATTTCAATGTGGTTTTCTTTTTCAAGAGGTTGTTTGATTTTTTATGGAATTTGAGTGATGGGTCTGATTTAAATCATGGGTTTGGTAATGGATTTATAATCTAATACCATTTTCCACATAATCTGTTAGGGTAAATGGTTTTTGTATTTAATTTTTGAAAACGGTTTGAATGATGGATTTGGTACGAGTGTTCTCAACCTGGTATTTAATTGTTGTTTTCTATTGGTAGTGATTTGAGTGTTGGGTTTCATATGACTTTTCAAGTATTTAATTGCTGTCTTTTATTGATAGTGAGATCACAATAGATTTCAACGATTGCTCAAAACAAGTCGGTGCCTGCATCATATTGAAATTGTTCTTCTTTTTTTCCTTTTTGACACATTCTAATGATCTAAGGTGATTCGATTGTTCAGGTTCTTGAAATGGAATCAATGCTTTTGAACCCAGATTTCTGTTGAGATGACCTTGTCGGTCTGCTGAAGGCAATTCAAGCAAAAGAAAAGCAGAAATTGCATCTGGTATGTGGCATCTCCCACTTGATCTCTTTTGATAATTCATCTAAAAGACATGTAACATTTTTTGAAGAGCTTCTCAAATGAGTTTTGCTTGAACCCAAGGCAGGGCAACAATGAAGTAGTGAAACATAATAGGTTTTTGAATTATGGATGAGTATGTTTTATATAGGGTTATATTGTCCTTTTTGTTGCATTTCATCTGACTAAACCACTCCCTATTGTTAAAACCCTACATTAATCAATAAAAATGCTATGGGGTTTCAATGAATCATCATGATGGAAATTAAGTTCACTTTATAAGATATGACTACCCATTTGAAACTCGAAATCCATCTTGAATTGCCACAAATTAGATAATTCACTTTAGTTGCAGCAAAGTAAAGAAGATAGGGAAGAATAATAGGATCATAGGATGAAGATGGAGTCTTGACACGAGAAGCCGGAGGAATTTTGCCCCTAGAGTTAGAAGTGTCCCAATTCTAAGAAATTCCAAATGTAGGAACCGAAAAAAAGGTTCTTCATTCAATTGATCTGTCTTCAATGCTTCATACGAATGACAATATATCACATTAGTACATAAAGTTGCAAAAGAGACCATGAATCATATCCTTTTTGTACTTGCTCCCCATATCTATTGCTTGATTCAGTCTACCCTGTAAGTAATTAGGATAATGTCAAGAAGTAGATCAAATGAGGAATAATTTCTTCCCTTTCTACATATAACTGGACAACCAATAGGGGCTGTGCAGCTGTAGGTAGGGTTGTCAATAGGTAGGGTCCTATTAGGCCTATTTGAATGCTACTTTTTGACTCTTTTTTTTTTCCTTGTGTGCAGGATTTTAATCAATTGTGCCTAAATTTAGGCCTACAAGCACTTCAGCCTTTTGACGCCACTCGTGCTAGGAGTAGACCATATAAAGGATTTTTATTTTATTTATTTATTTATTTAATTCAAGACCATTTTCAATTTATTGTAATAAATATTATATATATATTTTTTTATTGTGTAGTACTATAAACTTTATTTAATATTCAGTTTTAATTGTATTGCATCATTTTTTATGTTTCAAATATTAAAAAAATACAAGTTTCAATTGAATTATATATAATAAAAACAATTACTGGTCTACTGGGGCCTCTCAAATCTATGCAAAGACTTTTGCCAGCACTTGTATAGATTTTTATCGGCGCTTATCCATGATTAAAAGTGTCCAGAAATTATTCTTTTACCGGTGCTTGGATAGACTTTTGCTGACCTTTTTTTCACTTTTCCTGGTGCTTCTTTCAGAAATACTAGCAGCCACCAAAACCGTCAGTGAAGCTAAAACAAGCACCGAAAAAGAGCATATAATTATCGTCACTCAGACAAGCGCCGGTAAAGGTGGCTTAGCGCCGGCAGAAGCTTTGCCGACATACCCCTTTACCGGTGCTAGTCTAGCACCAATAAAGGTAAGGCTGGCGCTTTTGGGGGCTTTTACCGGTGCTTTTGACTGCCGGTAAAAGTCCCATTTCTTGTAGTGTGATTTCCTTTGGTGTGGTGCACCTGATACTTAAATCTGCTCTATCATTCAACCCATGCTTTGAAATAATGATCCAAACTGGATGGACAACATGGATAAAACATATATAATTGTGGGACCCTCAAAGCAGCCTCTAGTCGCAATGTCCCCTTTGATAGAATAATCATGCAATCCACATACACTTTAAATAGGATTAAGGCTTGCGTAGAAGGTAGGATTTGGAGGACGTGGATTGCGTCATACCCTCACCCAGACGGTAATCCATCCGAGCAGGGCTCTGTGGGGCCCACCATGATGTAAGTGTTTTATCCACGCCGTTCAATGCTTGTTTTAGATAGTTTTAATATGTGAACCAAAAAATGAGGTAGGTACAAGGCTTAAGCGGACCACAAACTGGGGATTGAACGTTCACCAATAAAACTTCTTAGGAGCCAGAGAAGTTTTGGATCAAGCTGATATTTGTGTTTTCACTTCATCCACATCTACATGACCTTATGATTAGGTTGTATGGTAAAATAAAAAAAAAATAAAAAAAAATAAAAACATCACGTTGGACCTTAGAAATGTTTCAATGGTGGGTGTCATTATTAGTGCAACTTCCTTTGGTGTGGTCCACTTAATGTTGTAGCTACCTCATTTTTTGGTTCATAGCTTAAAATTATGTAGGAAAAGTGTTGAACGGCATGGATAAAACACTTACATCATGGTGGGCCCCATAGAGCCTTGCCCGGACAGATTACCGTCCAAGCGGGGGTAAGATGCAATCCGCGTTCAGAGTTGGAGGCATTGAATTTGAAGAATTAGCACCATTATTACGCAATAGTTACATTTCTAGAAATATTATCATTGAGATTAAAATTTTCCTTTGAGAAAAAACTTTATTTCATATGAAACTAACATCTAGCGGACACTAGAATTATAATCAATGAACGAGAATTCAAAATTGATCCCGGTCACCAATATTCTTATGCAACTCAAATGTCATGTGTAAAGGGTGCATATGAACTAACGGTGGAATAAATCACATGCAACAACGTGCAGCTCATAGATGTAGTGGATTTCAGTTTTCACCTGAAATCCTATTGTATCTTCTACTGGAACCATCAATTCCAAATACTAGATGAAATTTACATGCAACCAAATGCAATTACATACTATGGTCGCACTAAACCCACGTTCCAAACTGGCCTTCATAGAGTTTTGTATCCTGGTTTACTTATTTATTTCTTTAAACACAAGTGAGGAAAAAACGGGTGAAGCGATTCTGTATTGATATTAAACAAGGCTGTAAATATCAGTTCGGACCCATGAATCAGATTATCTCATAACTGCATTTCCACCGGACAAATAGTTTTGGTGGTGCATTAGTTGTTGATGCTAATCTAGCAGCCATTATCATGAATGGTTTATTTTCTAAACTCACACATGCGTCACCATTTTCTTTTAAAGAGCGCTGATTACCTTCCTCTATAGGCATGCCATTTTTAGACCTCCAGATTTTGGACCACACGTGTGGCACATCTAAGCTGTTGAATTGCTTTCAACCTAATTTTGCTATGATTTGGCTATCCTAGCTATTTCCTCAATTGATGGGAGCTATTGCTGATTTTTATTTATTCATGATATGTGACACAAATTAAAAGGTTAGAATTGTCTGAACTTTTTTTAAAATTATTATTATCATTTTTTTATTTTTATTTTTTTAAAATAATGGCCCGCTCACCGCTTCAAATACAAAAAAGTAACGGTTTTGATCATGGCCCGTTGATCCAAGATTTACTAAGGTAATCTAAATATCTGATGTCCCGGCAACTACAACTATGGACCGGCTGGAGAAGCCCTTGGCTATAACCTCAGCAACCCGGATCTGGTCGCCCTGACCCAGTCATTTCATTCCAAACTGCCTTCTGGTTTTGGATGACTCCACAATCCCCAAATTAAACCGTCTTCTCATGATGTAATCACGGATGCGTGGACGCTTTCAGCTTCTGACATAGCTGGGGGTCGGGTCCCAGGATACGGCGTCATCACCAACATCAATCAATGGAGGACTCGAATGCGGGCATGGCTATGACAGCGGGGTGAACAACCGAATTGGGTTCTACAAGCATTTCTGCTACTTATTGGGATTAAGCTATGGCGACAACCTCGACTGCTACAACCAAATGCCATTCGGCAATGCAATGGAGTACTATAGCTCAATGAAATGAATTACCATCTCAGTTTGAGTTGTGCATCTAATGCTATAAATCTCTGTATGTAACCTATGAGATTTCTCTTAGCATGAATAAAACTATCTTAGCCATACATAATGGAAAATGACCCTTGGGTAACATTATCACTTTATGCCCACTTGTTTTTCATATGCCATCCAAACATGACTGGCAAGCTGCCAAAGGGAGTGGAAGTGTCATAGGCAAAAATGGAAAAATGGTAGAGGCAAATAAAGCTTTTGCACATTTTCATTACTCGGTGAACAAGATCTACATAGACACGGATTCATAGATCCATAAATCTCAATTAAAAACGAATCAATAGAAAAGGAAAGAGTGAGAATGGATCAATATCTCTCTCAAAATAAATGAAAAAGAAAAGAAAGATGAAACATAGATCATGGATAAACTAAGCCATCCCTCTCAAGATCTTACTTATATAAGAATAAGAAAGAGGAATCTCATGTAAATACCATAAAATAAGGTTTGATCATATTCACAAGGATTCCATAAATATCCCATTTCCAAAAACCAAAGTTTGAAACAATTGGAACTTTTTCAGAGATTGGTGACAATTTCTAATTCCTGATCAGGTGTGTAGAGAATAAAAATTCATTCTCGATTCTATGAGAATTTTATAAAAGCATTTCATTTGCTTCTCTTATATGGAAGCTTCATTTTTGCAAAATGTATTTTAATTTTTTTGCCTAATTATTCTTCTGATGATCGATTTAACCTCTGATAAAATAAAGATATACCTTGGTGTGAATGCTGGAAATCAGCGCCCATGGTGATTTATGTTTAGTTTGGGGTGATTTGGATTGTTGATGCAATAGACTTGGAGTCACCACTAGCCACTTAACTCAAAATCCTGCAGTCAGCTAGAACCTGCAGAATATGTAAAGCTAGAGAATTCGGAGACTCTATTGCTTTAAGTTGACTCCTGATCTGCAATCTGAGATTCTGAGTAAGGGACCTCAGTTGCAGAGAGGGAAGGTGTTAGACACCCTCTCTGCCCGTACAAGTGTACAGTCTCTACTTCGTGTGGTAAGATAATCTTAGGAGATAAGATGATAGGATGCAAAGCATTAAAATGAGACTAGGCAGACTCAAATTTTTGATGTGACAGGGTCCAAAATTTCAGCAAGCCACAGAGCATACGTCCAAAGAATGTTTAAAAATGCAATTTAAGAATATTTATGAGATGCTATAATGACATGTAAGAGGACCAGACTACCATGAGTTTCTAATGTAACAAGATTAAGTGTTCTGTCAAGTCACAAAGCATACATTCAATGGAAACCTAAAGAAGCTGGGGGAGTTGAGAATGGAAGTAATGATACGATTGATAAAATATGAATGTTAGTGATGATTGCATGATCTTTAGCTTGTACTTGACATGACTTGGATGTTAAGGTACATCATGGTTGGAAGGATTGACCTAAGTGGGATTGAGAGGCTAAGAGATGGCTGAAGGAGGCTAAAGGGGGGATAAAAAGATAGGAGCTTGAGAACTCAAGCACTCCCTCTCACTCTCACTCACTTACTCTCTCTCTTTCTCTCTCTCTCTCTCTCTATCTATCTCTTTTGGTGGATTGGTACTTGATCATTGGTTTCGAAATGAAGAGAATTGAAGGGAATTTATAACCTTTTAGGATGGTCTTTTGATAATTCTTAGGACCTTAGAGGCTGAAGGATGATTGGTTGAGAGAAGGGTAATGCCACATGGCATTCCCTTATAGGCTTTTGAGCTTGGTAGGATGGTAAATAAGGTAAGTTTTGGGGTTGATTGTATGAGAGAGTTGAATTTGGGAGGAAGGAACAACTATGTGCTGAGAGGGTACATTTGTCGAGGCAAGGCAATAATCGAATTACCACATGGCTCCACGCACATTTTTCGAGAGGGGGCAGTAGCCTGATTACTGCCCGTGGTAGTCAGATTACCGCTCGGGTACAGTTGCTCTCACAATTTGACTGGTGGGCCTATTTCGTGTCCGGAGAGTGGCCCAAAGCTCCTTTTTGGATATTTGGCTCAAAATGACTCAAAATTGGTTTGATTATGACCTGAAAATGGCCCGAGAAATGGATCGATTTTGGGCATGCTCTGGCTTGGGTAATGGCTCAAGTTAAGTTAGGGTTTATGGTAATAGAAGGGCTCGGGTTCAGCTAGAGTTTGGATCAAGCTTGGGGAATGGTTATGGTTTTAGATAGAGTGTGGGGTTCAAGTTTAATTCCTAAGGATCATCCATTCCTTATCAAGTTGCTAGCCTGGGTGGGGTGTCTACACTTGGCTATATTTCCTCTCTTCAACAAGTTTAGTAATGAGCATAATGGCCCTATTATTCTGATGGAGAGAAGAATTTATAATTTGCTTTTTGAAAATTTTCTAAATGAACAATTTCAACAAAATCTTTCAATTCTTATTTTACCATGTTCAATTTTATGTATTCCTTTATTCATAGAGTACATTGAATGTACATAAATAGCTATAACATAGTTTTAAAAAAAAAATAAAATCATATTAACAACTTGATGTAGAGTAGGTCGCAGACAGTTTCATGGCCAAGATGGACAAGAAAAGGCCCGATCAAAGATGAAGGTGATCTGGACCGTCAGAATTTAAAATGGACAAATCTTGCAAACCGGAATGAGTAATAACTTAATAAGACCGAGGTCGAATCTACAAGGATTTGTATGTGTGTCCTTTTGAAATAAACTAGAACTATAACTAAGAACTAGATTAAACTAATAATCTGAATAATTGAGAAATCAATAACGATTAACAAGTAGTAAAAAAAAAAAAAAAAAAAAAAAAAAAAAAAAGAGCGCCAAGGATCCACACATAACTATTAAGATGATACCTTACTTTATTCAAAGAGCTATAACTGGAATTAGAATCTTATCTTATCTAATTGGATGATAAAGCAGTAAAAATCCAAAATTTTAAAATTTTCATTAACATAGTTCTCTTATGAAGCATCTCTGTGATAATCGCATAGAATTCAACCATCCACCATGCCCAAGAGATGATGGTGAATCATAAATTTTGCAATCATACACTTCTAAAATAGAGAAGAAGATATCAAAAGCTTTCATATCATCTACTGTAATTTCGATCACAATAAATCATAGAAAACTAAAAATATTCCTTTTATTTAAACCATAAATCAATATGAATTCATTATATACTTGAATTAAAGCAAACAAAACATCAAAATAAACTACAGCTCCACCCCTTAGCCATAGCTAAGAAATTAGCTAGTCATAGCTAACTAAAAAATAAAAGACAAACTAAAAGATCTAATAAAACTGTGAAGAAATCGAAGTGGAAGAACATTGTCAGTGCTCCACCTAGGCCTTCTATCCCTTTACAAATCCTATAAGATTATTTAGAGCAGATTAGAGACTCCTTTAAATAGTTTTGCAACTCAAATTCGTATCACCTTAGAAAAGTTTACAAACCGCCTTAAATTTAAGCACTCTGTGCATTTTCGATGGCAAGCTTCGACATCATCGAACTGGCTTCGACGTCATCGAAAATCGTTCAGAACCATCTAACAAGTTGAGCCAAAATTAATGAAATTATCGATGTCATCGAAGCCAGTTCGATGCCGTCGAAGTCTATTTTGGAAATTATTTTCAGGAATTTCTTTTTTACACTCGAGGTTTCAGAATATCATTTTTCTAGCCAATTTTCAAAATTTCTTTTCTTCACTTCAAACTTTCATTTATCTTCATTCCTCACTTAGTTTCCTTGGATCTTTGGCATGTGAATTCTTCATTAATGCTTTCAAATCTCCTATTCTTCATTTTCTTTTAAGTTCTAAATCCATCATTTTAAGCGCATATTTATCATAAGCTTCCGAATCACCCTGCATGACAAAAATGTTTATAATTAAATCAAATTATCAATTAAATGCCAGGAAAACTAATATAATTGAAAGTTAAATATACAATATTTGAGTCTCAACCATTCCCAATCAGCATTTTGCTAGTCCCGAGCAAAACATGCAAAAAATATTTCGAAAACCAATGTATAATTTCCATAAGCTCAAGCAGTTCTAAAAACAATCCAAATTATAGAAATCTAAAATACATTAATATTGAGTATTACTTTCTCCTAAACTCTAGTACTTGGTAAATATCCTAATCAAGTTCAAAGCATTAATTCCCTAATTAGAGCAATTTTAAAAATTGAGTTTCATAAGTGTAGAGTGAAGTTTAGACTTATCACAACCAAAGGTTCAATTATCTATTTTCATGATAATATTGATAATTAAAAGAGTTCAAGATAACCAAAACTTGCGTTAGAGTTCAACACTCTATTCCTCCAGCTTTTGATTTTTCCATCGATGGCTTTCACACTATTTCACTTTTTTCTTCTTTTCAACAATCTTTAATGAACTTTAATAGGTAGCCCTGTCGATGACAACTATTTTCTTGCTAGGTATTTTCTTTTTCTCATTTTTTTTTTCAGTTCTTCTCATTGAACATGACAGACAAATTCCCCAGGTTTGGTTCCTATCATTCTCAATAATTATCAAGTTAACAATTCAATATTAAACTTAAACTTTAATGAGTAAGCTAGATGTGACATGTGAAATCATAACTTAATCAATGTTTAAAACTTCTAATTAAAAATTAATAACTCAACTTAATTTTGAAATCTATCAAGTAACTAAAATCTAAGAGTCGTAAATCATCATCATTAAGTATCTTTCTATGGATTAATTTCAAAATTACTTAAATTCACAGAAATTTTAAGAATTTTGAGGAATTTTAGCTAAAAATTTTAACAAATTTGCTCAAATTCGAAGAATTTTCAATAGGAAACCTACCCCCAACCTAAAATCTACATTGTCCTCGATGTATAAGCATATGCAATAAGAGCTAAAATGAGAGCATTGAAAATAAATGGAAGTAGATGAAGAGTATTTATAAAGCGAATACGTTCTTACAAAATTGTGTGGTTCTATTGACTAAACTAAATAACGAAAAGAAAATTAAACCTAAGAAAGCAAATAAATTTTAATCCTAAACTAAGAAAACAATGAAAAACTACTCAATCGTGTGCCATGGTTCCTCCTTTGGCTAGTATCTCAATAAATTTCTCAACAAGATCATCCAAAAGCCATTTTTGCAGTAGGCTTGGATGCCCTGGAGCATGAATGTCTAGAGATATTTATGTACTTCAACGACATATTTGTTATCAGAATTTTGAGGTCACTAGAGAATATATGATTCACCTATGAAAGGAAAGTTTTCAAATTTAAAACAACATGGTAAATCTAAGACTACAATTATGTGAAGTTCAGAAAAATTCTCAGTAGGTGGTGTAGTCTTAACACATTTTGAAATTTCAAACTCCGGCTCAAGTTCTAGCTCCTCCACTTTTAATAAAAAACATTCAGGATTTATGGAATGGAGCTCTTTAGAAAATTGATTTCCTTAGTCAGTATCAACAATCCAGGTATTATTTTACAAGGCATCCATTATGTCTTTAATCATGATATCATTAGAATCTTCAAAGTGTGCCAAGAAATCTTCTAAAGAGTCAAGGGATGAGATTGAAAGAAAGTCACACTCCACATTGGAATCAGATGTGTCATGTGGGTGGAGCGGGTCAACATCACTATGTTTGAAAAATGCCCGTGCCTCTCGATCATTAACTTGGACAGTCATCGAGATCAACTCTTCAGGAAATTGAAATATATAATCATTAACACAATCCAACTCCTCATTCTCAATTTCAGTATTCTTCATAAGCGAGTTACGATCACTTTCCTCACGTTGTGTTTCTAGATTGGATTGAGGCTGGGATAAATTCTATAGATTTATCTCAGTTAGCCTCTTCCTCATCAATAAGGTGCGATTGATGTTCTAGAATGGTTGATTCAATCAATTCTATAGATTTTGCAATGTTTGTGATTGATTGTTCTACAAATTGGTTGAATTGTTCTGGAGCATCCAATTGGTTTTGAAGTGAATCCTATTAGATTGTTTCTAGTTGGATCTCATAAGTAGGTGATCCAAGAGAATGGTCACTATAATCTATTGTTGGACCATCTCTCCAATAATGATGTTTCCACTGATCATAGTCATACAAGTCATATGTAGAAGGGTTTGATGGTTGTTGGTACGCATTGTCACCCATTATTTTCATCTTGCTAGATGGGAAACAATTGTTCTCACTCCAATAATCATGTAATGATTTCTTAATCGGTGGAATGTAATTATTCTCCAGCATATGATCATGTATAAACTTCTTAACTAGTGGAGCATTATATTCCAGTTGGTTCTCGATAATGGTTTCAGAAAATTTTTGAGACATAGGTTTTGACCCAACTTAATCATCTAAAATCCCTTCACAGTATCTCTCATATTCTAGAAGTAGATTAACATACTTACATATCCACTCTTGCATGTACATGCTGAAACCTTAAAAATAAAATTTATAGAAAAAATACTATAGCGATAAGAAAAGAAAATTAAGTGAGGAAGGATATTACCAGAAGAGAAAAACTAAAATAGAAGATCTGGATTCGAAATTGCTATGTCAATTGCTGTAAAACATAAAACAATTAGTTCTAAAAACAAATGTAGAAAAACCTAACCTAAAAACAAAATAAATAGTTAGTCCTACTCCTACCCCATTTCCAATACTAATCAATCTTAGAAAAACACAACCGAAGTCCCCGGCAATGGCGCCAAAAACTTGTTCGCAACCTTAAGTGCAGGGTCGTGATGTATAACTCGGTGAGACCGAGGTCGAATATCCACCAGGACTTGTATGTACGTCCTTCTAAAATAAATAGATCTAGAATTAAAAACTAGATTAAACTAATAATCTTAAGAATTGAGAGATCAATTATGATTAGTAATCAATAAAAAAAAAGAGAAAAACTAGAGCGCCAAGGATCCACATATAGCTATTAAGATGCTACCTTACTTGATTCAAAGAGCTACAATTGGAATTATAGTCCTATCCTATCTAGTTGAATGATAGATTAGTAAACCCCCTCCACCACCCCCCCCCCCCCCCAAAAAAAAAAAAAAATTTGAATTTTTCATTAACATAGTTATTTCATGAAGCATTCATGTGATAATCGCAGGGAATTCAACCATCCATCATGCCCAGGAGACGATGGTGAATCACAAATTTTATAGATCATACACTTCCAAAACAGATAAGAAGATATCAAAAGCTTTCACAGTAAATATTATAATTTCACTCATAATAAACCATAAAAAATTTAAAATAATCCTTTTATTCAAACCATAAATCAATAGGAATTCATCATATACTTAAATCAAAACAAAGGAAGCATCAAAATAAACTACAACTCCACCCCTTAGCCCTAGCTAAGAGATTAGCTAGTCATAGCTAACTCAAAAACAAAAGAAAAACTAAAAGATCTACTAGAACCGTGAAGAAATCGAAGTGGAAGAACGTTGTAGCGCTCCACCTAGGCCTTCTCTCCCCTTCCAAACACTAGAAGATGATTTAGAGTAGCATAGGGACTCCTTTAAATACTTTTACAACTCAAACCTTCGCACCTCTTCAAAAAACTTCACAAACTGCCTCAAATTTGCACACTCCTCGCATCTTCGATGGCAAACTTCAATGTCATCGACGACTTTCAATGACACCTTCGATGTCATTGAAAATAGTCCAAAACTATCCAGCGAGTTAAGCCAAAATTAATGAAATTGTCAATGTCATCGAAGCCAGTACGATGCCATCGAAGTCTATTTTTGGAATCATTTTTGGAATTTCTCCTTTAGACTCGAGGTTTCAAAATATCATTTTTTAGCCAATTTTTAGGATTCCTTTTCTTCACTTCAAACTTTCGATTCTCTTCATTCCTCACTTAGTTTCCTTGGATCTTTGGCATGTGAATTCTTTATTAATGACTTTTAAATCTCCAATTCTTCGTTATCTTCTTTTGAACTCTAAATTCATCATTTTAAGTGCATATCTACAAATTTTTTAGATTATTATTTCTATTTTCTTACTTTTTCCATGTGGATTCGAGAAGTCTATGTGAGGAGTCCCGAGAAGTTTCGTGAATTCGAAGTAGTTATCCTTGAGGAAGATAGTGATTGACCTCTAGGGCTATTTACGAGTCGAGCTAGCTCAGATTGACTCGGCTTGAATGGCTGAATCGGGCCGAGTCAATCTCATTTATTGTAGCTCGAGTTGAGTTCGTGTAGAGTTAGAACTCAACTCGACTCGAAACTTGAACTTGAGCTCGACTCAGCTCGATTAAATAAAACCATATTAATTTTAATATTATATATATAATATATATTTTATTTTCAATTTAAATATTATATATATATATATACTATTAAAAACCCTAACCCTACTTGCACACCCCCTTTCCCTTTCTCCCTTTCCCTTTCTTCTTTTTCTCTACCCCACAAGGTCCCCACCCAGCCGCTGCTCGCCGCACGACTGCCCGACGGGAACAACACTCCACTGAGAGTCCAGGACACCACCACACTGCCCACACATTGCCCGCATGCTACCCTCAGTAAGCGAACCAGAGCTGCCCTACCGCGCCCAATCCCAACAAGGTGAGTACCCACTGCCCCGATCTATTTCTTCTTCATCATCATCATCATCTTCTTCTTCTTCTTTTTCTTCTTTTATTCTGATGTGGCCCTGATCATGGGTCCCAGCTTAAGATTTAGATCGATTTTCCAACTTCCAATCACATGTTCCCGCACACCATCTCTCTCTCTCTCTCTCTCTCTCTCTCTCTCTCTCTCTCTCTCCCGATACTGACCCTCTCAGTTTCAGAGAAGAACCTCCTATTGGTTTTTTCCCTTCCAAGGAAAGTAAAATACTTTGATACTTTGGCAGAGTGTGATAAATGATACGCAAGCAGTTGTAAATTACCATCAATATAATAGATTCATAGCATATACATGTACACAACCACTGTACACATGTGACATGCATGTATTTCAATCCAAAATGTTCAAATAGTGGGCCCCAAAAGACCAAACAAATCCTAACCGATTTCTGGGTTGTCACCAAACATTTGAAGTTCAGAAAGAAAATGTCCAATTTTGATAGTTAGAACCGTCTGATAAATAACATCTATGATGCTATGCGCCCATCCAATGTAGGGCCCATGTTTTTATTGGGATGGATTGAGGTAGATGTATGCCATGTGTACTGTGGATGTATGCCACAAATCTATCAAGAAATTGCATACGTGGCATATAATTACTACAAAAATTGGCTATTCCAAAATTATGAATGCTGGTTTAAATGTATTGAGAATTAATATTATCGTATTTGATTGTCTGACATTAGAGTGTTGGACATTTATTGGATGGCAGAGAATATCTCAAAAAAAAAATCATCAACGAATCAGTGGCTACAATTTTTCAACCAATCTGATTTTAAGAATGGAAAATAGTAAAAATATAGGCAGTTGCATTAACCAATTTAGATGTGGATGAAATCAATGGATGATATATCTTAAAAGAGGAATGGTAGTATAATTTGGTTGTGCACCTATATGTAGGAAATCGTCATAAGTGTCAAAAATTAGACCTTTCATTAGGCGGTCTGATTGTCAATGGCTTTTATAAAAAATTAAAAATATAGGTGGCTGGGTTCACTAGCTTGGTTAGACATGAATGAAATCAATTGACAGTGAAGGTTGCATTGGTTAGGCCCCTCTTAAGTCATTTCCTCCGGTTTATATACAACCTTAGCTTCTTTTTCTTTTTTCAAGTAGTTAAGCTTATATGAAAGGTTGGGGATTATTAATCGAAGTCAGGTAGAATGCTCCCACTATAAATATATATATATATATATATATATATATATATATATATATATATATATATATATATATATATATATATATATATATAAAGTAACCATAATGTATCACAAATTTTACATCAGCATGAGACTGTCATGTGTATCCTTAAAGAGGAATGCTAGCACAATCTAGCTGTACGCTCATATGTAAGAAATTGTTATACATGTCAAAATCCAGACCTTTCATTAGATAGGTCTAATTGTCTTCTGTAAAAGTATAAGCGGCTGTGTTGACTAACTAGGTAAGATGTGGATGAAATCAATGGACTGTTGGAATAACTAATCATCCCAAAGTTGTAATTGTATGGATAAAATGTTTGTTATATATTTTGATAATTGTTCTTTACATATTGTCATATTGATCCTTAGTATTATTTGTGATCTGATGTTGTAAATTAATATTTAGGCCACTTAGTGGTTTAGCAATATACCCCCCGTTTAAGAATTTACATTGAACAAGTACAATCATTTCACTAAAAATACTTGTTCTTTATGAATTCCTAAATTTTTTCATTGTGGACAGTTCGGTACCATACCATGTACTTAGGTTGTCAATATTCAATTTGCATGTGGTTGGAATTTCGGTAGTGTTTCCCTATATTTTCTTCGGATATGTTGTTCTTTACTGGTTAGTTTTCACTACATGTGTAATGGATTACATGTGGGTGTGACAACTAATTAGTATTGAATTTTATATATATCTGGAGAATGTAGGGAGGTACTGCCGAAATTTTGGCTCGTATGTAAATTATATGGGGATAGTACATGGTATGTTACCGAATGAAATAGAGACAATTAGCACCTCTAGATAGAGCCAAGTAGGAATAAGATATTTAAAAAGTAATTAGTAAAAAATTAAAACAATTATGGATAATATATAGTTATGTATATGTATGTATCCCAGTGGATTTATTTATTAGGGGACTATTTAAGACACTTGTGTCTTGCAGTTTATGGAGGGGCCCGACATTGTTTGTATTATATATTTATATATACGTATAAATGTTATTGACTGATTCCTTCAACCTATAAAAGCCCTAATCTTATCCTACTTTTGTTATCTTTTGGTTTTTAGATGACTACTGAAGAAAACCCAAGTACTCTTGGCCCTAGTGCGTCAATTAATTCTCTTTTTTTCCTTGATGAAGAAAAATTAGAGAACAAAGTTGAAACAGCTTCAGGTTCTGTGAAATGAAAAAAAAGATCAGCGATATAGGAATCTTTCGATGAGATCACACAACCAGATGGTTCTGTGAAGATTAGATGCAAGTTTTATAAGATTCTTTACACTAAGCATTCTGGTTCTTCTACAACTCACTATCAGAGGCATCTAGATAAATGTGTGAAGAGACCAATAACATTGAAGGGTGGAGTCTAGCAACTGCTTTCATTTACTATTTCTGAAGATGATAACTTTACAGCTGCACTCTCAACATATAAGTATGACTTGGATAAACTGAATGAGTGGTTTGCAAGGTTAGTGATAGTTAATGAGAAGCCATTCAGCATGGAGGTTTTCATGGGATTTTGTAAATTTCTAAATCCCAGATGTGAGAAAGCCTCTCGATCTACTGTGAAAAGAGAGTGCTTGAAGATGTATGATGTTGAGAAAGCTAACTTGAAAGCTCCCCTACAATCCATATCCAGAATAAGTTTAACATCGACTATGTGGACAACCTCAAATTAGAGAAAGAGATATATGTCATTGATTGCACACTTCGTTGATGCTGATTGGAAACTACAAAAGAAGATTTTAAACTTCTGCCACGTTCCTCCTTCTCATACCAGTGTGGTACTATCCGATTGCATTTACAACTGTCTTGTTGAGTGAGACATTGAAAAGAAAATTTCTTCAATTACTTTAGATAATGCCTCATCCAACGATACGTTGATTTCTTTCTTACGTACTCAGTTCAAGGCTGTCGGAAATCTATTCTTCAAAAGTAAAATATTCCAAGTTAGATGTTGTGCCCACATACTTAACTTGATTATACAAGAAGGGCTTAAAGCAATTGATTCAACGATTGCAAACATACGAGATAGCTTTAAATCTATAAGGGGGTCACCTTCAAGACTGAGTACATGGAATGATATAATTCAACGTTTGGATTTGAAATCTAAACTGCAATTGAAGTTAGATATCTGCACTCACTGGAATTCCACTTATGAAATGTTGGATACGGCTTTACAATTTAAAGTTGCATTCCCTGAACTTGGTGCATGATAAAATGTATGCATACATGCCAAGTGATGAAAACTGGAAGAAAGCTGAAGATGTTCATCGGTTTTTTAAAGTTTTTTTATGACTGCATGAAGAATTTTTTTAAGAAATAAGTATCCCACGGGAAATCAATTTCTTCCTAAAATTATTTTCATTATGAACGCGCTTAAAAAATGTGCTACTGACGGTCTGAAATTTTTAAAAGCGATGGCTCTAGGAATATAATTGAAATTTAATAAGTATTGGGTTCAATGCCACTTATTAATGGCCATTGCAGTTGTCTTGGATCTACGATACAAGATGGTGATGGTTAAATTTATTTTCAGATCGCTTTATTCTAGTTTCGAAAGAGTCTCAGCGGAGACCGCCTTTATTAATGCTACAATTGAAGAGTTGTTCGCATTATATGTTGATAATTCAGCCGAAACATCAAGTGCGATATGTACTTCTCAAACTGCAAATAGTTCTTCTACTGAGGGCAAGCGACTTCGTGACTTTGTCTTTTTTAGACGAAGAAGAAATGGATACATAGAAAAATGAATCCGAAGTGGACAAGTATCTGAAGGCCGGTCATAAGGATAAAAGATAATAATTTCGATGTTCTGTAATGGTGGAGGTCTCGAGCTTGTGAATACCCTAGACTTTCGATGATGGCACGGGACATTTTATCAATTCTAATTTTGACCGTAGCATCAGAATCAGCTTTTAGCACTGGCAGCAGGGTAGTTAGCAAGTATCGAAGCTCACTCACCTCAAATACAGTTGAAACACTGATATGTACGCAGATTGATTGCATCTAGTTTGGGGCGGTAGCAATTTCAATGCTGAAGAGTATGAAGATGACAAGAAATTGAAAATGTGGGCCAGAATGCTTGATAGAAGGAAAGCTTTAAAAATTTTCATGAACGGTTTTATAATTTTCGATATACTTTAACTCTTTCAAATTGATGTTGATGTTGATTGTTAAGGACAAAATATGGTTTTGTGGTATGATATTGATATTATCTAGAAGTTTAACATTTATGTCTTAGTAATGTGGCATTAGCATATGAGATATTTAATTTTATTTTTTTACCCAAAATTTTAATAACTTAACATATGATGATATGAATAAGCTCAAGCTCGACTCAAGGTAAACTCGACTCAACTCGAACCACTAGCTCGACTTGAACTCGACTCAATAGCTTTTAGCAAACAAGCCAAGCTTTAATGTTGAGCTCGAGGCCGAGCTCGAACTTGAGTACACCATGGACAAGACGAGCCGAGCTTGGCCCACCTCGACTCGACTCGGCTCAATGCCCACCCCTAATGACCTCATCATGTTCGTCCTTGCGTTAATTGGTATCAGAGCGAGGACTCCCCTTTGATTGATGACAAACAACAAAGGTATGGATCAAAATCCCATGGATGGTGATTCACAGGTACGTTATCTTTTGAAAAGAATGAAAGATTTCCACCGGGAGAGTTAGTTGACATGCGAGGGCTGTTGGTAACCCTCGACCGTCTTGCGAATATGTTGATTCCACCTCGAGCCTAAGGCGATGCTCAACCGCCCATGATTGTTGTATAGAACAATCCTGCTTTTTGTAGAGCATAACCAGTGGTGAATCGTAGAGCTACACTAGATGATTCGAGCTCTAACGATGAAGACCTTAATAAGTTTTACCCGACGACTAATCCATGGAGGTGATCGTCTAGATCGTGCTGAAAGAGACTATTGAGGTAAGGCCGAACTTCCTAATTTTAATGGTTTATTACGCATAGAAGATTTCTTCAACTGGTTAGCCGAAGTAGAAAGATATTTTGATTATATGGACGTGCCAGAGTATAAAAATATAAAATTAGTAGCATTTAAATTAAAATTTAGTGCTTTTGCATGGTAGGAGCAATTACAACTCTCACGTGATTGACAGAACAAGGCACCTATTTCATCATGGCCATGGATGAGATGAATTCTTTGATCATGATTCCTCCCTAGTGATTATGAGCAGGTATTATTTTAGCAATACCAAAATTATCAATAGGGGAATCAAACTATCACAGATTACACCGAAGAATTCTAGCGGTAGGTAACACGAAACGATCTGTCAGAAACTGAATTGTAAAAGGTAGGATAATTTATATGTGGGTTACGATCGGTGATTCAAGATCGAGTTCAGATGCACCTAGTCAAGACCGTAGATGAAGCAGTTCAGTTGGTAGGTAGGGCAGAAACGTAGCTTGCAAGAGTCCCTAATTGTCCTTACCCTTTAACTCGACACCCTATAATGAGTCCAAAACAAGATCCAGTGCTACCACAAAGAAAAGAACCAGTAGGAGGACGTCCTTAACCTCCTGCAACTGCAAACCATGACACAGGGACTAGTCCATCTAGGCCTCAATGTGTATCATGTCACGCCCCGAACTCGGAAACCGGGCTCACAGAATTTCCGATCGCCGAATCCGGCGCTGACAGCCTCCGTAGAACCTCATGCTCGGATCCCGACACCCATTCACCAGGTTCCGATCCTGAGATGCTACAAGGAGGATTTATAATCATCAGTCTGATTCATAATGAGCATAACCAAAAGCATAACCCACAAACAATAACACAAGAACACCACCACAAAATCCACTATGATAAAAAACTTCTGAGTATAATGCGAGAGAAAGGGAAAATACAATGTAATGAAAGAAACAAAACTCTAGAAGCTCTGCTGCACGCTCCAACTACGGCGAGACTATGGCTGCGACTGTGTCCTGGCGTCACCTGCACGCATCAATCGTGCATAAGCTTATAGAAAACTTAGAGGGTGGTGTAAGTGTGTGCACAATATAAGCGTGCTCAAAACGCAAGGTCAGAGTAATGCAGAATCATGATGATGAGTACATGAATGCAATCAGCCGTACCAAGGCTATGCGGTGGAAGATATGAATGTCATCGGCCATAACACGGCCATGCGATGCGAGATGCAACTCAAGCATGCCAATCCTCATCATATATCAGTACAGTTCTCATTTTGGATAATCACCAGGGTTCAATACACTCCAAATGGCACTGTCGCTCTCCTAGCCACACAGTCCAAGTGAGCATAAGAAACCTCACTATCCGCCTAGCCAATAGTCTGCCAATACCTATCCGGCACATCGATAGTGGACCCATTCGTGAGTTGGTCAAACTCAGCCTAGTATTGCCCCCTACCCTCGGGTGAGTAAAGCCACACTCCTTTCCAACCGACCACGACACAGTGGGAGACCCGGCCTCCTGGTATTCGGCCCTCATGCGCTCATATATCCACTCGGTCTCGACGTTGGAGTCATCCTTTGGTACCATCGGGTTTAGGAATTTTCACCCAGGGACATTTATGGCGCCCGTATGCTAGAACCAAACATTTCCGGTATCCAACCCAGCCACCCACGATGTGTCTGTGGAGGCTATGGTCCAGATGTTGCCAGGGCATATAATGATCATGATCACACAAATGCAAGTGCATGAATCACCGTACCAAACATACAACAATCCTACGCGTGCCGAGTGCTCATATGGGGCGACTCCGCCTATCCGGGAGCCCATAAACGATCTGCCCGAAGGCATATGCTATAATCAATCACTTCTCATATCAGGCATACATATGATGCGTATGATCATGAATCATGAATCTATACTAAGCATGTTATATGGTGACGGGCTCTGATCAAAATGAAGATGGGCCTAGACGGCCTATATACTATAGGTATGGGCCTATTAATGGGCCTCAGGGAGAGTCGTAATGCAGACATTTAACCAACATTATCCTCACAATGTGGACATCAAACCAACATTGCTCCCAAGGGATGGCCTTCCATGAATCACACATTGCAATGGGCCTTTTGTACATCTTATTGGGCCTCGACCCAAGGACCCAAATATATCAAATGGGCTACATAGCATGAGCCCCATATCTATATCAAGGTGGGCCTCAATGGGCCTCATAATATGGGCCTTATACAAATCAAGGTAGGCCTTAACAACGACCACCAATACATCAAGCTGGGCCTCAACAATGGGCCTTAAATTATTTCCAAAATGACTGAACAATTGGGTGAAACACATGCATCATGGTGGAGCCCACACTAATGGAGAGTGTGGATTACAATACATACATAGGTGGGTTCTAAGTAGGACTCACCATAATGTTTATTCTCCACCCAACCTAGGGCCCAACTTAATGTTTATTTTCCACCCAACTTAGGGCCCAACATAATGTTTATTTTTCACCCAACTGTTCATAAAGCCACGTGGACCAAGGTAGGGCCCACTGTGATATTTATTTGCAATCCAATCCATTCATAAGGTCACATGGACCTTGAGTAGGGCCCACTGTGATGTTTATTTGCCATCCAAACAGTTCACGTGGACCATGGGCCACGGTAGTGTTTATTGCCATCCAATCTATTCATAAAATCATGTTGACTAGGGGAGGGCCCACTGGACTGGGGCCCACTTCCATCTAATTGTTCATAAGGTCACGTGGACCAGGGCAAGGCCCACCGTGATTTTTATCCGTCATCCAATCTGTTGCAAGGTCATGTGGACCAGGGCCCACGGTAAAGTTTATTTGCCATTCAAAGTGTTGATGAGATCACGTGGACTAGGGCCCACCGTGATGTGGTACACAAATCCAGCCCATTCATTGTGTGTGTCCCATAAATTTAAGGGTCCAAATCAAGTTTCAATCACATCCAGAACTCAGGTAGGCCCCACCAAATGATTTTATATGTTTTAGGCATGTCTTCACATGATTTTAGATGGTATGGCCCGGCTGAGCTCTGTTTACGGCTGATTTTTAGGTGGACCATAACCAGGAGGATGGCCCACCAAACGCACGGTGTTGATTTTTGAAACACATCACGTGGGCTCCACAGCTGGGGCCGTGAGCCCCAGCCCGTCCGCCCCCTCGTCAGCCGCAGGCAGCGCCTGCTGCATACTGACAACGGCAGTGTTGCATGCTTCTCTTTTTTTTTTTAAACCTTAAATCTGTGGTTTTTAATAGGTGGGGCCCACCTCAGATAAATCCATCCCAGCTATTGATCCCTGTACCTCGATACAATCCCAAAGAGTCTAATATTGGGCTGTTTTTGATATACAGGAGCATCATGGAGTAAATCAAAGGTAGGAACACTGTTTCCTAAACCATGGCCCGCCAGGAAGCCAGATCAACCTCATTTTTTGGTTCAACGCCTAAAATGATCTGAGGAAGAGGATGGATGACTTGGATCATATACATACATCCAAGTGGGGCCTACATGAGTGCCCTAAAAAATATATTATTTTATTATTATATCTTCTTCTTTTTTTTCTAAGCTAGCTTGTGAACCAGCACTTCCCTCTTTTTACCACTCCACGTCCAGCGTCCAGGGACGCTGGACGGTCCACATACAATACAAGCATTGTGGTGGGTCCCACTTGGACGTGGCCCACCTATATGTATATATATATATATATATATACATATAATACATATTTTATATTATATATATATATATATATATATATATATACAATACATATATATTATATATATCATATATATATTATATGAAATATAATACATAGAAAAGGGAATGTATTGGGTCCATCCAAACAGTGGATGGTGTGGATCATCACCTACAATATGACGGGCCACGTCGTCTGATGTAGATGGATGGGTAGATATAACACATATTGGTGGGATCCACACCAACACAAGAAAGAGAGAGAGAGAGAGAGAGAGAGAGAGAGAGAGAAATATACGGTGAGATAGAGGAACCCCGCCACTATGGGCCCTCTTGATTAAATCACATACATCTAAATGGGTCCCACCAACAAGTGGGCCCTAAATTTAAAATAATGGTAAATCACCCACCTTATCTTCTTTCTTCTTAGTCCCTTGGCTTCAAATGCTCCTTGCCTTTGCCTTGGACGGTGGATGATGGGGTTTAGATGGTGTGGATGAGAGATGAGAAGGTGTAGATGGAAGATGAGAAGGTAGACCACACTTGTGGTTTGGGAGAGAGGGGTTGAATGTGTGAATTTTTGCTTAGAAGAAATGAGGGAGAGAGAGAAGTGATGGGTGATATGAGGTGATGGAGTGATGGGTGTAATTAATGAAGCATGGGTTGGTTTGAAAATTGGGTAAAAGAGGGATGGGTGAAGAGAGAGAGAGAGAGTTGACTTTGTGGAGAAAGAGGGATGGGTTGTTGTACTTGGGTAAGGTGTGACTTGACTTGTACTTGACATTGATTGATTGATTGATTGATGGGACATATCGTAGAGATTCCCTCGAGATTCGCAACGCGCTGCGTTTCTTCGAAACAAACGCTGGCCTACATCTCCTAGCCTGGGTATCGGTTCGGTGCGCAAGTCACGACGTTGGAACCGCGGCGACGACACTGTCGCTATGATACAAGTTTCGGATCGAGTCGACGTCGATGTGCGGGACTTGGCTTAGGATCGCGCGTAAACATCAGATATGATGCAAAGGTTGCTGAAATTTGACTGGAAGGACCGCGGAAGCCAACGGAACGGTACGGACTAGGACACGGGTCTTACAGCTCTCTCCTCTAAATAAAAATTTCATCCTCGAAATTTACACAATCAAAGCAAGGAATCATAACTCATAATAAAGAGGAAACAAGGCATCATCGAATAAATATCAGAGACAACATGCAACATACAACATACAATCAATCATCAAAGAGATGAGGATAGCGCTCTCAAATCTCAGCCTCGCACTCTCATGATGCCTCATCCACAGAATGGTGACCCCACTGAACCTTTACCAAGGGGATGACCTTGGTTCGGAGGACCTGCTCCTACCGATCAAGGATACGAACTGGCTTCTCGATGTAAGAAGCATCCTCACGAACCTCCAACGGCTGCCAATCGATAACAGGAATTATGTCTGACCCACACTTCCTCAACATAGAGACATGGAAAATGTTGTGGACGCCAGATAACTGAGATGGTAAGGCAAGCCGATATGCCACAGCGCCAATGCGCTCAATGATCTCGAAAGGTCCTATGAATCTCAAGGCAAGCTTGCCCTTCGCTCAAAATCGAACTACGCCCTTCATGGGTGAGACCTTGAGATACACATGGTCCCCTACATCAAACTCCAAGGGACGACGTCGGCGATCAGCAACACTCTTCTACCGGCTCTGAGATGTGCGCATCCTTTGCCTGATGATATCGATGACCTCTGATGTCTCCTGTACAAGCTCGGGACCTAGGAGGCACCTCTCTCCAACCTCGGTCCAACAACTCGGAGATCTGCACGGTCTACCATACAATGCCTCAAAAGGAGCCATGCCAATAATCACTTGATAGCTGTTGTTGTATGCGAACTCAGCCAATCACAGATGCTCATCCCAGCTACCACCGAAGTCAGTCACGCAGGCCCGAAGCATATCCTCAAGGATCTGGTTGACCCTTTCGGTCTGGCCATCGGTTTGCGGATGATACGTGGTACTGAGCTGCAAATCATTGCCCATAGCTCTTTGAAAGCTCCTCTAAAACTGAGATATAAACCTCGGATCTCGGTCAGAAACGATCGAGACTGGTACGCCGTGCAGTCCCACAATCTTCTCAACGAATAACCTCGCAAGCCGGTCCAAAGGCTAAGTCGCACGAATCACAAGAAAATGTGCCGACTTTGTCAGACGGTCCATGACAACCCAGATGGCGTCATGACCGCGCTGAGTCCTCGGCAAACCCATAATAAAATCTGTAGATATGTGCTCCCACTTCCACTTCGAGACACTCAACGGCTGCAATAGACCAGGGGGTCTCTGATGATCGGCCTTGACACACTGGCATGTGTCACACTCGGCCACAAAACTGGCAATCTGGCGCTTCATCCCCGCCCAAAAATATTGTCTCCTCATATCACGATACATCTTCGTCGAGCCAGGGTGGATAAAAAATCACGATCGATGTGCTTCGGTCATAAGATTTCTGCGCAACTCGGGAATATCCGGGACACATAATCGGCCTCTAAAACGAAGTCCACCATCAGAACCAATCTGCCAATCTAACTGACTCTTAGATGTTGCCTCTGCTTGGTAATCCTGTAACAACTCGTCTGCCTGCTGAGCCTCGATTACCCTTGCGACAAGAGAGGGTTGAATCGACAGGCTCGATAGCTGAACGATAAAAGACTGTAAACCAAAATCAAAGTCGTACTCTGATATATCCTCGAGCATCCTTCACTCCTGAATCATCATATGTGCCACCAGGCCTCGTGGCTGATGGCTGAGGGCATCTGCCACCACATTCACCTTGCCTGGGTGGTACTGGAAGTCAAAATCATAATCCTTCAGAAGCTCCATCCAGCGTCTCTGCCTCATGTTAAGCTCAGACTGAGAAAATAGATATTTCAAGCTCTTGTGGTCGGAGAAGAGCTCGAACCTAATCCCATAGAGATAGTGTCTCCACACCTTTAGTGTAAAGACAACTGCTGCCAGCTCTAAGTTATGCGTGGGGTAGTTCAACTCTTGAACCTTGAGCTGACAAGACACAAATGCTATAGGCTTGCCGTGCTGCATCAGGACAACACCCAATCCAATACGCGAAGCATCAGTAAATACCACGAATCCATCACTCCCAGAGGGAAGAGTGAGGACAGGAGCGGACGTCAGACGGTCCTTCAGCTCCATAAATGCTCGCTCGTAAGCGTCACTCCAAATAAACTCTGTGCCCTTCCGAGTCAACCTGGTCAAAGGGGCTACAATACGGGAGAAGCCCTCAATGAAATGTCGATTGTATCCTGCTAAACTAAGGAAACTGCGGATCTCGGACGCAGTTGTGGGCTGGCCCCACTGACGCACTGCCTCAACCTTCGAGGGGTCCATTGCAATATCCTCCTTCGTCACCACGTGACCGAGGAATCTCACCTCCTCCTGCTAGAACTCACACTTCTCCATCTTCTCATATAGCTGGTGGGCACGAAGGGTCTGCAAGGCGATCTCCAGATGCTGCATATGGTCCTCACGGGTCCTCGAATAGATCAGAATGTCATCGATAAAAACCACAACAAACTGATCGAGATATGGACGAAAGACCTCGTTCATCAACTGCATGAAGACCGCGAGTGCATTGGTAAGTCCGAAGGACATGACCTGAAACTCAAAATGACCATAACGCGTCCTGAAAGCCGTCTTCGGGACGTCCTCCTCTCGGACACGAATCTGATGATAACTGGAACACAGGTCAATCTTCGAAAAGAACTATGCACCCTGCAGCTGATCAAATAAATCGTCTATCCTCGGGAGCGGGTACTTGTTCTCAATCGTGACCCGGTTGAGCTCGTGGTAATCCACGCAGAGCCTCAACGAGCCATCCTTCTTCCTGATGAAGAGTACCGGTGCTCCCCAAGGTGAACTGCTCGGACGAATGAATCCCAACTCACGCAACTCGTCTAACTGATACTGCAACTCACGCAACACCATCGGTGCTATACGGTACGGGGCCTTCGAGATAGGCACGATACCAGGCACAAGGTCTATCTGGAACTCAATATGACCAGCCAGCCACTAATCAATACAAATGGCAACAGTCTCCTCAACGGCGCAGGACATCAAGCAAGATAACGGCTCTCCTCGGGGCTCTGTAACGAACTGAAACTGCGGCAAGCCTGGTATGTAGAACGTGACTGTCCTCTCAGAACAGTCCAAAATAGCGTGGTACTCGGTAAGCCAATCCATGCCTAAGATAACGTCGAAATCTGTCATTGGCAGCATAAATAAGTCAGTGGGCAAAAAGATATCACCTACCAGAACCGGGCAAGATGAACAGAAACGACCCAATACTGTGGTCCTCCCCAAGGGCGTCAATACGGTCAACTCCTCACTAGCAGACTCTGTCGGCAATCCAGTCGATCGGCAGAAATTCTCGAACATGAATGAGTGAGAAGCACCAAAATCAAATAATACTCGGGCGATGCATGAAGAGATAGGAAGTATACCCTCGACGACTCCTCCGGATGACTGCGGATCCTGCTGAGCCTCGTAAAATCTAGCTTGAGCTGGTTGGGGAGGTGCCTGTCCCCTCTGAGGTCCTTGGTGTTGCTGCTGCCTCTGCGGTGGCCTATACTGCTGTCTCTGCTACTGCTGGGGTCTCGGCGGCTGAGGCGGCTGTGGTCGCTGCTGATGGGGTTGCTGCTGTGCTGGAGGCTGCTGCTGAGGTTGCTACTGTGCTGGAGGTTGCTGTGGTGCTCTCGGCGGCTGTAGATGAGGCTATTGTGACCCCCTCGACTGCTGCAGATGAGGGCGAGGGCACTCAGACAAGCGGTGCCCTGTCCCACCACATCCAAAACAAGTCCCTACAAATGGCTGCTGGGGTGGCGCTAGAGGTGCTGCTGGGGCTGCTGGTGCTCTAACAGGTGGGTGACTCCTATACCTCTGTGGTCGTCGCTGCTGCTGGGAGCTACTGGAGGGGGTCTACCTCTTCTGACCCCTCCTCTGATCTCTGTCGGCCTGCGCGCTGGCCCACTCCGTCTCGTAGATCTGAGCCCTCCGCACTACTGCCTGAAAGGTCGGAAGCTCGTGCCCAATCACACAGCCTCGAAGACCGTAACGTAAGCCGTTCTCGAAACGGCGGGCCTTTCGCCCCTCATCATCAACCATATATGGCGCAAACCTCGATTATGCCACAAAATGAGCCGCGTACTGTGCCACGGTCATGTCTCCCTGCACCAAAGTCTCGAACTCTAGTGCTCTCTGACGTTGAATGTGGTCAGGAAAGTACTACTCCTCGAATCGGTCGATAAAGTCCTCCCATGTCCAGACATAGTCAGGTCCTACGACGCGGGTAACGGAGGTCCACCAGTGCTCGGCCTCACCCTGAAAAAGAAACACTGCCAACCGGACTCGCTGCTTAATCGTACATGACATGGTATCAAAAATCTTCTCCATATCGGAGCGCCACCTCTCAGCTGCTGTTGGATCTGGCTCGCCCTGGAAACGCGGAGGATCAAATTGTGGGAACTCTCGAAGTAGGGCACTCGCGCGCTCCTGCTCGGCCTGGGCTGAAGAAACAACTGGGCGCCTACCCTGCCCCTGAAGCGCAGTAGTCACAGCCTGCAACATCTGCTGTAACTGAGAGGCACTCACACGCATAGTCGGATCCGCACCAGCCTCTGGTGGAGGAACATCATCCTCAGGCAGGGGAGCAGGGATCTTTGGCGGTGGAACGGGAGGCGCAGGTGGTAAAGCCGGGGCATCAGGTGGTGGAGCGGGGTGCGCCCGGGTCGCTCTCCTGGGCGGCATGTCCTATAGGAAAGAACATTGACGCCAATTACCCTTGAGAATTACACTCGGAACCTAATCGCCCTAAGCTCATAGTAAACATGTGATGTTTTTCTCGGTTATTCCCAAGTTATGCTCTGATACCAACTTCTGTCATGCCCCGAACTCGGAAACCGGGCTCATAGAATTTCCGATTGCCGAATCCGGTGCCGACAGCCTCCGTAGAACCTCATTCTCGGATCCCAGCACTCATTCACCAAGTTCCAATCCTGGGATATTATAAGGAGGATTTATAATCATCAGTCTGATTCAAAATGAGCATAACGAAAAGCATAACCCACGAACAATAACCACAAGAACACCACCACAAAATCTACTATGATCAAAAACTTCTGAGTACAATGCGACAGAAAGGGAAAATATAATGTAATGAAAGAAACGAAACTCTAAAAGCTCTGCTGCATGCTCCAACTACGGCGAGATTATGGCTGCGACTGGGTCCTGGCGTCACCTGCACACATCAATCGTGCATAAGCTTATAGAAAGCTTAGAGGGTGGTGTAAGTGTGTGCACAATATAAGCGTGCTCAGAACACAAGGTCAGAGTAATGCAGAATCATGGTGATGAGTACATGAATGCAATCAGCCGTACCAAGGCTATGCGGTGCAAGATATGAATGTCATCGGCCATAACACGGCCATGCGATGCGAGATACAACTCAAGCATGCCAATCATCATCATATATCAGTACAGTTCTCATTCTGGATAATCACCGGGGTTCACTACACTCCAAACGGCACTATCGCTCTCCTAGCCGCACAGTCCAAGTGAGAGTAAGAAACCTCACTATCCGCCTGGCCAATAGTCTATCAATACCTATCCGGTATGTCGATAGCGGACCCATTCGCGAGCTGGTCAAACTCAGCCTAGTATTGCCCTCTACCCTCGGGCGAGTAAGGCCACACTCTTTTCCAACCAACCACGACACAGTGGGAGACCCGGCCTCCTGGTATTCGGCCCTCATGCGCTCATATATCCACTCGGTCTGGATGTTGGAGTCATCCTCTAGTACCATCGGGTTTAGGGATTTTCATCCAGGGACATCTATGGCGCCCGTATGCTAGAACCAAACATTTTCGGTATCCAACCCAGCCACCCACGATGTGTCTGTGGAGGCTATGACCCTGATGTTGCTAGGGCATACAATGATCATGATCACACAAATGCAAGTGCATGAATCACCCTACCAAACATGCAACAATCCTGTGCGTACCGAGCGCTCATATGGGGCGACTCTGCCTATCCGCGAGCCCATAAACAATCTGCCCGGAGGCATATGCTATGATCAATCACTTCTCATATTAGGCATACATATGATGCGTATGATCATGAATCATGAATCTATACTAAGCATGTTTTGTGGTGATGGGCTTTAATCAAAATGAAGATGGGCCTAGACGACCTATATACTACAGGTATGGGCCTATTAATGGGCCTTAGGGAGAGTCGTAATGCGGACATTTAACCAACATTATCCTCACAATGTGGACATCAAACCAACATTGCTCCCAAGGGATGGCCTTCCATGAATCACACATTGCAATGGGCCTTTTGTACATCTTATTGGGCCTCGACCCAAGGACCCAAATACATCAAATGGGCTACATAGCATGAGCCCCATATCTATATCAAGGTGGGCCTCAATGGGCCTCATAATATGGGCCTTATACAAATCAAGGTAGGCCTCAACAAGGACCACTAATACATCAAGATGGGCCTCAACAATGGGCCTTAAATTATTTCCAAAATGATTGAACAGTTGGATGAAACACATGCATCATGGTGGAGCTCACACTAATGGAGAGTGTGGATTACAATACATACATAGGTGGGTTCTACGTAGGACTCATCATAATGTTTATTCTGCACCCAACCTAGGGCCCAACTTAATGTTTATTTTCCACCCAACTTAGGGCCCAACATAATGTTTATTTTCCACCCAACTGTTCATAAAGCCACGTGGACCAAGGTAGGGCCCACTGTGATATTTATTTGCAATCCAATCCATTCATAAGGTCACATGGACCTTGAGTAGGGCCCACTGTGATGTTTGTTTTCCATCCAAACAGTTCAAGTGGACCATGGGCCACGGTAGCGTTTATTGCCATCCAATCTATTCATAAGATCATGTGGACTAGGGGAGGGCCCACTGGACTGGGGCCCACTGCCATCTAACTGTTCATAAGGTCACGTGGACCAGGGCAGGGCCCACCGTGATTTTTATCCGTCATCCAATCTTTTGCAAGGTCACGTGGACCAGGGCCCACGGTAAAGTTTATTTGCCATTCAAAGTGTTGATGAGATCACGTGGACTAGGGCCCACCGTGATGTGGTTCATAAATCCAGCCCATTCATTGTGTGTGTCCCACAAATTTAAGGGTCCAAATCAAGTTTCAATCACATCCAAAACTCAGGTAAGCTCCACCAAATGACTTTATATGTTTTAGGCATGTCTTCACATGATTTTAGATGGTATGGCCTACCTGAGCTCTGTTTACGGCTGATTTTTAGGTGGACCGTCGCCAGGAGGATGGCCCACCAAACGCACGGTGTTGATTTTTGAAACACATCACGTGGGGCCCACAGCTGGGGCCGTGAGCCCCAGCCCGTCCGCTCGCTTGTCAGCCGCAGGCAGCGCCTGCTGCATACTGACAGCGGCAGTGCTGCATGCTTCTCTTTTTTTTTAAAAAACCCTAAATCTATGGTTTTTGATAGGTGGGGCCCACCTCAGACAAATCCATCCCAGCTATTGATCCCTGTACCTCGATACAATCCTAAAGAGTTAATATTGGGCTGTTTTTAATATACAGGAGCATCAGAGAGTAAATCAAAGGTAGGAACACTGTTTCCTAAACCATGGCCCGCCAGGAAGCCAGATCAACCTCATTTTTTGGTTCAACGCCTATAATGATCTGAGGAAGAGGATAGATGACTTGGATCATATACATACATCCAGGTGGGGCCTACATGAGTGCCTAAAAAAATATATTATTTTATTATTATATCTTCTTCTTTCTTTTTTTAAAGCTGGCTTGTGAACCAGCACTTCCCTCTTTTTACCACTCCATGTCCAGCATCCAGGGATGCTGGACAGTCCACATACAATACAAGCATTGTGGTGGGTCCCACTTGGACGTGGCCCACCTATATGTATATATATATATACATATAATGCATATTTTATATTATATATATATATATATAATACATATATATTATATATATCATATATATATTATATGAAATATAATACATAGAAAAGGGAATGTATTGGGACCATCCAAATAGTGGATGGTGTGGATCATCACCTACAATATGACGGGCCACGCCATCTGATGTAGATGGATGGGTAGATATAACACATATTGGTGGGATCCACACCATCACAAGAAAGAGAAAGAGAGAGAGAGAGAGAGCGAGAGAAATATACAGTGAGATAGAGGAACCCCGCCACTATGGGCCCTCTTGATTAAATCACATACATCCAAATGGGTCCCACCAACAAGTGGGCCCTAAAATTTAAAATAATGGTAAATCACCCACCTTATCTTCTTTCTTCTTGGTCCCTTGGCTTCAAATGCTCCTTGCCTTTGCCTTGGACGGTGGATGATGGGGTTTGGATGGTGTGGATGAGAGATGAGAAGGTGTAGATGGAAGATGAGAAGGTAGACCACACTTCTGGTTTGGGAGAGAGGGGTTGGACGTGTGAATTTTTGCTTGGAAGAAATGAGGGAGAGAGAAAAGTGATGGGTGATATGAGGTGATGGAGTGATGGGTGTAATTAATGAAGCATGGGTTGGTTTGAAAAATGGGTAAAAGAGGGATGAGTGAAGAGAGAGAGAGAGTTGACTTTGTGGAGAAAGAGGGATGAGTTGTTGTACTTGGGTAACGTGTGACTTAACTTGTACTTGACATTGATTGATTTATTGATTGATGGGACATATCGTAGAGATTCCCTCGAGATTCGCAACGCGCGGCGTTTCTTTGAAACAAACGCTGGCCTACATCTCCTAGCCTGGGTATCGATTCGGTGCTCAAGTCACGACGTTGGAACCGCGGCGACGACGCGGTCACTATGATACAAGTTTTGGATCGAGCCAACATCGGTGTGCGAGACCTGACTTAGGATTGTGCGCAAACGTTGGATACGGTGCGAAGGTTGCCAGAATTTGACCAGAAGTACCCTGGAAGCCAACGGAACGGTACGGACTAGGACACGGGTCTTACATATCACCCACAACAGTGGGCTCGAGTAGGATTTTAAATCCTTACGTTCAGCTAAGGCTAACTAATTATTATCATTGTGGCCAATCAGGTCACCTATCAAATACTTGTCCCCAACGATAAGTGGTGAACCTCGCCATTAATGATAGTAGTGCTAAAAATGTCAATGAAGACTCAGTTGTTGAAGAACTGGAGAATGCTACAGAGGACGAGGCAAATGAGACAGGTTAAGTTCTAGAGGATTATGGTGAATCGCTTGTCATAAGGCGACTATTGTATGTGTTAAGGAAAGAGGTACACCTACAACGACATAACATCTTCCAAACTAGGTATACGGTGAATTAAAAAGTTTGTGACATGATCATTAACAGTGGGAGCAGCGAGAACACCATCTCCAAGGTCATGGTGGAAAAGTTACGATTAAAAATGGATCATCATCCCTCCCCATATACGATCGGTTGGATTAAGAAGGTCTGCGAAACTAAGGTAACTGAACAATATACTATATCTTACGAAGTAGTATGCAGTGTAGTTGACATTGAGGCCCGTCACATGCATGCTACTTGGTCGACCATGGCAATGCAATCATGATGCCACTTATAAAGGGCGAGATAATGTGTATACTTTCATCAAAGACGGCCAAAAAACTATATTAGCCCCTATAAATCTAAAGGAGCCACCCGAAACTTCTAAAGTGGATGGTCATTGTCTCTTAACCATACAGAACTTTGTGAAGAAATCTAAGGAAATATGACAGGCCTATATATTAATTGTAAAGGAGAAGGAACTCGAGCCCACCAACATCCCTCAGAAACTAAAACCCTTATTGCATATGCTCAAAGAAATTTATCCCAATGAACTCCCTGATGGATTGCCTCTCATGCAAGATATTCAACACCATATCGACCTTGTTCATGCGTCCTGTTGATGACCCCAAGTGCAGGGTCGCGATGTAGTAATAATCTCGGTGAGACCGAGATCAAATCCACATGGACAAATCTCGTGTGTTTTCTGAACGTAACTAGAAAAAGAATTAGAAAAAGATGAAAACTTAAATCTGAAATACTTGAGAGAGTGATTTTGAATAAGGTAATTAAAACTTATAAATTTAAAGGTGGTGACTAGGGTGCCAAGGATCCACTTCTAGCAATTGGGAAGTTACCTTGCATGATTTAAAGACACAACTGGAACCAGAGTCCTATCTTATCCAGTTGGTAAGAATATATTTGTCAGATCTCTGAACTTCTCATAGATCTAATCATCAATTGATGAGAGTGGTGAAATTTTGGAAGTGATTCCGTCACCTTACCATGCCCAGGAGACAAGGCAAACAATAACAGTTTACCAAACCCACAACCAATCATAAGAGAATTATGAAGGTTAGGAAGTATTCCGTCACCCTACCATGCCCAAGGGACAATGGTGAATAGCAGGTCTCGTTAATTTTTCAATCTCAATTCAAGAAAAAAAGATATCTCAAGCTATCGCGGATCTATTATAATTTGTCACAACAAACCATTAAAAACTAAAAATATTCCTTCATAATCAAACTAGAATCCAACAGAGTTCAATAAAACATGAATCAAAACAAAGCAAACATCCCAATTATGCTACAAGATTCACCTCTTAGCTCTAGCTAAAAGTTTTAGCCAACTGTTGAGGGTCAAATATTGCATGTCAGACCCAGTTGTTGCCCAGATTTATGAACATGGTACCGTTTAATAGCTCATTTTAATCGTGTTTCTGTTGCAAGGTGGAATTGCGAGCTGGGACTGGATCGGGATGCTAAAAGCATGGAATTAACGTTCAGAATGCACCAAGGCAAGGGACGGACTCCAAGGGACTGAGATCGACGAATTTACACGCCAGAGACACGAGAAAATCGAGAAACTGAAGCTCAAGTGGCCTGAAATTGGTCCAGAATGCTAGATCACAGGGTTCCCACCATTCGTTGGGCTTGAAACTTCATAAATGGCCTAAGAACCACAAATTAGCCATACACGTCGAATTTCAACCCTCAGATCACTATGGAAGTGGCCCAATAGTTAGATCAGCCCATAGAACAGCGATTTGGGGCCCACCTGATCTCTGGATATACCTTGATTTTGGTCTCATCTCCTTAAAGTAGATGAGAATTCAGATGGACGGAGCGGATTTCTGTAAAACATCAAGGTGGAGCCCACTTTACATGACCTGTGCAAACAGCAGGCGTACGCCCGTTATGCACTGGACCAGGGTCTCTCGGTCAACAATGGAGACCCGTCTCCTTCTCCTTCTCGAGTACGGACAACCAGCGGAAGCACCAGCATCCACTGATCTCACATAGTGGGGCCCACCTTTCATCCAAATCGTCCATCTGAACCGACCATTGAGTCCAGAGGGAGCGCGTGACCCTCCCCTAGGTGGAGTTTTTCTTGGAAAAAGCGTGGATCGGATTTTAACAGTCCAAACGCAGGACAGACGGTAGGGAGAAAATTCTATGGGCCACACCGAAATCAGTCCAAAACTGACCATTCCCAACTGGTTTTTCGAGGGGAAATCAATGGACGGCGTAGATTTCTCCTCCGACACCGATCATTGGCCCACTGCACTTCACAGCGCCAAAAACTTGTTCACTCCCCAAGTATAGGGTTGTGATGTAGTAATAAACTCGGTGAGACCGAGGTCGAATCCCAAGGGACTGGATCGCATAGGATGATGAATCGAGAGACACTTTCCAACTAGATTATTTCACAAGTATTAAGACCAAGAAGACTAGATTCAACTAGATTATTTCACAAGTATTAAGACCAAGAAAATTAGATATTTTTTTTTGTTATTTTTGTGTTGCCTTCTCTCTCGTACTAACCGACGCCCATGCTGCGATCTCTTGGAAAGTGTCTCTCTATTCATCATCCTATACTTGGGGAGTTAGTTTAAGACCAAGAAAACTAGTTGGAATAATCCCAAGGTTGAATCCCAAGGGATTGGCCGTCCTAGGATTAAGACCAAGAAAACTAGATTCAACTTAGGTTGGGGGTTGTGTTGAGGGTCAAATATTGCATATCAGACCCAGTTGTTGCCTAGATTTATGAACATGGTACCGTTTAATAGCTCATTTTAATTGTGTTTCTGTTGCAAGGTGGAATTGCGAGCTGGGACTGGATCGGGATGCTAAAAGCATGGAATTAACGTTTAGAATGAATCAAGGCAAGGGACGGACTCCAAGGGACTGAGATCGATGAATTTACACACCAGAGACCTGAGAAAATCGAGAAATTGGAGCTTAAGTGGCCTAAAAGACATCCAAAATGCAAGATCACAAGGTTCTCGCCATCCGATTGGCTCGAAACTTCATACATGGCCTGAGGACCATAAATTAACCGTACACGTCGAATTTCATCTGTTCAATCCCTGTGGAAGTGTCCCAACGGACAGATCAGCCCTAAAATCTTGATTTAGGGCCCACCTGATGTATGGATATGCTCTATTTTTGGTCCTAACCGTTTAAATATGGTAAAAAAATAGATGAACGGAGAGGATTTCTCATAAACATCACGATGGACCCTACCTGGAGGGTGTGCGTGTGCATATCACACTCGCACACGCCATACACCGAAAACCAAAAACGGGTCAGCGCACACTGACCCGTCTTCCTCCCTCCTCTACGAAAGAACAGACAGCGTCTTTACGTTGTCCGTCCGTTTTTCACTAGTGGGCCCCACTCATCATACGGCTCGATGATCCGAACTGTTCACCGGTCTCAGGATACGGCCAAGACCAACTCCTAGCTGTCCGTATTGTCCCATGCATAAACATATGCGTAGATCTCTGTTTAAACGCAGGATGGACGGCTGGGCTACAATCTCATGAGACACCATAGTTTGGATCGAAAACCAAGCAATTCCAGACTGTTTTTCATCCTGAAAACAATGGACGGAGTGGATTTTCCACTTGACTTCAAGAAAGATGCTAACGTGATTCGTAGCAGGGACGGCGGTGACTCTGTTTCGCAGTAGGGATGGTGGTTGATCTTTGTGGGCCACCATCAGGGCTCATCAGGCTAATCAGGACCATCCTTCAGGAACCCACGGGCCCTACCTCCCTCGCCTAAGTGGTGGAATTGCAGAAGATAGCTTTAATTGGATTTCGACCGTCCAATCGGAAGACTGACGGTGAATTGAACTAATTCGTGGTTCACCACGAATCTGATCCAAAACTAATCAGGTTTCATTGGTTTTTCAAGGGGAAACTAATGGACGGGTCGGATTTCTCGTCTGACATCAATCCTAGGCCCACCAATCATCACAGATGCAAGGCTTTGTTTCTTTTTGCGTAAACAGGGAGTCCGGCTTCGTTGCAAACGAATTGCGAAAGAGAAGTCGGTGATCGACTCAGCCACCACTTCCGGAATTCTATAAAGGGGTGGGAGGAAAGAAGAATGAGGGGAAGGAATTTTGGAGGAAGATCGTGCTTGGCTTGGACGATTGCAAGGGAGAGAGAGAAAGAGGCAGCCGTTGGTTTTTGTTTCCTTTTTCTTTTATTTATTTCTTTCCTTTGATGTTTTTTCTTTGGTTCTAACATGATCATACTAGGCTAAACCTCTTAGCTAGGGCTAAGAGGTGAAGCTTGTAGAGAGATGGAAGACTCTATTTTTATGCCTTAATTTAACTATTAAATTTATGAATTGAATTTGATTTTAGTTGATTACCGAAGGAATATTTTTTTTTGTCTTTAATGGTCTGTTGTGACTGAAATTACAATGGGTCTGCAATGGCTTTGAATATTTTCTTCCTCCTTTTGATGTTTATAACGTCAGGAAGCCCTGTTGTTCACCATCGTCTCATGGGCATGGTCGGATGACGGTACCCTTCCTAACCTTCATGCATTGTTGATTGGTTGGTAATTGGTTTAATTCTGTTGTTGCTTTGTCTCCTAGGCATGGTTTGGTGATGGAATCCACTCTAATTCATATACCTTTCATCTCTTGAAAACTAAATCAAGTAAGTTCAGTTCAACTCCTATAATGCTTGAAGCGGGTATAAGATCTCCCTGATCTCTACAAGTGGATCCTCTGAATCCCTAGTTTCTTAATTCTGATTTTCTTAAGTTTTAAATAATTATTTCACAATTATTCCCTAAAAGGTCATTCTATTTAGATTTCATCTTAATCTAATTTTAATTCTACCTAGTTTTAGATAACGTATAGGTTTCAGTCCCTTAGGATTCGACCTCGGTCTAACCGAATTATTACTACATCACAACCCTATACTTGGGGAGTGAACAAGTTTTTGGTTAGTTTCTAAAAAGGAAAGTGTCAGAATTAGAGAGTTTCTAAAAATGAAGGAAAGATGAGTTTGTTTCTAAAATTAGATCTTTTTTTTTGTTATTTTTGTGTTGCCTTCTCTCTCGTACTGACCGACGCCCATGCTGCGATCTCTTGGAAAGTGTCTCTCGATTCATCATCCAGGTACTATCAAAAACTTGTTCACTCCCCAAGTATAGGGTTGTGATGTAGTAATAAACTCGGTGAGACCGAGGTCGAATCCACATGGACTGAAAATTGTATGTGATCTGGAACTAACTAGATCTAGAACTAGCAAAAGATGTAATCTAAATCAAATAGAATTTAATGGAATAATTATGAGATAATTATCGAAAACTTAAAATAATTCAGGGAATAAGAAACTAGGGATTCAGAGGATCCACTTGTAGAGATCAGGGAGATCTTTATGCCTGCTTCAAAAATCATGGAACTTAAACTGAACTTCCTCTGATATAATTTTCAAAGAGATGAGAGGTATATGAATTAGAATGGATTCCATCACCAAACCATGCCCAGGAGACAAAGTAAACAACAGAATTAAACTAATTACCAACCAACCAACAATGTATGAAGATCAGGAAGGGTACTGTCATCCTACCATGCCCATGGAACAATGATGAACAACAGGGCTTCCTGACTTCATAACATAAAAAGGGGAAAGAAATACTCAAAGCCATTGCAAACCCATTGTAATTTCAGTCACAATAGACCATTAAAGACTAAGAAAAGTATTCCTTTAATAATCAACTAAAATCACATTCAGTTTATGAATTTTAAATTACAAGCACAAAATATAATCTCCCATCTTGCTACAGGCTTTACCTCTTAGCCCTAGCTAAGAGGTTTAGCCACACACAGGCATGATGCGGCTGGATCCCTTAAACAAAGTAAAGTAAAATAAAAAGAAAAAGAAATAAACAAAAAAAATACCAAACTCCACCACTCTTTCTCTTGTGCAATCGTCCAAGCCAAACCGTTGCTCACGTGCCATGTCACGCCCCAAACTCGGAAACCGGGCTCACAAAATTCCCGATCGCCGAATCTGGCGCCGACAGCCTCCGTAGAACCCCATTCTCGGCTCCTAGTGCCCATTCGCCAGGTTCCGATCCTGGGATGCTACAAGGAGTATTTTTAATATCAGTTTGATTCATAATAAGCATAACCAAAGGCATAACCTACAAACAACAACCAAAAACTCCATCACATTTCCACTATAATAAAAAACTTTACAAGTACAATGAGCATAAGGGAAATACAATGATGATGAACAAAAACTCCAAAATAATCAGCAACACGTCCAAGCTTCAGCGCTACTGCGATCCAACGTCACCTGCACGCAACAGTCGTGCATAAGCTTATAGAAAGCTTAGAGGGTGGTGAAAGTGTATGCTTAAGGTGATAATACAGTTATGCAGTATCAGAGTAAGGCGGAACATGCTGATGAATGCCAAGAAAACCATTAGCCGTACCAAGGCCATGCGGTGCAAAGAATGATGTCGGCCATACCAAGGCCATGCAATGTGAAATGCAACTCAAGCATACAAATCCTCATCTAAGTCCACATGTCAATACAGCTCAAAATCTGAAATATCACCGGGGTCTAGTACACTCCAAGCCAGATTGCGGCCCCATCGCGCGCAATAAGGTGAGTGGAAAAGACCTCACTATCCGCCTGCCAATATCGGGCTCGGCTCGTCAATAGCGGACCCATTCCTCGAGCTGGTCAGACTCAGCCTAGCATTGCCCCCTACTCTCGGGCGGGTAAGGCCGCACCCCCTTCCAACCGACCACGACACAGTGGAAAGCGCAACCGTCTGGTAATCGGCACTCAGCGCTCATGCACCCACTCGGTCTAGACGTTGGAGCAACCTCCTGGTACCATAAGGGTTTAGGGACTTTCACCCAGGGATATCTATCGCACCCCATGTAGAACAGTATTTCCGGTATCCAATCCTGCCAACCACAATACGTCTGTGGAGGCTACGGCCCTGATGTCGCTAGGGCGTACAGTAACCATATCACACAATGCAAATGCATGAATCACACTATCCAGTCATACAGCAATCCTGCGCGTATCGTGCGCTCATGTAGGGCAACACCCCCTGTACGGGAGCCCCTAAACAATCTGCCCGAGGGCATATGCTATGATCAGTCATCTCTCATATCAAGCATACGTATGATGCATATGATCATGAATCATGGAATTAAACATGTTATATGGGATGGATAATGTTCCTAATGAAGATGGGCCTAGACGGCCTACACATTACACGCATGGGCCCTAGGAAAAGTCATAATGCGGACATTTAACCAACACTATACTTGCAATGGGGACGTCAAACCGCCATTGCTCCCAAGGTGTGGCCCGATGTAAACATCATTACATAACCCATGTTGGGATCACACATTGCAATGGACCTTAGGTACATCCCATTGGGCCGTAAATACATCAAATGGGCCAAATCACATGGGCCTTATATTCATTAAGTGGGCCACATCAATGGGCCGCACCAATGGGCCTTATGTACATCGCAATGGGCTATAACCCGTGGGCCTTAGAATGCATCAAATGGGCCTAATCTTATGGGCCGTATGTGTATCAAATGGGCCTCGCCAATTGGGCCCCATATGTACATCAAATGGGCCTAAACCCATAGGCCCCAAAACATTTTTTTTTAATGGGCCATAACCCATGGGCCCCTAATACATCTATGGGCCTCGACCTATGGGCCTTACATATATATCAAGGTGGGCCTCAATCACAGGCCACAAGCAAACTGGGGTGGGCCTCCCACCAATATTAAATATGATATAATATATAATATATATATATATAATACATATGATATTATATATAATATAATATTATATATATATATAAATATACACACACGCACACACCACACACGCACGCACACACAGACGCACGCACCCACCCACACACGCACGCACACACATCACAGTGGACTCCACCGTCCAGGCGGACGGTGGCCATTAAACACATACATCACTGTGGGCTCCATGTGGGGCCCACCACAATGTTTCTATGCCATCCAACCCGTTGATAAGGCCACATGGGCCTAGATGAAGGGTGAAAATAAATTTCACCCTGATCCAAAACTTCTGTGGACCCAAAAAGGATTTCAAAGGTAGAAATCCAATCCCACTGTTTCCTACGGTGTGGGCCACCTGAGTCTTGGATCAAGCTGATTTTTGGGGTGGGCCCACGTTAGGGAGTGGCCCACCCGATGGACGGGTCAGATGTCAGATAAGCATCGAGGTGGGGCCCACGGCTACAGCCGTGCTTGGCTGTACGTGCGTCCGTCCGGGCGCTGGCGTGCGCAGGCAGCGCTGCTGCGTCTGACACAGCAGCAGCAGCTGCTGTGTTATCTTTTATTTATTTATTTATTTATTTTTTTGATTTCTGGAATTTCCATGGATTTTACAGGTGGGGTCCATATCCAGTGAATCCACTCCGTCCAGTAGCCCTCTATGGCTCAAGACAAGCAAACCAAGCCCAATATTGGGCATATTTCAACGTATAAAAGGTTTAGGGAAGGTTTCAATGGTGCAAACCACCATTTGCTACGGTATGGCCCATCGGGACCTCGAGTTGGCACCATATCTTGGTTCAACGCCTGAAATGGGGTCAAGAAAGGAATGGACGGCGTGGATTGAATACATGCATCAAGATGGAGCCTACACAAGTGGACCACCTCATTGGCTTGAAACCAAGCTATTTTTTTTTGCATTTTCCAACAGAAACGTCCAGCATCCGTGGACGCTGGACTTTGTAAATACATTAGAGGTGGGCCCTGCTTAGGTGGGCCACCTCATTGAGGATAGTGTGGATACTAAGCACAAAGTGGGCCCCACTTGTAGATGGCTTGAGTAGGATGTATGCTTCAGGGTGGGATCCATCCAAGTGGGCCATACAAGCATGATATAATCACACATAAAAAAATGAAATAAAGAGGGAGAGAGAGAGATAGAGAGAGAGAGAGTGGGACCCGCGTGATGGAGGGACCCTGGCACTATGGGCCCTCCCTTGCACTAAATCATACATCAAGTGGGTATCATTACATGTGGATCCATGAAATCGAAATCCAACGGTGGAGATCCCTTCTCCACTAAAATAGACGGTCTAGATGACCCTAAGCATGCAAGGAAATAAACATCATGATGGGGTCCATGGAGAATGGCCCCATCATGGAATGATCATGATGATCCAAGTGGGCCATCGGCCACATCTTAGGGTCCAAAGTGAGATCCAAGCCATTGATCGGTTGGTCTCACTTGGCCCATCATAAACATATCAAAATCTACCCTATCAAAACACCCACCACTTGATCCTCTTGCTCCCTTGGCTTCCTTAGCTCCTTGTGCTTCTCTTTGATGGAGGAAGATGAGAAATGGATGGTTGAGATGAGAGATGAAGGGGTAGGAAAGGTGGGCCTCACAAATGAAATTTTCTCACCATGGGAGGACTCATACGTATGGATTTTTGCTTGGAAAAGTTTGAAATGAGAGAGAGACTTGTAAGGGAGAGAGAGAGAGAGTGATGGGTGATGGAGTGATGGATAGGAGAGAGGGATGGGTGTAAGAGACTTTTTGACTTTTTTGGTAAAAGTTGTAAGAGGAGTTATGGGTTGTAAGAAACTTTTTGACTTTTGGGGCTTGCTTGGGAAAGGGTGAAAGGTGATGTGTACTTGACATGATGGGATTGATGGGATTGATTGATTGATGTGACACCTCGTAGAAATTCCCTCGGAATTCGTACGCGCGGCGTTTCCTCGCACCGAACGCTGGCCCACATCTCCCAACCAGAGCATCGCATCAACGCGCGAGTCACGGCATCCGAACCGCGGCAATGACGCGGTCGCTAGGGTACAAGCCCTGGGTTGAGTCGACTCGGGTTGACGGCACGAGAATCCAGGTCACGCGCAAATACCGGTTAAGGGTCAAAGGTTGCCGGAATTCGACTGGAAAGACCGCGGAAGCCTATGGAACGGTACGGTCTAGGATACGGGGCTTACATGCCACCCCTTCTTCTTTCTTTCTTTCCTTTTCTTATAGGTAAAGCAGGCCCTGGAGAGGTGTCCTGTCGTCCGTCATTGAGTTGGAGTTGGTTTCGCTTGAGTTTACGCAGCTGAGTTCGTATGCGCAGAAAAAGTGCAAAACGACTTGTGTTTGGAGTGTATTTGCAGCATGATATCAACCTACCCATCAATTCTGAAATCTTGGCTAGGGTATTGGCCTCCCTGTGTCTCTTCTGGATGGTCCGGATCACATATCCGACCATGAGCAAGATCGCACAACGGCCCAACAGCGGCCGGTTTTCTCGGATGCAGGCCTGCGAATTTTCTTGCGCTGTGAAGTGCAGTGGGCCCATGATTGGTGTCGGAGGAGAAATCTACGTCGTCCATTGATTTCCCCTCAAAAAATCGGCTGGGAATGGTTAAGTTTTGGACTGATTTCGGTGTGGCCCACAGAATTTTCTCCCTACCGTCCGTCCTGCGTTTGGACTGTTAAAATTCGATCCACGCTTTTTCCAGGAAAAACTCCACCTAGTGGAGGGTCACGCCCTCCCTCTGGACTCAATGGTCGGTTCAGATGGACGATCTGGATGAAAGGTGGGCCCCACTACGTGAGATCAGCGGACGCTGGTGCATCCGCTGGTTGTCCGTGCTCGAGAAGGAGAAGGAGACGGGTCTCCATTGTTGACCGGGAGACCCTAGTTCGGTGCACAGCGGCCATATGCCTGCTATGTGCACAGGCCATGTAAAGTGGGCCCTACCTTGATGTTTTACAGAAATCCGCTCCGTCCATCTGACTTCTCATCTACTTTAAGGAGATGAGACCAAAATCAAGGTATATCCAGATATCAGGTGGGCCCCAAATCGCTATTCTATGGGATGATCTAACTATTGGACCACTTCTATAGTGATCTAAGGGCTGAAATTCGACGTGTACGGCTAATTTGTGGTTCTTAGGCCATTTATGAAGTTTCAAGCCCAACGGATGGTGGGAACCCTATGATCTAGCATTCTGGACCAATTTCGGGCCACTTGAGCTTCAGTTTCTCGATATTCTCAGGTCTCTGGCATGTAAATTTGTCGATCTCAGTCCCTTGGAGTCCGTCCCTTGCCTTGGTGCATTCTGAACATTAATTCCATGCTTTTAGCATCCCGATCCAATCCCAGCTCGCAATTCCACCTTGCAACAGAAACACGATTAAAATGAGCTATTAAACGGTACCATGTTCATAAATCTAGGCAACAACTGGGTCTGATATGCAATATTTGACCCTCAGCACAACCCCCAACCAGCATTTTGATAGTCCCAAGCAAAATATGCGAAAAGTAAGTTGAGAATTACAGAACAATTTATAAACTCGAGTGATTTTTGCAGAATAATCCAGATATGAGAATTCTCAGATTCATGAATGTTGGGTATTACTTTCTCCTAGACTCAGGCGCACGGCAAACTTCATAATCAAGTTCAAAGTATTTTTTCAGGAATTAGAAAAATTCTAAACATTGAATTCCATGGATGTATAGTCTAATCTCGACTTATCAACATTAAGATTCACCTCTCTATTTAAAGATATTATCGGTAACCAATAAGAGAATTCACGGTAACCCAACTTTGCCTTACACATTATCTTTTATTCTTTTAATTTTTTTTGATTGATTTTTTTTTCATTAAAAGTAACGCCAAGAAGGGGAATCGAGTCCTCATTTATAGGGAGCAAACCTATGGTGAAAACCATTGCCTACCCCTTTCCGACTGGTTACTTTGGGAACTTGAACCTTCACCTATAGGGAGCAAACCTATGGTGAAGATTATTCCCCCAATTCTTTCAATTTTCTCAGGCCGATTCTATTCATGCTTCGTGAGTACCACGTTAATCCTTCAAGATCAGACTGAAACCTTAACGTGAAAGCAAGATATGACATATGAGTTCATAACTCAATCAATGTTTACAACTTCTAATTCTGGATTAACAATTCAAATTTAACTCTGAAATCTTACAGATACTGAATCCAAGCGTCTTAAATTACCAGCATCACGTATCTTGAAGTTCCAAGTGCCCTAGAAATTCCAGAAAAAATTAAAATTTTCACAATTTTCGCTCAAGATTAAGAAAACACTGATTAGGAAACCTAATCTCCCACCCCCAACCTAAGATCTACATTGTCCTCAATGTAAAAGAAATAGGCATGCACTGCACATGGGACAACGAAAATATAAGAGGAGTGATTGAAAGATAGTACCTGGACGAAAGAATCAAGAGGCTATCCAAAGATATTTACGTAAGAGCAGGTCAGCATAAGAGAAAAACCAACAGAAGTAAAAATAAAAATAACAAAAAATAAAATCCTACCTATACCACTTTCGCAGGTGCTCTCGATTGCATTTAGCGTATGCAACAAGCCTTTAAACCCCTAGGTTGCCCCTAGTGGACGAGTTGCAGTCTCGTGAGGGTTTGCAGTAATGTTACCCACAAACATTGAACTAACTAATGATAGAAATGAAATGATGAGCTGGGTTGCCTCCTAGGAACACTAAGTTTACCGTCTTCAGCCAGACATATAAAGCGACTACCCTAGTTCTATGAAAGCGATAAATCTACCTATACCTCCATCAGACTAGGAGATCAATCCTGGTAGCAGGAGCGATAGAGGCATGGACATGTCCTTCGAATCAAATTTCTCGACAAATGGTTTCAATCGATGTCCATTGACTTTACACTCCTTGCCATTGTCGGGATCTCTTATCTCAACGGACCTATGAGGAAAAACAGTAACCACAATGTAAGGGCCGGTCCAACGAGATCGAAGCTTACCCGGAAAGAGATATAATCGAGAATTGTACAAAAGGACCTTCTAACCAGGCGTGAATGATTTTCGCAAAATGTGTTGGTCATGAAATGCTCTCATCTTGTCCTTGTAAATTCTCGAATTATCGTACGTATCATTCCGGATTTCCTCCAGTTCATTTTCAGATTGAAATTAAGATTTTTGATCGCCCAGTATGCTTTATGTTCCAGTTCCACAGGCAAGTGACAAGCTTTCCCATAGACAAGTCTAAAGGGGGACATTCCAATAGGAGTTTTAAAGGCAGTACGGTATGCCCATAAGGCACGGTCAATCGAATTGACCAATCCTTACGATCAGGGTTGACCGTTTTCTCCAAAATATGTTTAATTTTCCTATTAGAAATCTCAGCTTGCCCACTTGTCTGTGGGTGGTACGGGGTGCTCACCTTATGAGAGATACTGTTTTTCTTCATTAAGCTCTCAAATGGTTTATTACAAAAGTGTGAGCCCCCATCACTAATGATGGCTCGAGGCATTCCGAATCGAGAAAGGATGTTTTCTTTTAGGAATTTAATGACCGTGCGATGGTCATTAGTTCGACACGGAATCGCTTCGACCCATTTAGTAACATAATCCACGGCGAGCAGAATATACAGATTTCCAAACGATTGAGGGAATGGTCTCATGAAATCGATTCCCCAGCAATCAAATGCTTCAATGATAAGGATGAGATTCAAGGGCATCATATTTCGACGGGATAATGCTCCCAATTTCTGACAACGCTCACAAGCTTTGCAAAACTCATGAGTGTCTCTAAACATAGTGGGCCAGTAAAAACCACACTGCAGAATCTTGGCCATGGTCTTTTTAGCAGAAAAGTGACCACCACGGGCCTGTAAGTGACAGAAGGAGATGACGCTCTGATGCTCATCGTCTAGTACACATCTCCTTAGGATTTGGTCTGGGCAATATTTAAATAAATAAGGATCATCCGAGAAAAAGTTGTGCACCTCGGTGAAGAATTTCTTCTTATCTTACGCAGTCCATTGTGTTAGTGTGAAACCCGTAGCAAGATAATTAGCAATATCGCAAACCAAGGTGAATGGGAGACTACAAACAGTTGTTCATCGGGGAACATGTCGTTGATATGGGTCGTCTCGGGGAATCAAAGGTATTAAGGCGAGACAGGGTGATCGGCAACTACGTTCTATTCTCCCTTTTTATCTTTAATTTTCAAATCAAATTCTTGGAGTAGAAGGATCCATCGTATCAGGCGGGGCTTAGAATCATTCTTAGAAAGAAGATACTTCAGTGTCGCATGATCTGTATAGATAATGATCTTGGATCCGATCAGGTAGGACTTAAATTTGTCCAAGGCGAACACTACAGCTAAGAGTTCTTTTTCCGTAGTCGAGTAGTTCACCTGGGCGGGATTCAGAGTCCTACTTGTGTAGTAAATGACGTAGGGCCTCTTACTTTTCTCTGGCCTAGGACCGCCCCAAGAGCATAATCAGAAGCGTCACACATGAGCTCAAAATGTAGGCTCCAGTCGGGTGGCTGCATGATATGTGCAGTGGTTAACATTCCCTTAAACTTGGTGTAAGCTTCCTGGCATTTCTCAATCCACTCGTATGGAGCATCCTTTTGAAGAAGATTACATCAAGGACGAGAGAGGAGACTAAAGTCCTTTATGAATCGCCTGTAAAATCCTGCGTGTCCTAAGAAGGATCGCATGTCTCTGATGTTCTTGGGTGGAGGTAGGTTAGAGATAAGATCGATTTTTGCCTTATCTACCTCGATTCCCTTGAACGAGATGATATGCCTAAGGACAATTCCCTTAGAACCATGAAATGGCACTTCTCCCAATTAAGTACCAAGTTCTTTTTTTCACATCTTTTCAGCACACATTTAAGACTTTCCAAGCACTTACTGAAAGATGGACCGTAAATAGAGAAATCGTCCATGAAGACCTCTAGATATTGCCCCACTATATCAGAAAAGATACTAAGTATACATCGCTGAAAGGTGGCAGGGGCATTACATAGTCCGAATGGCATCCTTCGGTAGGCAAAGGTGCCGTTGGGACATGTAAATGTGATCTTTTTCTGATCTTCAGGGGCTATCTCTATCTGGTTGTAACCCGAATACCCGTCAAGGAAACAGTAATAGGAATGACCAGCTAACCTTTCCAGGATCTGATCAATGAATAGTAAAGGAAAGTGGTTTTTCCTCATGACGGTATTCAACTTCCTGTAGTCAATGCACATTCTCCAACCAGTAGTGACTCTAGTTAGCACGAGTTCATTATTAGCATTGGCTACGATGGTGATTCCGGACTTCTTAGGGACCACTTGAGTTGGACTCACCCATTGACTATCAGATATAGGGTATATGATACCCACGTCTAATAGTTTAAGAACCTCGGCCTTAACCACTTCCTTCATGTTTAGGTTTACTCTACGTTGTGGTTGCCGAGCGATTTTTGCATTATCCTCAAGATATATGTGGTGAGTACAAATCGAGGGATCGATTCCCTTGAGGTCCGCTATCGTCCATCCCAGGGCTCCTTTATGCTCAATAAGACTAGATATGAGCATACTCTCCTGTTCTTTCTCCAGGTGGGCAGAGATCACCACCGGGTATGTCTCATCTTGACCTAAATAGGCATATTTCAAATTAGAGGGCAAAGGTTTTAGGTCAAGCTTCGGCGGCTTGAGGTTAGACGGTAGAGGCACTACATCGGTTTGTGGCAATTCTTCAAATTATGGCCTCCACCGGTTAACTTCAAGTACTGGATGCAATATCAAGCAAGGCGCACGTCTCCCTAATCATGTCATCATCAAAATCATGGGAGTGGGCCGGGCACATCTCTAGATGGTCGGAGGATAAGGTAAGTGGTTTCTTATCTTCCATGAAAGAGTCAATCATTTTAATGTCGTGGAAATCGTCATCATCCTCCTGAGTTGTTGCCGTTATTGAAAAAGATGTTTGACTCCAATGTCAAATTTCTAAAAGACATAGTCATGACACCATTCCGCAATCGATAATTGCATTTGACGTAGTAAGGAATGGGCCACCAAGAATGAATGGAATCCGAGTGCTCATGTTATTGATGGGTTCGGTGTCAGGATGATAAAATCTATAGGGTGGTAAAATCTATCGACTTGGACTAACACATCCTCAATTATTCCTCTTCGTACATGAACAGAGCGATCAACAAGTTATAGTGTGGTCCGGGTGGGTTTTATCTCACCCAAATCTAACTGTTTGTATACCGAGTAGGGAATCGATTTACACTTGCTCCTAAGTCAAGAAGTGCGTGATCAATTCAATGGTTTCCAATTACACATGATATGGTTGGGCTACCGGGATCTTTGAATTTCTGTGGCACGTCTTGCTTTAGGATGGCACTCACTTTCTCGATCAAGAAGATTTTATTTTAAATACTTTGCCATCTTTTGGTCGTGCATAGTCTTTCAGGAATTTGGCATATGAAGGTATCTGTTTTACGACATTAAGTAGAGGAATGTTGACTTTTACTTGTTTCAACACCTCTAGGATATCCTGAGAGTTTGAGAGAGGTTTTGGTGAAACCAACCGTTGGGGGAACAGAGCAACTGACTTCTCTAGAAGCTCCGGTTCTAATTTTTGTGGGGCATTACTAGATCCATCATTGTTGTCCCCTTCTGGTTCTTGAGGCTTTTCGGGTCTAACCAGAAGAGTTTTATCAATGATCTTTCCACTCCTAAGAGTGGTGATGGATTTAGCGTGCCCCATCTGATTTGAAGAGCTGGGATCATTAATCTCGTACTGCGGTTTAGGATTGGGGAGAGGTTGTGCAGGAAGCATCTCCTTTTCTATAACCGTCATACGAGAATCTATCTTTTGCATAAAATCTGTAATTCCCTGCATTGCCTGAGCTAGCTCTTGTATGTAATTTTGAACTGGTTCCTCTTGAAGTTTCACTTGATTTGGATTTTGATTGAAGAAACCTTGAGGAGTAGCTGTTTGTCCATTCCTCCAACTAAAGTTTGGATGATTTTTCCAACAAGGATTGTACGCATTGGAGTTAGGTCCGGTAAAAGGTCTCTGATAGTTGTTTACGGCATTAGCTTGTTCATTCAACACTCCTCGAAAGGCGGGTATTGTAGGACAATTTTCAGTTGTATGAATGTTGCAATCACAGATGCCGCAAACAATTTCATTAACCTTATCCTTCTTTCCTTCCATGGCCTCAACTTTCCTTATGAGTATAGTCACTTTACACTTGAGATCATCCTCTTCTTTCAAGAGATATAATCCACCTTTCTCCTTTAATTGAGTCGGCCTAGACGTGGTGTTCGACTTTGGGTAATAGTCCCATGATTGTGTTTTTTCGAAGACTATCGAGGTAATCCCATACCTCGTCAACATCTTTATTAATGAACTCTCCATTACACATTGTCTCGATCATTTGGTGCATGGAAGATGTCGATCCATCATAGAAAAAATTTATAATGCGCCACGGTTCAAATCCGTGTTGTGGGCATGAACGCTGACCAAATCTTTGAACCTTTCCCAACATTGGAAGAATGTTTCATATTCCATTTGGGCAAAGTTCATGATTGCTTTTACGAGGGTAATCGTTTTATGATGTGGGAAAATTTTTTTATGAATTCCCTCTGCATGTCGTTCCATGTGCCAATGGATCTAGGACGCAGTGAATGTAACCACGTCTTAGCTTTCTCTTTTAAGGAAAAAGGAAAGAGTTTCAACCTAATTGTATCCTCAGATACATTAGGAAAACATAATGTAGCTATAATCTCATCGAACTCTTTCAAATGTAAATATGGACTCTCTAATTCAAGTCCATGAAATTTGGGAAGGAGTTGGATAACTCCTGGCTTGATGTCCATTTGTCCTGTGTTTTCAGGAAAAATCATGCATGAGGGTGTACTCACTCTCGCTGGTTGTAGATAATCTCGTAAAGTACGAGGCGGGGGTGCCTGATGCACCTCGTTCTCATCTTGGGTATCCTCCACCCTAGGTGGAAGTAGAGGAGGTTGGTCTTCAGCCATAACTTCAATTAACTCAGGGGAATTCGAGTGGTGTCTAGTCCTGCGATGGATAGTCAACCCCTATTCCTTGTCTCATTCGATCAAGAGACGTCGAGTGTTGTCACGGGCCCACTTGGGCATGAAACACTCGCAGCCCTCAATTAAATTCAACGCCTAAGAAAGGAAAAGAAAATCTAGAAAGAAAGAGAGAGTTAGAAAGAAATTACCAAACTGGAGTCCCTAAGTTAAAAACCTGCAAAATAAAACAAAATAAGTTAGATTCTAAAAAGAGAAGAACAATCCTTAAAAAGAAAGATAGAAGTAAACTGATTTCTAAAAGAAGGAATCCTAAAAGAAAGTGGAAATTTCTAAAATAAATTAGGAAAGTCCTAAATTAGAAAGTAAATTACTAAGAGAGAACTGAAAAATAGAAAGTATGGAAGGAGCTTACCGAATTAAAAATTTCTATCTTAAAGGCCTACAAAATAGGAAGGTTAGTTTCTAAACAAAAATTCTAAGAATAAATTAGGAAGCAAAATTAGATTCTAAAAGAGTTAAAAATAAAAATAACAATAAAAGATAATAACTAAAAGGGAAATAAATAATCTAGTTTCTAAAAACAAAAGAGGAAAATTTCCAAAATAAACTATTTCTTAAAAATTTGAAAATACTAGAATTAGAATATTTATAAAATTTAAACCCTAATTTTAAAAGTGGAAAAAGTAGAGAAATTAGGAAGGAATTACCAATTTAGGAACTTATGTCAGGATCCTACAAAACATGGAAACAAGTTAGTTCTAGAAATCAATTAAAAACCTAAAACTAAAGTTAGTCAAATTCTAATATTAAACTAATTCTAAACCTAATTAATTTCAGAAAAACGTAGCCGTCAATTCCCGACAACGGCGCCAAAAACTTGTTCACTCCCCAAGTATAGGGTTGTGATGTAGTAATAAACTCGGTGAGACCGAGGTCGAATCCACGAGAACTGAAACCTGTACGTAATCTGAAACTAACTAGAACTAGAATTAGCAAAAGATGTAATCTAAATCAAATAGAATTTAAGGAATAATTATGGGATAATTATCAAAAACTTAAATAATTCAGGGAATAAGAAACTAGGGATTCAAAGGATCCACTTGTAGGGGTCAGGGAGCTCTTATGCCCTGCTTTAAAAATCATGGAAATCAACTGGACTTCCTTTGATATAGTTTTCAAGAGATGAAAGGTATATGAATTAGAATGGATTCCATCAGCAAACCATGCCCAGGAGACAAAGTAAACAACAGAATTAAACTAATTACCAACCAACCAACAATGTATGAAGATCAGGAAGGGTACTGTCATCCTACCATGCCCATGGAACAATGATGAATAACAGGGCTTCCTGACTTCATAAAAAAAGGAGAAAGAAATACTCAAAGCCATTGCAAACCCATTGTAATTTCAGTCACAACAGACCATTAAAGACTAAGAAAAATATTCCTTTAATAATCAACTAAAATCAAATTCAGTTCATGAATTTAAATTAAAGACACAAAATAGAATCTCCCATCTCGCTACAGGCTTCACCTCTTAGCCTTAGCTAAGAGGTTTAGCCACACATGACAGACCCATTGTAAGTTCAGTCACAATAGACCATTAAAGACTAAAAACATTCCTTCCATAATCAACTAAAATCAAATTCAGTTCAGAAATTTAAAAGCATGAAATAGTATCTCCCATCTCGCTACAGGCTTCACCTCTTAGCCCTAGCTAAGAGGTTCAGCCACACACAGGCATGATGCGGCTGGATCCCTTAAACAAAGTAAAATAAAAAGAAAAAGAAATAAACAGAAAAAGAATACCAAACTCCACTACTCTTTCTCCGGGAAGAAGGTCACCTAGACGAGGGTCACGCACCATATCTGGAGTTAATGGACGGTTTGGATCATGGAGATACATGATAGATGGGCCCCACTACTGAAAAATGGATGAACGTTGTCCGTCCGCTGTTTGTCTGTGCTCGAGAAGGAGAGGGAGACGGGTCTCCGTCGCTGACTGGGAGACTCCGGTCCAGTGCACAGTGGGTGTACGCTTGCTGTGTGCACAGGCCATGTAAAGTGGGCCCCATCTTGATGTTTTATGCAAAATCCTCCGTCCATCTGACTTCTCATCTACTTTAAGGAGATGAGACCAAAATCAAGGTATATCCAGAGATCAGGTGGGCCCCAAATCACTGTTCTATGGGCTGATCTAACTATTGGGCCACTTCCATAGTTATTTGAGGGCTGAAATTCGACGTGTACGGATAATTTGTGGTTCTTAGGCCATTTATGAAGTTTCAAGCCCAACGGATGGTGGGAACCCTGTGATCTAGCATTCTGGACCAATTTCGGGCCACTTGAGCTTCAGTTTCTCGATTTTCTCAGGTCTCTGGCGTGTAAATTCGTCGATCTCAATCCCTTGGAGTCCGTCCCTTGCCTTAGTGCATTCTGAACGTTAATTCCATGCTTTTAGCATCCCGATCTAGTCCCGGCTCGCAATTCCACCTTACAACAGAAACATGATTAAAATGAGCTATTAAACGGTACTATGTTCATAAATCTAGGCAACAAGTGGGTCTGATATGCAATATTTAACCCCCAACACAACCCCCAACTAGCATTTTGCTAGTCCCGAGCAAAATATGCGAAAAGTAAGTTGAGAATTACAAAACAATTTATAAACTCGAGTGATTTTTGCAGAATAATCCAGATATGAGAATTCTCAGATTCATGAATGTTGGGTATTACTTTCTCCTAGACTCAGGCGCACAGCAAACTTCATAATCAAGCTCAAAGTATTATTCCAGGAACTAGAAAAATTCTAAACATTAAATTCCATGGATGTATAGTCTAATCTCGACTTATCAACATTAAGATTCACCTCTCTATTTAAAGATATTATCGGTAACCAATAAGAGAATTCACGGTAACCCAACTTTGCCTTACACATTATCTTTTTATTCTTTTAAATTTTTATTTTTTTATTTTTTTAATTAAAAGTAATGCCAAGAAGGGGAATCGAGTCCTCACTTATAGGGAGCAAACCTATGGTGAAGACCATTGCCTACCCCTTTCCGACTGGTTACTTTGGGAACTTGAACCTTCACCTATAGGGAGCAAACCTATGGTGAAGATTATTCGCCCAATCCTTTCAATTTTCTCAGGCAGATTCTTTTCATGCTTCTTGAGTACCACGTTAATCCTTCAAGATCAGACTGAAACCTTAACGTGAAAGCAAGATATGACATATGAGATCATAACTCAATCATTGTTTACAAGTTCTAATTCTGGATTAACAATTCAAACTTAACTCTGAAATCTAACAGATACTGAATCCAAGCGTCTTAAATTACCAACATCACGTATCTTGAAGTTCCAAGTGCCCTAGATGGCTGTCAAAATCACTTCGAAAACAAAAATTTTCACCATTTTTGCTCAAGACCAAGAAAACACTGCTTAGGAAACTTAATCTCCCACCCCCAACCTAAGATCCACATTGTCCTCAATGTAAAAGAAATAGGCATGCAATGCACATGGGATAACGAAAATATAAGAGGAGTGATGGAAAGATAGTACCTGGACGAAAGAATCAAGAGGCTATCCAAAGATATTTACGTAAGAGCGGGTCAGCATAAGAGAAAAACCAACAGAAGTAAAAATAAAAATAACAAAAATAAAATCTTACCTATACCACTTTCGCAGGTACTCTCGATTGCATTTAGCGTATGCAACAAGCCTTTAAACCCCTAGGTTGCCCCTAGTGGACGAGTTGCAGTCTCGTGAGGGTTTGCAGTAATGTTACCCACAAACATTGAACTAACTAATGATAGAAATGAAATGATGAGCTGGGTTGCCTCCTAGGAACACTAAGTTTACCGTCTTCAGCCAGACATATAAAGCGACTACCCTAGTTCTATGAAAGCGATAAATCTACCTATACCTCCATCAGACTAGGAGATCAATCCTGGTAAACAGGAGCAGTCAGGGTCATGGACATGTCCTCTGAATCAAATTTCTCGACAAATGGTTTCAATCGATGTCCATTGACTTTACACTCCTTGCCATTGTCGGGATCTCTTATCTCAACGGCCCCATGAGGAAAAGCAGCAACCACAATGTAAGGGCCGGTCCAACGAGATCGAAGCTTACCCGGAAAGAGATGTAATCGAGAATTGTACAAAAGGACCTTCTGACCAGGCGTGAATAATTTTCGCAAAATGTGTTGGTCATGAAATGCTCTCATCTTGTCCTTGTAAATTCTCGAATTATCGTATGCATCATTCCGGATTTCCTCAAGTTCATTCAATTGAAGTTTGCGTAGCGAGCCAGCGTTGTCCAGATTGAAATTAAGATTTTTGATCGCCCAGTATGCTTTATGTTCCAGCTCCACAGGCAAGTGACAAGCTTTCCCATAGACAAGCCTAAAGGGGGACATTCCAATAGGGGTTTTAAAGGCAGTACGGTATGCCCATAAGGCATCGGTCAATCGAATTGACCAATCCTTACGATCAGGGTTGACTGTTTTCTCCAAAATGTGTTTAATTTTTTTATTAGAAATCTCAGCTTGCCCACTTGTCTGTGGGTGGTACGGGTTGCTCACCTTATGAGAGATACTGTATTTCTTCATTAAGCTCTCAAATGGTTTATTACAAAAGTGTGAGCCCCCATCACTAATGATGGCTCGAGGCGTTCCGAATCGAGAAAGGATGTCTTCTTTTAGGAATTTAATGACCGTGCAATGGTCATTAGTTCGACACAGAATCGCTTTAACCCATTTAGTGACATAATCCACGGCGAGCAGAATATACAAATTTTCAAACGATTGAGGGAATGGTCCCATGAAATCGATGCCCCAGCAATCAAATGCTTCAATGATAAGGATGGGATTCAAGGGCATCATATTTCGACGGGACAATGCTCCCAATTTCTGACAACGCTCACAAGCTTTGTAAAACTCATGAGTGTCTCTAAACATAGTAGGCCAATAAAAGACACACTGCAGAATCTTGGTCGTGGTCTTTTTAGTAGAAAAGTGACCACCACAGGCTTGTGAGTGACAGAAGGAGATGACGCTCTGATGCTCATCGTCTGGTACACATCTCCTTAGGATTTGGTCTGGATAATATTTAAATAAATAAGGATCATCCCAGAAAAAGTTGCGCACCTCGGTGAAGAATTTCTTCTTATCTTGCGCAGTCCACTTGTTGGTATGGCACCTGTAGCAAGATAATTACCAATATTAGCAAACCAAGGTGAATGGGAGACTCTGAACAGTTGTTCATCAGGGAACATGTCGTTGATATGGGTCGTCTCAGGGGAATTAGAGGTATTAAGGCGAGACAGATGATCGGCCACTACGTTCTCTACTCCCTTTTTATCTTTAATTTTCAAATCAAATTCTTGGAGTAGAAGGATCCATCGTATCAGGCGGGGCTTAGAATCATTCTTAGAAAGAAGATACTTCAGTGCCGGATGATCTGTATAGATAATGATCTTGGATCCGATCAGGTAGGACCTAAATTTATCCAAGGCGAACACTACGGCTAAGAGTTCCTTTTCCGTAGTCGAGTAGTTCACTTGGGCAGGATTTAGAGTCCTACTCGCGTAATGGATGACGTAGGGTCTCTTATCCTTTCTCTGGCCTAAAACCACTCCAAGAGCATAATCAGAAGCGTCGCACATAAGCACAAAAGGAAGGCTCCAGTCGGGTGGCTGCATGATAGGTGCAATGGTTAACGTGCCCTTAAGCTTGGTGAAAGCTTCCTGGCATTTCTCAGTCCACTCGTATGGAGCATCCTTTTGAAGAAGATTACATCAAGGACGAGAGAGGAGACTAAAGTCCTTTATGAATCGCCTGTAAAATCCTGTGTGTCCTTAGAAGGATCGCACGTCTCTGATGTTCTTGGGTGAAGGTAGGTTAGAGATAAGATCGATTTTTGCCTTATCTACCTCGATTCCCTTGGACGAGATGATATGCCCAAGGACAATTCCCTTCCGAACCATGAAATGGCACTTCTCCCAATTAAGTACCAAGTTCTTTTCTTCACATCTTTTCAGCACATAATTAAGACTTTCCAAGCACTTGCTGAAAGATGGACCGTAAATAGAGAAGTCGTCCATGAAGACCTCTAGATATTGCCCCACCATATCAGAAAAGATACTAAGCATACATTGCTGAAAGGTGGCAGGGGCATTACATAGTCCGAATGGCATCCTTCGGTAGGCAAAGGTGCCGTAGGGACATGTAAATGTGGTCTTCTGCTGGTCTTCAGGGGCTATCTCTATCTGGTTGTAGCCCGAATACCCGTCAAGGAAACTATAATGGGAATGGCCAGCTAACCTTTCCATGATCTGATCAATGAATGGTAAAGGAAAGTGATCTTTCCTCGTGACGGTATTCAACTTCCTGTAGTCAATGCACATTCTCCAACCAGTAGTGACTCTAGTTGGCACGAGTTCATTATTAGCATTGGCTACGATGGTGATTTCGGACTTCTTAGGGACCACTTGAGTTGGACTCACCCATTGACTATCAGATATAGGGTATTTGATACCCACGTCCAATAGTTTAAGAACCTCGGCCTTAACCACTTCCTTCATGTTTGGATTTATTCTACGTTATGGTTGCCGAGCGGTTTTTGCATTATCCTGAAGATATATGTGGTGAGTACAAATCGAGGGATCGATTCCCTTGAGGTCCGCTATCGTCCATCCCAGGGCTCCTTTATGCTCAATGAGAGTAGATATGAGCATACTCTCCTGTTCTTTCTCCAGGTGGGCAGAGATCACCACCGGGTATGTCTCATCTTGACCTAAATAGGCATATTTCAAATCAGAGGGCAAAGGTTTTAGGTCAAGCTTCGGCGGCTTGAGGTTAGACGGTAGAGGCACTACATCTGTTTGTGGCAATTCTTCAAATTGTGGCCTCCACCGGTTAACTTCAAGTACCGGTGCGGTATCAAGCAAGGCGCACGTCTCCCTAATCATGTCATCATCAAAATCATGGGAGTGGGCCAGGCACGTCTCTAGATGGTTGGATGATAAGGTTAGAGGTGTCATATCTTCCATGAAAGAGTCAATCATGTTAATGTCATGGAAATCGTCATCATCCTCTGAGTTGCTGCCGTTATTGAAAAAGATGTTTGACTCCAATGTCAAATTTCTAAAAGACATAGTCATGACACCATTCCTGCAATTGATAATTGCATTTGACGTGGCAAGGAATGGGCGACCAAGAATGACGGGAATCTGAGTGCTCATGTTATTGATGGGTTCGGTGTCCAGGATGATAAAATCTACAGGGTAGTAAAATGTATCGACCTGGACTAACCCATCCTCAATTATTCCTCTTGGTACACGAACAGAACGATCAGCAAGTTGTAGTGTGGTCAGGGTGGGTTTTATCTTACCCAAATCTAACTATTTGTATACTGAGTAGGGAATCAGATTTACGCTCGCTCCTAAGTCAAGAAGTGCGTGATCAATTCGATGGTTTCCGATTACACATGATATGGTTGGGCTACCGGGATCCTTGAATTTCTGCTGCACGTCTTGCTTCAGGATGACACTCACTTTCTCAGTCAAGAAGATTTTCTTTTGAATAATTTACCGTCTTTTGGTCGTGCATAAGTCTTTCAGGAATTTGGCATATGAAGGTATCTGTTTAACGATATTAAGTAGAGGAATGTTGACTTTCAGTTGTTTCAACACCTCTAAGATATCCTGAGAGTTAGAAAGAGGTTTTGGTGAAACCAATCATTGGGGGAACGGAGCAACTAGCTTCTCTAGAAGTTCCGGTTTTAATTTTTGTGGGGCATCACTAGATCCATCATTGTTGTCTTCTTCTGGTTCTTGAGGCTTTTCGGGCCTAACCGGAAGAGTTTTATCAATGATCTTTCCACTCCTAAGAGTGGTGATGGTTTTAGCGTGCCCCATCTGATTTGAAGAGCTGGGATCATTAATCTCGTACTGTGGTTTAGGATTGGGGAGAGGTTGTGCAGGAAGCATCCCCTTTTCTATAACCGTCATACGAGAATCTATCTTTTGCATAAAATCTGTAATTCCCCGCATTGCCTGAGCCAGCTCTTGTATGGAATTTTGAACCGGTTCCTCTTGAGGTTTCACTTGATTTGGATTTTGATTGAAGAAACCTTGAGGAGTAGCTGTTTGTCCATTCCTCCAACTAAAGTTTGGATGATTTTTCTATCCAGGATTGTACGTATTGGAGTTAGGTCCAGTAAAAGGTCTTTGATAGTTGTTTACGGCATTAGCTTGTTCATTCAACACTCCTCGAAAGGCGGGTATTGTAGGACAATTTTCAGTTGTATGAATGTTACAATCACAGATCCCACAAACAATTTCATTAACCTTATCCTTCTTTCCTTCCATGGCCTCAACTTTCCTTATGAGCATAGTTACTTTACACTTGAGGTCATCCTCTTCTTTCAAGAGATATAATCCACCTTTCTCCTTTAATTGAGTCGGCCTAGACGTGGTGTTCGACTTTGGGTAATAGTCCCATGATTGTGTTTTTTCAGCAAGACTATCGAGGTAATCCCATACCTCGTCAACATCTTTATTATTGAACTCTCCATTACACATTGTCTCGACCATTTGGTGCATGGAAGATGTCAGTCCATCATAGAAAAAATTTGTAATGCGCCACGGTTCAAATCCGTGTTGTGGGCATGAACTGACCAAATCTTTGAACCTTTCCCAACATTGGAAGAATGTTTCATCTTCCTTTTGGGCAAAGTTCATGATTGCTTTTCTGAGGGTAATCGTTTTATGATGTGGGAAATTTTTTTTATGAATTCCCTCTGCATGTCGTTCCATGTGCTAATGGATCTAGGACGCAGTGAATGTAACCACGTCTTAGCTTTCTCTTTTAAGGAAAAAGGAAAGAGTTTCAGCCTGATTGTATCATCAGATACATTAGGAAAACATAATGTAGCTATAATCTCATCGAACTCTTTCAAATGTAAATATGGACTCTCTGATTCAAGTCCATGGAATTTGGTTAGGAGTTGGATAACTCCTGGCTTGATGTCCATTTGTCATGTATTTTCAGGAAAAATCATGCATGAGGGCGTACTCACTCCCGCCGGTTGTAGATAATCTTGTAAAGTATGAGGCGAGGGTGCCTGATGTACCTCGTTCTCATCTTGGGTATCCTCCACCCTGGGTGGATGTAGAGGAAGTTGGTCTTCAGCTATAACTTCAATTAACTCAGGGGATTTCGAGTGGTGTCTAGTCCTGCGATGGATAGTCAACCCCTCAACCAATCCTCCTTCAGTTAAGAGACATCGAGTGTTGTCACGGGCCCACTTGGGCATGAAACACTCACAGCTCTCATATAAATTCAAAACCTAATCCTAAGAAAGGGAAAGAAAATCTAGAAAGAAAGAGAGAGTTGGAAAGAATTTACTAAATTGGAGTCCCTAAGTTAAAAACCTGCAAAATAAAAAAAAATAAGTTAGATTCTAAAAAGAGAAGATCAATCCTTTAAAAAAAAGATAGAAGTGAACTAGCTTCTAAAAGAAGAGAGCCCTAAACTAGAAAGTAAATTAAAAAGAGAACTGAAAAAATAGAGAGTAGAGAGAAAGCTTACTGAATTAGAAATTTCTACCTTAAAAGCCAACACAATAAGAAAGTTAGTTTCTAAAAAGGAAAGTGCCAGAATTAGAGAGTTTCTAAAAATGAAGGAAAGATGAGTTAGTTTCTAAAATTAGAAAGAATCTCTAAAGAGGGAAATAACTAATCTAGTTTCTAGAAATAAACTAGTTCCTAAAAATAAAAAAATACTAGAAAATAGAAAATTTTCAAAACTCAAACCCTAATTCTAAAAAATAGAAAAAGTAGAGGAATTAGAAAGGGATTACCAGTTTAGAAGTTATTTCAGGATCATACAAAATAGGAAAACAGGTTAGTTTCTAAAAATAAAATAAAATAAAAACTGTTACCCTAAAGTTAGTAAAATCCTAATCCCAACCTAATTCTAAAATTAATTAATTTCAGAAAAATGTAACCGTCAATCCTCGGCAACGGCGCCAAAAACTTGTTCACTCCCCAAGTATAGGGTTGTGATGTAGTAATAAACTCGGTGAGACCGAGGTCGAATCCACAGGGACTGAAAATTGTACGTGATCTGGAACTAACTAGATCTAGAACTAGCAAAAGATGTAATCTAAATCAAATAGAATTTAATGGAATAATTATGGGATAATTATCGAAAACTTAAATAATTCAGGGAATAAGAAACTAGGGATTCAGAGGATCCACTTGTAGAGATCAGGGAGATCTTTATGCCTGCTTCAAAAATCATGGAACTTAAACTGAACTTCCTTTGATATAATTTTCAAAGAGATGAGAGGTATATGAATTAGAATGGATTCCATCACCAAACCATGCCAAGGAGACAAATTAAACAACAGAATTAAACTAATTACCAACCAACCAACAATGTATGAAGATCAAGAAGGGTACTGTCATCCTACCATGCCCATGGAACAATGATGAACAACAGGGCTTCCTGACTTCATAACATAAAAAGGGGAAAGAAATACTCAAAGCCATTGCAAACCCATTGTAATTTCAGTCACAACAGACCATTAAAGACTAAGAAAAATATTCCTTTAATAATCAACTAAAATCACATTCAGTTTATAAATTTTAAATTACAGGCACAAAATATAATCTCCCATCTAGCTACAGGCTTCACCTCTTAGCCCTAGCTAAGAGGTTCAGCCACACACAGGCATGATGCGGCTGGATCCCTTAAACAAAGTAAAATAAAATAAAAAGAAAAAGAAATAAATAGAAAAAAATACGTGAGATCAGGTTTAGCCATGCTTTTTCCAGGAAAAACTCCACCTAGGGGAGGGTCACGCCCTCCCTCTGGACTCAATGGTCGGTTCAGATGGACGATCTGAATGAAAGGTGGGCCCCACTATGTGAGATCAGGTGGGCCCCAAATCGCTGTTCTATGGGCTGATCTAACTATTGGGCCACTTCCATAGTGATCTGAGGGCTGAAATTCGACGTGTACGACTAATTTGTGGTTCTTAGGCCATTTATGAAGTTTCAAGCCCAACGGATGGTAGGAACCCTGTGATCTAGCATTCTGGACCAATTTCGGGCCCACCTGATCTCTGGATATACCTTGATTTTGGTCTCATCTCCTTAAAGTAGATGAGAAGTCAGATGGACGGAGCAGATTTCTATAAAACATCAAGGTGGGGCCCACTTTACATGGCCTGTGCACACAGTAGGCGTACACCCGCTGTGCACTGGACCAGGGTCTCCCGGTCAACAACGGAGACCCGTCTCCTTCTCCTTCTCAAGCACGGACAACCAGCAGATGCACCAGCGTCCGCTAATCTCACGTAGTGGGGCCCACCTTTCATCCAGATCGTCCATCTGAACCGACCATTGAGTCCAAAGGGAGGGCGTGACCCTCCCCTAGGTGGAGTTTTTCCTGGAAAAAGCGTGGATCGGATTTTAACAGTCCAAACGCAGGACGGACAGTAGGGAGAAAATTCTGTGGGCCACACCGAAATCAGTCCAAAACTGACCATTCCTAATCGGTTTTTCGAGGGGAAATCAATGGACGGCGTAGATTTCTCCTCCGACACCGATCATGGGCCCACTGCACTTCACAGCGTAAAAAAATTCGTAGGCCTGCGTCCGAGAAAATCGGCCGTTGTTGGGCCGTTGTGCGATCTTGCTCATGGTCGGATATGTGATCCGGACCATCTAGAAGAGACACAGGGAGGCCAATACCCTAGCCAAGATTTCAGAATTGATGGGTAGGTCGATATCATGCCGCAAATACACTCCAAACACAGGTCGTTTTGCGCTTTTTCTGCGCATACGAACTCAGCTGTGTAAACTCAAGCGAAACCAACTCCAACTCAATGATGGACGGTAGCACACCTCTCCAAGGCCTGCTTTACCTATAAGAAAAGGAAAGAAAGAAAGAAGAAGGGGTGGCACGTGAGCAACGGTTTGGCTTGGACGATTGCACAAGAGAGAGTGGTGGAGTTTGGTATTTTTTTCTGTTTTTTTCTTTTTCTTTTTATTTTATTTTACTTTGTTTAAGGGATCCAGCCGCATCATGCCTGTGTGTGGTTGAACCTCTTAGCTAGGGCTAAGAGGTGAAGCCTATAGCGAGATGGGAGATTATATTTTGTGCCTGTAATTTAAAATTCATAAACTGAATGTGATTTTAGTTGATTATTAAAGGAATATTTTTCTTAGTCTTTAATGGTCTGTTGTGACTGAAATTACAATGGGTTTGCAATGGCTTTGAGTATTTCTTTCCCCTTTTTATGTTATGAAGTCAGGAAGCCCTGTTGTTCATCATTGTTCCATGGGCATGGTAGGATGACAGTACCCTTCCTAATCTTCATACATTGTTGGTTGGTTGGTAATTAGTTTAATTCTGTTGTTTAGTTTGTCTCCTGGGCATGGTTTGGTGATGGAATCCATTCTAATTCATATACCTCTCATCTCTTTGAAAATTATATCAGAGGAAGTTCAGTTTAAGTTCCATGATTTTTGAAGCAGGCATAAAGATCTCCCTGATCTCTACAAGTGGATCCTCTAAATCCCTAGTTTCTTATTCCCTGAATTATTTAAGTTTTCGATAATTATCCCATAAGTATTCCATTAAATTCTATTTGATTTAGATTACATCTTTTGCTAGTTCTAGATCTAGTTAGTTCCAGATCACGTACAATTTTCAGTCCCTGTGGATTCGACCTCGGTCTCACCGAGTTTATTACTACATCACAACCCTATACTTAGGGAGTGAACAAGTTTTTGGCCAACCATAGACATGATTGAACTAAAGACTCTTAAACAAAACAAAAAGATCAACTACAGAAGAAGAAGAAGAACTCCCAGACTGTGGCCCCACCCTTTTGCTCTACTCCTCAAACCTTAGAAGATGCCTAGGAGTGCCTTAGGGACCCTTATTTATAGTTTTAGGTCTTAAACTTTCGCACCAAGTGAAAATTTTTGGAAACCGTCTCAAATTTACGCAGTCCATGCAATTTTTGTGTAACCCTCGACTGGTCGTGGGCCATCCTCGACCGGTCGTGAGACGTCCTTGACCAGTCGAGGGTCTCCTTTGAATGATCGAGTAGGATGGGGATTTTGAAGTTTTACGCGCAAGAGTTCGAGTCGAGACACCTTCGATCGGTCGAGAAAAGTCTAGGACTGGTTGTGCGTAACCAGGACTGGTCGAGCATATGCAAGACTGGTCGAGTCGGAGCCAGGACTAGTCAAGGGTCACCGAATTTCACTTCAAAACTCTGATTTTCTTCATTCTGGACTTGGTTTTCTTGGATTTTTAGTAGATGCATTCTTCATTCTTGGTTTCATCGGATCCATTCTAGGCTTTAGTGATTCTTGAGCATTAAATTCATGCTTTTAACATTCTTTTCAATCCAAGCTCTTAAATTCACCTTGCAACATAAACATTATTAAAATAGAATATTAAACATTATCATGTTCATAAAACCAAGTAATAAATATGGTCCAATATGCAATATTTGACCCTTAACACAATCCCCAACCAACATTTTGCTAGTCTCGAGTAAAGTATGCGAAAAATATTTCAAGAACACAGGATAATTTTTATAAACCCAAGTGATTTTTCAAAAATAATCCAGATAATAGAATTCTAAAATACAACAATGTTGACCATTACTTTCTCTTGAACTCCAGCACTTGGTAATTTTCATAATCAAGTTCAAGGTATTAATCCTCCAATTAAAGCAATTCTAAACATCGAGTTCCATGGGTGCATAGTAAAACCTAAACTTATCACAATGAAAGGTTCATTTCTTTATTTTCATGATCATATTGATAATCAAAGGATAATTCAGGATAACCATAACTTAAACCAAAACTTGCCTTACAGTTTAGCTTTTTATTCTTCCATCGATGGCTTTCACGTTATGTTCAATCTTTTCAATGATCTTTAATAGGTAGCCCTTTTTTACGACAACTGTTTTTTTAGCTGGGTATTTACTTATTTTTCTTTCTTTTCAATTCTTCTCATTAAACATGATGGACAAATTCCCCAGGTTGGTTCCTTCCATGCTTAGTAATCACCAAGTTAACAATTCAATATCAAACTGACACCTTAATCTGTAAGCTATGACATGTGAAATCATGACTCAATTAATGTCTAAAACTTCTAATCATGAATTAATAACTCGAACATAACTGTGAAATTTAACAAGTAACTGAACCCAAGAGTCATAAATCATGAACATGAAGTATCTTATACTTCTAAATCATGGATGAACTTCATAATCACTCGAATTTATAAAATTTTCAAAAAAAATTTCACAAATTTTGCTCAAAGACTAAGAAAACACTAATTAGCTTGCCTAATCCACACCCCCAACCTAAAATCTACATTGTCCTCAATGTAAAAAATATAAGCATGTAATGTGTACATGAGACAACGAAAGTAAAGGAGAAGTTATGGAAAGGTAGTACCTGAAAAAGAAATTTTGGAAGTTTTTCCAATGATCTCAGAGTGAAGATGGGTTAGCGGGAGGACTCAACAAATGATAAGCAAACTATCTTAAAACAACGAAAAGCAAGATATCCTAAAACAACTGAAAGTAAACTATCTTAATCCTAAATTCTTTGAAAGCAAGGAAAAAGCTACTCAGTCAAGCCGCAAGGTTCCTCCTCCAGCCAATATCTTGATAAATTTCTCAGTAGGTTTCTCAACAAGATTATCCAAAAGCCCTTTTTGCAATAGGCTTGGATGCCCTAGAGCACGAATTTTCAGAGAAATTTATGGACCTCAGTAAAAAATTGTCGTTGAATCGCCTAAGGTATCTAAAGTATATAGGATTCACCTATGATAGAAAAAGTTTCAATGTTAGTATTCCATGGTGAATCAGAGACTACAAGTTGATAAATTTCAGAAAAATTCTCAGAAAGTGATGTAGTCTCAACATATTCCGAAGTTTCGGACTCCGGTTCAATTTTCAGCTTCTCCTCCTTTAATGGTAAACATTTAGGATCTGGGGAAGGAGAGGCTGCAAAATAAGGGTTCTCTTGGTCAGTGACAACTACCGAGGTATTGTCTTGTAAGGCATCCACTATTTCTTGTATCATGGTATAGTTTGAATTTGCACTGTGTGCCAAGCAATCTTCTGAAGAGTTAGAAAATTCAGTTGAGAGTGACTCATTCTCAACATTGAAGTTTGTGATGATCTGCCTAAGGATTCCATTGTCTCTGGAAGTGGATGGACGCATGGTCTCTTGCTTTTGCCCTACACAGACAGATTGAGGGTCATTAGATGAAGCATTGATGTAAAGACTTTGTTCATTGATACTACTCAGAAGAGGCATTAAATCATCAAGAATTAACAGCTCAGATGGTGGTCTCAACTGGATGGCCTCAAATTCCAGAGTCGTATCGAGCAACTCATTCATCTCCCGAATTAATCATTATTCAATTCACGAGAATAGTCTAAAAATATATCACAAAAGTTGGAACGATTAGTTGAAAGTGATTCATCCTTCACATTTAAATCAAACATGTCACATGGGTGGAGTAGTTCATTATGGTCGACCACTTCCTGTACCCCTTGATCATTGACCCGGACCAAACTTGAGATTGATTCCAAGGAAATTTGGGCTATAAACTCATGATTCTCATCCCAATATTTATCATCGTCCAATTCAGTATAGTTCACAAGTGGGATGAGATCACTTACCTCATACTGTTTTTCTAGGTTGAGTTGAGGCTTGAATAAACTAGCCTCTTCCTCCTCATTGAAGTTAAGTATGTCAATGTCATCATATTTGGAAGACACCCACGTCTCTTGATAATTCATTTGGATCATCATTGAGATCGACTCTTCAGGAAATTAAATCATATACTCATTAACGGAATCCAACTCCACATTCCAAATTCCAGAGTTCTTCACAAGCAAGTTAGGATCACTTTCCTCGCATTGTGTTTCTGGGTTGAGTTGTGGCTGGGATGAATGAGCCTCCACTATCTTATCAATATGCAAATCAAGTGCTTTTAATGTTTTTCTAATTTCTGCAAGACAGTCCATATTCTGGTTGGATCTCAAAGGTAGGGGATCCAAGAGAATAATCATTATAAGATGTTGTTGGTTCATCTTTCCAATTTTAATGTTTCCATTGATCATAGTCATACTGATTATAGGTGAGAGAATCTGATGGTTATTGATACATATTTTCACCCATAATATAGTCTCTCATTGTTTTCTTCTTGTCTAATAAATGATAATAATTCTCACTCCCATAGTTAGTGAGCCATGTGCCCCATAGAATGATAGTGTACAGTGATACACATGTTACACCTACAACTATTGAAATGATTTTTGGTGTAACCCAAGCTCTCACTTGAGGCCCATTGGTGCGGCCCATCCAAGAGGCTCATCATGATGTATTTATGGCCCATCCATGAGGCCACCTTGATGTATTTATCGCCCATCCATTAAGGCCCACCTTGATGCATATGAGGCCCATTGGTGCGGCCCATGTGATATGGCCCATTTGATGTATATGAAGCCCATTGGTGTGACCCTTGTATATGCGGCCCATTTGATGTATATGAGGCTCATTGGTGTGGCCCATGTGATGTGGCCCACTTGATGTATATGAGGCCCATGTAATGCGGCCCAATGTGATGCAAGTGAGGCCCTTACATGAGGTCCAATATGATGTATTTATAACCCTTGTGTGAGGCCCAATGTGATGTATCTAAGGCCTATTGGATGGGGCCCATTGAGATGTATTTGAGGCCCAGATATCGGGCGTCAATGTGATGTATATGCAACCCATTACGATGTGTATATGGCCTATGAGTGAGGCCCATCGTGATGTGTATTAGGCCCTTAAGAGAGGCCCATGGTGATGTATATTAGGCCATTGTGTGAGGCCATGGGCCCACTATATGTTTGATCCTATGAAGGTCACTCCTTGGGAGCAATGTTGATTAAATGTCCACATTGATGGGCAATGATGGTTAAATGTCCACATTGTGACCTTCCCTTAGGCCCTTTGTTAGACCGATTATCGAAGGCGATTATCGAGGCCGATTCCAATTGTTGAGGCTGATTCTGATTATCGAGGCCGATTCCGATTGTCATGGCTGGTTATCGAGGCCGATTTCGATTGTCGAGCCGATTATCGAGGCCAATTGTTAAGGCTGATTGTATAGGTTGATTATCGGTGCCGGTTGTCGATGCTGATTATGAGTATGTGACAGCACATCATGATACATGCTTATACGCATCATCTGCATGTTTGTTATAAGATGTGGTTGACAATTGCATCATGGTGGGCCACACATCAAAAAAAAGGGAAAAAGAGAGAAATAAAGAAATAGAGAGAAAAATTGGTGAATGGGAGGGACCCCGTCACTATGGGCCCTTCCTATAGAATGCATACATCAAGATGGGTCCCACCATAAGTGGGCCCTTAAATCACAAAATTAAAACATAAAATCACCCACCTTTGGATCTCCTCTTCCTTCTTCCACCAATGCATCCTAGAGCTCCATGGAATGCATTTCAATGGTCGAGATAAAGCTTGGAGGGTGGGATTTGATGGTAGGAAGGTGGGCCACACTAGTTCTCTCTCATGAAAATAGCTTGGACAGTTGCTCTCATGGAGCTTGGGAGAAAATGAGAGAGAGATGAGAGAGAGAGGTGATGTAAGAGATGAGTGTGATGGGTGAGGGATGGGTGAAAAGTAATGGATGTACTTGATATAGTTGACTTTGGGGATGGGTATTATACATGGGGATGGGTGTGAGTGATAGGAGTGATAGGGTGTGTACTTGACATTTGATGGGATATATTCTCTTGGGATTTGTAACACATGACTTTTTCTTGAACTAAACACGGGTCCACATCTCCTAGCCCAGGTATCACATCGGTGTATGAGACTGGCGTCGGAACTGCGACGACGGCGCAGTCGCAAGGGTAAAGTCTTGGGTCGAGTCAACTCTGGAATACAGGATACGACTCAACGTCGTGCACAACTGCTATCTATACATCGCGGGTCGTCAGAATTTAATCAGGAGGACCGTGGAAGCCTACGGAACGATATGGGATATGATAAGGGTCTCACAATCAAGGTTGTAGTTCAATGATTGAGTTTTAAAGTTTGAAAGTTATTTTGAGTCCATTGTGTCTGGAAACTATTCCTTGTATAAGATTGAGTTATAAAGTTTGAAACACCAAACTCACCAAGTCCTTGTGCAGCCCTTTGACGGGAGAGTACATTTAACGTCCTTGTGTAGGACTTCTTATTTGAGTTTGAGATCTAAACTTACTAAAACCTTGTGTAAGCCATCAAAAAATACAAATCGTGTAGACCTTGTGTATATTGTAAAGGTTTATGATGAACGTGATTTAAAATCAGTTGGATAGTGAAATCCAGCACACTCTAGGAGAGAGTGAGTCAGCCGGGAGTGGAGTGGGCATGTAGTCGAACCATTATACATCATGTACAATATATTAAATGATTTATTATGCATACATATAATTCACTAATCAATCACATAAGCATAATTAAATAAGTGTTTAAAAGATAATCCCAAGCATAAGCATGTATAGTGGTTTAGTTTCCCTACTTCACTCCTGACAGACGCACTCAACTTATAAGTGTACCAAATTTTACTATCAGAGGTTTTAAATTAGGTTTACCTTTAACCTTTAAATCCATATAAAAGGAACTAACATGCACTCTCGTTAAAGGATCCTACAAGAAACTTTAGTTGATTTTTTATCAGCTAACCAAAAATCTCAATTTTAGTCCAATGACTTACGTTTACTTCCTCTAGAGACTCCCACAGAGACTAACAAGTACACTCTGTGTTTGGTGAATATGGCCCTACACAAGAGCGTGGGTTCTATATAAGAACTTATCGAATTTTCGTTATAAACTCGTATTATCAATCCTAGACAATGAAAGATAATATGAATTCACTAATTGATACTTACTTATCAAATTGAGCTCATCTGATGCACCGTCTCGGGTTACTTAATTGATATGCTTTCGTGCTTCAATTAGCTCCCATTTTTTCTCCGGTCGTTGATGTCGATACTTTGCCAAGGCTTCAGCTACAAGATCAAACACCTTGCATGCAATGCTCCATTGAGGTGACCAATGTGATGGGAGATTTAATAAATCTTCTACAACTAATGGAAGGTTGCAATCAAATGTGATTCATTTATCTGAGTGTTCTAGAGGGTTTAGACAAGAATTTAACTATTGGTTCAAGTCTAATATCTAAAACAAGAAAGGGATTAAGCTAATCTTCTTCATCGAAGTTGGCATCATCTTTCAAGTGATGAATCACAAGGAAGATGTCTAAATCTCATAGAGTTAGAGGTTTGGAATGTGAGATATGAGTGGAGAATCTCCTAAGCTTCTATTACACCAAAAACTCATCATGTTGTCTAAGAACCAAATAGCCTTTTATAAGAAGCCAATTTAGAACAGCTATAAAACAACTAGTTAACGGCTTTGTCGATAGGATAAAAAAGGCCTTCAATGGGATCGAATCCTTCGTCGATCCCATCGAGAAAATTCAGAATTACCTATGTCGCTTAATGGACTTATTCTTCTATCGGATCAAGTGGTACTTTGATTCCATTGAGTCACATCGATAGTCTGTAGATGGGATCGAGAACCACTCAAAAACTATTATTTTAGGCATATAATTTCATAGCAACTTGACACCACTTTTAGCCTTATTTATCATGTTCTAATTAAGCTTTTAAGAATAAGGAATGATCAATAAGGTTTACCTATAAGGGTAAGATCATCTAGAGCTTCAAGGGTTAATTTTTATCAAGGTTAGGGTCACCAAAGCACCTCGTTTACCTATTCTTTCCTTCTTGATGTTTCACGTCATCTTGTGTCTTTAGTCTTCAGCTCTCGAGGATTCAACTGACTACATGACACATGGACTCACGTGATTGACAAATAAGGTGCACAAATTAGTGCACTAATACCTATTTTATCCCCTTCTTCCATCATACGTGTGTGATCATGTGGGCTCCAGTTGTGTTAGCATGTGCACCAAGGCATATCCTTTCATTCCTACTTAAGGTGTATATGAAAGCTTTTTGTCCTCTTTCATTTTAGATAGATCGAGATGATACCTTTAACTTAAAGGATTAACATTGATAGCTACATTCTTCTTATCATGATTGATCGTATGAAGGTAAGATATAAACCATCTTTGTATTTAGATTAATTTAGAAATATGTTTAGAATATTATAAGATGGTTTTTTTTTTTTTAAAAAAAAAAACATGTTTGACTCTGTTACTTATTCATGTAAAAATCCATCATCGCTTCCTTATTTAAGAGAAAAAATAAAAAAGGAAAACTAGAAGAATAAAGAACGAAAAGAGGATAGCGATAACTGAAGATTTCCTATATTTCTCAAAGAAAAATAAGAATTCATAAACTAATCACAGTAAAGCCTTGTTTGGATTGAAAATTGCATTAGTAATCTATTATAAAAGTGCTCACATTATCATTTTGCAACATATTTTTAAAAGAATAATTTGGTAGTTAATTGAATTATGATCGGAGACGGGTAACAAAATTTGTAGAGAGCCTCATGCTCGGAAAGGCTAGGTGTCTTGGGTGTGGCATGCAAAGATGTCCCCAGGAATCTCGTTGTTCCTCTGGAAGCTGCTACATAGGGCCTTGTCGGTAGATGACGCAGTCCAGGCTCGTGGAATCCAAAATGCATCCAAGTGTATGTGTTGTAGTGGCAGCTCAGTAGACAGAACGTCGGTGGAATCCATCAATAATTTGTTGCTAGATAGTGGGCTGGCGGGCCAGGCTTGGAAACACTTCGACGTCTTGTTTGGGATCAGTGTGATGCCAGCCACGTCGGTTAAAGCCAAAATTCTGCAATTGTGGGGTGTGTATCCTGTCAGTAGCAAGCCCTCCCTGGCTCGTCTTCTGGCATCAAATTTTCTGTTGTGGGAAGTCTAGAAATCTAGGAACACAGCTTGTTTTGAAGGGAAGTCCACCACCATTGCTGCTCTGGTGGTGCATGTCCACTGGTGGCTATCAAGCGTTTGCGGCCCCTCGTCTAGCGGGCCCCAATAGTGTGGGTGACATACTATACCCTCCCGACAGTAGAGGATAGCTCCTGCTTTTCCTGGTGCGCCTATCAGGCTCTCAGGCCGGCCTTCATTGATCCAGGATGGGGCCAGCTCAAGTCATAGTTCTGAGGTGGTGAAGTGGTCCAAACCAACCAATCTTTAGGTGAAGGTGAAAGTGGATGGGTCCTATAGAATGAATCTGAGTCCAGCGGGTGGCGGTAGAGTTTGTAGGGGAGATAAGGGGCAGTTTTTCTTTGCTTTCTCGATGGGCTACGGGGTTGGATCCAATTCCTATGCGGAGTTTCGGGCGATGCACGACGGGCTATTCCTCTGCCTCTTGCAGGGTTTCAATTGAGTCATTGTTGAGTCTGACTCACTAAAAATGGTAAATGTGTTGAACGAGCTATCCCAACCAAGTTGGAAATGGCACTACTGGATCAGCGGGATTAACAGGCTGAAGTGTAGGGGTCAGATTGTGTTTTCCCACATTTATAGCGAAGGTAACGCCCCTGTGGACACTCTGGCTCGCCTGGGTAGTGAGAATCAAGGTATCAACTTCCTCGATCATTTTCCTGCCATCCTGCCCCGGATTAGAGGCCTCCTATTCCTGGATAGGGTGGGCCTAGGGGCGATTAGAGAGATTTAGAGGGGTTGCGTAGCTCCCTGTTGTTTTTGGTGCTCTTTTGTTTTCCCGACGCTTGTTTTGTCCTATGATATGATAGTTTTCCCCAGGTCCTTTTTCTCCTGGGGGTCCCTGAATTCCATGTTTTATAATTATCTTCTTATATCAATGAAGCGCCGTTTCTAGAAAAAAAAAAAAGTAACGAAATCTGTAATCATTATAATTTTATACCATATTGCAGTCGAAATCTCCTATCTAAACACATATGTCCATTTTTCTTTATGATTTAATATTAAAGTAATGTAAAAGTTTCATCATTAATTTTATAACGCCTATTAAAATAGGGAAATTGTCAATCAAATTACTTTTTCCATAAGACAGGTGTTGTAATTTGTATTAATTGCACTTTTATAGGTGTAGTAATTTGTAATCCTATAGGCTCTTTGGGAGATTAGTTAGCAATTAGAGAAATTTTATAACGGTTATTTAGTAAAAAAAAATAACAGTTAAAAGATGGCTAGATTTAAGAGCAAGAAAACATTTAATGGGGAGGAAGCTTATTATCAAAAACACACAAAGCGCACGCCAAGCACAAGCCCAAGCCTAGCACAAGCCCAAGCTAAGCTGACGCAGGGAAGGACGTGAGGTCGAGCACCGTCTTCCTCAAGAGGATAACTATTCCGAATCCACGGAACTTCTCTGAACTCCTCACAGAGACTTCTCGAATCCATGAGGAAAGAAAGTAGGAAATAGAAATAAATTCTAATAAATTCGAAATTGATTAATAAATGAATAAAAACAAGTTCACAACCCTTTAAATAGGGGTACCAAGCAATGGGAAAGAAATCAGAATCAAACTACAACTAAAACTCCTAGAATTCACGACTTACTATAAATAGTAAACTTGCTATTTATAGACGATCGTGATGCCTACTAGTGCGCAAGGTTTTCGGCCAAAAATAGTAAGTGTCCTATTTGGCTTCACCAAACCGTTCTCTAATTTTTTCTTAGCTCTTTTCACATTGGACGCAACTCCTAAAGCCCAACGGATGAAGAGTTATAATCAAACTAAAACTTACTATTTATAGTAAAAATGAAATTAAAATAAGGAAACGACCGTCGATCTGGCAGTATTTCGCAAATCCAGCTTGGGGAACCCGGCATAGCAGGTTGGTTAGCTAAAGTAGCTCGTTCTACACCAAAATCATATATTTTACGTCTGATAACTCATTCCGGATTGCGAGATACGCCCGATTTAAGGTTCAATGGTCTGGATCACTTCTGTAGTCGACCAGGCCTTTTCTGATCCATCTTGGCCATGTAACTGTCCGCGACCCGCTCTACATCATAAGCTTAGCCTGTTTTTCAAACAAAAAGATAACTCTTACTATAGCCCACACTTCTTAATGTTGCTGTTAGTTGCCTTGTCGTGGTTTAAGAATTTTTAATCCTATCCTCTTTGTAAAGATAATTCCTATATTGCACCGAGAGATTAGAGTAAAAACCCCCAAAAGAGCAAAATTAGAACCAGTAACTTGATTTATTCCCTTTCAAAATGAAATTCCTATAGTACTGAAGCAGGAGGTTAGAGTAAAAGCCCATAAAAAAAAAAAAATTAAAACTAGTTACGTGTAGCTAATGACGAACACCAACAAAATAGAGTCATAACTCAAATTTGTAGCTATCCATGTGAAAAAAAAAAACCATCTAAGGCTTGATTTTCTTGGCCTCCGTGAGAGAATATATTAGTTAGGCATATTTACTGACTTAATTTTCCTGCCCTCTGTGGGAGAAAATATGATGCAGAGCGGGTTGCGGACACTTTCATGTCCAAGATGGACCAGAGAAGGATCAAAGGCGGAAGTCATCAAGACCGTCGTAACCTTAAAAACAGATATATCTCGCAAACCGGAATAAGTTACTTGACGTACCATATATGGGTAAGACAAGCTACTTTAGCCAATCAACCCTTCTATGCCGGGTTGCTCATGCCAAATTTGTGAGATTCCATCAGATCGATGGTCAAATTTCTTTTTATTTATGTTTTTACTATTTTAATAAGTTTTGGCTTGATAGCAACTTTTCATCTGTTGGGCTTTAGGAGTTGTGTCTAACATGAAAAGTGTTTAGAAAGATTAAGAGAATAACGTGGTTAAGATGGTGCTCGGCCTCATCACATCCTTTCCTGCGTCATAAGGTATATTTACTGCTCTCGGAATTCGAACACAAGACCTCTTCTAATACCTCAATGCCATGTCAAACAACCACTTTCTCTAAAAGCTGAGCCATTAGAGGATGGTGTATCAATGTATATTAAATGGCTTTAACAAGTTCAATAACAAATTTGTAGCTAACCTTCTTACTTTTGCAAAAAGCAATCTAATTTGATTGACTAAAAACCCAAACGGGGTGGGTTTTTTACTATCTATAGTTCAATTTCGTATCACCTCAGAACATCTGAAAGTTCAATAGATTGGCAGAGGGGCTCCAATTCTCAAGCCATGGGTTACCCAACAAGAAAGGATCATGAATCCATTTCAAGCTATTTATTGTCAATTGAAGCTCAGGCCAGCTCTTCGTCTCCACCCCCGCTCGTTGCTGTTGTTGTTGATGCTGCAGTACAAGCTGGCTTTCCTTTATATTTTCCATCTTCTCCATCAGAACATCATCTTCTAAGGGCACTGGCAAATGAATGTTCTCTTCCTCATGTGATGAAACATTACCAATCAAAGATAAGCATTCTTTTAACGGCAGTGCATCATCCTCCGTGGCAGCTCTTTGCTCAAGCTCCTTGAGTGACATTGCTTTTCTATAAATCTTGCACAGTACTATGTCTTCCTGCATGTATCAAAATTCCACAAGAAACCCATTAAGTGACGACTTTTTTAAAATATTGTTTTCAGTTTGGATTACTATGGAACTATGCTACAAGTACAGCTCAGAAGGGACGCGAGTCGCCTGCAAAGCTCGTTACAGGAATCCTTTGCAGTGGCTCAATGAAATAATGCCATGTGAGTGCCATGCGTGCGTGTTAAATATCTTATAATAAAAGGACAAATGCTTCATTTTACCAGGGAGATTAAGTGCACAGACGCTTTCACGACCAACATTAGGGCCTGCTTTGCAAGCCGATGTGGAAAAGCTTAACATGGATTTAGAAGGCGGGCAAGCAGGGCAAACCGGTCATTTCATAGCAAGATTTTAAGGATATATATAAAGAGAGGCATGCTCACCAGCGTACTGCGCACCTTTGCACAAGTGTCATGGGCATCTAATCTGAACAATCCATGTGACGTGTCATCCCCTGAAACCTCAAGGGACCAATTTTCACCATGATCTAAAACTCTGGTGGGCCATATAAAAGAGAGATACAAATTAAGGAAAAAAGCTATTTTCTTTTTTCATGGCCCACTAAAGTTTGGGATCGAAGTAAGAGTTGGGCCTTGATGGTTTCATTGGGTAATGCATCAGGTGGACGGTTCAGATTTTGGACTCACATCACTTATGATGAGTTCTCAAAAAATTTGCACCAGCGTGCACCCGAGCATTCGTGCGTGTATATATAATTGATATATGGTACTTTTTCATTGGTGATAATTTGGGTGCTGCATTACCTCGCCAGAACGCAGCATGTGACCATGCAGCGTTGCTTCAAAAGTCGTACCATTTAAAGTGCCATCAAGTATTCATTCTTAGCAAAGGTTACCGTAACCCCGATTTCATTGGGGCCTAATGTAATGTTTTTGTTATATCCAATCGGTCCACCTATTTTTATAGCTTATTTTAAGGCATATATAAGTTCAAATAAGAGGGAGATGCAAAATTCAAGTGTGCCACCTGCAAGAAACTATAAGGATTGAATTGCCAACGTTGTAACCATTTTTTGGGCCCTAGAAGTTTGGATGTGATCTTCTTAGTATCTTATTTATATTTTCCATTAATCTAGGTTGGGAAGAGTAGGTTTGGATGGCATATAAGCATCACAATGGGCTCTTTGAAAGTTTCAACTGTTTCATCCCACTATTTCCTGTGGTATGGTCCCCATGAGTTTTGAATCTTCCTCATGTTTTAGTTTGTTTTAGCTAATGTCATAAAAAGAGCTGGCAAGATGTATAGATGGAGTGGATACAACGCAAACGCCAAGGTGGGCAACCCGGTAATTCAGGGTTACATGTAAGTTGCTTTGTCCATGAGTCCATGCATTCAATTGTCTTTAATGAGTAGGGCTGTCAATGGGCCCAGTGGTCCCGATGGGATTTTGGGATTGGCTCGTATTAGGCTGGGTTTGGGGTAGTGTATGGGTCTAACAGTTGGGCTTGGGCATAAATTAGGAGACCAATTGTAAAGTGGGCCAGACTGGGGCTTAGATCCCCAAAAGCACATAAAATCGGCCCGTCCCAATAAGTCTTTTATAAACCTACTTTTCTCCTTTTTATTATTATTATTATTATTATTTTAATTATCTCCCTCTCTCTCACACATGAGGCACACCAAAATATTATTTATCCACAGATATTTAGGGCATTTTGAGCTTTGTGTAAATGTCTTGGGCCAGACTCGGGTTGGACTATTTCAACCCGTTACAGGCCTAGGCAGATTTGGGCTTAGGTTCAAAATTTTAGGCTGGGCTTAGATAGAGCTTGACCGAGCCCTAAATCAGCCCATTGACAGCCCTATTTATCGGGGATGATACGAATGCCCGGTAGTTACATATAGAACCCTAATCTGGTAGAGCCATCTCTCCATGGACTATGGTGGGGTTGATGAATCAATTGGATGGTCCATCTAGTGGGATCCACCATTTGGTGGCCCATATTTAAAATGTCATATCTACATAACAATTGCATAGGCATTTAGGGCTGAAAGCTGGGCGGGTTCAACCCAACTGACCCAACATTGGGTTGGGCTTGGGTAGGATGCATCACGTTCAGTCTCAAACTTGAGTTATACAAACACCAAACTGGTGAAACTTGGGTCAGGCTTGGGTTGAGGTCTTGGGTTGCTCAACCCAACCTGAACCTAATTGATATATAAGTTGCTTATAAATTATAATTGAGTGTTGATCGTATGTGTTGAAGGCTAGAATTCTCTCTCAAAAAGATTGCTTGCTGCGCAATACAACTTTTAAAGGAGTAGTTGTCTTATATTTTAACTTGTTTGTTTAGAAAAAATGAAATTCCGTATGATAAATAACTATACATATAATTAATAAAATCATACGTATATATATATATATATATATGATAAATAACTATACATATAATTAATAAAATCATACGTATAAAAAACAAAACATGTATTGAAAATATAATAGACTAATATAATAACGAAAATATTAGTATGTATAAACCTGACCAACCCGACCAAGCCCGCTTGGGTTGGGCTTGGATTGAGAACTCCTAACCCGAGGTTGGGTTGGATAGGGTTAGGGTTTGAGGTATAGGAACCTTGGGTTGGGTTATGGTTGATCAGCAACCCGGCCCACCCGACTTTCAGCCCTATAGGCTCTAATTTCCTCCAAGTTTGCAATCATGGCCGGACACAGATTAGCTACTCCGTATTCACTACTGAAGTGGCGTCACTAAGTTCTGTGTGCTCTATTATGTATTATATCCCACTCTCCGTCATTTTGAAAATCTTATTTTAAGGCATAAGCCAAAGAATGAGGTAGGTTAAAAGCTCCGGTAGACCCACCGTATAAATCAGTAGGGTTTGAAAGCTTACCATAAAAACTTCTTGGAGGCTATATATTTTTTTAATCAAGCTGATATCTGTGTTTTTCTTCTTCCATGTTTGTGTTAACTTATATGAATAGGTTGGATTAAAAAGGGGGGAAAAAACCATCATGGTGGCCCCACGAAGGTTTCAGCGTTAGGTGTCAATGTCCCCTTTATTTTCTGTGGTGGGGTCCAATACTTGAGCTTTGGATCATGCCCTAAAATAATCTCTCCAAATGGGATGGATGGTGTGGATACAACACATCATGGTGGGGCACATAACTTGGTGACATCACGACAGTAGCGAAATTTAGTACGTACTGACGCTGTCGACAGCTAATCCGTGTCCATCACAGCCACCCATAAAATAAAATTAAAAAAAAAATTATTTACCGTTACTTTGGAGGTTACTAAGAGAATAGAGAGGATTTTTGGGGAGCCGATTGGGTGAGACCTTGGATCCACCGAGGTGGTTGGGACCTGATTGTGGGGCTCATATTGATGTATGTGACTTAAATCCACACCGTCCAACCATTTTGAAAGCTCATTTTAGGTATACCCTCCAAAATGAAGCTGACCCAAATCTTAGGTGGACCACACTACAAGAAACAGTCGCGATTGAATCCTCACCATTAAAAACTTCTTGGATTCTATCAAAATGTGTATTTTCCATCCAACCCATTGATAATGTCACAAACACCCAGATGAAGAGACCACACAAATATCATCTTGATTCCAAAGCTTTTGTGGCCCACGAGAAGTTTTTAATTATCAATCACCAATGTTTTCTATAGAATGATCCATCTAAGATTTGGAACTACTTCATTTTTTGGATCATGCCCTAAATGAGCCTTCAATATGTAGTCACATACATCATAGTCACCCTAATCAAGGGGTCCTCCCACCCACCTCAGTGGATTTGGAGTCTCTCCTAATCTGCTCCCGGAATTGGAATGCCTCATTTGAAACCATTTATCCTGGAACCGGATTGCCCACCTGGCTGGCGTGTTGACATTATCAAATTTGTAGGTCCCATCATGAGGTATGACTTATATCCAAACCGTCCATCCACTTGGTAATCTCATCACAAGGCTTAAGTCGAAAAATAAGATATAACTGAAGATCAAGTGGACCACACTGCAAAAATCAGTGTGGAATAATTTTGGGGTCACATAAAATCAATATTATATTTGTTTTTCCTCCTGTCTGTGTGACCTTATAAATAGATTGGATGGAAATAAATGTTATGGTGGGCCCTACAAATGTTCTAACGGTGAGAATCATTGACCCACTGCTATTTGGGGTGTGATCCAAATGAGCTTTGGATATGACTATTTTTGAGATCAAGATCTAAAATGATCTTGCCAAATAGATGAACAGTATGGATATAATAAATACATCATGGTGGGTCATATAACTTTGATCTCCTTTGAATGGTTGGCATGACTCCGGAGTTCGAAGAGCGGAAGCGCTTGCCTTTGCACAAGACGCATCCACAAGTATCCAATTCTCACGACACGTACCCACACACACACGTACCCAATTCCGTTCCTTCTCTCCCACACCAGCAAAATTAGACATTCCCGAATGGTAATCACCTTGCCACGGGGTAAGGCTGAGAAGTGGCTCTACCACATCCCATATTCCAAAAGTGGGAGTTGATTAGGTGCCCGCTTAGTGGGTGTTACCCTTACCATGTGGGCCCACTTGATGAATTTGTTTCATATTTATGTCATCTATCTATTTTTTCAGCTTTTTTAAGGACGTTATCTTGAAACTAAAGAAGATTCAAATCTTTGGTAGACCACACCATTGGAAAAGTAATGAATGGCCATTAAAAGCTTTTTGTAGGCTATATATATATATATATATATGTGTGTGTGTGTGTGTGTGTGTGTGTGTGTTTCTTTGGATCAAGCTAATATTTATATTTACCCTTCATTTAGTTCTGATTGACCTTATCAACGGGCTGGATGGCAAAGAAATATTATGAATATGATACAATGGGCCTTGAAAAGTTTTTAATGGTGAGCATTCCATCATGAGTTTGGACTTTTTGAGTTACCAAGGAACTGTTGGAGAACTAGCTATGATAATGGTTACTGTTGTAATATGATATTGTACAATACCACTGTTATATCAGCGACATGTAGCAAATAATATTATTGTAATTTAGTGTTAGTGTATTGTAGCAATTTATCTTTTATGAATTACTATGACATATCGAAGTGGAGTTGAATTTCTTTAAATTTGAATATTTACCCTATATGCATTTTAAACTTTTTTTCTTTTTTTTCTTTTTTTAAATTTTAATTTCTTGTTTTTTGAGTGTAGCTTGTTAGTACACACCCATGTCAATACACACACTCAATGTTAGCCACCCCCGCTAGGGATCGATACCAAGACCTCAAGTGTTGAAACGGGGTATCTCCACTGTACACTCAATGCATTTCAGACTTGTTTAATCCATTGTTCCATGCAGGAGTTCCCTCTCATAAGTTCGGCAGGAAAATTTGAAGCGCGCCTATCTCCAAGAGGAGATTTTCTGAAAACAGAAATCCCGTATAGCCTGGCTATCTGAAGGAGACAGAAACACTCAATTTTTTCACAAATCTGTCCTTGACAGGTGCAGAATTCTGTCTATTAAAAGTCTGAAGAGGTCTTCTGGGGAGCTTCTCGAGAAGACAGAAGAGATTGGAGATGAGGCGGTCCGATACTTCCATAACCTGTTTACAGCGGAAGGAATCAGTTCCAACAGCGAGATTCTCAATTGCATCACGAAATTGGTGACAGATCAGATGAACATAGGCCTCACGAGACCTCTCACGTTGGAGGAAGTCAAGGTAGCGGCCACCTCCATTCCTCTGGATAGCGCTCCTGGGCCTGATGGCTTTGGAGGAGCCTTCTACTCGTCATGCTGGGATGTTATTGGCACTGATCTTTTTGAGGCAGCTAAAGATTTCCTTCTTGGAGGCTCGATTCCCAGAGCTTTCCAATGTACCCAGATTTGCCTCATCCCTAAAAGAAGAAACCCAGAGTACATCACAGACTACAGGCCTATTAGCCTATGCAACTGCATTATGAAGGTTTTTACCAAGATTTTGGTGTCAAGATTGGCTGGAATTCTTCCTCAGCTGATTTCTGAGGAGATATGAGCGTTTATTAAGGATAGATCGATTACAGAGAACATATCCATTGCAAGGGAGATGGCTCACGAGATTGACCGGAAAGTTTACGGTGGTAATCTGATTATAAGCTTGATATGGAAAAGGCTTACGATCGTCTAGATTGGCAATTCATCACACAAGTTCTACAGAAATTCGGATTCACCTCCTAATGGGTAGCTCATCTTCAACGCTGCTGGAGCAATGTCTGGTTTTATGTTCTTATAAATGGTCGAAGCTTTGGTTTCTTTCAAGCTAAGAGAGGGCTACGACAGGGAGACCCGCTCTCCCCATCCATCTTCATCCTAGCAGCCGATGTGTTCAGTAGGGCCGTCTCTCATCTATTCTCTTCTGGAAAATGCCAAGCCTTCAAGCTCCCCCAAAACTGCCTTTCTATTTTCGATCTATTTTTTGCTGATGATGCGATTCTTTTTCTAAATGGCAGGATTTCCAATGTTCGCACTCTTCTCAATTTAATTCGTGCATACGAAAATGCTTCAGGTCAGAGGGTCAATGCGGGCAAAACCTCATTCATCCTGCCCAACAAATCGTCCAGATGTAAGGCCCAGAAGCTGAGCAACCTCACAGGTTATCGTCAGGCTTTTCTCCCTATGGTGTATCTGGGAGTCCCTCTCACCAAAGGTAGAATTAGTAGTCCGCTTTTGCAGCCAACAATCACCAAGATAACAAACAAGATAGAAGGATGGAAAGCGAAACTGCTCAACCCAGCTGTGAAACAAGTCCTTATTAAGCACGTTCTTTCAAGCATTCCCATCCATCTCTTATCTACCATCAACATGTGCAAATCGCTGGAAAGAGCTTTCGCCAACTTTTTCTGGGGCAGTTCAGATGTAGGCAACAGAAAACATTGGGTTAGTTGGGCTAAAATTTATGCTCCGCTTCAAGAGGGAGGTTTAGGTATTAGAAGCATTGAAGAAGTTATGTTAGCTTTCAGAATTAAGATGGGGTGGAACCTGCTAAAAGGAACATCCCTTTGGGCCCATTTCATAACAGCCAAATTTTTCAGGAAGTTGATCTCAAACCAGGGTAAGGTTGGTTCGATTACCTTCCCAACCTGGAGGGAGCTCCTCAAAGCCCTGTCATTCGCACTAAAGCACTTGAGATGGCTTATTGGGGAGGGTAAATCAGTTTCTGGTATCACAATTGGTCGGGTGGTGGAATTTTGACAGGTGCTCTGGTGAGACAGATTCCTCACCAGATGCGGGAGGCGAAGGTCTGTGACTTTAACCCTTTATCAGGTAGATGGAACCTTGAGGACATTCAGGACATTATCACTCCAGCAGCTATGCAGACTATCTCTTCCACAAATGTCGACCTATCCAACAGAGAAGATCGGCTCATCTGGGACTTAACTCCGAAGGGATCTTTCTCTCTGAAATCTACTTGTAATAGCATCAGACATCACCGATTGAAGCCTCCTTGGACCAAGTGGCTATGGAACAAATATCTCCCCACAAAGATCGCGATTTTCTGCTGGAAAACAGCCCATGTTGCTGTCCCTGTTGACGCAGCTTTACAGAAATGCGGCATCCCTCTGGCCTCTCAATGTGAGTGTTGCAACTTCATCCAGGCAGCTACCTCGTCGTCCAACAGCCCCCAGGGGACTGTTCAGTCGGTTCTTGTTCCGTTTCAGCATGGAGTGGGATCTTCAGCTTACCAGCCGAACACGGGACAACAACGCAACTTTCTAATTCAGCAAAATCTGATTGCCATCGAAACTCTTGACCATTTGCTGAGCACTGGAAGATCAGCCAGTCAGGTCTGGGCTCACTTCAGCATGCTTTTTGATATCCCGTTAATCCATAACTCCCCTATTCTCCAGTGGATCCAACAATGGTCTGCCGCAGCCAGTGAAAGATCAAGAATTAAAATGCTAATTGGCTTTCTCCCCTGTTTTGTCATCTGGGAACTGTGGATAAGTCGCAATGCAGCTCGTTATGAAGGCTGTAAAATGTCAATAGACAGCATCATTTTCAACGTCCGTCGATGGCTACGCGAGATCGGCAACCTAATTCAAGCCCCAGACAGAAAATCCATGGTAGAGGACCTCATCATTCAGTCTTTAAGGCTCGATTCCGCTACCAATATCCCAATTTCCAAACCGTTGATAGTGAGATGGTCAAAGCCACCCAAGAACTGGCTAAAGCTGAACACTGACGGCTCCTCGAGAGGTAACCCAGGTGAGAGCGGCGGTGGAGGAGTGTGTAGGGATCATTTTGGCCAGCTTCTCTTTACTTTTCACAGACATTATGGTAATTCTTCAAATTCTTGTGCGAAAGCTCGGGCCATGCTGGATGGACTTAATATTTGTTCTAACCTAGGCCTTGTAAATATCATAGTTGAAACTGACTCCAAAGTCATTGCGGATGCACTGGGGGACTCCACCCCGCCCAACCTTTGGAAATTATGGTACATCTTTGGAATCATTAAGGATAAAATTCGAAGCCTTAATCTGGTGATCAACCATATTTTTAGAGAGGGGAATTCAGCGGCAGATGCTCTAGCAAGAATGGCTAGTGAGGGCTACCCAGATATGATCTACACGCACCGTTCCCAGGTTCCAAAGTTAGTCAGAGGAGCTTTACTTTTAGATAACACAGGGATTGGTGCTCTTAGACGTCAGTGATTGGGGGCTATTTTTTGTCCCATCTCAATTTTTTGTAGAGTTTTTCTTGCTTAGTGGAGGGTTAATTTAACCCTATTGTCCTGTTTATGTCACATGATAGGTGAGGCCTCCTTTCTTTTTGTTGGGCTCACCCGAAAGGCTGTACATTTTGTTGATCTAAAAAAAAATGATAATAATAATAATAATAAATTTTAAAAAAAAAGTTCGGCAAAGTAATCCCAACAGGAGGCATAGGATATTGTAAAGAGACTTGTATGGGTCATATGTTGGAAAATATTTGAATAAAGGAAGTTTGAATCATGTGTTCTACCTATATAATAGCTCTTGTTGCACCCTCGGAGTAGGTGTTACCGGGTAATAATTTAGTGGGTGTTACCCTCACCTGTAAGGCCCGCCTTGATCATTTTTTGTAAATCTAATCCATCCATCCATTTTTTCAAATCTCAGGTAGACCATACCACAAGAAGTAGTGATGATTAAACGCTTACCAATAAAAACTTCCAAGACCCACTCTAAGCAGATCCCTAGTGTTTATTTTCTATCTAACCAGTTGATAAGGTCAATCAGAACTGATGAAGGGAAAATAAAAATATTAGCTTGATCCAAAACTTTTGTAGCCTACAAAAAGCTTTTAATTTCTATTCAGTACCTTTTCCAATGGCATGGTCCACAACATATTTGGATCTTCTTAAATTTTGGGAACGTCCTTAAATGATTTGAAAATATAGATGAACGGCGTGGATAAAAAACAAATGAATCAAGGTGGGATCCACAGGGTAAGCATAACACCCACTAAGCTGATACCCTTGTAATAGCTAATCTGCTCCCGTGAAGTCGGGTATTTTTTTCCTATAGACACCACCTTTTACCTACCTTACCAGCCTCGATAGACCACAACATAGATGACCAAACTAGACCCCCTCCTTGTAGGGACAACCTATTTCGGACGAAAATAACCTTCCTTTTTTACCTGCTTCTTACCGAACTCCAAGGTATTTTTGTCCGTCCGTTCCCTAAAAATCATCTTCCGTAATCAAAGTTTTCGGCCAGCGAGAAAAATAATTACCCTAAAAGACACCGTCTACTTTGGTAATTATTTTTTTTGGGAGTAATTTCTCCCATCCTCGGACTCGGCTTCGGTGATTGCACGGAATCATAAAGCTCGGTGCTTCCGGGACTGCGGAGCACACGGTGATGTATGGTTTTTATAGTAATGCCGTGCATCCATTTTTCCAACTCGTTTTTCCAGCTCATGAGCTCAAAAATGGATCGAATCCAACTCCTAAATGGACCACATCACAGAAACAGTGGTGATCCACCATTAAAATCTTCTTGTGCTACACAAGTTTTTTTTACTTATCAAGCTGTATTTGTGTTTTCCGTTCATCCAGGTCTTTCTAACCTTATATATAGTTTGGATGGCAAATAAACATTACAGTGGGCCTTAGGAAGGTTTCAACGGATGGTTGTTATTATCCCTACGGTTTCATCCGGTGTGGCCTACATGAGATTTGGATCCGCTTCATTTTTACAATCGTGCGCTAGAATGAGATGAAAAAAACGAATGGACGACGTGGATATAAAACACATATATCATGGTGAGTCCCACAGTACCAGAAGGACCGAACTAGTAACCAGACCACAGTACCAGGAGTACCGAACTAGTAACCACATAAACAGCGTCCTCTTCATCCAACCGAGTCATAACTCACCAACTCATCCGAGTCAGCTAGCAGGGAAAATAAAGAAAGAGGAGAATAGATCGATGTATGGAACATGCAAAAGTACCTTTGGCAATGGATAGGCATCAGGCATTCTATACTCGTTCATCACCCAATCCGTTTTGCACCCTCTTGGGGCCCTGCCATTATAGAATACTAACGTCTTCCTCAACCCTATGATTCTTTTCGGGTCCTTGACGCTCCGTATGGGACGGTCCGAACCAGTCGCCTTCCAAAAACCATTCTCGGTCGTCCGTTTCGGCCGCCTCCCTTGCGAATTTCTCCTGTCCCTAGGCACAAAGAAGTACCATTCCCTCTCTCCAATCTTAGCCAACCCTGTCATCATTAAATTTTTTTTTTTTTTTTTTTTTTATATTTTAAAAAGCAAAAAATGGGGTGCGAAAGTTATACCCGTTAGCGGGGAGCCAATACCAATGTTTACAAATCAACGTGTGGGGCCCACCGTGATATTTTATTTACATCCATTCCGTGCCCCATGTGCCCCCTTCTATTCTCCTCGGTTCCCAAACTCAGGTGGGCCACACCATGTAAAATCACACGTAGAACCACTAAAATCACATTTTATGACCCACCTGAGTTTTGGAATGGCATGATCTTTTGAATGTACATCCATCATAGTAAGACACGCATCTTCTGAACGGATCAGATGGAATATATAAAACAAACTAGGCCTACATACAACCTATCTATGGTGTGGCCCACCTGAGTTCTGCATCAGCGTGATTTTATTTTATTTTTAATTTTTTTGGCTAAAAGGGTTAAAAAAGGGGACGCAAATGATGGACAGACTGGATTCATTAAAACATCACGGTGTGTTCTACAAAGTAATCCGTATGTTAAGCTTAGAGTAGAAAAAAATTGTACTGGAGCCGAAAAAAAAAAAAAAAAAAACACGTACCAGGCAATTCCCAAGGGTCATGACAGTATATGTTAACGGTTCCGATTACATCAAAGCTGAGCTTTTTACCGCATAAAACTCCATAGAGATAGTACTCAAGGAGCTCTTCTTCAGTGGGGTGGAATCTGAATCCTGGAAGTTCTAGCTCCGCTGAAGTTGCACCGTTCATGTTGCGAGTGAGGGGTGAAGTTTAAGAGAATACGCCTCTTCGTTGGTTATGTAAGGAGAAGAGGGGGTCAACAGTCTTGGCTGTTGTGGAAATAAGAGGCAGATAAGTGGGTCCGATGCACTTTCACAAGTCCTCTAATTGGACCGCTGTTGTTCATGATGACGGATATCACGTGACGTGTCTTTCTCCGTTAGTTCTCTCTGTTTTCGCGGAAACGGACGGGCGACTCCCCTGCCACCAGCCTAGTCGGTGCTATGTGGGACCGACCATGATGTATATGTTTCATCCATTCCGTTCATCCATTTTTAAATATCAATTTAATGTATACCATCAAAAAACTATGGGAAATAAATCTCGGTTGGACCACACCACAGGAAAACAATAGTGATTGAATATCCACCATTAAAATCCTCCTAAGTCCCACTGTACTGTTTATTTTACATCCAATCTGTTAATTAGGTCATACAGATCCAGATGAAGTGAAAAAACAAAGATCAGCTTGATCCAAAACTTTTATGCCACCAAAAAGTTTTTAATTGTCCACTTTCATTCAACACTGTTTCCTATAATGTGGTCCAAATGAGATTTGGATATAGCTTATTTTGATATCATGCATAAAATGATATATAAAAATGAATGGACGGCATGGATGAAACACAACATCATGATGGGGCCCACAGAGCACCGACCATCAGCCATTGGCTGGTGGCAGGGGGAGTAGTCAATCCGTTTTCTGTTTTTCGCCGTGACAGAAGAATGTGACCAGAAAGTACAGTGTTTTTACCACGAGGAGAGACTCTCCCTACTCTGACAGATTCTGATGGATGATGCGCAGGCGCATGGAAGTTGACTGGAAAGTGCATCCGGACATACAAGTCATTTAAATTAAACTGTTCCAATTATGGATCTTAGTGTACCATTAGTAAAAAATTACACTTGATTATTTGATTGCTAGGTTTGTGGAAATTTCTTGGACGCTAAAAAATGAAAAATATTCAATGACCAGCGAAGCTCATTACTTAAGTTTGTCTCAGGAGACTATTAAGTTGCACAATTCAGACGGTATAATTAAAGTTAATGAATGACACGTGTACAGGTTCTGAGTTACTGCTTATCAAGCATCGTGCTCTGCCATCATCAAACAACTCCTGTAACTGATGCCCGATGTTCACCACTCGTTGCAATCCTTCTATGGCACGGGTGAAGTGCGAGCATGCTAAAATTAGAATTGCAGTTCTAATTTAAACCAAACAACAATGACCCTTAACACTAAAGTAGGTAGACACAAATTATGACCATATTCTAAAAAGATCATTTGCATATTCAATTATTTGCTCAATGTATAAATTTATCAGGTGATAGTCAGAGGATGGAGTTCATCCTCTAATAATGGGTTACTCATTGTCTTCCATACGAAATGACTTTTTAGTGCAGATAAAGTGATAGAGAAAAGAAATCCTTATAATCGGCCACTGTCAACTTTTGAATGATGCTATTCAATGGTCGAATAAGATTCGATATGCTAACAGCAACTCCAGCTACAATTAAGGCTAACGACTACAGGGTTAATGTTATTGATTATACTACGGATTACACTATGGAATGTAATTAGCAAGTGCGGAAAATAAATAATTACAATAAGGAATGCAATTTACTTGAACAATAAAAAGTTACACTAAGGAATGTAAACTTGACAGGATAATTGAAAGACAATTGAAGATAGATTTGGTTTGTTTAGTTTGGTATGAGACTAATTGTTTCGTTGTAATCTTCTTCCATTTATAAGACTAATTGACGACTCTATATGCTTCCTACGTTCTGATGGTTATGGTAATCATTTTCCACTACTCTGCTTCCAGATGTTTCGCACGTTCTGCATTTCTTGAATTATTATTGTGCCACGTGTCAAGTGATTGTGTAAATTTGAGTGCTTTTGCTCTTGCCACATATCACATGGTCATTTGAGCTTGATCACTACTTTAGCGCTCAACACAATTGAAATGTTATGGCTCAGCTTTTCTAGACAAGATCGTACATATCTGTAGGAAATCTTCTGACCGCTCCATGCATATCTATACAGATCACACGTGAATGAAGCTGATTGGCCGAAACAGGACTCGGCCAAAACGGGTACAAACACCCATGTTTTTACTTTTTAGGATGCAAATCCTACAACATTTATGGGTGCAAGAGAAAGAAATTAGTGGTGACACACCAGAATCTTCGGTAACTCTGATGTGACTAAATAGAAATGTATTATGTGTCTGTTATTAGAATTGGTGAGACACACATGGCATTGGCCCTTTATAAATGTATTAGGACTCAAAAAAGTGGGCTAAGTATAGATCCTTGATAAACGTTAGAGCATCATATGGCATATTTTGTTGGGCGTCATTGCACAAAACCTTAGGATCTAGCCTCCCAAATACACCAGAATTATGGGATAATAAAGTAATGATATAAATCAAAGCACAAACCACATAACACAAGATTTTTACGTGGAAAATCTTCAAAGAGGTAAAAACTATGGGACCTAGTCCAGAGTAACAATCCACTATGTAGTAGAACGTTACAACCGATCACAAGCACACATCGCTTGGATCAAACCTTCTTCACTCACACAGGATCAAATGAATAAATAAGAGAATAAAAGAAAATTAAAGAGATCTCATCGATCACAAGGATGTAGAAGCATTGAGATGTCGAGTACATAGTAGATCACCTCTATGAGCAGAACCTCCCTTTCACAAGTTTCCTCCTCCTCTCTCTCTCTCTGTCTCTCTCTCTCTCTCACCTTTAATAGCCCTAAACCCTTTAGCAAACCCTTGCAAAGCTTTAGGAAACTCCCTTGTATTACCTAGAAAAGCCCTAAGAATCCTTATTTATAGTTTAGGCAACTCCTTTTCGCACCTCTTGCGAAACCGCCTCAAATTTTTTCAGTTCGCACAAAATCCGGACTCAAATCTACATAACCTCGATTGGTCGAGCAGGGTCCTCAACTGGTCGAGCAGACCCTCGATCGGTTGAGTAAACCCCTCGACCGGTTAAGTAATAAAAACCAGCAGTCGCTGGAGTTTGAGTCGAGCCAAGCCTCGACTAGTCGAGCCTCACCCTCGACTGGTCGAGTGAGGCTCTCGACCAGTCGAGCAGGTGAGGAGGAAACCCATCAAATTTGTCCATTTTTGACTCACGAGAAATCTGCCTTCTTCAAGCTAGATCAGTTTCTACAAACCTAAAACTTGCCCTTGAGCAAAGATTTGATCATCATGTCTGACCCATTATCGTCCGTGTGGACCTTCTCAAGTTGTAATACTTTCTGTTCTAAAGTATCCCTAATCCAATGATACCGAATCTCTACGTGCTTCGACTTGGAATGCTGACTTGGATTCTTGCTCAAGTGTATAGCACTTTTACTATCGCAATAGACCACATGCTGCTCCTTCAGGCTAAGTTTCTGTAGGAACCTCTTCATCTAAAGCATCTCTTTACATGCCTCTGTAACCATAATGTACTTGGTCTATGTCGTCAACAACATTGCATGTAAGACCCGTATCCTAATCCGTACCATTCCGTAGGCCTCCGCGGACCTCCCGGTCGAATTTCGGCGATCCGTGATCTATTATCGGCAATTACACGCGACCTTTAGTTGTATCCTGTCGATCTGAGTTGGATTGGCCCAAGACTTATATCATTGCGACCGCGCCGTCACCGCGGTTTCGACGCCGCATCTCGCGGGTCGAGGCGATACCCGGGCCAGGTGATATAGGACCACGTTCAGTTCGAGAAAATGCCGGGCATTTGCAATCCCAAGAGAATCTCTACAACTTGTCAAATCAATCAAGTACATGTCACATCACCCAAAAGCAACCCAAAGTCAACTCTCTCTCTCTCCACCTATCCCTTTTCAAGTACACCCATCACTCACCCATCACTCATGCCATCACTCACCATCCCTCTCTCCCATCACTTCTCTCCCATCATATCTCTCTCTCTCTCTCTCTCATTCTCTCTCTCTCTCTCTCATTCTCTAAGCAACTCCAACGTCCAAGTAAGCTTCCCATGAGAGAGCTAGTGTGGCCCACCTTCCTACCTCCCATTTCCACCATCTAAGTTTCATCTCAACCCTTAAAATGTGTTTCATTGGAGCTTTAGCATGCATTGGTGGAAGAAGGAAGAAGAGATCAAAGGTGGGTGTTTCTATAGGCCTAGATTTCATGGTTTTGATGATGGGCCAAGTGGAGCCTACCGATTAATGGTATGGATCTTACTTTGGACCCTATGTGTGGCTGATGGCCCACCTTGATTCTCATGATCATTTCATGATGGGGTCATTCTCCATGGACCCTATCATGATGTTTATTTTCCTTGCATGAATAGAGGTCATCTAGACCTTCCATTTTGGTGGAGAAGGAATTTCCACCATTGATCTTTGATTTGGTGGGCCCACATGTATTGAGACCCACTTATGTATGATTGAATGCAAGGAGGGCCCATAGTGTCGGGGTCCCTCCATCACATGTGTTTATTTCTCTCTCTTTCTCCCTCTCTTTCATATTTTTTGTGGTGTGATGATGTGGCCATGTGGCCCACTCGGATGTACCCCACCTTGATGTATGAAGTTAATCCACACTGTCCATCCCATTCTCTAGATAATTTTAGGCGTTGAGCCGAAAAATGAAGCCAATCCGACTATCTGGCGAGCCATAGCATACAAAACAGTGTTCTTTTATCATTGAAATCCACTTGATGTTTCTACACATTGGAATATATTGAATATTGGGCTCGATGGGTTTGTCTTGAGCCTTGGAATCCAACGGCTGGGTCGGATTCCCCTGATGCGGACCCCACCTAAGAAAAACCCAAAGAAAATAAATCTTTTCTATATATATATATATATATATAGATATATATATATATATATATATATATATATATATATATATATATATATAGCGGCATCCAGAGCAGCAGGCGCTGCTGCGCTATGCGTCGTGGACGGACGGGCAGGGACCACGGGTCCTAGCCGTGGGGCCCACCATGATGTGTGAAAACATCAACACCATGCATTTTAATGGGGCCCCTTAGGGCAGTGGGCCCTCCAAATATCAACTGTATGAGGAACCCAGGTGGTCCACATCATAGGAAACAGTGATGATTAAACGTCTACCATTAAGACCCTATGTGGGTCACAGAAGTTTTGGATCATTATGAAATTTGTTTTTCCTCTTTATTCAGGTCCCTCTGACCTTATTAACAGATTTGATGGGAAATTAACGTTATGGTGGGCCCCATGTGGGACCCACCTGTCTGGGAAATGGATTAGCTAGTTTTCCACACACCAGCTATATATATATATATATATAGCCGTGTATTGACGTCAGTAAGGTCCCTGGGACCCAGCTGCTGTGAGGCTCATCCACGCCGTCCAGTACTCTGGATGGGTGGGACCCACCTTGATGTATTTATTCTATATCCATGCCATCCATCTATTTATGTGTGGGCCATACCAAGATGTATGCGTTTATTCCAACCGTCCAAATGGCTAGACGGTGGAGCAGCTGTGATATATGTGTTTCATACACTCAGTCCATTTGTTTTTCTGGGGTGGGACCCATCTTAATATATGTATTGTATTTCAGCACCGTCCATCTAGACATGATGAGGGGCCATCTGTGATGTATATGTTTGTTCTGCACCATCCAACTTGCTGGATGGTGGGCCCACCTACTGTGTATTTGCAGGCCCCACCATGTTGTACACATTTCATCTATGTCGTCCACTTATGTGGCCCACCTTGATGTGTGTGTAGCAGGCACACTGACCACCTGTTGGGGCCCACTTTATGATGTGTTGTATATCTGAGTTGTCTAACGACTCATGTTGTTGTTGACGTTAGCAGCTGTGGGCTAACCGTGGGGCATGTGTTAATTTCTCTCAGATGTCCACCTGTTTTGCCATGTACAGCCCCACCACGATGTATTTATTTCATCCACACTATCCAGATTATGCTGGACGGTGCTGGATAACGTTTGGATTGTGCTGATTTACAAAGACAATGTTTGGACAGTGCTGATCATCATTAGTGGGCCATGTGCCTCATGGGATGATAGTGTACAGTGATACATGTGTTACACTTACAACCATTGATATAATTTTTTGTGTGGTCCAAGTCCACTTAAGGCCCATTTTGATGTATTTTGTGGCCCATGTAATGTGGCCCACTTGATATGTAAGGCCTGGTATTGAGGCCCATGGGCGAGGCCCATCCTGATGTATATCTGAGTCCCATGTGATAAGGCCCACCTGTTTGAATCTGAGGTCCATGGGCAAAGCCCAATGAGATGTATTCGAGGCCCATGGGCGAGGCCCAATGTGATGTATTTGAGGTCCATTATAATGTATTCAAGGTCCATGTGATGTCACCCATAGTGATATGTATGTAGCTCTTGTATGAGGCCCATTGCGATGTGCATTAAGCCTTTGTGTGAGGCCATGGGCCCACTATATGTTTAACCCTATGTGGGCCACTCCTTGGGAGCAATGTTGGTTGAATGTCCACATTGATGGACAATGATGGTTGGATGTCCACATTGTGACCTTCCCTTAAGCCTTGTTAGGCCCATTCTCACTAGTTGCCAATTCCGATTGTCGATTCCAATTGTCGAGGCTGAGTTCGATTGATGAGGTCGATTTCGATTTCCAATTATTGATTTTGAATATCGGGGCCGAGGCCAATTCCAATTATGATTACCGATTTCGATTATCGAGGGTTGAGGCCGATTCCGATTGCCAATTATCAATTCTGATTATCGGGGTCGAGGCTGATTCCGATTGCCGATTATCGATTTCGATTATCAGGGTCAAGACTGATTCTGATTGCTGATTACCGATTTCGATTATCGGGGTCGAGACCTATATGACGTATGATGTATATGCGGCCCGTATTTGAGGCCTATTGTGATCTGTATACATCCTTTCTTTGAAGCCCAATGTGATGTATACGCGGCCCGTATTTGAGGCATGTTAGGATGTGTATTCAGCCCGTGTTTAAGGCTTAATGTGATGAATATGAGATCTATGTGATGAGGTTCATTGTAATGCATTTGAGGGTCAGGCGATGAAGCCCATTGTGATGTATATTAGGCCCATATGAGAGGCCCATTGTGATGTGTATTAAGCTCTTGAGTAAGGCTCATGGTGTTGTATATAAGGCCCTTATACGAGGCCATGGGTCCACTATATGTTAGGCTATATGTAGGCCATTCCTTAGGGCAATGTTGGTTAAATGTTTACATTGTCGAGGCTGATTGTTGATGTCGATTATTGATACTGATTATGAGTATGTGACAATATAGTATCATGATACATACCCATACGCATCATCTGCATGCTTGTTATGAGATATGGTTGACCATTGCATATGTCATTGAGCAGGTTATTATGAGACTCCCTGATATGTGGAGATTGTCTCACATGAGCGCATGGTATGCGTAGGATTGATGTATGACTGGATTATATGACTCATGCATCTTGCATTGTGTGCTGTGATTACTGTAGCCCTAACGACATCAGGGCCATAGCCTCCACAGACATATTGTGGATGGCCAGATGGGACACCGAAAATTTGTTACTAGCATTGGGCTGTCATAGATGGCCCTGGGTGAAAATCTCTAAACCCTCTTAGTACCAGAGGACCCCCCAACTTCGAGACCGAGTGGATATATGTGAGCGCATGAGGGCCGATTACCAGGAGGCCGCACCTCCCACTGTATCATGATCGGTTGGGAGGGGGTGTGGCCTTACCTGCCCGAGGGTAGGGGGCATTACTAGGTTTAGTTTGACCAGCTCATGAATGGGTCCACTATCGATGTGCTAGGTAGATATTGGCTGACTACTAGCTAGGCAGATGGTGAGGTCTCTTCCACTTACATGGTCGGGCGTTAGTGGGCAGCGATTTGCATGTACAGTATACTAGACCCCGGTGATGACCCCAGAGAAGAACCGTATTGATATGTGGACTTATTGAGTAGGAATGCATATTCATTCATTCATTTGCTATCCACTCGGCTGGTGGTACGCAACCATTTATTACGTATACCTTCGCATGACAAGAATTTTGGTTGGGCGTGCGACTAACCTGAGATCAGGAGTTTACCACATTGAGTCTAACTATCCAAATTTAGGTATGGGACTGGTTTGGAAAAAATTCCCTTGTGATGGATCTCATAGCCTGCGATACTATGTACTATTATCCCGACTTCACTGTAGCTTGGTCATTTCATTTGCACCACATATTGCATTGCATCCTTGGCATCTGATACTTAACTGTTTATGGCATTGTATTGAATACTTAGCTTACTATGTCTTCGCATTGCATAGCTGATTTACATTACTTCTTCAGTATTTGCCTTATTATGATCAGCATTGCTTGCCCTGATATTGTATGATTTATGATGTTGTCAGTATTTCTAATATTGTATGATTTATGGGCTCATCAGTATTTCTGCTTACCCTGATTACTCTGATATTGCATACTTGTCACTTATCTTGTGCACACACTTTCACCACCCTCTAAGCTTTCTATAAGCTTATGTACGATAGATGCGTGCAGGTGGCGTTAAGTTGCAGCAGCGTTAAACTTGGAGCATACAGCTATCTTCTGGAGCTTTAATTTTTGACATATGTATTTCTCTTTCAGCATTGTATTCAAATGTTTATATTAGTAGATATGTGATGATGATGTTACCTTTATGATTTGGGTATACTTGTGGTTATGCTTCTTGTGAGACAAATGTACGTTGAAAAATCCTCCTTGTAGGATCCCAGGATAGGAATCTGGCATATAGACACTGGGAGCCGCGAATGGGGTATTATGAAGGCTGTCAGCACTAGATTCAGCAATCGAAAATTTTGTGAGCCCAATTTTTGAGTTTGGGGCGTGACATTACAACCTTCTGCAGCTTGCTCTGCCAAGAGACCACTCCCCTTGCAAACGTGATCATGAACCCCGATGTAACTTCCTTGATTCTATGTCACCTGCCATGTATCCATCTGTGTAGCCCTCTAACACAGGTTTTCCATCACTATATCATAGGCTCAACCTGGATGAGCCTCTTAGATACCGCAGTATCCATTTCATTGCTACCCAATATTCTTTGCCAAGATTGGGAAGATACCGGATGACAACACTAACCGCATATGATATGTCTGGGCACGTACACAGCATAACATACATCAAACTTCCTACTGTTGATGCGTAGGGTATCTTTTATATCTCATTCACCTCTGCCTTCATCTTGGGACACTGCATGTCGCTCAATCTGAAGTGACCATCCAGTGAAGTACTGACCAACTTCATTACATTCATATTGAATCATTTTAGGACTTTCTCAATATACCGCTCTTGTAACAACCAAAGCTTCCTGCTGCTTCTGTCACAGGTTATCTCCATTCCTAGGATCTGCTTAGCTGGGCCCAAGTCTTTCATCGCGAATGACTTGCACAACTCCTGTTTCAGCCTATCAATCTTCTTGATGTCTTTTCCCATGATGAGCATGTATCAACATATAATAGCAAAAATAAGAAATCACCATCTGAGAACTTGCGCATGAACACACAGTGGTCCGACTCCATTCTGTCATATCCATACTTTAACATAAATGAGTCGAACTTCTTGTACCAATGCTGTGGAACTTATTTCAGCCCATACAAGATCTTCCTCAGCTTACATACCATATGCTCTTTGTCCTTGACTTCGAACCCCTCTGTTTGGTGCATGTAGATCTCTTCTTCTGGGTCAACATGGAGAAATGTAGTTTTAACATCTAACTGCTCTATCTCCAGATTCATGCTCACCGCCAACCCAAGCAACACCCGTATGGATGTCATCTTCACCACTGATGAGAACATCTCCTCGAAGTCTATATCTTTCTTCTGACCGAACCCTTTTACCACAAGTCTGGCCTTGAACCTTGTTTGTGAATTCTTTTGTTCAATCTTCTTTTTGAACACCCACTTGTTGTTCAGAGCTTTCTTGCCCTTAGGCAATTTTACCATATCATAGGTGTGGTTCTTATGCTAGGATTTCATCTCCTCTTGTATAGCTTTCAACCACTCCCCCTTATGCTCGTCGGCTAGGACCTCAGAATAATCTTCTGGCTCTTCTCCATCAGTGAGCATAATGTACTCATGTGACGAGTACCTCTTGGACGGCTGTCTGTCCCTAAATGACCTCCTCACCTGTGGCTCAACAGGTGGATCAAGTGGGGGTTGCTCCCCCAGTCCATCTTCTGTAAGAACTCCCTTGTCTTCGACACCTTGTTGTACTCCCCCGTCATTAGACACCACGAGAGGAATAACCGAATCCATGTCCTCTAGCTCACTTAAACTAGGCTAGTTCTTCTCTAGCTTACCAATGTTTTATATACACTGATATTGAAAGAATACGACATCTCTACTCCTGACGAGCTTCTTCGTGGTCGGATCCCACAATCTGTAGCCAACTTTTCATCACCGTACCCCAAGAACACACGTTGTCTGATATTTATATCAAGCTTGGACCTCTCGTCTATTGGTACGTGAACGGATGCCCTACATCCAAACACCCTGGGATGACTATATGATGGATCTTGTCCAGTTTACACCTTCTCGGGTACTTCTCCATTCAATGGGGCTAATGGAGACCTGTTTATCAAATACACTGTCGTGTGCATTACTTCTCCACAAAATGTCTTGGGCAACTTTGGATAGGATAATATGCATCTGATTTTCTTTACAATGGTGCGATTCATTTGCTTAGCCACACCATTATGCTAGGGGGTCTTGGGAACTGTCAGATCATGCCATATGCCTAGGGACTTTCAATAATCATGAAAGTCACCGATGTATTCACCACCATTGTTAGTGCGGATGCACTTCAATGATCTACTTGTCTCTCTCTCGACCATAACATGAAATAATTAAAACACACCAAAGACCTCGTCCTTGAATTTCAAAGCATAAATCCAAACCCTCCTAGATGCATCATTTATAAAAGTGACAAAATACAATGCCCCACATAAGGTTTTGTCCTCATAGGATCACAAACATTAGAATAAACCAAATCTAATGCATGCACTTTATTAACATGAGAAACAGTTTTAACAAATGAAACTCTATATTGTTTCCCTAATAAACAATCAATATAGGTTTTGAGAGGTATACCTGTCACGTCTGGAAGGAGCTGCTTCGTCGCTAGTACCTGAAACCCTTTTTCACTCATGTGACATAGACGCCTGTGCCACATGTCAATAGCTGAATCTTTCGCTATGTTCAACCCACCCTTGCACATACTAACACTTGCCTTGTAAAGAGTGCAACACTTCTTTCCTCTGACTGCGATCATTGAACCCTTGATGAGCTTCTATTACCCACCAAAAAATTGTCTTTCAATGCTATCATCATCCAACCTTCCCATTGACATCAAGTTGAGGCGAAGGTATGGGATATGCCTCATCCTTGAGAACCAATGTGCAGCCCACATTGGTCTTCATGCAAATATTACCAACCCCTACGATCTTCAATACGCCAGAATTTTCCATCTTCACGGTCCCATAGTCTCATGACTTGTAGCTTGTGAAGAATTCCCTGCATGGAGTCGCATGAAACGAAGCTCCCGAGTCTATCACCTAGTCGGTGTCCTAACTTGTAACTGTGAGACAAACATCATCATTTGCTAAAAGAATAACTACAACGTCACCATCTGAAATGACCACAATGGAGTCTGATTCATCTTCCTTCTCCTTTCCTTTTCCTTTCTTGTCATTCTTATTCTTACGACATTCATGCTTATAGTAGCCTTCTTGCCACAATTCTAGCATTCAACATCCTTCCTGGTGCTCGATTTGCCTCTAAATTTATCTTGGGTCTTCCCACCTTTTCTGTTTTTTTTATCTCCCCCGTTCTTATGTCACAAGGGCCTCTTGCTGAGACCCCTGAGACATCCTCCTTGTCTCCTTATTGAAGAGATAACTAGTTACCTGTTCCATGAAAAACTTTTCGTTTGGCACAGAGTTACTTAAAGACACCACCAATATCTCTTAACTATCAGGCAATGAGCTAAGCAACAGTAAAGCCTGTAATTCATCGTACACGACCACCTTCATAGCGGAGAGCTAGTTCAATATATTACTGACTTCATTCATGTGCTCAGCCACAAAACCACCATCTTTGAACTTGAGATTCACAAGTCGTCTTATCAGAAAAATCTTATTACCAGTTGTCTTCCTCTCATATAGCTCTTACAATTTCAGTTATAGGCTAGCGGTTGAGGTCTCTGTAGACACATGGTGGAATACAGAATCGTCTAACCATTGTCTAATAAACTCCACTGCCTTCTGGTCCAATTTCTTTCAATCATCATCCGTCATATCCTTTGACTTTGTTGATATGCCTTGAATTGGAGAATGCAAGTACTTGTAATAAAGCAAGTCCTCCATCTTAGCCTTCCATATGGTCCAGTTAGAACTATTGAGGTTGATCATCCTTGATGTGCCATCTTCCATAATTCAGAATCGATCTCACTCCATTCAATGAACTTAGATTTGATATCACTTTGTTGGGAGCCGTTGCACAAAACCTTAGGATCTAGCCTCCCAAATACACCATAATTATGGGATAATAAAGCATTGAAATAAATCAAAGCACAAGCCACACAACACAAGAGATTTTTACGTGGAAAACCCTTAAAGAGATAAAAACCACACGACCTAGTCCAGAGAAATAATCCACTATGAAGTAGAACGTTACAACTGATCACAAGCACACACCGCTTGGATCAAACCTTCTTCACTCATGCAGGAGTGGATGAATAAATAAGAGAATAAAAGAAAAATAGAGAGATCTCACCGATCATGAGGCCATAGAAGCACTGAGATATCGAGTGCACAGTAGATCATCTCTATGAGCAGAACCTCCCTTCCACAAGCTTCCTCTCTCTCTCTCTCTCTCTCTCCCCTACACACCTTTGATAGCCCTAAACCCTTTATCAAACCCTTGCAAAACTTTAGGAAACTCTCTTGCATTATCTAGAAAAGTCCTAGGAACCCCTATTTATAGTTTAGGCAATTCCCTTTCGCACCTCTTGTGAAACCGCCTCAAATTTCTACAGTTTGCACAAAATCCGGACTCAAATCTACGTAACCTCGACCGCTTGAGCAAACCCCTCGACTGGTTGAGCAATAAAAACTAGCAGTTGCTAGAGTTTGAGTCGAGACTCACCCTCGACTAGTCGAGTGAGGCTCACGATCGGTCAAGCAAGTGAGGAGGAAACCCATCATATTTTACCGAAGTCATATCTTGCTGGGGGTTTCTCTTCCCAAGAGCCCAAGGAAGAGAAGTTTATCATGGAGAGTCCGCAATTGGCCTAATTTCTCCACCACATGTCCATTGTTATAAAGCCAGGATCGGTCCCCTCTTCTTTTACGGATTCTAAAAAACTTAAAAGCCCCATCATTTGGCAGTGATTGGAAGTTGAAGACTGCCACTAACTTCCTCTCAAGCGATCTCATCAAATGACAAATGGTGGATTCAGGCAGACATCTTCAATAACATCAGAGAAAATTAGGGCATTTTTTCTTTGAAAACTTGCTATTTTTACTTACCATTTATTATTATGACCTTATGGGCCACCTAATTATGATCTCTGAAAAATCATAGTTTATCTATCTTCTTATTCATCTAAAAGAAATCATAATGTTATGAGGAAATCCATAATTTAATCATTCATGTTGGAATAAATTTAGAAGGATAACGTCTAAGTGGTATTTTGGACCGTTCATGTATATGACCCTTGATGAATGTATAGGTAGACACTTTAAGCAATATTTATTTATTGGGATGTAGAAACATCACGCTATGACTTAATTAACCATTTTTTTTTCTGATATACTAACAAAACTTCTTTGGTTGTTTTCTTGGTAAGAGGTTTGAGTATAGAATAAGATGTCATGATTTTAAGTCCTAGTCATAGAACTTTTCTTTATTATTTTTTAAATATTTCCTTAATTCAAGAGATCTACATGATTTTTTTCTATCCTTGTTTCATGGAGAAGCTAAGTGGAGAGTGAGGTCAAGGGTTCAACAACCCTTATTATCAAAAGAAATATTTTTTCCCCTAAACTACACATGCTCTCCAAATTTGAAAAAGAAAATCTTGATTAGCAATGTACAACTCATTATTACAAGGAATTGAGAAGGAATAAGAGGGATGAAACCTCTATAAGAGGGTTTATGCTCTCACACTTGGGGAAATGTCAAACCCCCTCTCCCCTAAGGGCCTGTTTGATTTTTCAAATGCGGGGGTAAATACCCTGTAAATACCCCATTATTACAATTTCACCTGTTTGAAAATGCCAGGGTATTCCTGCTTTGAAAAATGGTCCAAAATGACTGCATAAATTTGTGGGCCCCATCGTCATGTATATGACATATCTGCATTGTCCATCTGCTATACCCTAACATTTTGAGGCATGAGCCGAAAAATGAGAAAAATCCAACATTTAAGTGTCCCACACCAAAGTAATATAGTGGCCCCAAGAAGTTTTTAACGGTAAGTGTTCAATTACATTTTTACTATGGTGTGGTCCACTTGAACTTTGAATTTGCCTCATTTTTTTGGCTTATGTCCTAAATTTAGTTGACAAGATGGATGGACGGTGTGGATAATCCACACACATCATGGTGGGCCCCCTTGATATTTGGCAGCCTCTTCGATTCTTGTGTTGAAAAAAGCAAGAGTCAAATCAACATAGGTAACGATGAAGGTAATTACCAAGGAAATAATTATTGCCCATTTCCACTGCATTTGCATTTACCTGAGAAAATCAAACATGCCCTAAATGTGAAGAGAGAGAGAGAGAGAGAGAGAGAGAGAGGAGTGTAATTCCACTCCATTTATCGTGTGGGGCCCGGACTCTTAGCTCATCACAACCCTTGGATTGTCAAAATATGTAGCTTTCTTAACAAGATTAGAACTAGTCTCAACGACATCTATAGACACCCCACCCTAAATAAGATCATAACTACGCTTAACTTAAGTACTAGCTTCGATCAAAGGTACCACACAGCTCGATGCTCACAATTACGACTGTGCGAATTGGACATGGTATGGCCTATGACATGTTTTAGAGGGAGCCAATAGGCTGAATCAACGGATTAGGTAGCCCATCGACCTGTTTGCTTGCATAATAGCCTAAGTCTTTGGGATAGTCAAACTCGTAACATTCAGATAAAGCACCTCCGGGCTGACCTTGGGACCTTAAAAAGCCCAAAGGGAATGCCCAAGAAGGCCATCAACTTGACCAAAAAATGATTAATAGGACAAATTGATGGAACCATAGCCTTCTTGGCTCGATCTCGACCCTTTGCCCTAAATACTAGTTAGTCACAAATCAATCGAACCACATTTCATCGACTCTAATGCTATCAATATCATATACAGATCTAGCTAAGGGGTCCTCGAGATATTTTAGAAACAACCACCAGACTCAATTGGCTGTCGCTAGAGTAGGCATGAGGAAGGACTAAAAGATGAGTATTGTAGTTTCAAAATACTGGTAAAGCACCACAATGGGTGCTAAGTTCCTAAAGCTCGACCCTTTAATTCCAAACTCTTTTGTAAAAGCGCATCTCATGTCTAAAGAAGATTTAAAAAATAAAATAATATATATATACATAAAAAAAAGGGCCCATGAAGGGTCCATATTTGGCTTCTTCAGCCTATTTAAAGGCCATAGTTGCAAACGGGCTGGAGGACGGAGTACGGGAGAAGGCAAAGGTTGTGGGAAGGTTGGATCTCTACTAAAGAGCTTCTTAGGAGCTGATCCTCAAGCCTAATTTCAACTGCGATGTCTCGTCGCTTACTTAAAGTTCTATGTGTCTAAACCTACCCGATCCTTTCTCATCTTTAAAAAGTTTCCCCAACAAGGCTACTCTTTCCAACTGATGCACAAATCATTTAAAGCCAATGAAGATTTCGAAGTTAACTACTAGAGTTGGAATCCAGGATATCCAACCATCCCCTTTAACCAAAAAGGAGGTATGGTTTCCCCTTTTCCTTGTCACATCTCGAATCAAACCATATTCAACTCCACAACTACTAAGAACTTCAACAATTTCTACGCACACATATCTCAACTATACTCTTCTACTACTTATTTTATTTTATTTTTTCTCTCACCTCAGGTCTTAAAATCTAGCATAGTATATTGTAACATTAGAAGTTCCCCTAAATCCCCCTAAAAACCATAATGTCTTATAATAAAGTAGAGACTGTGCAATGCATAAGAAGAAAAGGGTGCCTAATCCCTTCCTTTTCTATAACTGAGGCCCTTAAACAAAATCTATGGTATACAAACCTACTACATGAGCCACTCGATTTGGAAAATCTTATGATTTCTCATCCTCTATATGATTTTATAGGTTTTAACCGACTATAGATTCTGAAGTCATATTTTGGCTAGTGACAAATCTAAGTAAAATAATAATAATAATAACAATAATAATAATAATAATAATAATAATAATAAAATAAATAAATCTTCGCATTGAAGCCAACCCGACATGTAATCTAAACTAACAAGTACCGCCCAAACTAAAGAAGAGTCTAGCCAAAAAAGGACTAGCAAGGATCATACCCCCACCTTTTGCGTGAGGGAGGGCATTCACACCTTAACTTTTCTATACAACAAAGTGGGAAATCGAAACTTGTCACGCCCCAAATTTGGAAACCAGACTCACAAAATTTCCGATCACCGAATCCGGTGCTGACAGCCTCCGTAGTACCCCATTTTCGGCTCCCAGCGTATATATGCTAGATTCCGATCCTGGGATCCTACAAGGAGGATTTTCCAATGTACATTTATCTCGTAATGAGCATAACCACAAGATTACCCAAATCACAAAGGCAACATCATCATCATATATCCACTAATATAATTATTTGAGTACAATACTGAAAGGGAAAAACATATATAAAATAAATCAAAGCTCCAGAAGACCGCTGTACGCTCCAGGCTTAATGCTGCTGCAACCTAACATCACTTGCATGCATCTCTCGTGCATAAGCTTATAGAAAGCTTAGTGGGTGGTGAAAGTGTGTGCATAAGGTAGGTGCCAAGTAAGCAATATCAGAGTAATCAGAGTAATACGAAAACATACTGATAGGCCCATAAATATCATCAGTCTTATCTAGGCTATGCGACGTAGCAATATAATGAAAACAATATCATATACTGATGAAGTAATGTAGATCAACTATGCAATGCGGAGACAACAAGCCAAATATCAGATGCCGCTGATGCAATGCAATATACAAATCCTGATTAGTCCACGAATACCATCAGTCGAATCTAGGCCATATAATGCAGAAATATAGTAACTTAAAATGCTAAGTACTGCGGATGCAATGTAATATACGGTGCGAATGTAATGACCATGCTGGAGTGTGAAGTCGGGATGATAGTACGTAGTATCGCAGACTACGGGGTCCACCACAAAGGACTTCTATCCAAATCAGTCCCATACCTGAATTTGGATAGTCAGACTCAATGTGGTAAACTCCAAATCTCAGGTTAGTCGCGCGCCCAACCGAAATCCTGGTCATGCGAAGGTACACGTAACAAATAGTTACGCACCACCAGCCCGAGTGGATAGTGAAGGAATGAATGAATGAATATGCAATTCCTGCTCAATAAGTCCACATATCAGTACAGTTACTCTTTGGGAAATCACCGGGGTCTATTACACTCCAAACCAGGCTGCCGCCCCATCGCGCGCAACAAGGTGAGTGAAAGAGACCTCACTATCCGCCTGCCAATATCGGGCCCAGCTCGTCGATAGCGGACCCATTCCTCGAGCTGGTCAGACTCAGCCTAGCATTGCCCCCTCCTCTCGGGCAGGTAAGGCCGCACCCCTTTCCAACCGACCACGACACAGTGGGAGACGCGGCCTATCGGTATACGGCCCTCATGCGCTCATGCATCCACTCGGTCTAGACGTTGGAGCAACCTCTGGAACCAAGAGGGTTTAGGGACTTTCACCCAGGGATATCTATAGCACCCCATGTAGAACAGATTTCCGGTGTCCCATCTGGTCATCCACAAATACCCGTGAAGGCTACGACCCTGATGTCGCTAGGGCGTACAGTAATCACAACATACAATGCAAGATGCATGAGTCATACAATCCAGTCATGCATCAATCCTACGCATACCGTGTACTCAAGTAAGACAATCTCCGCCTACCAGGGAGTCTCATAACAACACGCCCAATGACAATCCAATGGTCAACCACATCTCATAACAAACATGCAAATGATGCGTATGGGCATGTATCGTGATGCTATGCTGTCACATACTTATAATCGGTATCAATGACCGGCATTGACAATCGATCTCAACAATGTGGACATTTAACTATCATTGCCCCCGAGGAATGACCCTCATAGATCCTAACATATAATGGACCCATGACCTCACACAAGGGACAAATATACAACACCATGAGCCTCACTCAAGATCTTAATACACATTACGATGGGCCCCTCACATGGGCCCAATACACATCACAAAGGGGCCTCAACTACGAGTTGCATATACACCATATAGGTCTCGATAATCGGCCTTGACAATTGAAATCGATCAATAATCGGAATCAGCACATCGGTCACGATAAGCGGCCTCAATCGCTAATCGGCAATCGGTCAAGATAAACGGCCTCGATCGCTAATCGGCAATCGGTCACGATAAGCGGCCTCGATCGCTAATCGACAATCGGTCAAGATAAACGGCCTCGATCGCTAATCGACAATCGGTCAAGATAAACGGCCTCGATTGCTAATCGACAATCGGTCAAGATAAACGGCCTTGATAATTGGCACCGATAATCAGTAGATAAACAAAGTGGGGTCCATAGGTGATCAGCCGATTAACCATAGTATAAAGATCGACACTCGGCCGTGGTTATATCAAATCTGATAGCATAGAGTCATCCGTCTGTGGCGAATGGGGCCCACTTATTTAGGCTAACCCACGAAGAGAACAGGCCTAACAAAGCCTAAGGGAAGGTCACAATGAGGACGCCTAACCATCATTGCCCCTCAATGTGGGCATCTAACCCACATTGCTCCCAAGGAGTGGCCCACATAAGGGATTTATACGTAACGCAGCGGATATACAGGCATCACATTGGGCCCCACATACGTCATATTGGGCTTCATACAAGGGCCTCGAGTGTATCACAATGGGCCACGTCCATGGGTCTAGAATACATCACTTTGAGCCTCGCCCATGGGCCTAGAATACATCACTTTGAGCCTCGCCCATGGGCCTTGAATATCAAGCGGGTCGCATTACATGGGCTGCATTACATGGGCCGCACTAATGGGCCCAACACACCTCACAAGGGCCACAGATATAGCTAAATGGACCACGCCAAAGAGAGTCATGAATACACAACAGGTGGGCCCTGCACCTGGGCCTCAAATACATCATATGGGCCTCATCACACGGGCCTCAAATACACAACAGGTGAGCCTCAAATATACATCACAAGTGGGCCTTGTACATGCAGCTAGTGGGCCTACTCATCATAGCTAGGCCTACCAACGGTCTAGTCAAAGGACGGCCTGGATAACAAATACATCACGATGGGTCCCACTAGGATGTGGGTGAGAGCTTGGATTACATCTAAAATCATTTCAATAGTGACAGGTGCAACATGTGTATCATTATACACTATCATTCTATTTAGCACATGACGCACCAGCGATGGTCAGAATTGCCCAAACATTGTCCATGTAAATCAGCACTATCCGAACATTGTCCAACACCGTCTAGACCCCCTAGACGATGTGGATGAAACATGGTGGGTCCTGGCAAAACAGATGGACGATGTGAAGAACACATACATCAAATGGGACCCACATAACTTGCTGACATCATGCAGCGTGGGACCCACTGTCCCTATGGACAGACGGTTGGGACATAACACATACCCATGATCAGGCCAAACTTGCTGATGTTGACACCACAAGTGAATTGCTGGTGGGGGTCTATATAGTTGGACGACATGGATAACAAATACATCCCAGCTAGCCCCACAGATGGACGCTGTGCAATACAATCATCACGGTGGAGTCCCATAGTCTGGGCGGATGGCGAGGATAAAACACACTACAGTGGGTCCCACTGTCCCAAACAGTGGACGGTGTGAATTGCAACATGAGCAGGGCCCCTGACGGATGATCTGACTGAAAGACATGCGTCATTCTGGACCCCATATGGCAGTGGGCGGTAGCGATATACATTTAGGTGGCCCATGCCCAGATGGACGGTCGGATGAAAGACATACATCAAAGGTGGGTCCTACCACCCAATAAACTGGACGGTGTGGATCAAACCCACACGTCATGGTGGCCCACCCAGCACACGTCAGATGGGAGGTGTGGCTGCAGAGCACAGTGAGACTCACATCACACCGTCCAAATGGACAATGTGGATACACAGCGAGGTGGATCCTACATAACCTGCTGACGTCAATCCTCACTGTTTTGCAGTGTGGTCCACTTGAGAGATGGCCCACCGATAAACGGTTGGATGTGATGCATCCCATATGATCTGCCACACAGAACTGCAGATGTCGATCCAGCAGTTTTCTGGCTGGTGGATGGACGGTCTGGATAAGGCTCATTCATCACTACTTCCCTCATGGATTAAACGCATTCGTCAGAGGTGGGTTCACACGTGTGTCCCACCTCAGCCGTGAATATGACTGATATTTGTGGATTTTCCACCGTCCAGAAATGCTGAACGGTGAGGATGAGCCAGGCATTAGGTAGGTCCCACGTGTGGACAGTGGGAATACAACACATACAGCGTGTGGGTCCCATACACACGTGGCCCACTGTGATTCAAGTTGATATTTTTGTTTGCTCTTCATCCAGCAAGGTGGTATCACCTTCCCGTGCATCTAGATGGTGCAGCTTAAATACATAAGTCAAGGTGAGTACCACGGCTGGACGGGTGGATCAAAACATACATCACAGTGTGGCCCACGTACATTAGGTCCCACCATCCAAGTACACGTGGATGGTGTGGATTAGATCCATACATTTGGTGGGTTGCCACCATCCACAGTCAGTGGATGGTGCAAAAAGGAATATACACATCCCTGTGGGGCCCACCATGACGTTTATCTTCCATCCAACCCATCCGTAGGGTCGCCAGTACCTGGATGAAAGGGAAAGAACAAATTTCATTTTTGATCCAAAGCCCCTGTGGACCCAACAAGGGTCTCAATGGCAGACGGTTCAAGTCACACTGTTTCCTGTGATGTGGGCCATCTGAGCTTGGGATGGGCCTGAGTTTTAGAGGGGGCCCACGTCAAGCAGGGACCCACCTCATGAACGGTTTAGATGTCATACAAGCATCACTGTGGGGCCCACGGCTAGAGCCGTGGGTTTCTGCCCGCTCGCCCAGCGCCCGCACGCAACACTGCTGCCGTGCTGCCGTACTGACAACAGCAGCAACTGCTGCTTGTGAGATTTTATTTTTATTTTTATTTGATTTCTGGTTTTTCTAAAGGTTGCTCATGTGGGGCCCACATTAGGTAAATCTAACCCGTTCAATGGCCCTCTATGGTTTAAAACAAACAAAACAAGTCCAATATTGGGCCTGTTCCGGTGTATAGAAACAACAGGGGACATTTTAACGGTAAACCCGTTGTTTGTCATGCTTATGGCCCGCCTGAAAGTCTGATTGGTCCCATCTTTCGGATCGACGCCTAAAACGAGCTTGAGAAAGGAATGGACGGCATGGATTGAATACATACATCAAGGTGGGGCCTACATAAGTAATACTCCCAAAAGCTTTGAAAATCAAAGTTGATACATGCTTTCCGTTGACGTCCAGCGTCCAGGGACGCTGGACGGTCTGAGCAACGCCTGTACACAGGGTGGGCCCGGCTAGGTGGGCCACCAAATGGAGTATGGTGCAGGTACAATACACACAAAGTGGGCCCCACCTGTAGATGGTTTGGATAGAATACATGCCTTGTGGTGGGGTCCATTCAAGTGGGTCACATGATCACACCATCACAAAAGAATAAGGGAAGAGAGAGAAGGAGAAAGGAGCACCCACCTCACTCCTCCTTGATGCTTCAAAGCTCCAATGGGGCTTCTTCAATGGTGGAGATGAGCTTTTGATGGCAGGATATGGAGGATCTAAGGTGGGAAAAGGGCTAGGAATTTGGAGAGCTTGGGACGTCCAAGGTCTTGCTAACATGGTGGAAAATGGAGAATGAAAAAGGGAGGAGAGAGATGGAGGAGAGAGAGTAATGATGATAGCTCTCTCTCTCTCTCTTAGCTAGGTAATAAATGCTTTGGGAAAAAGGTAGTAAGTATAGGCTAGGGTCATTATTGCTTTGACTAGAATTTATGGATGGCTTAGGGTGATGTCACCCTAGCCTTGGAAAAAGTGCCAATGTGATAGGTGGGCCCCACCAAAACACAATCAATGGTCCAAATAGAGCGCGACCTAAATCCTTTGATGTACAACTCGGAACGCCGTATGAGATGCGGCGTTGGAACCGCAGCGACGATGCGGTCGCAATGACATAGGTCTTAGGCCAAGCCGACTCGAAATTACAGGATGACACTCAAGGTCGCGTGCAAATACCGGTTAAAGGTCGAAGGTTATCGAAATTCGACCGAGAAAATCGCGAAAGTCTACGGAACGGTACGGGTTGGGATACGGGTCTTACAAAACTTGTGGGGCCCAAGTGGTATGTGTCTCACATCAAACCCATCCAACAAATACACACCAATATTGTTATTATTAGACAAACAAAAGATATGGTTGATCCAATCATAAGGTGGTCCAATCCATAAAACATAATGCCCACCATTCAAAATATCTCAAGTCAAGTGTAGCCTGTCCGATGATTTGATTGACCAGATGTTTTGTCCATATTATCACTATGGTATGCACTTTAATAGGTTGGATGTTATATACATACCATGTGGTCTCCAAAAGTCTTGAGTTTCACTAATTTTTAAAGAAAAAATTAAATTAAATAAGGTCATTTTTATAATTTCATCTCTTGAAAAAACCCTATGTAATTTACAATTGTGAGGCATATTTGGTAAAATATAATTTCCTAAGGAATTTTGGGTGAAAATTTCTAAATCTAGTCCCATTTTAAATTTTTATAAAATTATATAAGGAGTCAATTTTTATTGGGATTTCAATCCAAAAATTCCTCCTAAAACATTATGATGCTTTGAGGTTGCATATTTACCAAAACATTCCTATGATGATATGGATATGAGATGAAAAGTTTAGTTTACCCATTGAGAGAATTCATATATTGTTGTGCAGATGCCTTGAATTCTGCAGGTCATGGTCGACCATGAGGATTCATGGTCGACCGTAACTCAATGTGTTGTTACGGTCGACCATGGAATTTCACGGTCGATCGTGACCTTCTGTAATGATTCACGGTCGATCGTGACTTTCTGTAATGGTTCACGGTCGAACATGGGTGCGACCATTGGGTTTCACAATTTTGCATGAAATAAGGTATTTAAGCTCGGTTATCTCATTAGGGCTTAAGGCTCATCAAAAGCTAATACAATTGTTTTCGCAAGGGGTTAGGGTTGGCCAAGGGAGATGATTTTCTACACTTGTAAATGGACTTAGGAAGGATTTCTCAAGGGATCTAGGGGTTTCCTAAAGGTGTGCATCACAAGGGGAGATCGAGTACATCTATTATAGTAGAAGAAGGTGAGTCTGTACAACTCTAAGGTTTTGATTATAGTGTATCTCCATCGCTTTGTTCAATGGTTTTTTTTTTCACAAGGGTTTTTCCTTGCAAAATATCATCACGTGTGTGATTGTTTGCTTTTGGTTTCGTTATCCTACATCATTATATTGTCCTCTCTTCATTTATCATGCTTCTACAAAGCACATGGATTGACAGTGGTATTAGATCTGAATTTCTAACATGTAGGGTTTGATCTGAGTTTGTTGTTGGCTCGACTTTACATCATGATGGTGTGATATAGAGTGGGTTCACTCACAACAAAGTGGTATCAGAGAGTCAGGTTGGACGTTTTGGTTTGAGCGAATATGTCCGGATCAAAATTTGATATACAAAAGTTTGATGGGAAGAACAATTTCAGTTTATAACGTGGAAGGTCAAGGATATTCTAGTTTCACAAGGGTTGAGTAAGGCATTGTTGGAAACAAAACTGAAAAAGATGTTGGATGATGATTGAAGTGATCTCAGAGAGAGAGCTATGAGCACCATCTGTTTATGTCTATCAGATGAGGTTATGTACAACATTCTGGATGAGAATCATCCCTGATGATGTGGAAGAAGCTAGAAGACGTATACATGTCGAAGTCCTTCACAAATAAGTTGTATGAGAAGAAATAACTTTTTGGGTTGAAATTGAAGGAATGATCGAATCTCTTAGAGCATATGAACTTGTTTACAAAGCTATATAGTGATTTGATAAGGCTCGAAGAGACAATCAAGGAAGAAGACAAAGCAGTTCTACTTCTAGCATCACTTCCCTCATCATATGACCATCTCATCACTACTCTACTGTATGGGAAGAATATAGTGAAGCTTGAAGAAATCATCGTGACACTTAAAGCTGAGCACAAACCTACTCGATTCAACGGATCCAACCTGATTCGAACCGAACCGATCGGTGCGGTTTGAGTTGGATTAGTCAGATCCGACCATTCATCGGATCGAGTTCCGATCGTAGTCAATCAGGACTGATCCGAATGGATCCAATATGGACCGATCCGGATGTGATTCTTATGAATATTTATCACATATATTTATCTTATGAATAGGTTGGATGACAAATAAACATCATTGGGGCCTTATAAACTTTTCAATGGTGGAAATCAATACTTCTACTTTTTCCTGTGGTATGGCTCATTTGAGCTTTGGATATGCATCAATTTTGAGTTCAACCTCTAAAATGATCTGGAAAAATGAATAGACGGCATGGATAAACCACATGCATTCACGGTGGGCCCCAACAAAGTTTACTCAGTACGATAAGAGCCCATTGACGCAGGAAGCGGATTACGTACTGAGTAACTCAGTACCCTGAGCGTACTGAGTAAACCCTGTGGAGCCCACCTTCATTCATGCATTTTATCCAACCCATTCATCTAGTTTACCAGATAATTTTAGGGATTTAGCCCAAAAATGAATCCTATAAAAAGCTTAAGTGGACCACACCAGCATAAACTATGTGAATTGAATTTCTACCATTAAATAGTTCTTGGAGGCCACAGAAGTTTTAGATCAAGTTGATATTTGTGTTTTCCCTTCATCCATGTCTTTTTAATCTTATGAACAGGGTGGATGACAAATAAACATCACTTCGGGCCTCATAAAGGTTTCAACGATGGAAATCAATACTTCCACTATTTCCGATGGTATGGTCCAGTTGAGGTGTGAATATACTTCAATTTTGGTTTCAATGCCTAAAATGATCTTTAAAAATGGATGGACGGCATGGATAAACCACATGAACTCATTGTGGGCCCAACAAAGTATACTCAGTATAATAAGAGCCTACTGAGGAACTCAGTATGCAATCCAATTTCACTAACGCAACGTAATTTCATGCACAACACATCAATACATTTCGTGTACAGCACGTCAACATAGCTGGTGTAGATACATGTTGTGCAAAGATGAGCGGAGACGCGCCTTGAGCTCCGAGTTATACGAACGGCTCAAATGAGATCAGAATTACATGGGCCCCACAATGATGTATTTATTATATCCATACCATTTATCCATTTTTCATGATCATTTTCGAGCATTTGAAAAAAATGAATAATATCTAAAGCTGAAATGGACCACACTGAAAATAGCAGCGAGGATAATGATTTTCACCGTTAAAAAATTCATAGGGCCCACCATAACATTTATTTTCCATCTAATCTGTTAATAAGGTTAAAAATACATGGATGAAGAGGAAAAACAAATTTCATATTAATCCGAAACTTCCGTGATCTCCAATAGGGTTTCAATGGTAAACGTTCAATCCCCCATTGTTTTTTGTAGTGTAGTCCAACTGATCTTTAGATCTATTTTATTTTTCGGCTTAAGCCTTAAGACGAACTTTACAAATGGATAAATGGTTTGGATATAACACATACCTCATAGTTTGACCCACAGACCCAACCCGATCCGAACTGTACCCAACCCGATCCGACTCAGTTTCCCTGATCGAGTCGGACTAAATTCGGGTCAGGCCAACTGTGCATCGGATTGGTTCGAGTCAAATGTCCTGGACTCGGTCCCGAATCGGATCGAGTTCGGGTTAGCCCATGTAGATTTCGAACCAAATTGAGTTGGACCCAATTCGATCCGACTCGATCCAATGCCCAGCTCGAGTGGCACTCATGTCCAACGAGATGAGGAAGAAGTCGAGTGATGAGGTCTCTTAGGCAAAAGGGCTACTCACTAAAGGGGGTTAGAGACATGGGTGATCCGTGGAGTGATCTCGGTCAAACAAGAACAAAAAGTATAAATTAAAGTCAAAGGCAAAGGATGGATGCTTCTATTACAATATTAAGGGGCACTCTAAGAGAAATTGTCAGAAATGGAAAACAAAAGCAATGAAAAGGGAACACAAGTGAATCAACAAGTGTAGAAGAAGAGAACTCAGAAGGAGACATCCTATCAGTCTCTTCAGGTGTAAGCAATTTGTCTCTTAGACATTTGGATTATAGAGTCAAGATATTCGTATCACATGTGACCAAATAGGACTTGGTTTGATTCCTACAAGTCCTATGAGGGTGGAAGCGCTCTGATAAGAAATGATACACCATACAAGGTCATTGGAATAGTGATTATCAAGGTAAGGATGTTTGACAGAGTCATTCAAACTCTTGGTGATGTCAAGCATGTCCTAGATCTGAAGAAAATTTTAATATCCTTGGGAGTTTAGATACGCACGGTTGCCTGATCAAGGCTATCAGTCTCATCCAACCTCTATGCCCAATCATCAAGTCCATCCCAGCCTGCCGATGTGGACATTATATGTTGATGGCCCATCCAACTATAAAGCCAGTGGGGCCGGGATAGTCTTAGAGACTCCATATCGCGTATGTGTTCAGTATGCCTTAAGATTTGGATTCTAAGCCTTCAACAATGTAGCAAATAAAAAGCTCTGCTCGCTGGACTTAGGTTGGTGGCTGCCATGGGAGCCTAACATCTTGAAGTTTTTAGCGATTCACAACTGGTCGTTAATTAAATAGCCGACAAATATCAAGCCAAAAAGGAATGCATGAAAGCATATCTACTAAAGGTTAAATAACTAATCGGCGGGTTCCAGAAATGCAGCATCGGCTTCATCCCCTGAGTAGAGAACTCCAAAGTTGATATACTAGTAAAACTGGCCAGCGCGGGCGAAGATGATATCCCAAGGTCAACTCCAATTGAATTCCTTACCAAACCGAGCATCAACGAATCTGACCTTGCCTTGGCTCTCCTAATAAGCTCGAAGCCAACGTGGATGGATCCGATTATTGATTTCCTCAAGGAAGATAAGCTACTCAAAGATTGCTTGGAAGCACACAGGTTATGAACTAGGGTAGCTTGTTACACCATGGTCAACAATATCTTATACAAAAAAGGTTCTTTCTCCCCTATCTTAGATGTCTCCGACCGGATGAAGCCGAGTATGTCCTAAGGGAAATCCATGAAGGTATTTGTGGGAACCATTTTGGTGGACGAGCCTTTCTCACAAGGTCATCCGACATGGGTATTATTGGCCAACCATCCAGGCTGATGCTCGATAGTATACTCAAAAATGTGACAAATGCTAACGCTTTGCAAACATACCTCGGCAACCACCTGAAGAGTTGACTCCCATGGTCGGGCCATGACCGTTCGCTAAATGGGGAATCAACATCATCGGTCCCCTACCAAATGGCAAAGGCCAGACCAAGTTTGTCATAATTGCGGTCGACTATTTTACGAAGTGGGTTAAAGTTGAGCCTTTGGCAAAGATTATCGAGCAAAAGATAACAGATTTTTTCTGGAAGGACATTGTATGTAGGTTTGGAATCTCTCGCACAATTATTTTTGATAACGGAAAGCAGTTTGACAACAAACAATTCCGAGGAATGTGCGAAAACCTCGGGATTCAGAATGCTTACTCCTCACCACGACATCCGCAGGCTAATGAATAGGTCGAGGCGGTCAACAAGATCACCAAACATCATCTCCGGACCATGCTCAAGAAAGCCAAAGGAGCATGGGCAGAGGAACTCCCCAACGTTCTCTGGGCGTACCAAACTATAGCCCGGATGACCACTAGGGAAACCCCTTTTTCCTTAGCCTTCAGAGTTGAAGCCGTCACTCTAGTTGAAATTGGGCTCCCAATTGCTCGGACCAAATCCTATGATGAACAACAAAATTCCAAGCTAATTACACTGGATCTCAACCTTCTCAAGGAAAGAAGAGAACAAGCTCGAATCAGGACTGTAATTTGACAACAATAATTAGCTCATTTCTACAATGTCAGAGTAAAAGTTAGGAGGTTCCGAGCTAGGGATTTAGTTCTTCGAAGAACCTTCCAAAACATTAAAGAACTTGGATAAGGAACCTTGGGCCCTAATTGGGAAGGACCCTATGTGGTAACAAGTACAAGTCGACCTGGATTGTATGTTGAGGGTCAAATATTGCATATTAGACCACAGTTATTACTTGATTTTTTGAACATGATACTATTTAACGCCCCATTTTAATCGTGTTTGTGTTGCAAGGTGAATTTAGGAGCCTGGACTAAAAAAGGGTAATAAAAGTATGGATTTAACACTTTGAAGTCACCAAGGCAAGGGATGGACCCCAGAGGACCAAGATTGAAGAATTTACATGCCAGAAATCCTAGAAAATTACGCCACTCATGTTAAACGGGCCTGAAAATCGTCCAGAATGCATGATCACAAGGTTCCCACTATCTGTTTAGCTCAAAACTTTATATATGTCTGAGGATCATAAATTAACCATACACGTCAAATTTCACCCATTGGATCCTTGTGTAAGTGTCCCAACGGACAGATCAGACCCTTAAATCCTGATTTGGGGCCCGCCTTATATATAGATATGCTTTAATTTTAGTCTCAATCTCTTAAAGTATATGTAAAATATGTTGGATGGAGCAGATCACTCGAATACATCACTGTGGGACCCACACATGCGACGTGTGTGCATAGTAGGTACAAGACCTGCCGCCCACCAAAACCATCCAAGTCGGTCAGCGTTGCGCTGACTTACGAAATCTTAAAAAAAAAACCAAGGCACAACAACGTCATCCATGCAGCCGTCTGGTTTTTTATTGTGGGCCCCACCTATCATGTATTTTGACGATTTGGACCGTCCATTGCGTCCAGATGGGGGCCATGACCCTCGTCTAGGTGGAATTTTGGCCCCATACACGTGTATGGACATGGATCGTCGAAAAATGCAAGATTAATGGTGAGCTCATTCCCAACTGATCTTTCGCCAGGAGTTCAATGAACGGAGTGGATTTTTCTTACAGAATTGATTAAGGGCCCATCGAGCATCATAGCGTACTCTGTTTATGCAGCCCCTCCGTCCGGAAATTTTAAAAATTTGGGGGAGTTGTGGGCCACTGTTTTTGATCTTTTTGATGATTTGGACTGTCTACATGCTGCAACAGGTGGCCATAACCCTGTCCAAGAAGTCAGTTTCGAGAGATGTGGAAGAACAGCCTCCCAAAGCCACCCTAAACGCAGTTGTGTTGCGGGTTTTTGCGCAGAACAAAGATACGCACTGCGTAACTTTCACGCACGTTGCTGTATGATTTCTTCACACCGACGCAAGCCCAGTTGACCCTCTTTGCTCACTATAAAAGGAGGAGAAAGAGAGAGATCCGGGATCTCAATCTTTTGGATGTGGAGAGAGAGAGAGAGAGAAACCTTGGACGATGACATCCATCTTCCTTCTTCTTCTTGGTTTTTCTTCCCTTTTTCTTTATTGTTTTATTTCGATCTTTTCTTAAGATTTCTTTAGCCTGATCATGTCAGGCTAAGCCTCTTAGCTAGGGTTAAGAGGTGAAGCTTGTAGCGTGATAGGAGACTTTTTGTTTATGCCTTTTGATTACTGAATTAAATTTGATTCTAGTTTGATTATAAGGAATTACTTTACTTTTAATGGTTTGTTGTGACTTAAATTACCACAGATCTGCGATAGCTTTGAGTATTTCTTTTTCATTATTTTGATTATGAAGTTAGGAAGCCCAGTTGTTCACCATTGCCCCTTGGACATGGTTGGATGATGGAATCCTTCCTAACATTCATACACCTCTCAGATTGGTTGCGGATTGGCTTAATTCTGTTGTTTACTTTGTCTCATGGGCATGGTTTTGTGATTAAATCTATTCTAATTTATATCATTCTTATCTCCTGAAAACTACATCAAAGGAAGTTCAGAATTGATTTATAATGTTATATACTTTAACTGGATGAAGATGGGACTCTAAATCTAGTTTTGTTCATAAATTAAGCAGAAATCTCCCTGATCTCTACAAGTGGATCCTTGGCACCCTAGTTTCCCACCTATGAATTTTACAAGTTTTAGATTAATAATTCATCATTATTCTCTTAATTTTTCCTAATTTAGATTACATCTTATTCTAGTTCTAGTTCAAGTTACTTTCATATTACGTACAAGGTTCATTCCCTGTGGATTTGACCTCGGTCTTATCAAGATTATTACTACATCGCAACCCTATACTTGGGGTGTGAATATCATACCGCCTTGAAGATCTCGAAGGTCAGCTCCTAACTCACTCGTGGAATGTTGAACACCTCAAGATTTATCATTCCTAGAGAACCGACCTATCTCAACTGCATAGTTTATCGTGTACTAGTCGCGTTTAAGTTAGTGCAATAAAATCCTACAGTTTGTTTCCTATTTCCATGACGATAAGTGGTCATCTACTAAGAATCTACAGAAGGCTCCCCATGATGTTTGGGGAGAACAACCTCTACTATTGCACTAATCCTTCAAGAAAAGGTCGGGTCCTACACTACTAGCATTCACATGCCTAATAAGTAGAAAGCTACCAAGGGTTCTCCTCACTACGAGGATTAAACAACCCTGATCGATTGGTCGGCTCTTGAAAGAAGGGGCAGACCTTCGATGACTCTTATAGCTGAGGTTTCGACTGATCGACCAATCATTCGAAATCCAACTAGTCAAGATCCGACCTCCCTACTTGGACAAAATTCAGCATACAAACATTGTGCTAATAAAAAAGTCTGAATTGTATTAATGAAGCCCCAAGGGGCACACTACATCAAAATTTAAAAAATAAAAATAAAAAGGCAATAAACGAGCTAGTGCTTAAGCTTCAAGGGGCTGCTCATAGTGCGTATCCTCGGCTGAGGCCTCAGACTCAGAGCTAGCATCCTCAAAAGCCGATAGGTCTAAATCAGGATACATCCCCTTGACCTCTTTAAGGCTCTCTATGAACATTGTACTGTATAAAGCATCCCGATCTTCTAATTACTCCTTAGAAGATTTGAACTCTTTGACGGCTGCAGCCCGAGCCGAGGAAACAGCGACCTGAGCCTCCGCACGAGCCTCTTCAATCCTCTCATCCATGGAGCGCTGAAGCCCGACCATATCAGCCTTCCATTGAGTATCCCTTTCAGTTATAAGCTGCTTGGCTATCTCTAGCTCGACCGTCAATTTTTCATCTTGAGCCTTCAAGGCAGAGTGAACTTGCTCGGCTACCAAATGAGACTCCTCAGCCTGGGTATGGAGTTGTTCGACTTTAACTCCTTTCTGCAAAAGCTTGTTCTCGGTCTCCCTCACCTCCATCCGCAAGTGCATGATATCGCGATGTACCTTTAGCAGGTAAGGGGTAAACCGCCTAAGGAGCAAAGGAAAAAGTCAGGAGTAAGTCGAAAGAGAAAAAGCCACCAGTACTTAGAAGATTAACTCACCTTGAAAAAGCTCCTCGCCACTGACATGAGGATCGAGTCTGGAGAGGAGTCCAGCACAGCGAGGAATTTAGAACTGGGTATATGCCACTCTACCCAAGGCAAGAGATCCATTATGATCCCTCGCGTAGTCCTAGAAGGATGTTATCCCTCCTCCACCTGAGGCATGGAGGGTCCAGTGATAGGCTTGGCGACGCCCGAGGCCTCAACAGGACGAACCTCCTTCGACGAGGTCATCCCAGAAGGACGAGCCTCTTTAAGAGAGGTCGTCTCGATCGTCGCCTCAACAACAGCATGGACAAACTCTGAGACTATCACCTTTGAAAGTGGCCTTGTTTGTCAATATACATGAGTGTTGAATCTGTTAGTCCAAGTGAGACTAGTGAGACCTTAGATGAAAACATCAAGACTAAGACTCTACAAAGATGAAGGCCACGATCAATCTTAAACTGGTAAACTATAGCCTCATTAACCCACAACAAACCCTAACAGGTATATGCCCCCATATAATCCCAACTTACCCTAAAAATGAATTGTTTCAAAAAACATCTTCTGGTCAAGGTGGAATAAAAATGCACAATGAGTATAAATGGAAGAAAGAAACAAAATTGGAAAATCACAAGTCCTTGTCGAGTACATCGAACTACAATCGAGGGTCTCTTTTATAACATCAAACATCGTTCGATGGCAACAAACACACGCCCATTCTATCCAGCAATAAAATGAAAGTATGTTGGAATCATCGATTACATCGACCACTGTTCGATATCATCGAAACCCATCGAATGGCCTTAGATTACTTCAACCTTGGACCTCTTCCAAAAAGTCAGAAGATACTCTAAGTGTTCCTTGATGACATCGAACCCTTCTCAATGGCATCGAGAGTAAGTTATCGATGGCATTGAAATTAACTCTAGTTTGTCCAGTAAGTTTTCAAAGAAAAAAACTTATTTTTTTCAATCTCATCGAAGACCGTTTGTTGACATTGAAGTTCAAATCTCGATGGGCCGAAGGTCTATTTGATGGGATTGAACAAGGGACAAAACTGTCCAACAACCTTTGTGTATTTTACAAAAGAAATCTTGATGGCATCAAGTCATCCCTCGATGGAATTGAAGTGTACGTCGATTACATCGAAAGATGCTCGATGAAAAATGAACAACATCTATCCTACACCCAAATGAAAATCTTGTGTATAGAGTCGATGCAATCGAAGATGGTTCGATGACGTCGAAATTTAAATTTTGATGACAGTGAACACCGTTCGATGACATCTACAATGTCAGATTTCTGCCCTTTTTTTTACTGTTAGGATTTCAACTCTATAAATACACTAATGTTGCTCTTTGTAAAATGTGTTAGAATCTAAGAGGGTTTGAGCCTGTTACTTCAAGATCTACATACCTTCTTCCTCACTCTCTTTTTCCTATTAGAGTTCATCATTCAATCCTTGGTACAAGAACTAACTCATCATCTTCTTTACTTGGATTGAATAATGAACTCTAGCATTCACTAAGTTGCCAACCAACTAATCGTAAGTGATGGAACTCTTGAACGCATAGCTCATGGGAACCTTCTTTATGCATTTAAATCATATCATTTAATTAGAGAAGAATAAAATTCTAAACCTCACAACCTCTGAGCATTGATCGAAAGATTCAGAAGCAGTTGCGTTTCAAGGGAGCTGAAGACTCTTCATCATCATTGAAGGTCTTTACATTGTGCGAGAATGAGACTCACTCACTTACTTGTAAGTACTAAGAGTCTACTGTGTTTGAAGCCCTTTCCTTGTATAGGATTGAGTTCAAAGTTTGAGTGTCAAAACTCGCCAAGTCCTAGTTATAAGCCTCCGACGGGAGAATACGTTGTGTCCTTATGTAGGACGTATGTCTATATGTAGGACTTGTTGCCTTGCATAGGCATGGGATGTCGTGTGTAGGCTCTTAAGTTGTGTCCTTATGTAAGACTTGTTGCCTTGTTTAAGCACTTAGGGGAATCTTGTGTAGGCCTCCTAGTTAACCTTGTGTAGGTTATAAAGGTTCATGGTTAACCTGATTTAAAACTATTGGATAGTGAAATCCGGTACACTCTAGGAGAGAGTGCATCTGCCGGGAGTGGAGTAGGCAAGTAGCCAAACCATTATACATGACTATGTTTGGTATTGCTTTGAGTACATTTATTTAGTTATGCTTATGTTTATCATATGATCATTATGATGCATGATTTAGTTAATGTATAAGTGTTGTTAGAAATCACATCCCACACATCATCACAGACACTATCCTATAGGCTTGCTCCTTATTTATAAATCTTGTGAAAGCCTTTGTGAATTGGACCCTCTATTGGCTTGGAAGCCTTAGAGTTAGTTTATCTTATCCTTTTATTTAAAAGTTAGGCATTGTTTGTACTTATTAGAAAATTATTATTAAAAAGTCTTATTCACCCCCTACTAGGACATTTGGTCATACTTCATACTTCAGTATGAGCGGTTCCACCACAATTTCAACCTCATCCTCAACCTCTACAATCATAGAGGCCGAGGGACCGACCTTCCCTTGGCTCTTGGAGGTCGCCTTCATTTTGGTCTTCGATTAGGCCTTCTTCGGCGCCGAAGCTAATTCCCCAAGGAGGGGAGCTTTACGCTTTGAAGCAGGCTTGATGGGGGGCCGAGCTTCATGCATTTCTGCGAAAATTAGAACAAGAAAGAAGTTAACAAATCTTCTAAGTACCAAGGTCATCTAGAAGTTATACATGTTAGCTCAGAATCGAGGCCCGACTTAAGTAAAAGCTTAGGTTGGAGGAGCTTTCTCCGTGATTTTCCCTCGACGCTCAACGACCTTGCCCCTGCAATCCGAGCATGAGATTCAGCTCTGAGCTCGGGATGAGACTTGGAAAAATCTGTAAAAAGACGAGGGATCATGCTTGAACAGATCAGAACATCGAAGCCTACCGAGCTAAGAACAAAAAAAAAAGAAGAAGTTTTTTAAGTTCGGGCAACACCGACTTGGTACAGTGAATGCAGTAGGGACCCAAGCACAGCTCGGGATTGGTCCTGGTACTTCTCAACTCCTTGAAGCCCAGAACCATCAGTTCTTCCAATTTTTGTTCGAGGTCGGGACGTCCGCTATCATGCCCTTTATAGTCCCCTCCGAGAAGAAAATAGTACCAACCATCGTGGAGAGGATTGATCTTCACTTGGTACAAGTTAAGGAACTCCTCTATAATGAGTTTAGGCTGGTCAAGCTCGGACCAGAGGACATAGCAGCTGACCAATGCCCTCCATGCATTTGGAATCAACTCCCCCGAAGCCATCTTCAGGTGTGCAAGCACCCGTCTCACAATTCTCTGAAGAGGAAGTCTTAGGCTGCACTGGAGAGCGACCTGGAAGATAGCTACCTCTCCCTCGGGAGGATTGTTCGGAAGTTCGCCCGGTGCGGGAGCTTGGAGAATCACATAATCTGGTATATGGTACCCTGTCTTGATCCTCACTAGGTCGGCTTCCTAATGATTGATTCCATGGGGCCTCTGTCTGCTTCCTCGTCCCCATCATTTGAAGATCCGACCAATCCTTCCTTGTCGAATTGGTCTTCCATGGACTTCGCTGGATGCTATGCCGGGGAAAACTGCAACACTTGTGATGTTTGCGACGTTCGAAAGTAAAAAACGCTCATCACCATCAGCAGGGATGGCGGGTTAGACATTGGACGGAGTTAACTCGTCCCACTATTAATGCCGAAGGCCCCCTCCCAAGAACTTGGCATTTTTGGCATGTTAGCAGGCCCAAAAATGCTCAAAATGATCAAAATAAAATAAAGAAGTAGGAAATGGAGGGAGTGTTATGGAATGCGGAGTGAAAGTGCCCTTGTTTGCCAATTAATGTGAAGGTTGAGTCATTCAGTTCAGTGAACCCCATATGAAAGAACTATAAGATGCAGACTCAACAAAGTGGATGAATCAAGATCTTTAAAGGTAAATTAAACCTCACATCCCATAACCAAAACACCTTAGGTATATAATCCTCATTAAAACATTCTAATCTATCTCATAAACAACAAGGAAATCATGTTTTATATATTAGAGAAAACTAAGTTGGAATATCATAAGAAAAATCTTTCAAGTTTTCTGCTTACTTTGAGTCACTGAACATGTCTTGATGACATCGATCATACATGTTCGATGACATCGAATAAGAGTCTTCAGATGTCTAGCAACCACATACATTCTGGACCAAAATCTCGAGTCATCAAACATGTTTCGATGACATCGAACATGCATGTTCGATGACATCGAAGAAACACCCTTAAACATCCAGCAACCAAAATGAAACAAGTCTCAAATCATCAAACATGTCTTGATGACAACGAAGGCTCAACTTCGATGTCATCGAATTTGTTTCGATGACATTGAGAATTGAGAGACTTATGTCCAGTAAGCTCAGGTTGAAAAATCACTTAAAAGATTCAATGACTCGAATAACATTCAATGACATCGAAATTCAAATATTGATGATATCGAATGTATGATCGATGACATTGAATATGGACTATGCTTGATCAGAGAGTTTTAAAGAAAATCAACTAGACTCCTCGATTTCATCGACCTTCATTCGATGACATCGAATAATGATAAGGGAGTGTCCAACAAGCTTTAGACATTTTCAGTGAAAAACCCGGTGTCATCGAATTGTCACTCGATGACGTCGAATGTAGACAGATCTGCCTGTTTTTTTACCGTTAGGATTTTTGCCTTTATATTCAGAAGCTTGGTTTCTAGGTTTGGATTAAGAAAAAGAGTGAGCTCTAAGAGAGTAATTGTTACCTACCATCATAAATCCTTTTCCTTATGGAAGTTCATCCTTCAACCCTTTCTTAAATGCAATTGTTGAAGAATCAACAGATTTAATTGGAGAATGAATTTCATCATTCAAGGATCCTCTAACAACTCACTTAATCGCAAATCATTGTGCTGGAATCTCTTAAATGCATAATACCCTGGGATCTCTCTGTCGTCTAAATACCAACATTCATTAGAGTAGATCCCTCTAAATACCTTGACCCAACTCCGACGACTTGCATTAAGAGCATCTACAGTTGTTGCGGTTCAAGGGAGCTGAAGATTCTTCGCCATCAAGGGAGATTATCTTCATCATGTGCTAGAAATAGGGCTCACCTACTTACAAGTAAGTCATTAGAGTTCATAGAATCTGAAGACTCTTTCATTATGTAGGATTGGTTTTCATGTTGAAACTCACAAACTTGTCAAGACCTTTTTACAGACCTCCGTTGGGAGAATATGTATCGAGTTCGTGTATAGGATTTATAGTGCCTTGTGTAGGCATATATGATTGCCTTAGGTAGGTCATTCCTTGTATAGGATATATTTGTCTTGTGTAGGCAGTACCTTGTGTAGGTTGTGAAGGTTTATGGTTAACCTGATTTAAAACCACTGGATAGTATAATCCGACACACTCTAGGGTGGAGTGCATATGCCGTGAGTAGAGTAGGCATATAATCGAACCACTATACATCATTGTATTTACGATGATTCTTGCATATTTGGATTGATTGATTGATATGCTTAAATATGCATCATTTATGTTTTGCTGAACTTAGATCTCGTAAATGCTTTAGAATATGAATGTGAATGATTCTTTGATAATCTTACTCAACTAATCTTGAATTGGTAGACATTATAAGATAGTAAGATTAAAATTTTAAAAAGTCCTATTCACCCCCTCTAGGACACTTTGACCAATTCCATACTTCTACTATAGTGGTTCTACCACAATTTCACAGAGCTCACCGGACTGTAGCAAAACCGATGCCCTATGATCGCTGGAAATTGACTTTGCGAAAGCAACCGCACGCCGAAAGCAGGAAATGCACAAAGGAGAAAGAAGGGCAAATGAGACGGCTCCTTTTATTAGGGTTTCCCTTATATAGGGAAGACACGTGGATGAGCATTAATGCCCTCATTAATACGTGGCCATACAAACGCCCCTTCAACTACCCTATCTCAACACGTGCCGCGACCCTGCTCGCAGTCCAACTCTATTATTGAGAAATGACTACGTGTCTCTTCTTCATTGGTCTAATACTGAAATGGCGGCTTGACAAGTCAAGTGGCCTTGAGCCACAACACACCACATCGACTATGCCGTACATGATTATTGACATACCCCAACTCTCGTGCTAGCCGCCATACACAACATTTATGATTGAATAGTCCAACCTAGGAACATTCGACCTGCTTTCCAAGTCCATGCTACCGACTCGAAAGTAGGGGGATTTATTGTTATGGAAAAAAATGGGCCGATCAGTAATAGAAGGCAGAGCCGGCAACCAGCACGATCCAATGGGGATGTATACTTAAAGTCATAGGTCGACACATTATAGGTTAGCACGACCCTTAACGGAATCTCCTGAGGAATAGCTTAGCGGAGCTACCAAGCCCCGCGAAAGCGAAGAAGCTAAAGGCTACTGAAGTTAGTAATCACAAGGACATCACAAGTATGCTTTGTCGGTTTTATCATCGGAACTACGCTGACTATCTAATAGCTCGTCTAGCGTATCTCTGAGGCACCGTTACCTCTATTGTCCGACCCTATCTATAGGTCGGACGAGGTTACTAATTGACATCCAACCTTATCCAAGGTAACGACCTGAAATTCTCTCTGAGGATCCCAGGGGGATAAGTTCAGAATCCCAAGGATCTCAGGAAAATCTCCGACACATTAGGAGTTCTAATTCGACTACGATGCGTACCTATCTAACAGAAATGATTGCTCGATGGTGTGATCTTCCCTCTATTATAAATAGGGAAAACCACCAATGGTGAAAGGTATGCAGAATCTCTCACTCAAAACCCCTCAATACTATAATACCTAGATTCCTAGCCTGACTTTGGCATCGGAGGGTCCCCTGCTCTAACCAGGGTCTCTTTTGTCTTCTTCCTGTGTAGGTACTTGTAGGTCTAAAGACGGTGGACCGGATTTTTGCATTAACACCACTCATTTGGAGGCCGTGGGCCCACTGTGGACCCCAACACATAGTTGAGACACCTCTGGAGCCGTCCACCTGTTTGATCAAGGGAGCGGCCATGGGCACTTATGTTGGCCACCCAACCTGTTGAGAAGATTACACAGACCTGGATGGAGGGAAACCACAATGTCCCAACCTCCGTGGGCCCCACATGTGGGGAGTCCACACTGTCCATCTGCTGTATATGCCCAGGGGGGCCTGACCGTTGAAACCTTACTGGGCGCACCATGATTTTATTTGACATCCAACCTGTTCAAGGTCCCGTAGACCTTTATGATGAGATAACACAAATGGCACCTTGCTACACAGATTTTGTGGGCCCCACCTGTACAAGCAGTGGGATAATGACACCATCATGGAAACCTCCATGAGCTACTAGGATGTTTGTGTTCTGACCAAACTGCCCATCTATTTGGGCCAACTTCTTTCGTTGGCCACTGATCAGTGGGACCTACATGCTGGCTACATGGAATCCATACAGTCCATCCTTTTTCCAACCCCTTTTAGTGCAGCAGATCCAAATCTCAGATGGGACGCACCACAGGAACTAGTGGGAATTGACGTCCACTGTTGAAACCTTTGTGGGCGCACTGTGATTTTTATTTACCGCCCAACCTGGGCAGGTGGGGCCAATTTGGAATCCCACCATGATGTACGTGTCTTACCCAGATGGGCCCAACCAATCTGACCATGAAAATGGGCCACGAGACCTGGTGGGCCTGTAAAAAATGAAACAGATCCGAGGCTCAAGTGAAATGCACTAGGGGGCTGGCCCACCATGATTTTGAATTTCCATTCATTTGGAGGCTGTGGGTTCACTGTGGACCCCCAACACGTAGTTGAGACACCTGCAGAGCCGTCCACCTGTTTGATCAAAGGAGCGGCCATGGGCACTTGTGGGATGACCGGAAATGCAACACTTCCAGATTTTAGGTGGAATACACTGCCGGACAGCGCTACCATCCAATGTGTTTTCCCACGCTGTGGGCCCACTGTCGGGTCCCACAATTATGTATCTGTCTATCCACGCTGTCTATCCATTTTCTCAGATCATTTTAAGTTTGGGGCCCAGTTTTGAAGTGAACCACAACAGGAAACAGTGGTGAATGTAAGCTTACCTTAAAAACTTCCTGAGGCGCACCATAATGATTATTTGCGAATTGCGATCCAAGGCCTGCTGCCCAACCAAATTGCGAATTGCGATCCAAGACCATGGTGGTGGGTCGCCTCCCAACCCATGTATGACCCCCGCAAGACATAGGAGAGGTGAAAACATAATTATCAGCTTGATCCTAAAGCTCCAGCAGACTCCATTATAAGAAACAGTGGTAAATGAATATCCACCGTTGAAAGCTTCTGATCCAAAGATTGGTGAGCCCCACCAATCCAAAATGTGGGGATTGAAGACCACGGTTTCAAAACCTATTAGGGCCCGCAGCTGCAGCACATGTGAGGGCCCACCATGTTGTCTTGGACCACCCCACCCCAAATGAGGTAGATCCCACATCCTAGTGATTTAATGCCTAGATGCATATATTCTACTTAGCCTGAATACCTGTTTTTCCAGCTCTTGATGGACGCAGATTGCCTACTGACACAGTCGATCAGTAGCTAATGACGGTGCTATGTGGGCCTACCATTATGTGTTTTATACACTCCGTTCATTAATTGTTTTCAAATCATTTTATGGCCAAAAGCCAAAATTGAGGACGATCTAAATCTCATATGAATCACACCACAGAAAACAGTGGTGATTGAACACCAACCATTAAAAAGGTTCTTGGGGGCCATGAAAGTTTTGGTTGAAGCTGATATTTGTGTTTTCCCTTCATCCTGGTCTCTGTGACCTAATCAACAGGTTGGATGGAAAATAAACATTACAGTGGGCCTTAGGAAGTTTTTAATTCTGAGCATTCAATCACCACTGTTTTCCTGTGGTGTGGTTAACTTGAGTTTTAGATCTGTCTCATTTTTAGGCTCATGCCCTAAAATGATATGGAAAAATAGATGAATGGTATAGATAAAACACATATATCATGTTGGGTCCCATGGAGTACTGTCCAGTAGCCACCTCACTACTTACAGTGTCAGTAGGCAATCGGCATCCCTTGAGTGAACTCCTGCCTTTGAAAACGCCCAAGGCCCACCCTGATTTGTGACTTATGAGGAGCTGCACTGGACAGTGGGGTCCACCATGATGTATATGGTTATCAGGTGGTCCACCGGACAGTGAGGTCCACCATGATGTACATCATGGGTTTGCTCACACGGCTTATCCGTGGGTTCACGGCAGAACCCACTGTGTTGTATGTGTTTTATACACACGTCCTGCTGTCTTGACAGTTTTTTTAGGGCCATGATGTATATGTTTTATCCAAGCCGTTCACCTGAGAGGCCCACCATGATCTATTGTATATTCACTATTAGAGCATGGGTCCGACAATCCTGGCAAACCTGAGGGTCAAGTGGACCGCAACACCTGAGGTTTATGGTTGGGTGGACGTCCACCTTTGTAGCCTTTCTTAGGTCCACCGGGCTGTTTGTAGAGGGCCCACAGAGCATGCACAGGTACGCTGTCCACACATCATGTGTCTCAAGCAGTGGGGTCCACCATGATGTATGTATTTGATGGCCAGGTCCCCCATCTGTTTTACCCGAACATTTTAGTGCATGAGCCCAATGAGGGGCATATTTCAGTCTCAAGTGGGCCATGCCACATGAACAGTTCACACTGCTAGTGGAGTCTTTAAGGCCCAATGTGATTCCTTATTTGAGCTTGTACATGAGGCATGCTTAGTTTTGACATGGGCCACTGACTTAGGCCTTGACTTGGGCAATCTTTAGGGTCCACCTTAATGCCCTTGTGGGAATCTACCATGATGATTTGAAGACTTCATATATAGCTCCATGCTTATGCACCGTTAAGATTGTAGTTAGGTCCGTTTGTTGAGTGGGCCCATTAGACTTGGTTCCCAAATGAGCCTTGCCTCTTGGGTTAATGCCTCGACTATCATGTGAATGGACAATAGAGTAGAGCGAGGAATATCATCCGATCTCATCCAAATTTGGAAAAATCCAGCGCAGGATGAAGCTTCGGTCAAGAAAACATATCCTTTCAAATCCAACAACCTACTGCCTTCTCTAACTGCGAACTCGATCAGATGTCATTTCCAAATCCCAAGTGTAGGACGATGGAAGAAGAGCAAGACGCTTTCCCATCTTCTCAATTTCTGTATGCCATGATCGGAAGAAAGGTTGGTGAGGGTCGTTCTTATACGGTAAGCAATGCAGACTGATGCTCATCTTCAAAGGGGTTTTTCAGCTAGATAGTGGATGCTCTTGGGCGTAGAACATGTTAGTGCACTGATTTATGCCTCCTATTTGTCTACCACGTAATTTCTTGTGTCATGTAGTCGCTCCCATAAAGCAGTGACTCTCTCTCTCTCTCTCTCTCTCTCTCTCTCTCTCTCTGCCACAACCCCCCTCTCTACCTTCTCTCCGTGTTCTGTCGCTAATCCTCTCTCTCGTCTAAGGATGATGGGCCCCTTGAATAGGAACACCCTCGGAGAACCTCATTGAAGACTCGTCTGCCAAAACTGATGTCCTGAACATTTCTGGCATCTTCACAACATAAGGAAAACCAGGCGATATACCTGAATCCCTGGATACCCTATCAACATTTTCCAATCATTGCCTTCAGATATCGATCACTGGCTTATGGATTAGAGTATGTGAGTAGAGATGGGGTCTGGAAAACCGGCGGCATTTTCATCGTTGATGTTTGTGGATCCATCTCAAGATGTTGTCGCCGATGTGTCAATTTCAGGTGAGCATTTTATTTCTTCGATCTACTGCGTCTTAGTGCTTTTAGGGCTTCTGATGATTGAATTGACGTGAAGTTTTGTTTCTAAGGCTTTGATTCTCTCTTTTTTTGGATTTAATGGTGATAGCTTCAATTGAACTCTTCCCTTTTTTTTTTCTTTTTTTTTTTGGGTGTTAGGAAATGCGATTGAACTAAATAGAAGTTGATAGTAGGGCATGAATTTTGGTTGTTTATAACAAGTGAGGGACTCTATGATCCCTTGCCTTATATGTGTTATCCCCCAGAGTATTGAGTTCAGAGTTGTGGACTTGACATTTTGATGATTTTAAAACGTTGGGTTTATTGTCTCACTCATGGTGAAAAGTTCTAAAAAAAAATAATTCCAGAGTGGAAGATCTTATCATTTAATCTTTCTAGTATAAATGTTTGCTATGTGATTTTCTTGATTGTCCATTTAATGACCGTCATTCGAAGGCTTAGCATTGTCCCATTTGGACAATTTTTGTGGTCCAATCAACGGTGATCGACAATATGTTTAACTGAACCATAGGTCTCACTTATATGGGTGCAAGGCCTGATGCCACTAATGATCATTGTGCTGATATATGTTATAACAACCCCAAGTGCAAGGCTGTGATGTCATAATAACTCAATGAAATTGAGGTCGTACCCACAAGGACTTCCAATTGTGTGATTTCTAAAATATGTTAGAACTAGACTTATAACTAAACAAATCAATGGAATTTGATTTTAAAAAGTAATTGTGAAGGAAATTATCAGAGATAAAATATTAGAGTGCCAAGGATCCACTTATAGCTATATCTTAATGTTAATTCATTTGATTCAATTGGATTACTCAACTGGAATCGAAGTCTTATCTTATCCAGCCGGATAATACAGCAGTTAAATCATTATTCATAAACTCAAAACAGATTTAAACTTCAATTGAATTGGTTCCCACATCATGCACCAAAGTATTGATCGCAGAAAATTCAAAGCAACTATCGTGCCCGGAGTTTACGATAGATAAATGAATTTTATAGATCGATCCCTTGAAAAATAGATAATAGACTATTTTTAACTTTCTTAAGCATCCAATATGCCCGAAGTTAACAATGGATCAAGGTAAACTAAAGATAAATTTTTATTCAAACTAATTATCAATGAATTGTTCAACATTTATATCAAAAGCATGAATTAAAGTAAATTAAACATTAAGAAGAAATAGAAGCTTCACCTTTTAGCTCTAACTAGGAGATTAGCCAATCAAAGACATAATTGAAATAAAACTCCAAAAGAAAAACATAAAAACTAACTAGAATCGAAGGACTGGGGAAGAGAGATGACTCCTTGAAGCTCTACAACTCTTTACTCTACTCCTTCAACCCTAATTCGTACCTAAGAAAGCCTAAAACATCCATTTATATAGACTTATTCGCACTGACTTCAAACTGACTCTTAATTTACGCAATCACATGCACTTTCGATTACATCTTGATGGCATCAAACTTTCATCAAAGCTCTATTGATGGCATCAAGTATAAACATGAAAACTGTCCAGCAAAAAAAATTCAAATTCAGAAATTTTCCCAGTGGCATCGAAGCTCCTTTAATGGCATCGAAGACTGTTCGATGGGATCAAAAACTATTTAATAAGATCAAAGTTGACTTTGATGAAATCGAAATTGGCATCGATGGCATCGAAGGACTGAATCTGTAGCTTTTTTTTTTCCCTTAACTTCGAGTCCTCAATTTCTTCCTTTTTTGCTGTGGTTTCCTTGGATCTTTGGCTCTTTATTTCTTCAATATTGACCTTCATAGATCCAATTCTACTTTCAATCATTCTTTTAAGCATTAAATCATCACTTTAAGCATCATTTTCATCTTAGCTCTCCAAATCACCTCACATAGACAAACATGCGTAATTAGATCGATTAAGCACATCTATGCTCATAAAATCAATCATAACAATGGGAAAATATACAATATTTCACACTCAACAATATAATTGCTGATAAAATATTGGTGACCTTTAATTAGTTGAGCAGTCAATTATAGAACATGCATTAATCTCTGTACGGGCATTAGAAATAATTGGTAACTAGCTCTAACCATTGAAAAATTAATTTGTGTGCCTGTGTAAGAATACATGGTTTTGTTATGGCTACATAACGTCAAATCATCATCATCATCCATGCCTTATCTCAAGAAATTAGGGTAAACTACAAGAATCCTATTTGGCTACACAACTTGAAATGTCGATTGTGTTTTCCGGGCAAGTGTTGAAATTAGGTTGTTGTACAATTCTTGTTGGATGCCAAGATCTATGTCTCACAATCTGATATGTTGATGTTTTACAATGCTTGTTGGATTTGACATCCACTAAAAATCGTTATGAGTGGAGAAATTTTTTCATAGAATATTTTGACCTTTTGCCATTTAATGCAAAGTGTCTAATTTGAATGATCTAAACCATTGATATGATTGGGGCTCATTTTTTCAAATTCTGACTATTCATATGACTAACCAATGACTATTAATATAATTAGGCATGCTTACAATGATCTAAATTGGTGATATGATTTAGATTATTTCTAGTGATCCAAACCTATGACATGATTGGGCCATTTCAGTGGGTCCAAATTGTTCATATGATTGGGCTCATATCCAATGATCAAAATGCTTAAGTTGCTTTTAGTGATCCGGACTCACCATATGATTGAGTCTATTTCAGTGATTGAAGGTGATTGATATTGATGTGATAAGTTGATACATATCTTTCATTTGATTGAGTTGGTAAACAGTGGTCAATACTTCTATATTGTAGGGCCCTTATTTAGTGCTATAAATTGTTCAAATGATTGGACTTGTTTTCAATCCAAACCATTCATTTGATTACTTCATTTATGTGATCCAAACCATCTATATAGTTAGTCTTGTTCTCAACAAATCAATTATTGGGTTCCACATCCACAAAAGATCGTTTGTGATCTAAATTGTTCTTATGATTGGGCATGTTTTTAGTCACACAAACCTTTGATATGAGTGCACCTATTCAAGGGGTTAAAATCATTCATAGCTTGTTTGTTTTAAGTGATCTAAACCCCGTCATTTAATTAGATAAAAAAAGCAATTTGTAAACTTAGGCCTCTGTTTATCAAGCCAATGAATTAATGTTTTATACTCTTTATTGAGTTGCACATGCCCACAAATTCGTTATGAGAGGAGGAATCTTGGCCTATCATTGTGCTCATTTTCAACAATCCCTACTAATTATACGATTGACAAGTTTTTGATGATTCAAACTATTAATATGATATAGTCTATTTCCGACAACCTAAATTGTTCATATGCTTTGGCTTGTTTTGTGACACAACTCTTGGTGGATTTGTAATTGTGGTTTCATTCATTGAAAACAATTAAAAACAATTGAGTGCATGAGTCATGCAAAAGGGGCCCATTTTTAATTATACAAACAATTAATATTTCTTGTTCTATTTTTCCTGGTAGAAACCATTCTTGTGGTTGGGTCCTTTTACAGTGACCCAAACCGTTAATCACTCAGCTCTCTTCTAATGGTGCCAACTATTAATAAGAATGTCCCATTTTTGCTAACCAAACCATTTATAAAGATGGGCCTACCTTTTGAAATGCTTGGGCCATTTAAAGTTATCGAATTGGGCTAAACTTCTAAAATGGTTGGTTTTTTTGGACTCATTCAAATCATTCATATTGCTGTATCTTTTTAAGTGTATCAAATCCTCTATACAATTTGGGTCACTTAAGTGATTAACACCCTTCATATTATTGAGGTCATTTTTAGTGATCAAAATCAATTGATATCCTCTCTTTTTTTTTTTCTTTTTCCTTTTTTTTTTTTTTTTTTTTTTTGAAGAGCTAACCAATTGATATCCTAAGGCCCATGTTTCAACAATCCAGGTAACCTTATCTGAACCCTTTACATAATTTGGCTCGTTCTAGTGATATGAACTCTTCTTATTCTTGGTGCCTTTTTTAGTGATCCAAATTAATTGATATGCTAGGGCTCATGTTCAACAATCTAGGCAAATGTTTTGTTGCCAGTGTTCTTCAGATTGACACGCCACTAATGTTAACTATGAATATTATGCTAAGGTCCATGTCTAGTGATTTAAATAGGGGGTGTGATACAAACCTCATCGATCTATCAAGTTCGGGTCAAAATTCTTCTGCCGACTCTGAGCTGTGTGCATCCTCTGCCTAATGATGTCAATGACCTTTGATGTCTACTGCACAAGCTCAGGACCTAGGAGATGCCGCTCTCCAACCTCGGTCCAACAAATCGGAGATCTGTATGGTCTACCATATAATGTCTCAAAAGGAGTCATTCCAATGGTCGCCTGATAGCTGTTGTTGTACTCGAACTTAGCCAATCGCAGGTGCTCGTCCCAACTACCTGATAAATCAATCATGTAAGCCCGAAGCATATCCTCAAGGATCTGATTAACCCTCTTAGTCTACCCATCGGTCTGCAGATAATACGCGGTGCTGAGCTGTAAAACAGACCCCATCGCTGTCTAGAAGCTCCTCCAAAACTGAGATGTGAACCTCGGGTCTCGGTTAGAAATAATCGAAACTGGAATGCCGTGCAGTCTCACAATCTTCTTGATGAATAACCTCGCAAGCCGATCCAAAGTCCAGGTCGCATAAATCGCAAGAAAATGCGCCAACTTCGTCAAACGATCGACGACAACCCAGATGGCGTCATGACTGCACTGAGTCCTCAGCAAACCCATGATAAAATTGGTGGATACGTGCTTCCATTTCCACAACGGAATGCTCAACGGCTGCAAAGGACCTGGGGGTCTTTGATGATCAGCCTTGACACACTGGCACGTGTCACACTCAGCCACAAAACAAGCTATCTAGCACTTCATCCAAGTCTAAAAATATTGATGCCTCATATCACGATACATCATCGTCGAGTGAGGGTGGATAGAGAACCGCGATCGATGTGCCTAGGTCATAAAATCTCTGCGCAACTCAAGAATATCAGAGACACATAATCGGCCTCTAAACGAAGTCTACCATCAGAACCAATCTGCTAATCTGACTGACTCTCAGATACTGCCTCTGCCTAATAACTTTGCACTGACTCATCTCCCTACTGAGCCTCAATCACCCTTGCGACAAGAGAGGGTTGAATCGACAGACTTGATAATTGCACAATAGAAGACTGCAAGCCGATTTCGAAGTCAAATGCTGACACATCCTCAAGCATCTTCCACTCCTGAATCATTATGTGTGCCACCAAGCCTCGTGGCTGAGGGCATACGCCACCACATTCGCCTTGATCGGGTGGTACTGAAGATCAAAATCATAGTCCTTCAAGAGCTCCATCCAATGCCTCTGCATCATGTTCAGCTCGGAATGAGAGAACAGATACTTCAAGCTCTTGTGGTCAGAGAAGAGCTCGAACCTCACCCCATAGAGATAGTGCCTCCACACCTTCAGGGTGAAGACAACTGTTACCAACTCCAAATCATGCATTGGGTAGTTCAGCTCATGGACCTTAAGCTGGCGAGATGCATAAGCTACCAGCTTCCCATGCTGCATCAGGATAGCACCCAAGCCAATTCGCTAGGTATCGGTAAATACAAGAAATCCATTACTCCCAGAGGGAAGAATGAGGACATGAGCAGACGTGAGGTGGTCCTTTAACTCCACAAATGCCTGCTCACAAGCGTCGCTCCAAACGAACTCGGTGCCCTTCCGGGTCAACCTGGTCAACAGGGCTGCAATATGAGAGAATCCCTCAATGAAACGTTGGTAGTAGCCCTCTAAACCAAGGAAACTGTGGATCTTGGACGCATTCGTGGGCTGGCCCCACTGACGCACGACATTAATCTTCAAGTGGTCCACTGTCATGCCCTGCCTCGTCACTACATGACCGAGAAACTTCACCTCCTCTTGCCAGAACTCGCACTTCTCCAACTTCACGTAAAGCTGGTGTGCACCGAGGGTCTTTAAGGTAATCTCTAGATGCCACTCGTGCTCCTCACAGGTCCTCGAATATATCAGAATGTCGTCGATGAACACCACAACAAACTAGTCGAGATACAGATGGAAGACCTCGTTCATCAACTGCATGAATACTACGGGCACATTGGTCAGTCCAAAGGACATGACCTGGAACTCAAATTGACCATAGCGCGTCATGAAGGCTGTCTTCGGGATATCCTCATCTCGGAGTTGAACCTGATGATAACTAGACCGCAAGTCCTTCGAAAAAAACTGTGCCTCCTACAGCTGATCAAACAAATCATTGATCCTCGGTAGTGGGTACTTGTTCTTAATCGTGACCTTGTTGAGCTTACAGTAATCTACACAAAGCCTCAACGAGTCATCCTTCTTCTTCACGAAGAGTACCGACACTCCCCACGGTAAACTGCTTGGACGGATAAAGCCTAGATTGTGCAACTCATCCAATTGCTTCTGTAGTTCCGTCAACTCCAACGATGCTGGGGCCTTCGAAATAAGCATGGTACCAGGCACGAGATTAATCTAGAACTCAGTGTACCGGTGAGGTGGTAACTCCGGAATCTCCTGTAACACATCAAGAAAACCACAAACGACTGGCAGCTGGTTGAAACTCAAAGCAACTGACTCCTCAATGGCACACGACAACAGGCAGGAAAGCTTCTCTCCTCTGGGCTCGATAACAAACTGGAACTCTAGCATGTTGGGTATACAGAACGTGACTGTCCATGCGGAACAGTCCAATATGGCGTGGTACTCGGCAAGCCAATCCATACCCAGGATGACATCAAACTCAGACATCGATAATATGAACAGATCAGCAGACAAAAAGATATCTCTAATCAGAAGAGGTAAGACGAGCAAAATCGGTCTAACACTGTAGTCTTCCCCAAGGACGTTGACACCAACAAACCCTCACGAGTAGACTCCAACGGCAAATCGATCGATCGGCAAAAATCATCAACCATGAAAGAATCCGATGCACTAGAATAAAACAATACATGTTCAATGCAGGTAGAAATAGGGAGAATACCCTCGGCGACCCCTCCTAATGACTGAGGGTCCTGTTAGGCGGCATGAAATCTGCCTTGAGCCTGCTGGGGAGGTGCATGTCCCTTCTGAGGTCTTTGCTGTTGCTGTTGCTGCTGTGACAGCCTGATCTGCTGCTTCTGCTGCTATGGGAGAGGTCCCGGAGGTTGGTGCTGTGGTCAATACGACTGCTGTGGGGGCTGCCGCGAAAGTTGATATGGTGCCCTCGGCTGCTGCTGCTACAGATGGGGACACTCGTACCTACGATGTCCTGTCCTACCGCATCCAAAGTAAGTACCTGGGAACGGTCCCAGAGGTGGTGCTGGGGGTACTCCTGGTGCTTGGAATGCTGGGCAGGTCATGTGTCGCTGCTGTGAACAATGCTACTGCTGATGGGAGCTACTGGAGGGTGCCTTCCTCTTCCGGTCTCCTCTCTGGTCACGGGCCCTCTACAAACTGCCCCAATCTACCTCATAGACCTGGGCCCTTTGTACAATCTGCTCAAACGTCGGAAGCAAGCTGTTCTTAAAACTGCGGGCCTTCAGCCCCTCATAAACGATAACATACGTAGTGAACGTCGATAGCTCGAAGAAACGCACCTCATACTGTGACACAGACATGTCTCCTTGGACCAGAGTCTCAAACTCTAATGCATGCTGCTGTCGAACGTGCTCAGGAAAGAACTTCCGGTCAAACCGGTTTACAAAGTCCTCCCAGGTCTACTCGAAATCAGCCATTATCGCTCAGGTGATTAATGCCACCAGTGTTGAGCCTCGCTCTGGAGAAGAAATATAGCTAATGGGACCCACTGCTGGGTCATACATCTCATAGTGTCAAAAATCTTCTCTACCTCAGAGCGCCATATCTCTGCTGCAGTAGGGTCTGACACACCTAGGAAGTGCGGGGGATCATGCCATCGAAAGTCTCTGAGAAGGGCGCTCGCGTGCTCCTGCTCTGCCTGGGCTAGCATAACAACGGGTCGCCCGCCTTACCCCTGAAGGATAGCGGTCATCATCTACAACATCTGCTGAAGTGTTCTGCAGTCACGGGTGTTGTCGAGGCTGCGCCAGGCTCATACGGGGGAGCGGGAGTTGCTCGGGTCGCTCTCCTAGGCGGCATGTCTTACAGGAAGGAATAAGGGTCTATCAGCCTTGAGAATTCTCGAAGGCATAATCGTTAAGGGTCTATGTCGGAAAATCGCTAAGTTATTCAGACTTGAGACCTATTCATTCTAAGTTCATAGTAGATATGTGATGTGATCCTCAGGTATTCCCAAGTTATGTTTTAATACCAACTTGTCATGCCCCAAAATCAGAAAATGGGCTCACAAAATTTTCAATCGCCGAATCCGACGCCGACAGCCTCCGTAATGCCCCATTCTCGGCTCCCAGCACTCATATGCCAGATTTCGATCCTTGGATCCTACAAGGAGGATTTTTAATATGAATTTTTTATATAATGGAGCATAACCAAGTCACAAAACAACATCACCACATATCCACTATATCAAAAACTTTAAGTACAATGCGGAAAGAGAAATACAAGGTAATCAAAAAGCTCCAAAATAATTTAATGCGCTCCTTCCTCAGTGCTGCTGTTATCCAACACCACTTGCACGCAACGGTCATGCATAAGCTTACAAAAGCTTAGAGGGTGGTGTAAATGCATGTGCAAGGCAATTGCCAATTATGCAGTGTCAGAGTAACGCGGAAATATGCTAGTAAGTCCATGAATACTATCATCCGTACTAAGGCTATGCGATGCATGACATGAATGCTATCGGCCATACCAAGGCCATGCAATGCGGGGCCTACGTAGCCAAATGTCATATGCGAGATGCAACGCAAGCATGCCAGTCCTCATTAAGTACATATATCAGTACAGTTCTCCTTTGGGATATCACCGGGGTCTAGTACACTCCACACTAACCGCCACCTCCCTAGCTACACAGCCCAGCGAGTGGAAGAGACCACACTATCTGCCTGACTAGTAGTCTGCCAAGACCTACCTGGTTCGTTGATAGCAGACCTATTTGCGAGCTAGTCAAACTTAGCCTAGTTTACAATCCCCTCACTCGGGCGGATAAGACCACACTCCCTTCCAACCAACCGCAACATAGTGGGAGAGGCGGCCTACTGGTATTCGGCACTCGTGCACTCGTGTATCCACTCGGTCTAAACGTTGGAGCATTTCCTGGTACCAAAAAGGTTCTGGGACTTTTAACCTATGTGCCCAAGTGGTAGATCCAATATTTTTGTATCCAATCCGACCATCCAAGATATGCCTGTGGAGGCCATGCCCTGATGTCGTTAGGGCATACAATGATCATGTCACACATATGCGAGATGCATGAGTCACACCGTCCAGTCATGCAACAATCTTGCGCGTACTATGCGCTTATATGGGTAACTCTTATCAGTGAGTCCCATAAATAATCTGCTCAATGGCATATGCTATATATAATCACTCACTCCTCATATTAAGCATACATATGATGTGTATGGGCATGAATCATGGAGTTAAACTAAGCATGTTATATGGTGATGAACTATCCTCACAACGAAGATGGGCCTAGATGGCCTACACACAACAAGTATGGGCCTATTAATGGGCCCTAGGGAGAGTTACAATGCGGACATTTAACCAACATTATTCTTACAATGTGGACGTCTAACCATCATTGCTCCTAAGGCATGACCCGCCATAAACATCATTACATACACTACGGTGGAATCACACATTGGAATGGACCTTATATACATCCTATTGGGCCTTAACCCATGGGCCTCAGATACAATAAATGGGCCGCATCACATGGGCCTCATATACATCAAGTGGGCCACACAATGGGCCTTATATACATTGCAATGGGCCATAACCCATTTAGAGATCATTTTAGAGCATTTCCAAAGGAATGAATCGTATCGAAAGATCATCTGGACCATACCACAAATAGTAGTGGAGATAATGATTTTTTTTTCATTGTTATAAAAATTCCAAGGCCCACCATCACGTTTATTTTCCATCTAGTCTATTAGTAAGGTCACAAAGACCTGGTTGGGAGGAAAAAAAAATATCAATTTAATCTAAGACTGCTGTGGTCTAAAAAAAAGGACTTCAATGGTAGGCGTTCATCTATCCACTGTTTTCTATGGTGTGATCCACCAGATAGATTTGCCTCATTTTTAGTCTTAAGCTTAAGACAGATTACCAATTGGATGGACAGTTTGGATGCAACACATACACCAAAGAGGGCTCCTCATGCTGGTGCACACGCCACCAAGGTGGGCTCCAAAGAACCTACTACGTCAATAGTAGCTCTGTGCAGCACACCAGCCAATCCAATCCCTTCACAGGTGGGTCCCATGTGGGGTCCACCATAACGTTTATTTTCCCACCTATCTATTGATAAGGTCACACAGACCCATACAAAGAAAAAAAATTATATTTATCCAAAACATCTAGAACCAAAGAAGTTTCAATGGCAGACGTTCAATCCACCACTGCTTCCTACCGTGTGGACCACCTGAGCTTTTGTATACGGCTGATTTTTGGGGTGCCCCATTGTTTAAAGGGGCCCCATCAAATGCACGGTATTGATGTCCAGCACACATCCAGTGGGGCCTGCGGCTGGGACCCATGGTCCCTGCCCTTTCTAACTAGCAGCGCAGCAGGACGCTGCTGCAGTGTCCTCTAGACGACAGCAGCAGTAGCGCCTGCTGCTTAATATATAAATATATTATTTCAGTTTTTCCATGGTGGGGCCTGCATCAGGAGGATCCACTCTATCCATTGGATTCTATGGCTCATGATAGACCAAATGAGCCCAATATACAGCATGTTTTGGTGTGTAGAAACATCAAAGTGGGCCCTAATGGATTTTAACTATAAGAATCATTATTTCCTATGATACGGCCTGCCAGATATTCGGATTAGCTTCATTTTTCGGCTCAACGCCTAAAATAAGCTGAGAGATAAGATGAATGGTGTGGATTAGATCTATACATCAAGGTGGGGCCTGCATGAGCGGCCCACCCAAAAACTTTGAATCAAGCTGATATTTCTGTTTTTCATAGACAACATCCAAACCCTGCTGGACAGTCTGGACAACAGACATCGAGTAGGTTCTGGGTTGGCCCATCTGGCCATGCTGGGGTCCACCTAATATTTGTATTTTCCCATTATCCAGACCCTCCAAAAGCGGCAGCAAGGTGGCTGCAACGTGGGCCCCGATTGGGTCCACTTAGTGCTCAATATGGATGAAATACATACATCACAAATGGGCCATAAAATCAGGGAGAGAGAGAGATAGAGAGAGAGAGAGCGAATGATGGAGGGACCCCGACACTATGGGCCCTCCCTTCTATGAATTACAATATACGTCAAGTGGGTCCCATTGCATGTGGGCCCACCAAATCAAAATCAATAGTGGAGATTCCTCCTCGACCAAAATGGAAGGTCTAAATGACCCCTTTCAACTAGGAAAGAAAACATCATGATGGGGCCCATGGAGAATGACCCCATCATGGAATAATCATGTGAATCATGGTGGGCCATCGGCTACATATAGGGTCCAAAGTGAGATCCATACCATCAATCGGTAGGCCCCACTTGGCCCATCATTAAAACATGAAATCTAGGCCTACAAAACACCCACCGTTCGATCTTCTTGGTCCGATGAAATGCTAAACTCCTTATATCTCACTTTGATGGAAGATGATGAGAATTGAAGGGCTAGGATGATGGATCTTGGGGTTAGAAGTGGACCACACACAACACACCTTTTTCTCTCCTTGGAAGTGCTTAGACGTCCAACTCTTTTTTCTTGTTACTTGGAAAATGTGTAGAGAAAGAGAGGAAAAGGGTAGTTGTAAGAGAGGTGATAGGTGTGAGTGATGGATGTGAGTGATAGATGTACTTGACTTGATAGTTAACTTATGGTAGGTTGCTTATCTTAGGGAGAAAGAAAGCATGGGTGGTGTACTTGACTAGTGATGGGATGTGTACTTGATTGATTGATTGATTGATGGGATGGGTTGTAGAGATTCTCTTGGGTTCGCAAATGCGCGGCGTTTCTTTGATATAAACGCGGACCTACATCTCCTGGCCTGGGCATCGCATCGGTGTACAAGACCCGATGTTGGAACCGTGGCGACGGCGCGGTCACAATGGTACAAGTCTCGGATTGAGCCAACTCAGACTTACAGGATACGACTCAGGGTCGCGCGCAAATGTCAATTATAGGTCGAGAGTTGCTAAAATTTAACGGGAAGGATCGCGGGAGTCTATGGAACAGTACGAATTAGGATTCAGGCCTTACAATGCCCCTTCGTCGAGGCCTCGAGGGGTGCCAATGGCGGGTCAGGGCCCGCCCCAGAGGACCCTTCCGTCGAGCAGCCAAGGGCAGTAGAGGTGACCATAGGTGAAGGAGCTAAGGTGTCTCAGGGAGCCCTTACAAGCAAACTAGCTCGAGAGGTTTCTCCTTTAGAGATGGCTTCGAGAGAAGTCATCAATTTGGAGTCGTCGCCGGTGAGAGCCAAGGAAGGATAAGTTGAGGCTCCTAGGGTCCCTAGGCGCCCGAAAGTAAAGGTGGGGGAGACGTCGGGTTGTTAGGTTCCTGAGGTGGTGGCATTTGGGTTAGGATCTCCCATATCCCTTGCTCGACACATGGCAGTTCGAGCCCATTGGAATAACCAGAATGTAACCGAGAAGGAGGTCAAGGCGATATTGTCCTTGCGGCCTGATCCCCTCCTAGGCGAGGTAGCGTCAATGTTGATCAAGGTAATGGTGTCGAACTCACCTCCCCTTTTATCACCCCTGGACTTAATATTTTTCTAATAGCTAACTATGGCTGCTCGTTCTTTGCTTTTTTAGGGCGCTACCGGGGTCCTAGTTGCCCGTCGCACGTTTCATGAGATGAGGGGTCGCCTTGAGGAGGCGGGGTGGAGACTCGAGACCACGGGGCCGAGTTTCAAGCCAAGGCTACGGAGCTGGGAGCCACAACAACAGCTAGGGAGGCAGCACATACTGAAGTAATGTCACCAAGTTATGTGGGCCCACCATGATATGTGTTGTATCCACACTGTCCATCCATTTGGAGAGATTATTTTAGAGTACAGGACAAAGAATGAGGTAGATCCAGAGCATTAGTGGACCCATCATAGAAAAATGCAGGGAGAGTGACGCGCACGGTTGAAAACTTCCTAATGTCCACCATGATGTTTATTTGAGATCCAAACTTTTCATAAGTTGACATAAACATGAAAGAAGGGAAAGCACAAATATCAGCTTGATGGAAAACTTTTGTAGCCCTTATAAGTTTTTAATGGGAGCGTCACTCACCCCTGTTTTCTGTGGTGGGGTTCACTGGAGATTTGGATTGGAATCATTCTTTGGATCATGCCCTAAAATGATCTCTCATAATGCATGGTCGGTATGGATACAAAACATACATTATGATGGGCTTGCAGAACTTGGTGACGTCACTTAAGTTGCGAGTCTACTGACACGTTGAGTAGGGATACTCCCTACTCAAGTGACGTCACGTAATTCTATGAGTCCCACAATGATGTATATTTTCCAGACCGTCTATCCATTTGGAGAGATCAATTTAACAGATGAGCCAAAGAATGAGTCATATTCAAGCCTCGAGTGGACCCTACCACACAAAACAGTCGAGAGAGTGACGTCCACCATTAAAAACTTCTAATGGCAACAAAAGTTTTTGATCAAGCTGATATTTTTTTCTTTTTTTTCCTCCTTTAATGTTTTTGTCAACTTATGAACAGGTTGGATCTCAAATAAACATCGCGGTGGACCTTAGGAAGGTTTCAATGGTAGGTGTCACTCTTCCCACTGTGTTCGGTGGTGGGTCCACTCTAGATTTCGATCTAACTCATTCTTTGGCTCAAGCCCTAAAATAATCTCTCCAAATGGATGGACGGTGTGTATACAATACATACATCATACTGGGGTCCACAGAACTAGGTAACGTCGGTCTAGCTATTCAACCAGTCAGCAGCTAATCCGCGTCCTTAACATGGAGCCCCTGATAGGAGGCGGATTGCCTGATATGCTACACACCACAAACCTCAATGGTGTGTTGACGTCACCAAATTCTGTAGCCTCCACGTAGATGTATGTGCTATATCGACACTAGCCATTCATTTTTTGAGATTATTTCGGGACATTGACTCAAAGTTGAGGCCGATCCCAAGGTCCATGTGGACCACGACATAGGAAGCAGCAGGGACAAAAACACCTATTATTGAAATCTTCCTAAGGCCCACCCATCCAATCTGTTCATAAGGTCACGCATACCTGGATGAATGGAAAAAACAAATACCAGCTTGCTCCAAGACTTTTGTGACCCAAAAACGTTTTCAATGGTAGGCATTCAATCCCCGCTGCTTTTTGTCGTGTGGTCCACTTTAGCTTTGAATCTACCTTTTTTAAGGCTTTGTGCTAAAATAATCTCACAAAATGAATGGATGGTGTGGATAAAATACCCCACAGCTCCATGGGTCTACTGCAACGTTCAAGTGACGTTCGCCGGTTCAATTTAGGATGTGGGCCCAAAAACTAGGTAGGTAGAAAGTTAAAACGGGCCACACCATCGAGCAATAGTGGAGACCAAACTCTACTTTTGGGCCATATCCTAAAATGACCTAGGAAGCCTATAGACAGAGTGGATGTCACAAAGACATCACAGTGGGCCCACAAGACCTTTGGCTTACCCGGCTGTCCAAAACAGAGGTTACACGCAACTCATTTGGTGACGTGTACAAAGTTAAGCTGCAAGGATCGAAACATCACCCCAGCTAAAGGAAATTTCCGACTGTGCACTCCACCTTTTACCCACCGTCTTTTCTAAGCGCTTCTAAACTCTACTTTCCCAAACTACACCATTCTGTAGGGTACACTATTTTCAGACGAAAATACCTAGCACGAGCGCAATTTTGTCGATCTATAGCTACGGATTATAACCGTAGCTATAGGTAGCCATGGAGTCACAAGCTTTTGCACAATATACTCTATAGACCTATGCTACTAATAGCTGTGGTTATAATCCGTAGCCATATGTCCAGAGAACTAAAGCAACAATATTTTCAACTGAAAATAGTGTGTCAGTACAAAATGGTTTAGATTGGAAAAGTAAAGTCTGGGAGCATTTGCAAAAGACAATGGGTAAAAGGTGAAATCTACAGTAGGAAATTTCTCCCCACACCTAATGGCTGATGGTCGGTGCTCTATGGGCTCCACCATGATGTATGCGTTTCATCCACGCCGTCCATCTATTTTTTTAGATTATTTTATGGTATGAGACTAAAAATGAGGTATATCCCAATCTCAAATGGACCACATTACAGAAAACAATGTCAAATGAACCTTGACCATTAAAAACTTTTTGAGGGCCATAAAAGTTTTGGATCAATCTGATCTTTGTTTTGTTTCCCTTCATCTGGGTCTGTATGACCTAATAAACATATTGGATGTCAAATAAACAGAGCAGTAAGCCTTAAGAGGATTGTAATAGTGGATGTCCAATCACAATTGTTTTCCTGTGGTGTGGTCCATCTGAGATTTATATCTCTATAATTTTTTATATCAAACCCTAAAATGATCTGTAAAAATGGATGAACAAAATGAATGAAATACATACATCATAGTGGGGCCCACAGAGCACTGACCATCAGCCGCTGGGCTGGTGGGAAGGGAGTAGCCAATCCGTTTCCACAACCTTCACTGTCTGTCACTGTCCATTTATTTTATACACACCGTCCATCCGTTTTTCTATATCATTTTAAAATAGTGGACCAAAAATAAGGCAGATCAAAGGTTCGATTGGACCACACCATAAGAAGTAGCGGTGCTAAGGACGCCCACCATTGAAACCTTCACAGGATCCACCGTGTCATTTATTTTCCATCCAACCTGTTGGTACGGTCATATGCACCTGGATGAAATGACAAAATAAATATAATCCTGATCCATAACTTCTGTCGTCCTGGAGAATTTTTCAACGGTATGAATTTAATCATTACTGTGTTGTCCATTTAAACTTGAATATACCTTAATTTTGGTTTGTTATTCTAAAATGATATGTAAAAATGGATGAACAGTGTAGATAGAAGTCATACATTACAGTGGCCCCTCGATGCACCGTGGGGCCTCCGCCTGTCCCTAGCTCGGAACAGGGGGGGGTAGTACCTAATCCGCGCCCCTCTCATTAACGTCCACGGGTCATGGCCCTACAGTGAAATGATGCGAACCGAATCTCATTCACACATGATTTAAATGCCCGTGAATGCACCAACAGGAAAAGTGGGATGAGAATGTCGACCACTGAAACCTTTTAATGGGGGTGCTCAAACCTTAACGTTTTCTATAGTGTTGCTCACTTTGAACTTTGAATTTTATTCATTGTTTGGCTCCCACCCTAAAATAACCTGGGGACCCTGATGGACGGAGTGGATGTCACACGAACATGACAGTAGGTTGTCTTACACAGACTCTGTTTCACAGTGGTTACACACAACTCATGTACGTACCTCTGTATGCAACAACCTACCATAGCCCACTTGGTATGAAAGAGTTGAGCTGCAAGGATCCAAAATGGGTCCATCTCTCCCACCAATCAATGAGGCCGGATCCTCTTCTCGCCACACGCAGCGATATCATGTTTGTTGCATTATGATTGGGACATATCATCATTTGCATATAATCCAGCACTGCTGACAATGTCAGGGATGATGGGATGATGCAGACCAATCACATTAAATAAGCATAAAATCTGCTAGTGGCAAGTAGAGGATCCGGATTCTCAATCTTGTATCTCATTAACGTGTCTTGATCCCCCGGTTAAATAATGTGAACCGATTCTCATTCACTCATCGAGAGATAAAATTCTGCATATGTAACCCATGATTTAATTCAAGAACTTTTTTTTTTTCTTGACGGGGTTTTTCTCCTTAGTTTAGGGGAGAGACAGTGCAGTGGACTGAAAATTCGGAGTATTTCACCGCACTGCTCAACCGGTCGAGTGGGCTGCTCAACCGGTCAAGTGGGGGTCGTGGGTGGCGCTCAATCGGTCGAGTGAGGCTCGACTCAAAGTCCAACAACCATCTGATGAATTTTCTCTGAGGTACTCGACCAGTCGAGGGAAGTGCTCGACTAGTCGAGTGAGCCGCTCGGCCGGTCGAGGATTCGGCTCGACCAGTCGAGGTTACACAGATTTGAATCCGGATCTTTCGCAGACTATGGAAATCTGAAGGCCTTTCGCAAGGGCTGCGAAAGGAAGTTTCCTAAACTATAAATAGAGGTGCCTAGAACCTTTATAGGCATTGCAAGAGGGTTTCCTAAAGTTTTGCAAGGGTTTGCTAAAGGGTTTAGGGCTATCAAAGGTGTGTGTGTGTGTGTGTGTGTGTGTGTGTGTGTGTGAGAAAGAGAGAGAGGAAGCTTGTGGAAGAGAGGTTATGCTCGTAAAGGTGATCTACTATATATCAATGCTTTCACGTCCTTGTAATCGGTTAGATCTCTCTGTTTTTCTTTTATTCTCTTATTGTTTATTCACTCCTGCGTGAGTGAAGAAGGTTGTAACGTTCTACTTCATAGTAGATTGTTGATCTGAACGAGGTCCCATGGTTTTTACCTCTTTGAAGGTTTTCTACGTAAAAATCTCTTGTGTGGTGTTGTTTATGCTTTGATTTATTTTATTGTTTTATTATCCCATAATTCTGGTTTGTTTTCGGAGGCTAGATCCTAAAGTTTTGTGCAAGATCCCCAACAAAGTGGTATCAGAGCCGGGTTCATTGAAGGGAGTGGGATCGGTTCTGAATTATGGAAGGTGGTTCATCAAGGATGATCAGCCTCAATGGTTCTAACTGGACTACATGGAAGGCTAAGATTAAAGACTTGCTTTATTGCAAGAACTTATATTTTTCAATTTTAGGCATATCAGAAAAATCCAAGGATATGTCTAATGATAATTGGAAGAAGTTGGATCGGAAGACGATGGGGTTTATTAAACAATGGCTGGATGATTTTGTGTTCCACCATATGTCTATGGAGACCTCAGCCACTAACCTATGACTGAAATTACAAGGGTTGTATAAGAGGAAGATAGCCGGCAATAAGATTTTCTTAATACGACGACTTGTGAATCTCAAGTTCAAAGATGGCAGTTCTGTGGCCGAGCACATGAATGAGGTTAGCAATATATTGAACAAGCTCTCCCTTATGAAGATGGTCCTGGACGATAAATTACAGGCTTTGCTATTGCTTAGTTTACTGCCTGATAGTGGGGAGACATTGGTGGTGTCTCTAAGTAACTCCGTGCTAGAAGGAAAGTTGTCCATAGAACAGATAACTAGTTGTCTCTTCAATGAAGAGACAAGGAGGAAGTCTCAGGGTTCTACTCGGCAAGAGGCCCTTGTGACACAGGAACGGGGGAGAGGAAAGAATAGGAAGGGCAGGAAAGCCCAAGATAAATCAAGAGGCAATTCGAGTAGTAGGAAAGATGTTAAATGCTGGAATTGTGGCAAGAAGGGTCACTATAAGCATGAATGTCATAAGAATAAAAACGACAAGAAAGAAAAATGAAAGGAGAAGGAAGATGAATCAGATTCCACTACTGTCGCTTCAGATGGTGACGTTGTAATTATTCTTTTAGCAGATCATGATGCTTGTCTCACGGCTACAAGTCAGGACACCGACTGGGTGATCGACTCAAGAGCTTCTTTTCATGCGACTCCACGTAGGGACTGCTTCACAAGCTACAAGTCAAGTGACTATGGAACCGTGAAGATGGAAAATTCTGGCATATCGAAGATCGTAAGGGTCGGTGATATTTATCTGAAGACCGATGTGGGTTGCACATTGGTTCTCAGTGATGTGAGGCATATCCCAGAGCTTCGCCTTAACTTGATGTCGATGGGAAGGTTGGATGATAATGGCTATGAAAGCTGGTTTACTGGTGGGCGCTGGAAGCTCATAAGAGTTCGTTGATCACAGTTAGAAGAAAGAAGTGTTGCACCCTTTATAAAGCAAGTGTTAGTGTGTGCAAGGGTGGGTTGAACGCTGCAGAAGATTCAATTATTGACATGTGACACAGGCGTCTAGGCCACACGAGTGAAAAAGGGCTTCAGCTACTAGCGAGGAAGCGGCTCCTTCCAGATGTGACAGGTATACCTCTCAAAACATGTATTGATTGTTTATCAAGGAAACAACATAGAGTTTCATTTGTTAAATCTGCTTCTCATGTTAATAAAGTGCATGCATTAGATTTGGTTTATTCTTATATTTGTGGTCCTATAAGACAAAAACCTTGGGTGGGGCACTGTATTTTGTCACTTTTATAGATGATGCATTTAAGAGGGTTTGAATGCTTTGAAATCTAAAGATGAGGTCTTTGGTGTGTTTAAATTGTTTCATGCTATGGTCGAGAGAGAGACAAGTAGATCATTGAAGTGCATCTACACTAACAATGGTGGTGAATACATTTGCGACTTTCATGAGTATTGAAAGTCTCTGGGTATACGGCATGAATAGACGGTTCCCAAGACCCCCCAACATAATAGTGTGGCTGAGTGAATGAATTGCATCATTATAGAGAGAATCAGATGCATGTTATCCCATGCGAAATTGCTCAAGACGTTCTGGGGAGAAGCAATGCACACAGCAGTGTATCTATTAAACAGGTCTCCATAAGCCCCGTTGAATGGAGAAGTGCTTAAGAAGGTGTGGACTGGATAAGATTCATCGTACAGTCATCTCAAGTTGTTTGGATGTAGGGTATCCGTTCACGTACCAAAGGACGAGATGTCCAAGCTCGATATGAAGATCATGCAGTGTGTGTTCTTGAGGTACGGTGATGAAAAGTTCGGTTATAGATTGTGAGATCCGACCGAGAAGAAGCTCGTCAAGAACAGAGATGTGATATTCTTTAAAGATCAGTATATAAAAGACATTGGTAAGTCAGAAAAGAACCAGCCTAGTTCAAGTGAGATAGAGGACATGGATTCGGTTATTCCTCCCATGATACCTAATGACAGGGGAGTACAACAAGGTGTAGAAGACGAGGGAGTTCCTACAGAAGATGGACCAGGGGAGCAACCCCTATCTGATCCACCTATTGAGCCACGAGTGAAGAGATTATCTAGGGATAGACAACCGTTTAAGAGATACTTGCTGCATGAGTACATTATTTCACTAATGGGGGAGAGCCAGAAGATTATTATAAGGCCCTAGCTCACGAGCAGAAGGGGGAGTGCTTGAAAGCTATGTAAGAGGAGATGGTATCCTTGCATAAGAACCACACCTATGATACGGTGAAATTGCCTAAGGGCAAGAAAGCTTTGAGCAACAAGTGGGTGTTCAGAAAGAAGGTTGAGTAGAAGAATTCACAGACGAGGTTCAAAGCCAGACTTATGGTGAAAGGGTTTGGTCAGAGGAAAGGCATAGACTTCGAGAAAATATTCTCACCAGTGGTGAAGATGACATCCGTACGGGTGTTGCTTGGGTTAGCGGCTAGCATGGATCTAGAGATAGAGCAATTAGATGTTAAAACTGCCTTGCTCCATGGTGACGTGGAAGAAGAGATCTACATACACCAACCAAAGGGGTTCGAAGTCAAGGACAAAGAACATATGGTGTATAAGCTGAGGAAGAGCTTGTATGGGCTGAAACAAGCTCCACGACAATGGTATAAGAAGTTCGACTCGTTTATGTTGAAATATGGGTATGACAGAACGGAGTCGGACCACTGTGTGTTCACACACAAGTTCTTAGATGGTGATTTCTTCATTCTGTTGTTATACATTGATGACATGCTCATCATGGGAAAAGACATGAAGAAGATCGACAGGCTGAAATAGGAGTTGAGTAAGTCGTTTGCGATGAAAGACTTGAGCCAGGCTAAACAGATTCTAGGAATGGAGATAACCCGTGACAAGCAGCAAGAAGCTTTGGCTGTCACAAGAGAGGTATATTGAGAAAGTCTTAAAGCGATTCAATATGAATGCAGCGAAGCCGGTTAGTACTTGATCAGGGTCGAATATTGCATATTAGACCCTAATCATTACCAGATTTTACGTATATGATAATGCTTAATGGAGTATTTTAATTGTATTTTTGTTACAGGATGAAGTCAGGAGCGTTAATTGAAAATTGATGTTAAAGGCATGGATTTCATGATCCAAAGTCTCCATCCAAGATTTCATCAAAGTTATTTCTTTTCTTTATTGGTGCCTGGGATCTGAGGAAAGCAAGCCAAAGGGGCCCGAAAAGGGTCCAGAATGCAAGATCACATGGTTCCCGCTATCCGATCAGTTCGAAACTTCATACATGAGATGAGGGCCGTAAATTAACCGTACATATTAAATTTCAGCCATGGAAGATCTCGGGAAGTGGTCCAACGGACAGATCAGCCTATTAATCTCCAATTTGGGGCCCACCTGATCTTTGGAACTGCCTCAACTTTGGTATTGACGGCTAAATTACCATGATAAAGAGGATGGATGGTGTAGATTTCTCGTAAACATCACGGTGGGCCCTGTGTATGAGGAGTGTGCACACTGCACATTTTCACCGGCTGCGCACCGCACCGCTGGGACGGTCAGTGAGAGCGCTGACCCGTCTCTCCGCAAGCCGACCGCGGTCGTCGGTTGTGGGGCCCACCTAGTGTCCAAATGGACAATCCAAACCGTCCATCCACTTCCTGGGGCAGCCATTACCATTGCCAAGGTGGCAAAAATTCAAATGAACGCATAGATCAGAGCCCAGCCGTTCAAACGCAGGTTGGACGGCAAGACAGAAAGCCGCGTGGGCTGCACCGAATCCACCCCAAAACCAGTCAATTCTTACTGATTTTTTGAGCTGAAACCAATGGATGGCGTGGATTCCTGTGAAAAGTCCAATAATGGACCCAACCATCATCGCAGCGTCGGTTTGGCGTCCGCGAAACGCACGGACGCTGCCAGTTTTTGCAGAAATTAGTGGGCCCCACTCGTCAACCTTCCAGAAGATCTGATCCGTCCATCGTGTAGAGGGCTTCGAGAGGTTCAAAACCATGTTGAAATTCCTCGCCCATGCGTACACACGTGTGCGGTACAGAGGCCAAAAGTAGACTGCCCCGGGACATTTAAAACTGAGTTTTTTGAAATTTCTTCTGCGGGCCGCGCTAATGGACCTTCAAAACCACCCATTCTTGACTGAAATTTTGTTCTGAATCCAATGGATGGGGTGGATTTTCCAGAAAATACCTCTGTGGGGCCCACCGATCACGTCAGCGCCGGACGTGCGACAGGCTACGACTCTGCCACCGACCCCAGCCATCCAGCAGCTATAAAAGGGGAGTTTTGGACGTAGGAAAGGCATTCAGAATGAGGGGATTCCAGATCTGAAGCAAGGGAGAGAAGAAAGAGAAGAAAGAGAAGAAAGAAGAGAGAGAGAGAGATTGTTTGGTTTGACGTTTTTTTATGAATTTTATTTAATATTTTTTATGGATTTTATGGGTCACTAATCTCTCAGCTAGGGCTGAGATGAAGCCCCTAATTTGATTAGCTCTTGTATTGGTTGATTTACTTTGAATTTCAATTAATTTGTTTCTTTCTTTAAGTGAACTTTATGGGTTTAAATTCTATACTTCTCCATCTATGAACTTGACCAAAGTATATATATGGATGCTGTTTGGATGCTTATTATAGGTGCTTGTGTCTGATCAAGAACAGGTTTCCTATAGAGGAAGAAACAGGATGCTTTAATGAATTGTACATCCCTTATGCCCGACCAAGGATATGGGATATGTCATTCATGGCATTGCTTAAAGGAATTAGACAGTCTGTATGCCCGATTAAGGACACAGATTGTGCTTTCTCTATTTAAGTGGTATCAATCTAGATCAAGGTGAATCAATAGACAAAACAAGGGTTAAGATAATTAGGGGTGGATTCGAAAGTCCTAGTGCTCTCTTTCTGATTGAATTTTCTTCTCTGTTCTTAATTGTTTTTTTTTCCTAAAATTGTGCTTAGTAGTTCATTCCATTATCTGTTGGATTAGTTAAGGAGAGTCATAGATTTGAATTGTGATGACCAGTCCTCGTGGGAAAGATCTCGTAATACATACCGTATCTGCATCTGATTCGTATACTTGCGAGTTTAAATATCATTTAAATCGTGTTGGTTTAAATAAAACATCAAGTTTTTGGTGCCGTTGCCGGGGACTGTTTCGGTCCAATTGGATTTAAGATTCTCTCTTATCATAATTCATAGTCTTCGGTTTTTTACTACCTTTAGGTTAAATTTTTTTAGAAACTAACCTATTTCCTGTTTTGTAGGGACCTGACATAAACTACTAATTTGGAATTAAGGAAGGAAGCTGCTAAATAGCATTGTCTTCAAAAGGAGGAGCTCTCAAATCTTCAGACATTCATCATCTCCTTTTCTCGGGTTCTTCTTTCCAATTCTCGTTTACATAGCTTTCTCTTGTTTTTAGGAATTCATAACTTTTTCCTTTAGTTTTATTCATCTTAGGTTGCATCTTAGTTTAGTTTTCTTTCTTATATTAATAACATAGTTTATGCTAGGACGTAGATCTCTGAACATAGAACTAGCACCGTTTGATCCTGAGATTGAAAGAACAATTCGTGAAAGATTGAGAAATAATCCTGTTGAAATGGCGAATGAAACTGAAGTTAAAGCTCTCAAAGATTATTCAGCTCCTGTCCAATTTAATGCGCCTTCATGCATAGTGTTGCCAACCACTACGGCAGCACACTTTGAACTTAAACTTGGAGTCATACAATTGTTGCCATCCTTTTATGGATTGGACAAGGAGGACCCATATCATCATGTGAAAGAATTCTTAAACATTTGCTCCACCTTTAAGTTCCAAAACTTCTCAGACGATTCGATCCGCCTACGCCTGTTTCCTTTTTCTTTGAAGGATAAGGCGAAAGCATGGTTGAATTCTCTAGAAGTTGGATCTATCACTACATGGGACCAACTGTCTAAGAAGTTCTTAAACAAGTTCTTCCCCGTTCACAAAACCAATGCCCTCCGTAGAGAAATTACTAACTTCACACAAAAAGAGGGCGAGCACTTTCATGAATGTTGGGAAAGATGGAAGGACTTGCTTCTTAAATGTCCTCACCATGGTTTTGAGAAGTGGCAACAAGTTCAATACTTTTATGATAGTCTGACACCACAGAACCGTCGCATGGTTGATGCCACCAGTGGAGGGTCATTCATGACCAAAAGTGATGTCGAAGCGTGGAACTTCTTTGAAACCTTGTGCGAAAATTCCCAGCAATGGGATTATTCAAATAGAGGTGACAGAAGTCCCCAACCACAAAAGAGAGGTGGTATATATGAGATAGGAGTCATGCCAGAGCTGAGCGCCAAGCTTGACAACCTGACAAAGAAAGTTGATGCTCTGGTATTAAATAAAGGACCACCACAAACAGCTCAAGTCGAGGCATATGCCACATGTTCTAGTCCTGCCCATCCTATGCAGTCTTGTCCATCTGGTACAGCATTCCCAGAACTTCTCTCTGAACAAGTTCATGCTATGAACACTTTTCAAAAATCTGGGAATGATCCTTACTCGAACACATACAACCCAGGGTGGGCTAGAATCCAAATTTCTCTTGGGCAAAAGGACCACAACAAGGAGGACCATCTGGAAATCCTCCCATGCAACCGCACCTCCAAGTTGGCAGTCAACAACCTCAACAGTTTCCACAATATCAACAACTGCTTACACAATCAAGGAAACCATCTCTTGAGGATACACTCCATCTTTTCATGCAGAGTTCTCTCCAATTCCAAAAAGACACTCAACAAACCTTACTGGCCAACCAGCAAAGCTTACATGCAAATGCACAATCCATTGCCAAGCTGGAAGTACAAATGGGTCAACTAGCTGCCACATTGAGTGAGAGAGAGAAGGGCAAGTTCCCTAGCCAACCTGTAAGACCCGTGTCCTAATCCGTACCATTTCATTAGCTTCCGCGGTCCTTCCGGTCAAATTCCGGCAACCTTCGCACCGTATTCGGTGTTTGCACACGATCCTAAGCCAGGTCCCGCGCACCGACGTCGGCTTGATCCGAAAGTTTTATCATAGCGACCGCGTCGTCGCCGCGGTTCCAACGCCGTGACTTGCGCACCGAACCGATACCCAGGCAAGAAGATGCCGATCAGCGTTTATTCCGAAGAAACACCGCGCGTTGCGGATTTCGAGGGAATCTCTACACAATTATTCCCATCAATCAACCATAAATGCATCCCATACATCAAGTACAACAACCCATCCCTCTTTCTCCAAAGTCAACTCTCTCTCTCTTCACCCATCCCTCTTTTACACACTTTTCAAACAAACCCATGCTTCATTAATTACACCCATCACTCCATCACCTCATATCACTCCCATCCTCTCATTTCTCTCTCATTTTCTCATATCTCTCCCAAGCAACTCAACCCCCCTCACGTCCAAGCTTTCTCTCCCTCTCAAGTGTGGCCCACCTTCCATCTTCCATCTACACCCTCCCATCTCTCATCCACACCATTAATCCCCCATCATCCTCCATTAAAAGTGAAGGTAAGGAGCTAAGGAGTCCAAGGGAGCAAGGAAAAGGAAGATAAGGTGGGTGAATTGTCATTATTTTAAATTTTAGGGCCCACTTGTTGGTGGGACCCATTTGGATGTATGTGATTTAATCTAGAGGGCCCATAGTGGCGGGGTTCCTCTACCTCACGAAATATCTCTCTCTCTATCTCTCTCCCTTCTTTCTTTGTAACGGTGTAGATCCCACCAGTATGTGTTACATCTACCCCGTCCATCTACATCAGATGGTGTGGCCCACTCTATTGCAGGTGATGATCCACCCATCCATTGTTTAGATGGCCCAATGCTATATATATATATATATATATATATATATATATATGTTATATAAAATATGTATAATATAATGTGTATCATATATATAATATAGTATATATTATATACATATAAGATGGTGGGCCACATCTACGTGGGACCCACCATAGCAATGAGATTAGGAGTTGGTCGCTGGACGTTGGAAGTGAAGTGTGTGCACTAACGTGGATGTGTGCCAGCAAACACAAAAAAAAAGGGGTTAGTTGCCTTTTTGGGGTGGGCCACCTATGTAGGCCCCACCTTGATGTATGTGCTCAATCCAATCCGTCCATCTTCCTCTCCAGCTCATTTTAGGCGTTGAGCCAAACTTTGAGGGTAATCTGGTTCTCAGGTGGGCCATACCATAAGAAATAGCGATATCACCCTTGAAAACCCCCTAGATCCCTCAATTCGTCAAAAGCAGGCCGTATATTAGACTCGTTTGATCGGTCTTGGTCCATGGAATCCGATGGCTGGAGTGGATTCATCCGATGCGGGCCCCACACAGGAGTTTCTGCAAAAAAATTATTTTTTTCAAAAAAAAAAAAAAACAACAAACTAAGGCAGCAGCGCCTGCTGCTGCCATTGTCAGGACGCCAGAGGGCGGACGGACGGACGGACCGGTTCCACGTCCAGCCGTGGGCCCCACCATGATGTGTATTTTGCACATCCACACCGTCCATTCATTGCCCACCTCCCTGGCCGTGGGCCATTCAAAAAAATCAGCCTTATACGAAATTCATGTGGGCCATACCATTTAAAATCATGTGAAGACATGTCAAAATATATAAGATCACTTGGTGGGGCCTACCTGAGTTTTGGATGTTGCCGAAACTTGGTCTGTACGGTCATTTATATGGGACCCACATAATGGGTGGGCTGGATTGTGAATCACATCTCGGTGGACCCCAAAACAAAAAAAAAATAATATATTAATAATAACATTTTTTTTAAGCAGCAGCGCTGCTGCTGCTGCTGCAGCAGTGACGGGCGGACGGACGCTGGGGCCTCACGGCTCCAGCTGTGGGCCCCCACGGTGATGAATTTCGATCATCAACACCGAGCATTTGATGGGTCCCCACAGTTCATCCGTCCACGCCAAAAGTCAGCTGTATATGGAACTCTGGTGGGCCACATCATTTAAAATCATGTGTAGTCATGCCTAAAATATATATAAAATCGTTGGTGGGGCTTACCTGAAATTTGGATGCGACTGAAACTTGGTCTGTACCCTCAGCCAAGTGGGACACACATAATGGATGGGCTGGATCTGGGAACCACATTTTGATGGGCCCCACGTCCACCCCATTCGGGTGGCCCTATAACGGGTTAGACGTCAAATAAACATTTTGGTGGGCTCCCTGCCCGGGCGACCTGATCAACAGGTTAGATGAAAATAAACATTTCAGTGGCCCCTCGTCCACACGATCTATCAATGTGTTGTACGGAAAACAAACATTACAGTGGGCCCTATCCAGGCCCACGTGATCTTATGAATAGATTAGATGATAAATAAATATTATAATGTGCTCTACCCTGGTCCATATGACCCTATGAACAGTTGGGTGGAAAATAAACATTATGTTGGGCCTTAGATGGGTAGAAAATAAAAAAAATTATATTGGGCCTTAGGCTGGGTGGAAAATGAGCATTTTGGTGGGCCCCACTTATGTAAGAATGGTAAACCACACCCTTTATTAGTGTGGGCTCCATCATAATGTATGTGTTTCATCCAACTGTCCAACTATTTTGGAAACAATTTAAGGCCCATTATGGAGGCCCATCTTCATGCATTAGTGGTCCTTGTTGAGGCCCACCTTGATTTGTACTAGACCCATATTAAGAGGCCCATTGAGGCCCACCTTGATATAGATATGGGGCTCATGTTATGTAGCCCATTTGATGTATTTGGGTCTTTGCGTCAAGGCCCAATTAGACGTACAAAAGGCCCATTACAATATGTGATTCATGGGAGGCCGTGCCTTGGGAGCAATGTTGGTTTGATGTCCACATTGAATGGATAATGTTGGTTAAATGTCCGCATTATAACTATCCCTAAGGCCCACTGATAGGCCCAAAATTATGGTAAGTAGGCCGTCTATGCCCATCTCCATTATACCTAGAACCCATCTCTTATTACATGTTTAATATAGATGCATGATTCATGATCATTCGCACCATATGTATGCCTGATGTGAGGAATGACCGATCATAGCATTTACCTTTGGATAGACTGTTTATGGGCTCCCTGATAGGCGGGGTTGCCTCATATAAGTGCATGGTATATTCAGGGCTGTTGCATGACTGATAGTATGATTCATGCACTTGCATTTGTGTGATTGTAGTTACTGTATGCCCTAGCGACATCAGGGCCATAGCCTCCCCAGATACATCGTGGATGGCAGGATTGGAGACCGAAAATATTTGGTTCGAGCATACGGGCACCATAGATGTCCCTGGGTGAAAATCCCTAAACCCGATGGTACCAGAGGATGACTCCAATGTCGAGACCGAGTGGATATATGAGCGCACGAGGGCCGAATACCAGGAGGCCGCGTCTCCCACTGTGTCGTGGTCGATTGGAAAGGGGTGTGGCCTTACTCGCCCGAGGGTAGGGGGCAATACTAGGCTGAGTTTGACCAGCTCGCGAATGGGTCCGCTATCGACGTGCCGGATAGGTATTGGCAGACTATTGGTCAGGCGGATAGTGAGGTTTCTTACGCTCACTTGGACTGTGCGGCTAGGAGAGCGACAGTGCCATTTGGAGTGTATTGGACCCCGGTGATTATCCAGAATGAGAACTGTACTGATACATGATGAGGATTGGCATGCTTGAGTTGCATCTCGCATCGCATGGCTGTGTTATGGCCGATAGCATTCATATCTTGCACCGCATAGCCTTAGTACGGCTGATTGCATTCATGTGCTCATCACCATGATTCTGCATCACTCTGACCTTGTATTTTAAGCACGTTTATATTGCGCACACACTTACACCACCCTCTAAGCTTTCCATAAACTTATGCACGATTGATGCGTGCAGGTGACGCCAGGACGCAGTCGCAGCCATAGTCTCGCTGTAGTTGGAGCGTGCAGCCGAGCTTCTGGAGTTTTGTTTCTTTTATTACATTGTATTTTCCCTTTCTGCCGTATTGTACTCAAAAGTTTTTGATCATAGTGGATTTTGTGGTGGTGTTCTTGTGGTTATTGTTTGTGGGTTATGCTTTTGTTATGCTCATTATGAATCAGACTAATGATTTGAAACCCTCCTTGTAGTATCCCAGGATCAGAACCTGGTGAATGGGTGCCGGGGTCCGAGAATGGGGTTCTACAGAGGCTGTCGGCGCCGGATTCGGCGATCGGAAATTTTGTGAGCCCGGTTTTCGAGTTTGGGGCGTGACAGAAGTTGGTATCAGAGCATAACTCGGGAATAACCAAGAACAACATTACATGTCTGCTATGAATGATTAAGTCCTAAGTTCGGATAGCCTAGCGACCCTTAACGAGCGTGCCTTCGAGAGTTTCAAAGTTAATAGGCGCCTTCGCTCTTTCCTGTAGGACATGGCGCGCAGGAGAGTGACCCGATCGACTCCCGCACCACCATCGGATACTTCAGCTCCACCACCTGCGGCTCCCGCACTACCACCTACGACCCCTGCTCCACCACCAGAGATTCCCTCGCCCGCGAGGATGTCGCTCCTCTACGAGCTTCATACGCCCATCCCGAGGATCTGCACCTCCACCGATACCGGTGCGGATCCGACTATATCCGTGAGTGCTTCTCGTTGCAGCAGATCGCAGCGTGCGGCCGCACTCAGGAGCGGAGCAGACACTCGGTTGTTTCACCGGCCCAGCGAGTAGGAGCGCGCGAGTGCCCTACTTCGAGAGTTCCGGCAGTTTGACCCTCCGCGTTTCGGGGCGAGCGATCCGACAACGAGAGGTGGCGCTCGATGTGGAGAAGATCTTGATACCATGTCATGTACGGCCGAGCGTGAGTTCGATTGGCGGTGTTCCTTTTCAGGGCGAGGCCGAACCGGTGGACCTCGGTTACCGCGTCGCGAGGCGACTACGTGCGGACGTGGGATGATTTTATAGATCGATTCGAGGAGCAATACTTCCCTGACCACATTCGACGTGAGAGAGCACTAGAGTTCGAGACTTTGGTGCAGGGAGACATGCCGTGGCACAATACGCGGCTCGTTTCGTGGCGCTGTCGAGGTTTGCGCCATATATGATTGATGATGAGGCGGAAGGCCCGCCGTTTCGAGAGCGGCCTACGTTACGGTCTTCGAGGCCGTGTGATTGGGCACGAGCTTCCGACCTTTGTTGTAGTGCGGAGGGCTCGATTTATGAGGATCGAGTGGGTTGTCGCGCAGCCGACGAGAGATCGAGAGGAGGGGTCGAAGAGGCGAGACCCCCTCCCGGTAGCTCCCAGCGGCGCGGCGACCACAGAGGTACAGGAGCCACCCACTGCTAGAGCACCAGGCGGCCCAGCACGTCCGCGCCACCCAGCGGCCGTTTGCGAGGACTTGTTTTGGATGTGGTGGGACGGGGCAGCGCCTGTCTGAGAGCCCTCGCCCTCATCTGCAGCGGTCGAGAGGATCGCAGCAGCCTCACCTACATCCGCCGAGAGCACCACAGCGCCTCGGCACGGCGGCGACCTCGGCGGCATTCTCCAAGGCCACGAGCCCCACCGGCGGCGACCACGCCACCTCGCGCGAGACCCCAGCAGCAGCGAGGCGGCAGTATAGGCGTCGCGAGGCGAGCGCGCACGGGGACCTCAAAGGGGACAGGCACCTCCCGAGCCAGCTCAAGCTAGATTCTACGCGGCTCAGCAAGACCGCAATCATCCGGAGGAGTCGTCGAGGTATACTTCTGTCTTTTCATGCATCGCTCGAGTATTATTTGATTAGCGCTTCTCACTCATTCATGTCCGAGGGTTTCGGCCGATCGACTGGATTGCAGACAGAGTCGACTAGTGAGGGATTGACCTATCTTGACGCCGTTGGGGAGGACCACAGGATTGGGTCGTTTCTGTCCCTCTTGCCTGGTTCTTGTCGGTGATATCTTTTTACTGCCGACTTGTTTGTGCTGCCGATGACATTTTCGCGTTATCTTGGGCATGGATTGGCTTGCGAGTACCACGCTATCTTGGGATTCTGCGAGGGCGTCACATTACGCATACCAGCTTGCCGCGACTCGATTCTCGGCCGAACCTAGAGGAGAGCCGTTATCTTGTTTGATGTCTTGCCATCGAGGAGCCTATTGCCTTGTGTATTGATCGGTTGCCGGTCTGCGACTTCCCGACGTGTTCCAGGAGATTCCGGGATTGCCTCCGCCGTCATATTGAGTTCCAGATTGATCTTGTGCCCGATACCGCGCCTATCTGAAGGCCCCGTAACGTATGGCACCGATGGAGTTGCGTGAGCTGCAGTGTCAGAGTTGGGCGAGTTGCGTGAGTTGGGATTTATTCGTCAGAGCAGTTCGTGGGGAGCGGCGGTTCTGTTCGTTAGGTAGAAGGTGGGGTCGTTGTGGCTCTGCGTAGATTACCGCGAGCTCAACCGGGTTACGATTAAGAACAAGTACCCGCTCCCAAGGATAGACGATTTATTTGATCAGCTGTAGGGTGCACAGTTCTTTTCGAAGATTGACCTGCGTTCTGGTTATCATCAGATTCGTGTCCGAGAGGAGGACATCCCGAAGACAGCTTTCAGGACGCGTTATGGTCATTTCGAGTTTCAGGTCATGTCCTTTGGACTGACCAATGCGCCCGCGATTTTCATGCAGTTGATGAACGAGGTCTTGCAGACCCTTCGTGCATATCTCGATCAGTTTGTTGTGGTCTTCATCGACAATATTCTGATATATTCGAGGACCCGTGAGGACCATATGCAGCATCTGGAGATCGCCTTGCAGACCCCTCCGTGCCCACCAGTTATATGCAAAGCTGGAGAAGTGTGAGTTTTTGCAGGAGGAGGTGAGATTCCTCGGTCACGTGGTGACGAGGGAGGGTGTCGCGGTGAACCCCTCGAAGGTTGAGGCAGTGCGTCAGTGGGGTCAGCCCACGACTGCATTCGAGATCCGCAGTTTCCTTAGTTTAGCGGGATATTATCGGCATTTTATTGAAGGCTTCTCTCGTATTGCAGCCTTATTGACCAAGTTCACTCGGAAGGGCGCAGAGTTTATTTGGAGTGACGCCTGTGAGCGAGCATTTATGGAGCTGAAGGATCACCTGACGTCCGCTCCTATCCTCACTCTTTCCTCCGGGAGTGATGGATTCGTGGTATTTACCGATGCTTGGAGTTTTGGATTGGGTGGGGTCCTGTTGCTGCACGGTAGAACTGTAGCATTTGCTTCTCGCCAGAACTCAAGGTTCATGAGCTGAACTACCCCACGCACGATTTGGAGTGGCGGCGGTTGTCTTCGCCCGAAGGTGTGGAGACACTATCTCTATGGGGTTAGGTTCGAGCTCTTCTCTGACCACAAGAGCTTGAAGTACCTATTTTCTCAGTCTGAGCTGAACATGAGACAGAGACGCTGGATGGAGCTTCTGAAGGATTATGATTTTGATCTCCAGTATCACCCAGGCAAGGCAAATGTGGTGGCGGATGCCCTTAGCCGTCAGCCACGAGGCCTGGTGGCACATATGATGATTCAGGAGTGGAAGATGCTCGAGGATATAGCAGAGTACGACTTTGATTTTGGTCTGCAGTCTTCTATCGTTCAGTTATCGAGCCTGTCGATTCAACCCTCTCTTGTCGCAAGGGTGATCGAGGCTCAGCAGACAGATGAGTCGTTGCAGGATTACCGAGCAGATGCGGCATCTGAGAGTCAGACAGATTGGCAGATGGGTGCTGATGGTGGACTTCGCTTTCGAGGCCGATTGTGTGTCCCGGATATTCCTGAGTTGCGCAGAGATCTTATGACCGAGGCACATCGATCGCGGTTTTCTATCCACCCTGGCTCGACGAAGATGTACCGTGATATGAGGCGACAGTATTTTTGGGCAAGGATGAAGCGACAGTTAAGCCAGTTTTGTGGCCGAGTGTGACACATGTCAGTGTGTTAAAGCCGATCATCTGAGACCTCCTGGTCTATTGTAGCCGTTGAGCGACCCGACGTGGAAGTGGGAGTACGTGTCGATAAATTTTATCATGAGATTGCCGAGGACTCAGCGCGGTTACGACGTTATCTGGGTCATCGTTGATCGTCTGATGAAGTTGACAAATTTTTTTATGATTCGTGTGACTTGGCCTTTGGACTGGCTTGCGAGGTTATTCATTGAGGAGATTGTAAGACTGCACGGCGTTCCAGTCTCGATCATTTCTGACCGAGATCTGAGGTTCATGTCTCAGTTTTGGAGGAGCTTTCAGAGAGCGATGGGCACTGATTTACAGCTCAGCACCGCGCATCACCCGCAGACCGATGGCCAGACTGAGAGGGTCAATCCGATCCTTGAGGACATGCTTCGGGCCTGTGTGATTGACTTCAGGGGAAGTTGAGATGAGCATCTGCGATTGGCTGAGTTTGCATACAACAACAGCTATCAGGCGACCATTGGCATGGCTCCTTTTGAGGCATTATATGCAGACCGTGCAGATCTCCGAGTTGTTGGACCGAGGTTGGAGAGCGGCGTCTCCTAGGTCCCGAGCTTGTGCAGGAGACATCAGAGGTTATTGATATCATCAGGCAGAGGATGCGCACAGCTCAGAGCCGGCAGAAGAGTTTTGCTGATCGCCGGCGTCGTCCCTTGGAGTTTGATGTAGGGGACCATGTGTATCTCAAGGTCTCGCCCATGAAGGGCATAGTTCGATTTGGAGCGAAGGGCAAGCTTGCCTCGAGATTCATAGGACCTTTTGAGATCGTTGGGCGCGTTAGCGCCGTGGCCTATTGGCTTACCTTGCCATCTAAGTTGTCTGGCGTCCACAATATTTCTCATGTTTCTATGTTGAGGAAGTGTGGGTCAGACGTAGTTCCTGTTATTGATTGGCAGCCGTTGGAGGTTCGTGAGGACGCTTCTTACATCGAGCAGCCAGTTCGTATCCTTGATCGGAAGGAGCAGGTCCTCCGAACCAAGGTCATCCCCTTGGTGAAGGTTCAGTGGGGTCACCATTCTGTGGATGAGGCATCTTGGGAGCGCGAGGCTGAGATTCGTGAGCGCTATCCTCATCTCTTTGATGATTGATTGTATGTTGTATGTTGTATGCTGTCTCTGATATTTATATGGCGATGCCTTGCTTCCTCTTCTATTATGATTTATGTTTTCTTGTGATGATTGTTTAAATTTTGAGGATGAAATTTTTATTTGGAGGGGAGAGCTGTAAGACCCGTGTCCTAATCCGTACCATTTCATTAGCTTCCACGGTCCTTCCGGTCAAATTCCGGCAACCTTCGCACCGTATTCGGTGTTTGCACACGATCCTAAGCCAGGTCCCGCGCACCGACGTCGGCTTGATCCGAAAGTTTTATCACAGCGACCGCGTCGTCGCCGCGGTTCCAACGCCGTGACTTGCGCACCGAACCGATACCCAGGCAAGAAGATGCCGATCAGCGTTTATTCCGAAGAAACACCGCGCGTTGCGGATTTCGAGGGAATCTCTACACAATTATTCCCATCAATCAACCATAAATGCATCCCATACATCAAGTACAACAACCCATCCCTCTTTCTCCAAAGTCAACTCTCTCTCTCTTCACCCATCCCTCTTTTACACACTTTTCAAACAAACCCATGCTTCATTAATTACACCCATCACTCCATCACCTCATATCACTCCCATCCTCTCATTTCTCTCTCATTTTCTCATATCTCTCCCAAGCAACTCAACCCCCCTCACGTCCAAGCTTTCTCTCCCTCTCAAGTGTGGCCCACCTTCCATCTTCCATCTACACCCTCCCATCTCTCATCCACACCATTAATCCCCCATCATCCTCCATTAAAAGTGAAGGTAAGGAGCTAAGGAGTCCAAGGGAGCAAGGAAAAGGAAGATAAGGTGGGTGAATTGTCATTATTTTAAATTTTAGGGCCCACTTGTTGGTGGGACCCATTTGGATGTATGTGATTTAATCTAGAGGGCCCATAGTGGCGGGGTTCCTCTACCTCACGAAATATCTCTCTCTCTATCTCTCTCCCTTCTTTCTTTGTAACGGTGTAGATCCCACCAATATGTGTTACATCTACCCCGTCCATCTACATCAGATGGTGTGGCCCACTCTATTGCAGGTGATGATCCACCCATCCATTGTTTAGATGGCCCAATGCTATATATATATATATATATGTTATATAAAATATGTATAATATATATATATGTTATATAAAATATGTATAATATAATGTGTATCATATATATAATATAGTATATATTATATACATATAAGATGGTGGGCCACATCTACGTGGGACCCACCATAGCAATGAGATTAGGAGTTGGTCGCTGGACGTTGGAAGTGAAGTGTGTGCACTGACGTGGATGTGTGCCAGCAAACACAAAAAAAAAGGGGTTAGTTGCCTTTTTGGGGTGGGCCACCTATGTAGGCCCCACCTTGATGTATGTGCTCAATCCAATCCGTCCATCTTCCTCTCCAGCTCATTTTAGGCGTTGAGCCAAACTTTGAGGGTAATCTGGTTCTCAGGTGGGCCATACCATAAGAAATAGAGATATCACCCTTGAAAACCCCCTAGATCCCTCAATTCGTCAAAAGCAGGCCGTATATTAGACTCGTTTAATCGGTCTTGGTCCATGGAATCCGATGGCTGGAGTGGATTCATCCGATGCGGGCCCCACACAGGAGTTTCTGCAAAAAAATTAATTTTTTTCAAAAAAAAAAAAAAAACAACAAACTAAGGCAGCAGCGCCTGCTGCTGCCATTGTCAGGACGCCAGAGGGCGGACGGACTGGTTCCACGTCCAGCCGTGGGCCCCACCATGATGTGTATTTTGCACATCCACACCGTCCATTCATTGCCCACCTCCCTGGCCGTGGGCCATTCAAAAAAATCAGCCTTATACGAAATTCATGTGGGCCATACCATTTAAAATCATGTGAAGACATGTCAAAATATATAAGATCACTTGGTGGGGCCTACCTGAGTTTTGGATGTTGCCGAAACTTGGTCTGTACGGTCATTTATATGGGACCCACATAATGGGTGGGATGGATTGTGAATCACATCTCGGTGGACCCCAAAACAAAAAAAATAATATATATAATAATAACATTTTTTTTAAGCAACAGCGCTGCTGCTGCTGCTACAGTGACGGGCGGACGGACGCTGGGGCCTCACGGCTCCAGCTGTGGGCCCCCACGGTGATGAATTTTGATCATCAACACCGAGCATTTGATGGGTCCCCACAGTTCATCCGTCCACGCCAAAAGTCAGCTGTATATGGAACTCTGGTGGGCCACATCATTTAAAATCATGTGTAGTCATGCCTAAAATATATATAAAATCGTTGGTGGGGCTTACCTGAAATTTGGATGCGACTGAAACTTGGTCTGTACCCTCAGCCAAGTGGGACACACATAATGGATGGGCTGGATCTGGGAACCACATTTTGATGGGCCCCACGTCCACCCCATTCGGGTGGCCCTATAACGGGTTAGACGTCAAATAAACATTTTGGTGGGCTCCCTGCCCGGGCGACCTGATCAACAGGTTAGATGAAAATAAACATTTCAGTGGCCCCTCGTCCACACGATCTATCAATGTGTTGTACGGAAAACAAACATTACAGTGGGCCCTATCCAGGCCCACGTGATCTTATGAATAGATTAGATGATAAATAAATATTATAATGTGCTCTACCCTGGTCCATATGACCCTGTGAACAGTTGGGTGGAAAATAAACATTATGTTGGGCCTTAGATGGGTAGAAAATAAAAAAAATTATATTGGGCCTTAGGCTGGGTGGAAAATGAGCATTTTGGTGGGCCCCACTTATGTAAGAATGGTAAACCACACCCTTTATTAGTGTGGGCTCCATCATAATGTATGTGTTTCATCCAACTGTCCAACTATTTTGGAAACAATTTAAGGCCCATTATGGAGGCCCATCTTCATGCATTAGTGGTCCTTGTTGAGGCCCACCTTGATTTGTACTAGACCCATATTAAGAGGCCCATTGAGGCCCACCTTGATATAGATATGAGGCTCATGTTATGTAGCCCATTTGATGTATTTGGGTCTTTAGGTCAAGGCCCAATTAGACGTACAAAAGGCCCATTACAATATGTGATTCATGGGAGGCCGTGCCTTGGGAGCAATGTTGGTTTGATGTCCACATTGAATGGATAATGTTGGTTAAATGTCCGCATTATAACTATCCCTAAGGCCCACTGATAGGCCCAAAATTATGGTAAGTAGGCCGTCTATGCCCATCTCCATTATACCTAGAACTCATCTCTTATTACATGTTTAATATAGATGCATGATTCATGATCATTCGCACCATATGTATGCCTGATGTGAGGAATGACCGATCATAGCATTTACCTTTGGATAGACTGTTTATGGGCTCCCTGATAGGCGGAGTTGCCTCATATAAGTGCATGGTATATACAGGGCTGTTGCATGACTGATAGTATGATTCATGCACTTGCATTTGTGTGATTGTAGTTACTGTATGCCCTAGCGACATCAGGGCCATAGCCTCCCCAGATACATCGTGGATGGCAGGATTGGAGACCGAAAATATTTGGTTCGAGCATACGGGCACCATAGATGTCCCTGGGTGAAAATCCCTAAACCCGATGGTACCAGAGGATGACTCCAATGTCGAGACCGAGTGGATATATGAGCGCACGAGGGCCGAATACCAGGAGGCCGCGTCTCCCACTGTGTCGTGGTCGGTTGGAAAGGGGTGTGGCCTTACTCGCCCGAGGGTAGGGGGCAATACTAGGCTGAGTTTGACCAGCTCGCGAATGGGTCCGCTATCGACGTGCCGGATAGGTATTGGCAGACTATTGGTCAGGCGGATAGTGAGGTTTCTTACGCTCACTTGGACTGTGCGGCTAGGAGAGCGACAGTGCCATTTGGAGTGTATTGAACCCCGGTGATTATCCAGAATGAGAACTGTACTGATACATGATGAGGATTGGCATGCTTGAGTTGCATCTCGCATCGCATGGCTGTGTTATGGCCGATAGCATTCATATCTTGCACCGCATAGCCTTGATACGGCTGATTGCATTCATGTGCTCATCACCATGATTCTGCATCACTCTGACCTTGTATTTTAAGCACGTTTATATTGCGCACACACTTACACCACCCTCTAAGCTTTCCATAAGCTTATGCACGATTGATGCGTGCAGGTAACGCCAGGACGCAGTCGCAGCCATAGTCTCGCTGTAGTTGGAGCGTGCAGCCGAGCTTCTGGAGTTTTGTTTCTTTTATTACATTGTATTTTCCCTTTCTGCCGTATTGTACTCAAAAGTTTTTGATCATAGTGGATTTTGTGGTGGTGTTCTTGTGGTTATTGTTTGTGGGTTATGCTTTTGTTATGCTCATTATGAATCAGACTAATGATTTGAAACCCTCCTTGTAGTATCCCAGGATCAGAACTTGGTGAATGGGTGCCGGGGTCCGAGAATGGGGTTCTACAGAGGCTGTCGGCGCCGGATTCGGCGATCGGGAATTTTGTGAGCCCGGTTTCCGAGTTTGGGGCGTGACACAACCTGAGGCTAATCCAAAGGGACAGTCTGAGATTGGCTCTAATTCCAACCAAGGGCAATATCATGAACAGGCCAAATCGATCACTACCCTTAGGTCAGGCAAGCAGATTGATAACAGAATAGAGATGCCTGGGGATGAATCAAATTCTAAAACAGAAGATCAAGATGAAGCAGAGAGCCATACCAATGCATCCAAAGTCCAAAAGCTCTCTGACTCTCCAAGAGCCACTAATGTGCCACCTTATGTGCCCAAAGCACCCTTTCCTCAACGTCTGGCACCAATAAAGAAAAGAAATAACTTTGATGAAATCTTGGATGTGTTTCAAAAAGTGCAAGTCAACATCTCGTTGCTTGACGCTATCAAGCAAGTCCCTGCTTACGCTAAGTTTCTTAAAGATTTATGCACTCAAAAGTGTAAGCAGAATGTTCATAAGAAAGTCTTCCTTGCAGAGCAGCTCAGCTCCATGATTCAACATAACACCCCTCCTAAATTTAGGGATCCAGGAGCTCCCACCATTTCTTGCGGCATAGGAGATCATAAGATCGGGAAGGCATTACTTGATTTAGGGGCGAGTGTCAATTTGTTACCATATTCGGTTTATGAGCAGCTAGGACTTGGTGAGTTGAAACCGACTAAGGTAACATTACAACTAGCCGATAGATCTGTCAAGGTGCCCCGGGGTGTTATTGAAGATGTGTTAATCCAGGTTGATAAATTTTATTTTCCAGTGGATTTCATAGTTATCGATACTCAGCCTGTCCAGAATCTTCATAGTCGGATCCCAGTCATTTTGGGTCGTCCATTTTTGGCCACATCTAATGCTATTATCAATTGCAGGAATGGAGTTATGAAATTGTCCTTTGGTAACATGAATATTAAACTCAATGTTTTTAATGCAGGACAACAATCCTCAGATTTGGATAACATATTTGAAGTGGACATGATCGAGAGCCTTGTACAGGACTCCTTCCGTACATCTTTTGAAGATCCTCTTGAGACCTGCTTAGCACAATCGGGCATGGATTTTGACATTGATAGTCCCATCCATGAAGTCAATGCATTGCTCGACTCTACTCCTATATTGGAGATTGAAAAATGGAGAGCGAAAGTGGAACCTCTTCATCCCTCTGAGACTCTTCCCGACAGCACAGTTTGTAACTCTGAGAAGACAAAGGCGAGCAGGCTGCTTAATGTTCTTAGAGCATATAAGGCAGCAATTGAACAGAAGATAGAAAAAATCCAGGGAGTATGCCCCACTATATGGATGGATCATGCTGTGGTAATATCGCATAACATGTAAAGGAAGCGTGATCCTAACATAGAAGAAGTCGTTCGAGCAGAAGTCCTTAAATTATTTGACGACAGTGTCAGTTGCCTTATTTCAGATAGCACAGTTCATGGGAACTCACATCACTTGTCTGGAATCGGTTAATGAAAGTGTTGAGGTAATTTCTTTGGCGGACCCTGGTTATAAAGATTATTTCATTCATGGTCCGTTCTTGTCTGGCTGAAGACGTTAAACTTAGCGCTCATGGGAGGCAACCCAGCCTTTTGCTTTATTGTATTGCTTTTTATTTCATTCATTTTCATTTTTCTTAGTTAGTTACTTCAATGTTTGTGGGTAACATTACTGCAAACCCTCACGAGACTACAACTCGTCCACTAGGGGTAACCTAGGGGTTTAAAGGCTTGTTGCATGCGCTAAATGCAATCGAGAGCACCTGCGAAAGTGGTATAGGTAGGATCTTCTTTTCTTTTTCTTTTTGTTATTTTTGCTTTTGTTAATTTCTCTCTTGCCCTAACTTGCTCTTACATTGATAATTTTGGGAAGCCTCTTAATTCTCCGTCCAGGTACTATCTTTCCCTCAGTCCTCTTTTATTATTCGTTGTCCCATGTGCATCGCATGATTATTTCTTTTACATTGAGGACAATGTAGATTTTAGGTTGGGGGTGGGAGATTAGGTTACCTAATGAGTATTTTCTGGGTCTTGAGCAAAATTTGTGAAAAATTTGTGAAAATTTTAAAATTTTTTCTGGAATTTCTATTGAATTCAAAGTGATTTTGAAGGATAGTTGTGATTTTAACATTATAAGATATGTGATGTTGGTAACTTATGACTCTTGGATTCGGCCATCTGCTTGATTTCACAGTCAATTTTGAATTGTTAATCCATGATTAGAAGTTGTAAACATTGATTGAGCCATGATTTCACATATCACATCTCGCTTACACATTAAGTTTTCGGTTCGATAACTGAATGATTAACTTGGTAAAAAGAAGAATTAAAAGGCTAAGTCACATAATCTTCACCATAGGTTTGCTCCCTATAGGTGCAGATTTGATTCTCCATAGTTGACATATGAAAAAAAAAAAAAAAGTTAGGCGACAAGTTTTCGCCATAGGTTTGCTCCCTATAGGTAAGAATTTGATTCCCCTCATTTGCGTTACTGCTCATAAAGAAAATCAAAGGCTGGTAAAATGAAAAGTTAATTTGTGAGATAAGTGTTGGTTTCAAGCTTGGTTGTCACGAATTACCAATGATATCATGAGATTGACAATTGGATCTCTTAATGTTTGTAAGTCGAGATTACACTTTACATTCATGGAGCTCGATGTTCAGAATTGTTCCAATTAATGGATTAATAGTTTGAAATTAATTATGAAATCTGTCGAGAGCTTGATTCCAAGAGAAAAATTCCACACACCAATCATGAATCTTAGAATTTTCACATCTCAGCTATCTGTTCACAAGTCACTTGAGTTTACAGGAATTGTCTTTTATTTCTGAAATTATTTTTCGCATGTTTTGCTCGGGACTAGCAAAATGCTGGTTGGGGGTTGTGATCAGGGTCGAATATTGCATATTAGACCCTAATTATTACCAGATTTTACGTATATGATAATGCTTAATGGAGTGTTTTTAATTGTATTTTTGTTACAGGATGAAGTCAGGAGCGTTAATTGAAAATTGATGTTAAAGGCATGGATTTCATGATCCAAAGTCTCCAGAGCACGGGATGGACTCCAGAGAACCAATAATGAAGATTTTACACGCCTGGGATCTGAGGAAAGCAAGCCAAAGGGGCCCGAAAAGGGTCCAGAATGCAAGATCACATGGTTCCCGCTATCTGATCAGTTCGAAACTTCATACATGAGATGAGGGCCGTAAATTAACCGTACATATTAAATTTCAGCCATGGAAGATCTCGGGAAGTGGTCCAACGGACAGATCAGCCTATTAATCTCCAATTTGGGGCCCACCTGATATTTGGAACTGCCTCAACCTTGGTATTGACGGCTAAATTACCATGATAAAGAGGATGGATGGTGTAGATTTCTCGTAAACATCACGGTGGGCCCTGTGTATGAGTGTGCACACTGCACGTTTTCACCGGCTGCGCACCGCACCGCTGGGACGGTCAGCGAGAGCGCTGACCCGTCTCTCTCTCTCGCCGCTGCAGCGTCCGCGGAACCGAACCGCGGTCGTCGGTTGTGGGGCCCACCTAGTGTCCAAATGGACAATCCAAACCGTCCATCCACTTCCTAGGGCAGCCATTACCATTGCCTAAGTGGCAAAAATTCAAATGAACGCATAGATCAGAGCCCAGCCGTTCAAACGCAGGTTGGACGGCAAGACAGAAAGCCGCGTGGGCTGCACCGAATCCACCCCAAAACCAGTCAATTCCTACTGATTTTTTGAGCTGAAACCAATGGATGGCGTGGATTCCTGTGAAAAGTCCAATAATGGACCCAACCATCATCGCAGCGTCGGTTTGGCGTCCGCGAAACGCACGGACGCTGCCAGTTTTTGCGAAAATTAGTGGGCCCCACTCGTCAACCTTCCGGAAGATCTGATCTGTCCATCGTGTAGAGGGCTTCGAGAGGTTCAAAACCATGTTGATATTCCTTGCCCATGCGTACACACGTGTGCGGTACAGAGGCCAAAAGTAGACTGCCCCGGGACGTTCAAAACCGAGTTTTTTGAGATTTCTTCTGTGGGCCGCGCTAATGGACCTTCGAATCCACCCATTCTTGACTGAAATTTCGTTCTGAATCCAATGGACGGGGTGGATTTTCCAGAAAATACCTCTGTGGGGCCCACCGATCACGACTGTGAAAATTTGTACTCCGAGTCCTTCTACGACTCTGCCACCGACCCCAGCCATCCAGCAGCTATAAAAGGGGAGTTTTGGACGTGGGAAAGGCTTTCAGAATGAGGGGATTCCAGATCTGAAGCAAGGGAGAGAAGAAAGAGAAGAAAGAGAAGAAAGAAGAGAGAGAGAGATTGTTTGGTTTGACGTTTTTTTATGAATTTTATTTAATATTTTTTATGGATTTTATGGGTCACTAATCTCTCAGCTAGGGCTGAGATGAAGCCCCTAATTTGATTAGCTCTTGTATTGGTTGATTTACTTTGAATTTCAATTAATTTGTTTCTTTCTTTAAGTGGGCTTTATGGGTTTAAATTCTATACTTCTCCATCTATGAACTTGACCAAAGTATATATATGGATGCTGTTTGGATGCTTATTATAGGTGCTTGTGTCTGATCAAGAACAGGTTTCCTATAGAGGAAGAAACAGGATACTTTAATGAATTGTACATCCCTTATGCCCGACCAAGGATATGGGATATGTCATTCATGGCATTGCTTAAAGGAATTAGACAGTCTGTATGCCCGATTAAGGACACAGATTGTGCTTTCTCTATTTAAGTGGTATCAATCTAGATCAAGGTGAATCAATAGACAAAACAAGGGTTAGGATAATTAGGGGTGGATTCGAAAGTCCTAGTGCTCTCTTTTTGATTGAATTTTCTTCCCTGTTCTTAATTATTTTTTTTTCCCTAAAATTGTGCTTAGTAGTTCATTCCATTATCTGTTGGATTAGTTAAGGAGAGTCATAGATTTGAATTGTGACAACCAGTCCTCGTGGGAACGATCTCGTAATACGTACCGTATCTGCATCTGATTCGTATACTTGCGAGTTTAAATATCATTTAAATCGTGTTGGTTTAAATAAAACATCAGTACTCCATTGGATGGTCACTTCAGATTGAGCGACAGGTAGTGTCCCAAGATGAAGGCAGAGGTGGAAGAGATGCAGAAGGTACCCTACGAGTCAACTGTAGAAAATTTAATGTATACTATGGTGTGTACGTGCCCAAACATGGCATATGCGGTTAGTGTTGTCAACCGATATCTTGCCAATCCTGGCAAAGAGCATTAGGCAATGGTGAAGTGAATACTGCGGTATCTAAGAGGCTCATCCAGGTTAAGCCTATGCTATGGTGACGGAAAACCTGTGTTACAGGGCTACACAGATGCAGATATGGTGGGTGACATAGACTCTAGAAAGTCTACATCGGGGTTCATATTCACGTTTGTAGGGGGAGCGGTTTCATGACAGAGCAAGCTACAGAAGTTCTTAACCTTATCAACGACAGAGGCCGAGTACATTGTAGTTATAGAGGCATGTAAAGAGATGCTTTGGATGAAGAGGTTCCTACAGGAACTTAGCCTGAAGTAGGAGCAGCACGTGGTCTATTACGATAGTTAAAGTGTTATACACTTAAGTAAGAATCCAAGTCAGCACTCCAAGTCAAAGTACATAGAGATTCGATATCACTGGATTAGGGATACTTTAGAACAGAAGGTGTTACAGCTTGAGAAGGTCCACACGGATGATAATGGGTCAAACATGATGACTAAGACTTTCCTTAAGGGCAAGTTTGAGGTTTGTAGAAACCAGGCTGGCTTGAAAAAGGTGAATTCTTCCTGAGTTGGAAAGGGAGAGAAATGATAGGGCTTTCCTCCTCAGTTCAGGGGAGAGACAGTGCAGTAGGCTGAAAATTCAGAGTATTTCACCACGCTGCTTGACCGGTTGAGTGGGCTGCTCGACCTATCGTGGGTGGGGCTCGACTTAAAGTCCAGCGACCATCTGATAAATTTTCTCCTGGGTACTCAACCAATCGAGGGAGGTGCTTGACCGGTTGAGGACTCGGCTCTACCAGTCAAGGTTACTCGGATTTGAGTCTGGATCTTGCGCGGACTGCGAAAATCTGAAAGGCTTTCGCAAGGGATGCAACAGGGAGTTTCCTAAACTATAAATAGGGGTGCCTAGGACCTTTCTAGGCAATGCAAGAGGGTTTTCTAAAGCTTTGCAAAGGTTTGCTAAAGCTTTGCAAGGGTTATCAAAGGTGTGTGAGAGAGAGAGAGGAAGCTTGTAGAAGGGAGGTTATGCTCGTAGAGGTGATTTACTATATCTCAGCGCTTTCACGTCCTCGTAATCTGTGAGATCTCTCCGTTTTTATTTTATTCTCTTATTATTTATCCACTCCCGCGTAAGTGAAGAAGGTTGTAACGTTTTACTTCATAGTGGATTGTTGATCCGGATGAGGTCCCGTGGTTTTTACCTCTTTGAATGTTTTCCACGTAAAAATCTCTTGTGTGGTGTGGTTTATGCTTTGATTTATTTCATTGCTATATTATCCAATAATTCTGGTTTATTTGGGAGGGTAGATCCTAAGGTTTTGTGCAAGGCCCCCAACATTTTTCTCTCCCGCCTATATTTAAATGCCTATAAATACACAATTCTCATCTCATTCAACTCAAGCAATCTTTCCAATACTAAAAAAATGAGGACTTGTGCCTTGATTTTCCTCACCTTGGCTTCCTTTCTGGGAGCCTTTGCCAAGCAATGTGGGAAGCAAGCTGATGGAGCCTTATGCCCTAGAGGCCTTTGTTGCAGTGAGTATGGTTAGTGTGGCACCACTAGCGTCTACTACCGTAAAGGTCGTCAGAGCCAATGTCCAACACCACCAACCCCTGTACCTCCACCACCTCCAACTATTCCAACTCCTCCTCCCCTCCCTCATCCCTCGGTCTCTCTTTGAAGAGATACTTAAGCATCGAAACGATGTGCGATGTCCGGCCAATGGCTTCTATACTAATGACGCTTTCATATCTGCCGCAAGTGCCTTCCCTAACTTTGCGATGGTTAGCGATATGGAGACATGCAAAAGGGAGATTACAGCTTTCTTAGCACAAACCTCTCATGAAACAACTAGTAGATTTAAATACTTATGCAGGGTCATCTTATAATTGTTTTGTGTAGGACCTTGTGATATCTTTATATGATATTAAAAGCTGGTTGGAAGGAGTAGTTTGTTCTTCAAATGAATTCAAAAATTATGACTTGATTGACTGATTGTTACGTATAGGGGGAACGAATTGGCATTCTGCAACTAATGGACCATATGCTTGGGGATATTGCTTTGTTAAGGAACTTGGTCAACCTGATGGTTGTTGTAAACAGATGTCTTAAGTCTTGTATCTTATCGTGCTGCTCGATCGGTCGAGGGGGCTGCTCGACCAGTCGAGGTCCGTTCGACTCGAAGTCCAGCAACATTATTTTTTGGAGTTCCGAGCCGCTTGAACAATCAAGGGGCTGGCTCGACCGGTCGAGGGTGCACTTCGACCAGTCGAGGACCTAGCTTAACTAGTTGAGGGTTACGCAGCTAGTGCGCGGACTACATAAAATTAAGGCAGTTTTTGGACTATTCCAAGTCAATGCGTAAGGGGTGTTTCCTAAACTACAAATAGGGGTCCTTAAGGCCTTTCTATGGCATGGCTAAGGCTCCCCAAAGGGTTTCCACGAGTTTTTAGAAGGGGTTCTAGGGGTGTAAAGGGTGTAGCAAGGGCGAGATTTGAGGTTGCTCGAATCAAGTAAGTCCTTTCTCTTTGTAATTTATGCTTTCATAGTGGAATTCTATCGCTTTATGCTGTGGTTTTTTCCCGAAAGGGTTTTCAATGTTAACTCACTATGCTTTCTTGTGTTTTCTTAGTGCCATTGGATTGCTATCCTAGATCTAGATCTATGTGATTCCGCAGCACAAGTCCCCAACAAGTGGTATCAGAGCAATCGTTGAGGCACAGATCTAAATCTGAGGGATTAGTAATAATGGTAAGCACTAGGTATGATATTGAGAAGTACTCAGAGAAAAATAATTTTGAGTTATAGAAGATCAAGATGATCAGTTCCTTAATCAAGCAAGGCGAAAATAGTGCTCTTGAGGAGCGAAAGTCTACTATGATTGATGATGAATGAAATACTCTTGATAAGAAGGATTTATCATCAATCTGTTTATGTCTCACGGATGAGGTTCTTTACAATATCATGAGGAAAAAAACTGCGGCTAAGTTATGGGCGAAGTTAGAGGATATCTATGCGAAAAAATCCTCCGAAAATCGCCTACACTTGAAGCGACAGTGGTATAACTTCAAGATGGCAGAGGGTGGGGATCTGAAGGCTCACATCAGCAACTTTAATAAATTGGTTTGCAAATTACTGGATATGGAGGAAGTGATAAAAGATGAAGAACAGGCATGTATGTTGCTGAATTCTCTTCCGGCGTCTTATGAGTCATTCAAGGACACAATGTGTAGAATGAATAAAACCTTGAGTGTCAACACCGTTATCTCAGCCCTTGAAGGAAAATTTATGAGAAAGTTTAACGTCAACATGGGGATATCTTATGATGCATTGCTTACAAGGGGTAAAAATTCTGAACAAGGTACAAGTTCTTCAGGTTCTAGATCCAAATCCAATGGCAAGGACAAAGAAAAGGTAAAGTGCTGGAACTGTGGGATGGAAGGACATGTGAAGAAGGATTGTACAAATCTTAAATCTAAGAGAGAAGACTCTGAGGCTTCGTATAAGGAGTCTAATACTGCCACGTCAGATGGATCGAGTGGATGTGATGGTGATGTTTTGTCTGTCTACGATCGGACGGCCATACAATGATCGTAAGGGCTAGTGGATGTTAGACACAGGGGCATCTTTTCACATGACTCCTCATAGGAGTTGGTTCACTAGTTATAGGGAGTACGATGGTGGACATGTGTTTATGGGCAATGACATAGCCTGTAATGTTGTGGCTGTTGGTATGGTGTGCATCAAGATGTTTGATGGGGTGGAGCGTACCTTGACTGATGTCAGGCATGTTCCTGATTTGAAGAAGAATCAGATTTCTCTTGGTATACTTGAGGCAATTGGCTGGAAGTTTATGGGTATTGATGGTGCTCTTAAGGTATTTAAGGGGGCACAGGTAATCATGAAAGCGCAACGACTCGATAACATGTACAGGTTGATCAGGAGCACTTTAAAAGGTGGAACTACAGTGGATGTAGTAGATTCTACCTCTGCACGTGTGTGGCATGTTGGGCATGACGACATGAGCAAGCAGGGCATGAAGGCTATGATGCACGAATAGAAATATAGAGCAGGTGGAGCAACCACCTGTGTAAAGAATCATACGGCATAATTGCAGGATATCGGTAAGGTACATGGACGACTCCAATATCACAGGGAATTTATCTTCTATTCAAATGGCTCTAGGTGAGCCTGGTACTGAGAAGTAAAAGGTGACTATGGGCAATGTGATAGATTCATCGTACTAGATCGACACATGGGAGCTGGTGGAGCTTCCAATGGGCTAGAAAGTGGTTAGATGAAGGTGGATCTTCAGGAGGATACAACATAAATACAGAGCCAGATTTGTGGCAAATGGTTATGCTCAGAGAGAAGGAATCAGCTTCTCAGAAATATTCGCGCTAACGGTATAGCAGGTGTCTATTAGATCCGTGATTGGCACTGGTTGGCCAATGTGATCTTGAGCTAGAAGGATGGATATGGAGTCTGCACTTTTGTAAGGAAAATTGGAAGAGAAGATCTACATGAAGCAACCAGAGTGGTTCGAAGTTAAAGGGGCTGAGAAAAGACTTTGCAGGAGGTCATAGTACGACCCGTCGCCTAGGCAATGGCTTGATTCCTTCATGGTGGGTTAAGTATTATATGTTGATAACATATAGATCACCAATTTTGAAATCAATGTACTGAAGACTTGGTTAAGTGAGACATTCAGGATGAAGGATCGGGGGGCTGCAAAGATCGTTCTCGGCATTAAGACTGGAAGAGGAGTAGGCTTTGGTTATCTCAAGAAGAATACCTTAGGTAGGTATTGATCAAGGAGGTAATGGACCATATAAAGCCGGAGAGCGTTCCCTACGCGTCTCTCCTCAAGTTTTTCATATGACATGTCTCAAAACAGATGAGGAAAGGTAGGATATCTCATGAGCTTTATTCGAATGCGGTGGGCAGTGCATGTCATGGTCTAGATTAGACCAGTTATTTCATAGGCTATCAGTGTTGTCAGCAAGTACCCCGGTAAGCAATATTGGGTAGCGGTGAGATGGTAGGAAGACAGGAAAAAAGTTGGAAGGGTATATGGATTCAGACTATGCAGGCAGTGTGGATTTCAGAAAGTCGACTTCAGGTTGCTTGTTTGTACTAGTGGATGGAGAAATTAGTTAGATGTCCATGTTATCCAATAGCTGCTTGTGGAAAGAGGCGTATTTCTAGAAAAGATTCACACCAGCGGGAATCTGGAAGACATGATCACCAAAGTCGTTCCTGCAGAGAAGTTCTATGTAACTTCTCTAGGTTTGGCGATGGTGGAAAAGAATGACGGAGTGTGCATGAAAAGCGTTGACTAAAGCTATAATGTGATGTAGAAATAAGAGACGAGGTCAAGAAGCTACACGGTTGAAGATTAAAGACACGGTGGAGATTGTTGTAAACAAATGTCTTAAATATTGTATCTTACCATGCTACTTGACCGGTCGAGGGGGCTGCTCGACCAGTCGAGGTTCGCTCGACTCGAAGTCCAACAACATTATTTTTTGGAGTTCCGAGCCGCTCGACCAGTCAAGGGGTTGGTCGACTGATCGAGGGTGCCCTTTGACTAGTCGAGGGTTACACAGCCGGTGCACGGACTGCGTAAATTTGAGGCAGTTTTCAGACTATTCTAAGTCGGTGCATAAGGGATGTTTCCTCAACTATAAATAGAGGTCCTTAGGGCCTTTCTAGGGCATGACTAAGGCTTCCTAAAGGATTTCCAAGGGTTTATAGAAGGGGTTCTAGGGGTGTAAAGAGTGTAGCAAGGGTGAGATTCGAGGTTGTTCAAATCAGGTAAGTCCTTTCTCTTTATAATTTATGCTTTCATAGTGAAATACTATCACTTTGTGCCGTGATTTTTTTCGAAAGGGTTTTCCACGTTAAATCGTTGTGTTCTCTTGTGTTTTCTTGGTGCCATTGGATTGCTATCCTAGATATAAATCTGTGTGATTCCGTAGCATAAATCCCCAACAATGGTTACTGTGTCCAAAATGTTCAATGGCCATGCGTTTCAGGTCAGAGTTACTATGGTCGAGGATCTATTCAAATTTCATAGTGAATTTATTTTTTTTGTTTTAGCGCATTGAACCAATTCATGCTTGTGTTTGTCGATGTTTGTGGAGGACGCAAATTGACTACTTACACTGCCAGTAGTGAGTAGCTGCTGGTCCGACCTTTGTGAGCCCTACCATGATTCATGTGTTTTATCCACTCAGTCCATTCATTTTTTTCCGGATTAATTTATGGCATGGGCGAAAGGCGAGACAGATCTAAATCTCAGGTGGACTACACGACAAGAAAGAGTGATGATTCAACACCCACCATTAAAAACTTTTTGGGGCCAAAAAAGCTTTAGATTAATCTAATTTTTGTATCTTCCCTTCATCAGACTTTGTGTGTGTATCTTCCCTTCATCAGACTTTTTGTGACCAAATCAACAGGTTGGATGGCAAATAAACATTACAATGGGCCACGGGAAGTTTTAAATGGTGTGTATTTAATCACCACTATGTTCCTATGGTTTGGTCCATTTTGGATGTACCTCATTTTTTTTATTTATGAGCTAAATTATCTGGAAAAACAAATAGATAGCATCGATCAATGAAACAAAAACATCATCATGGCGGTTTCATAGAGCACCGACCTATAGCCAACTTGCAGCTTGTAAATTCAACAAGAAATCTGCATTCGTTTGTTGCATCACTAGGATGGATAGTGACAAATGGGCACATTTTAGTCCTGCTAGATTTTTTTTTTAATTTTTTATTCTCCATCCATCTCAAAGATTGGGCACAAACTTCGCAACTCTGACTTTTGAGACTGATATTACAGAATTCGACATTCAAACTCTAAGTGTTGAAAAAATATTGATTTTTATAAAATATATTTTAATAATAAAAAATAATATATGATATATAAAAAGTTGTTTTGAAAAAACACCGTTTTGTGGGTTTTTTGGAATAGTCCCACATGGGAAAGGGAAGAGAAGAAAAAATGGTTTAAATGAAAACAGTGGAGTATTATAATATTTACTCACCTAGTCCAAGGACTGTGGACCTTGCGTGTTCCAATGCGTAGCACTGGAATACCCGCGCACGCCCTCACGCTCGCGATCGAGCACGAGCACGGGCACGGGCTCGGTCTCGGACTCGGTCACGGTCATAGGCACGGGTTCGGTGCGAGGGCATGGGCATGTGAGGCAGTGTGGCTGTAGAGGCGCTAGTGGCGCACTTTACACTTCGCATGTCCGCATCGTGTCGTAGAGGGCCACTCCTTCACAACCTTGAGCGAACCAGAGTGAGACGTGTGCTAGTCGCAGTGCGACTAAGTGACTAAGGCGGATGGCTAGATGAAGGGGAGACTAGAGGACTGAATGAGAGTCCTCCAGAATATATAGAGGGCTGGAAAATAGAGCTATTGCAGCAGATCTGTAACAGCAGTGCAGTTAGTGTAGGGTCCAGCTGTAACTACTGCGTGGCTAGCCCAACATCTAGAAAATGGCTAGCTGCTGTCTCACAACAGTCAGCATGCAGCAGCTTAAGGGCCCATGCACAACAGTCAGAAAACGGCCATAAAACGGCTAGTTTTCTCCAACAGCTACAAAACGGTCATGGGATTTAATTCCCTGGACCATAACCCCGAGCCATCATAGCCTATAAAAGGAGGGTCTAGATAAGTTTCCAAACAATCTCTCAACCCACTCCAGCAGACCCATACGAATTGAGACACAACTCATTACTTTTCTCTAATACTCCAGTGGTTCCAGCAAGACAACAAGGGTTGAACCTTTGCTAGAAGAACAGACCAACGGTGTGGTCTAGAACAGTTCATCTGAACCAGTGGTTGAAAAATTGACCAGTGTAGTGGTCTAAATCAAAAGGAATTTCTTCTCTTTCTTTCTTTTTTGAAATTTTTTCTATATTGTAATTCTGCCAGATAGAGTGTATAAGAGTTTCATTTGGTGGGCCTTCGTGTTTGCTGAACGCAGACCCACACCAGGCTAGTCGTATCCTAGAAGCGGTTTGCCTATAACCTATCAGCATAACTCAATTCACTTGAGTAGGGGCAAACAACGCTTTAAGGACAGCGTTTCCGACGTGCTTCAATCTGTCTTGATTTCAGATTATTTTACAATTTTTGGTTTCCAAGTTATACAGAAATATATTAATCTGTATAATTTACAACAATCTTAAAGCGTTATTTTGTAATGGAAGCCGACAGTGTTTCATCTATCAAGTTGATGAATTAGGACTTGATACATCTTGATCGGTTCGATAGAATCAATTTTACAAGATAACAAGACAAGCTGAAATTTCTCCTGACAGTGCTGAAGATCTATTACATATTAGATCCAAATCTACAGGTGCTACCTGAAGCATCCAACAAAGACACACCTGAACAGGTGGCTGCCCGCACCAAATGAGCCAAAGATTAATTCTTGTGTCGAGGACACATTCTGAACGCTCTCTCCGACCGTTTCTATGATCTGTACCAACAAACATCATCAGCAAAGGAGATCTGGGCCGCTCTAGAATTCAAATACAAGGTTGAAGAAGAATGTACCAACAAGTTTCTCATCGCCAGGTATTTTGACTTTAGCATGGTAGAAAATAAACCGCTGCTGCCCCAAATCCAAGAACTGCAGCTAATAGTAAACAAAATCAAAGGGATAAAAATCGATCTTCTTGAATGATTCTAAGTCGGGGCTATAATCGCCAAATTGCCACCGATGTGGAAAGACTATAGAAAGAAGTTGCTGCATAAAACTGAGGATTACACACTGGAACAAATCCAGAAACACCTCAGAATTGAGAAAGAATCTCATAACCGTGACAGAAAGAATGATAACGGGAATGCCTCGTCTAAGGTACATGCAGTAGAGAATACTAATAACAAACATCTCGAGAAGGATGATTCCTTGAAACCCAATAAAGGAAAATTCAAGAAAAATACCCAAAAGAAGAACGAAAAGTTCAAAGGCCCATGCCATGTCTGTGGGAAAACCAGGCACTATACTCGAATATGCCATTATCGCAAGTCTAAAAAAGAGGCAAGTGCAGTAGAAGAAAGCGATATCATGGCTATGATCACTGAGGTGAATACCATCCAAGGCAAAGTTCCAAGTTAGTGGTATGATAATGCCGCTACAGTAAATATGTGCTACGACAAATCAGCCTTCAAAACCTATGAGGAATTGACCGATGGTCAAGAAGTCCAAATGGGTAATAAAGTTCGATCGAAGATCGTCGACAAAGGAACTGTCGAACTGAGATTCACCTCTGGAAAGAAAATGATTCTGACTAATGTGCTGCACATCCCAGATATGAGGCGAAACTTAGTTTCTAGGGATCTTCTGGGTAAACCAGGCGTAAGGGTGGTGTATGAGTCAGGTAAACTGATTCTGTCAAAGAATGAAAATTTTGTCGGAAAGGGATATGCTTGTAACGGAATGGTTAAGTTTTTTCTAAATGAAAGTAGCACTTTTGCGTATATGGTTGAATCCGCTGGACTGTGGCATGATAAACTAGCCCATATAGGGTATAGTACCTTGAAGTTCGTGGCTAAAAATGGTCTACTCTCATACACAGATAATGAAACCGAAAAATGTAAAGTGTGCATACGATCCAAAATGACAAAGAAACCTTTTTCAAGTGTTGAAAGATCGTCTCAAGTTTTGGATCTTGTGTACAGTGATATCTGTGAGTTAAATGACATTCTTACTCGTGGAGGTAAATGGTACTTCGTAACCTTTATAGATGATTGCTCTAGATATGTGTATGTTTATCTGTTAAGGATGGGGTTGAAACTCTTCAACCAAAGTTCCACCAGTGATGGTAATCCAACCTAAACTCAGAAAATCTCTAATTTTGGGTTTAATGGGTAAGAATAAGTCACTAATATGTGAAAAGTTTTTAGCACTAAATTATATAACCTCATTCATAATAGATAAGTGCTGAGCGTTACGAAAGAGGGTTGAATCTTAGAACTCTTAATAAAATCCAGTCTATAAGGACAAGTGTCTTATAATAACGGAGACACTGGAAGGATTTCATCTATATGAACGTAGAGATGGTGCCGTCTCTCATGAGAGTTAGGAGTTTTTCTCTCGGGATCGTTCACGAATTAGGATAAGCACATGACCATTAAATGTACTGAGCAAGATTGTGGGAACTCTACAAACACATAGCGAATATGTGTGTGGTTTCTCCGACTTTGTTATCTAGGAATAACTGGTTCAACGCTACGGCTACCAGTCATTTCGACAGAGTTTTGAGATACTTACACTAAGGAAAGATTAAAATCGAAAAATATCTTTCTTTATGCATATAAGCTAATTATTCTGGCAGAATTGTTTAACTGAGAAAATATATGTTATAAAAAATCAAGTGGGGGATTATTGAAAAAATATTTGTTTTTGTAAAATATATTTTAATAATAAAAAATAATATATGATATATAAAAAGTTGTTTTGAAAAAATACCGTTTTGTGGGTTTTTTGGAATAGTCCCACATGGAAAAGGGAAGAGAAGAAAAAATGGTTTAAATGAAAACAATGGAGTATTATAATATTTACTCACCTAGTCCAAGGACTATGGACCTTGCGTGCGCGCGCTCGCACTCGGGCACAGGCACGGGCACGGGCTCGGTCTCGGACTCAGACTCAGTCACGGTCACGGGCACGGGCACGAGCACGGTGCGAGGGTGTGGGCATGTGAGGCAGTGTGGCTGAAGAGGCGCTAGTGGCGCACTTTGCATCAAAATGGAAGGACAGTGTGGATGTAAGATAAATGCATCAAGATGGGCCACACAGTCAAAGATCCACCAAAGCCATGCCCCAAGAATAGATGTGGGCATTGAGTCGAGTTGGACCGAGTTAGGTCCAACCCGACTCGATCTGGTTTTGAAAAAGGCCCAACTTGAACTCGATTCGACTTGGTACCGAGTCTAGCATGCCTGACTCGATCCGATTCCGGGTCTAGGCTGGGCTAATTTGAACTGAGTCTGACCTGGTCAGAAATACCGAGTCGGATCGAGTTGGCACCGATTCAAATCGAGTTTTTAGGATCAATTTTGGGATAAAATGGATGGATGGAAGGGATAAATTACAAAAATCATGATGGACCTCACAGAGTTTTCTCAGCACGCTAAGCATAATGACTTACTCGGTACACAACCCGTTTCCATCTCCACCATTTCTTGTGTGTGGTCCATCCTCTTAACATTTAAAAAAAAAAAAAAAAAACAAAAAAGAAACAACTTAAAAAAATAATTAGACAGACACACTTGATGGGCCGCTTACTGCCGCTCGTCGGATGGGAGAGAGAGAGAGAGAGAGAGAGAGAGAGAGAGAGAGAGAGAGAGAGGAGCAAAAGGCTAGAGGGTTGCTACCGCCTGTTGGATGGGACGAGATGACTGATGGGTGCCAGATGGAAAGGGGTTGTGTTTTTTGGATCGGGGCATGCGGCGGATCAAGTTTCGAATTGGATCGAGTCTGACGGATCAAGTTTCGGGTCGAATTACTGGGTAACTCAAACTCGACTCGATTTGAGTTCGGATTGGGCGAAGCCTACACGATTCGGAATGACTCATCCATTCGGTTCAGGTCGAGTCGGATCCGATCGAGACCGGCGAGTCAAGTTAGTCGAGCCGAGCCGGTTTGTGCCCAGCCCTAACCAAAAATCAGACCATGGCAGAGTCGTATTTCTACAGGACAAATAGCTTCGGTGCCGCACCAGTTGTTGCTGTAAATCTAGTGGCCCTTATCATGGGTGGCTTATTTTCAAAACTCACTAATAAGCCACCATTTTCATTGACGGAGCGGTGAATGCTTGACGCGGATGGCGTACTACGGCCGCGGGTCCCTGGCTAGAATGGCCAGAGTCTCTAAGGGGCCATTGTAATGTATGAGTTTCATCCATATCGTCCATCTATTTTTAAATATCATTATAGGTTAAAATCTTAGAAATGGTGAAGATTCAAAGCTCAAATGAGCCACACCAGTGGTGATAGTGACACCCACCGTAGAAACTTAACTAGGGCCCACCGTGATGGTTAATTTTCATCCAACCTGTTCACAAGGTTACATAGACCTGGATCAAGGGAAAACAAAAATATTAACTTGATCCAAAATTTCTGTGGCGCCCAAAAAGTTATCAATGGTAGGTGTTTAATCCCCATTATGTGGTCAACTTGAAACTTGGAACTACCTAATTCTTGGGCTGGTACCCTTAAATGATATGTAAAAACGGATGGACGGTGTGGATAAAACCCATACATCATCGTGAATCCACATATCGCCTGTCCGTTCTTATATAGGGATCCACGACCGGAGTACCAAATCCGCGTCCCTGATTTCCTTCCAACCAAGATTGTGCACCACGCATGTGGCACATTATTTGATGATCTGATCTAGGCATCTTTTGGGCTTAGCCATTTATTTGCTTTCAAACCTAATTTTGCTATGGTTTGGCTATCCTAGCCGTCCAATAAAGGAGCCTCTCGTAACTTGATGGGAGCTATTGTTGATTTATTTTTTCTTTGTATGATTTTTTCGTAACTATGTTATTTTTCTATCATAGAGGCAAGGAAAATGACCATACGTTGAAGAGAAGTACTGGTGTTCAAAATGACAAGGAGAGAGATTATGTGGCCATGGACGCACGCGTTTGACTTCCCAGCAACTTAAAAAATAAATAAATAAATAAATAAATAAAAATAAATAATAATTTAAATTTTTTTAAATATCCAAACTTTTACTAAGGTACTCTAATTTCTGATGTCCCAGCAACTACAACTATGGACCGGCTGGAGAAGCCCTTGGCTATGACCCCTCCTCAGCAACCCGAATCAAGTCGCCACTAGTGACTCAGTCATTTCATTCAAAACTGCCTTCTAGTTCTGGATGACCCCACAACCCGCAAAACCGTCATGCCACAAAGTTTCACCGGCGGATGGACACCTTCACCTTCCCACACAGCTGCTGGTCGGGTCCCAGGATTCGTGGCCATCACCAACATCATCAATGGAGGACTTGAATGCGGCCATGCATGGCCCCGACGATAGGTTGGCAGACCGAATTGGGTTCTACAAGCGGTACTGTGACTTATTCGGAGTGGGCTATGGCGAGAACCTCGACTACTATAACCAAAGCTCGTTCGGCAATGCAATGGAGTACTAGAGATCAATGAAATGAATTACTATCTCTGTTTGAGTTGTCCATCTAATGCTATAAATCTCTATATGTAACCTATGAGATTCTCTTAGCATGAATAAAACCATCCTAGCTATGAACCTTCAGCAACTTTACCACTTTATGGCCCATTTGCTTTGCGTATGCCATCAACCGGGACATACCATAGGAAACGGTGGGAGTGCCGTAAGGAACTCCCATTTTCTAGGTGGGGCCACTGTGGTGTGTGTATGCCATCCAATCCTTGCAATGGGTGTGTCCACAACAGGGCATCCCCAACGAATAAGGCCAGTTCTGTAATATCTTGAATTTTTCTGAATATTTATTTGAAATTTGTATCCAAATATTCCTCATAATTATTGATTTTTTGAAAAGATGCTTTCAACTTTCATATTCACGGCATGGGCTTCTGAACCTTTTGAAGAGGGTGAAATGACCTGAATGCCGCCCATATTTTGAAAAAATTGAGATGGAAACCGTGAGAACCGTCTAGGACGAACCAAGAGCTAGCTTAGTTAAGAGCACACACATGTGCACTACAACTCACATATATAAGATATTAATCCATCCATCCATCCATCCATCGGGTTAGATTAACCTTGTACATATTTCCTTAAAAAGAAAGTTTAGTTCCATTAGCATGTGGGCCTCAATACTAGAATATATGTTGATGGGTTTTAAAAAATCTCACCCATAGTATTTTACGTTGTACATTTGTTTATCAAAAATTAACCCACCCAATAGGTGGATCAACCTAATTCTCGAGTTAGGGCATCGTTGTGATGGGGACGCGGATTGCGTCCTACCCCCGCCCTGACGGTAATCCGTCCGGGCAGGGCTCTGTGGGGCCCACCATGATGTAAGTGTTTTATCCATGCTGCTCATCGCTTTTCTAATATCATTTTAAAGTATGATGCTAAAAATGAAGCATGTCTAAAGCTCTGGTGGACCACACTAAAAGAAGTTGCAGTGATGATGACACCCACTGTTGAAACCTTTCTAAGGGCGACCGTGATGCTTTTTTATGGTCCAAACTACTAATAAGGTCATGTAGACGTGGATGAAGTGAAAACATAAATATCAGCTTGATCCAAAATTTCTCCATCTCCAAAGAAGCCCACCTTATGGTCCCCTTAATCCCTGGACCTGCCTTACTTTTTGGCTTATACTTTAAAATAATCTGAGAAAAATGATGAACGGCGTGGATAAAAAACTTATATCACCGTGGCCCCACAGAGCCCTGCCCGGACAAATTACCGTCCGGGTGGGGGTAGGACGCAATCTGCGTCTGTTATAATGGTACCATTTTCATTGATGGATCAAATAGAGCTGGACATTGAGTCAAGCCGAGTTGAGTTTGGCCCGGCTCAGCTTGGTTCAATCAGTAGCCAACCCCAACTCGAGTTTGGCTCGGTGACTGAGCTCGATTGTCTAACTCGATTCAGCTCAGTCAGCAGCTCCGGCTAGATCAAGCTGGGTTCAAGCTCAAACTTTTGAGCCGAGTTTGAGTTTGAGTTTTCGAGTTGTGTTTGAGTTCGAGGTTAAGCTTTCAAGTTAAGGTTGTATTTGTACATAATATTCAATCAATAACATAGTAAAACTGAAAATAAAAAATAATTTACAAACTGAAAAGTAAAAATATTACAATTGCAAACTTTCAACAACATTATATGCATTTCTTTTTTGTTGTTATTTACTACAAGAGAGGAGATTCGTTTGCCGAGCTTAAGCTGCAATTCAATTCTTCATATATATATATATATATCTTGAATCAGAAGTTGGAGAGAGTTTTTCATCGTACTCCTGTATAGTTTTAATTAAATTGTTCAGACTTTTATCATGAACAAAATTATATATAATTCCCAACACCCTGTAAAATACACTAAGATTGGAGAAAAAAATTGTATGGTTTGTTACTCTTCTTCTTTTTATTATTCAGCTTGATCCTGCTTTAGTTTCATGTTGTTTTTTATGACATCGTTGATGTTTAGAAGCCTCTTCCATACTATGTTTCAAAGTGTGTTGGAATTGTTCTTCTTCCAGTGTTAATAATCTAGCTTCCTCCTCTTATTCAAAAATTTTTGATGGGGGTGGATGATTTTTTATTCAAATCGATAAGGACCTAAAAAAGAAGTTGTAACTCCTTTGGGGCTTTAGGACACGATTTTACATCTCCACCCCAACATGATAAGTGTAACCTGAGCCGATTCATTTTGTTAACAGACTTATCCCTACACAAATGATACAAAATCTTCAATTTTCTAAACTTTAGAGAGTGGACTAAGGAACCATATTCTCAAACGTTAGTCAATGATTCAGTCGACAATGTATCTACACTCTGTATTAGAGAAATTAATATTTTGACAATAATGAAATATAATTTTTTTTTTTTGAAATATGATAAATAAAATCAATTATGAATTATGAATTATAACATAAGCAAAAGAATAATATGAAAAGCATTGTTATAAGACCCGTATCCTTGTCCGTATTGTTCCGTCGACTCCCATGATCCTTCCCTTCGAATTCCGGTAACCTGCGACCTATGATTGATGTTTGTGCACAACCCTAAGTCGTATCCTATAGATTCGAGTCAGCTTAATCCGAGACTTATACCATTGCGACCGCACCGTCGCCACGATTCCAACTCCGCGTCTTGCATACCGTTCCGATACCCTGGCAGGGAGATGTGGGCCGGCGTTCAGTTCGAAGAAAATACTGCGCGTTTCAATCCCAAGAGAATCTCTACAATATGTCCCATCAATCAATCAATCACTCAAATCAATCAATCAATGCTTTCTTTCTCCTCAAGTCAAGCAACCTCAAAGTCAACTCTTTCTCACTCTCTCTCTTACACACCCATGCTAGTCAAGTACACCATCACCTCACATCCATCAACCATCACTCTTCTTACAACAACCCTCTCTCTCTCTCTTCTCCAACACATTCTCCAAGCACCAAAATGAGCTCACATCCAAGTTTCCCATGGAGAGAAAAGTGATTTTGGTGGCCCACCTTCCCATCCCAAAAACCTTCATCCTAACCATCCATTTCTCATCTTCCACCATCAAAGAAGAACATAAGGAGACCAGCATTCCAACGGACCGAGAAGATCGAACGGTGGGTGCTTATTAGGCTAGATCTTTCCATGTTTTGATGATGGGCCAAGTGAGGCCTACCAATTGATGGTATGGATCTCACTTGGGACCTTAGATGTGGCCGATGGCCCACCTTAATTTTATTATCATTCCATGATGGGGCCATTCTCCATGGACCCAATCATGATGTTTACTTTCTAGTCTAAAAAGGGGGTCATCTCGACCTTACATCTTGGCGGAGAAGGGATCTCCACCGTTGATCTCTGATTTGGTGGGTCCTCATGCAATGAGACCCACTTGATGTATGATTGGATGCTTGAAACGGAGGGCCCATAGTGTCAGGGTCCCTCCATCACGCGTGTCCATCTATCTTTCTCTCTCTCTCTCTCTCTCCCTCTCTTTTTATTTGTTTATTTTTTTGTGTGTGATGAGGTGGCTGTGTGGCCCACTTGGATGGACCCCACCATGAAACATGTATTTGATCCAAGCCATTTGTAGGTGGAGCCCCACTTTATATATGTGTTGTACTTACACTATCCACCATTTGATGGCCCACCTGAGTAGGCCCAAACCTGGACGCTGGACGTCAACTGAGAACACAAATATTAGCTTGGTGTGAGGATTTTGGGTGGGTTGCTCATGCAAGCCATACTATGATGTATTGATTAAATCCACGCCGTCCATCCTAATTACCAACTCTTTTTAGGCGTTGATCCACCTTTCTGGTGGGTCATACCTTAGCAAACGGTAATTTTCACCATTTAAATTCACCTTAACTTTTCTACACGCTGAAAGATGCCCAAATTGGGCTTGATGGATTGGTTATGAACTATGGAATCCATTGGGTGGGTCGGATTCACTTGAAGCGGGCCCCATGCACGAAAAACCGTGAAAATACACATTTAAAAAAATATATATATATATAACAAGCAGCAGCTGACGCTGCTGCTGTTAGAGGCGCAGGCAGCACCAGCGCTGGCGGCTGGGTGGATGATAGGGACCCACGGTCCCAGCCGTGGTCCCCACCATGATATTTGTTGTATATCCACTCCGTCCATTTTATGGGCCCCTTAGGTCTGTGGGCCATCCCCAAAAATCAGTCCTATCTGAGGCTCAAGTGGCCCACATCATAGGGAACAGTGTGGATTTAATGTCTACCATTGAAACCCTTTTCTGGGTCACTGGAGTTTTGGATCCAGTATGAAATTTGTTTTTTCCGTTTCATCCAGGTCCGTGTGACCTACCAACAGATTGGACGGTAAATAAACGTTACGGTAGGCCCCATGTGGGACTCACCTGATTTGGAATCGGATTGGTTGAAGTACGTTTATAGCTGCTAAATAGCTGTTGTACTAACGTTAGCAGGTGGGGGCCTGGTGATCCAAACCGTCCATGTGGACTCCACCATGAGGCAGATGTTGTATTCACGCCGTCAAAACATCACAGTGATGTTTTCATTTTCATTTTATTTTATTTCTCATGGCATTACAGGGAGTATGGGATAGATCCAAATTTCACGTGGGGCCTACCACGTGTACGTGGTATACTAACAGGATTTATGGGTTTTGGATGGACGGTGCTGCCCATCAATAAGGCATGTATTATATCCGCACCATCCATCTAGACGGTGGGGGAACCACCGTGATTTATGTATTTCATCCCACCGTCCATCGGGACGGCGGGGACCACATGATATATGTGTTTTATTCATGAAGTCCATCTAGGTGGACCACGCAGCAACATAGCTGCTGTAGTTAACGTCAGTAAGTTCTGTGGGCCAATCATGATCAGGTATGTGTTGTACTCAAACCGTCCATCCATCTGTAGCTCGTGGGCCCACCCCACACGTGTGACATGTGTGGGTGGGACCCACCTTGCTATATATACTTTATGTCCACAATGTCCAACTGGACGGGTGGTGTACAACCACTACAATACATGTATTTGATCCTTGTTGTCCATCCATTTCTGGACGTGTGGGGTGCATGTGTGGGATGGGGCCCACCTTGATGTATGTAATCTATATACCGTCCATTTGCCCTTGGACGGTGGGGCCCCCTATTGTGTATATGTTTAATACATGCCGTCCACCAACATGTTGGGCTTACCATGATGAAGGTGTTTTAACCATGTCGTCCATCTATTTTTTTTGGGGTGTGGTTCACCTTAATATATGCATTGTGCATCAACACTGCCCATCAGGACGTGCAGTGGGACACACCATGATGTATGTATTGAATATCTATGACATTCGTATGATGAGGTCCATTGTGATGTATTAGGGCCCGTGGGTTGAGGCCCATTGTGCTGTATTTGGAGCCCATGGGTTGAGACCCATTGTGATGTATTCAAGGCTCGTTATTAAGGCCCACCTTGATGTGCATGAGGCCCGTTATTAAGGCCCACTGTGATGTGTATGAGGCCCGTTGTTGAGGCCCACCTTGACATATATAAGGACCATATGATGAGGCTCATTTGATGTATTTGAGGCCCATGGGTCGAGGCCCGTTAGGATGTATACAAGGTCTATTGCATTGTGTGATTCCACCATGGGTTATGTAATGACATTTATGGCGGTCATGCCTTGGGAGCAATGTTGGTTTGATGTCCACATTATAAGATTAACGTTAGTTAAATGTCCACATTATAACTCTCCCTAGCGCCCATTGATAGGCCCATACTTGTTATGTGTTAGCCGTCTAGGCCCATTTGCATTGTAAGGATAGTTCATTACTTTATAACATGCTTAGTATAATTTCATGACTCATGCCATACGCATCATATGTATGTTTGATATGAGTAGTGACTGATCATTGCATACGCCATTAGGCAGACTATTTACGGGACTCCTTATGAGATGGAGTGCCCACATTATCACGCCGTACGTGCAGGATTGCTGTATGATTGGATAGTGTGACTCATGCATCTCGCATATATGTGACTTGATCATTGTACTCCCTAGAGACATAAGGGTCATGACCTCTACAGACACATCCTGGATGCCCAGATGGGATACCGAAAATATTTGGTTCTAGCAATATGGGCACTCAGGATGTCCTTGGGTGAAAATCCTAAAACCTCCGAGGCCAGGAGTAGCCCCAACGTCTAGACCGAGTGGAACATGAGCGCCCGAGTGCCGAATACCAGTAGGCTGCGTCTCCCACTGTGCCGTAGTCGGTTGGAAGGAGGTGTGGCCTTATCCGCCCAAGTGAGGGGGCTATAAGCTAGGCTAAGTATTACCAACTCGTAAATGGGTATGCTATCGACGAGCCAGGTAGGTATTGGCAGACTACTAGTCAGGCGGATAGTAAGGTCTATTCGTCTCACTGGGCTGTGCAGCTAGGGAGGAGGCAGTCGGTGACGAGTGTAATAGACCCCGGTGATTTTTCTCAGAGAGCAACCGTACTGATATGTGGACTTATTGAGCAGGAATTGCATATCCATTCATTCACTATCCACTCGGGCTGGTGGTGCGTAACTATTTGTTACGTGTACCATCGCATGGCCAGGATTTCGGTTGGGCGCTCGACTAACCTAAGATCAAGAGTTTACCACATTGAGTCTGACTATCCAAATTTAGGTATGGGATTAGTTTGGATAGAAGTCCCTTGTGGTGGACCCCATAGCTTGCGATACTACGTACTATCATCCCGACTTCACATTCCAACATGGTCATTTCATTCACACTGCATATTACATTGCATCCGCAGTACTTAGCATTTTAGGTTACTATGTTTTTGCACTTATATGGCCTAGATGAGATTGATGGTATTTGTGGCTCGTTAGGATTTACATATTGCATTGCATCCTCAGCATCTGTTATTGTCTTGTTATGTGTTGCATCGCATAGCCTTGGTACGGTTGATAGCACTCATTGACTTCCAGTATATTTCTGCTTACTCTGATATCGTATGATTCATGACCTTGTTAGTATTTCCGCTTATTCTGATGATGTATGATTTATAGGTTTTATGGTATATTTGACACTTATCTTGTGCACACACTTTCACCACCCTCTAAGATTTTGTAAGCTTATGCATGATAGATGTGTACAGGTGGCGTTAAGTTGCAGCAGCGTTGAGCTTGGAGTGTGCAGCGGTCCTCTGGAGTTTTGATTTCGATATATGTATTTCCCTTTCAGCATTGTATCCAAATGTTTATATTAGTGGATATGTGATGATGATGTTGCCTTTGTGATTTGGGTAAATTTGTGGTTATGCTTCTTACAAAAAACAGTATGTTGAAAAATCCTCCTTGTAGGATCCCAGGATCGGAATCTGGCATATGAGTGCCAGAATCTGAGAATGGGGCACTACAGAGGCTGTCGACCCCGGATTCGGCGATCGAAAATTTTGTGAGCCTGGTTTCCGAGTTTGGGGCGTGACAATTGAACTTATAAGCTTCATCAATATTACATCCAAATACACATAACACATTACATTAGTTTTAATTTTTAACAATAATTTTTTTACCTAACCTCATTCACATTGTTGTTGTTGCATGTGTTGTGTTGTCTTAAGACTCATTCTCCTCTTCACCCTCATTTTCAATATTAAAACTATCACCTCCCCAAATCAGACGCAACCAATCTTGTGTGCTAATTAGTGCTTCAATTATTTTTATTAAAAGAGAGCTTCGATACTTGCTCACGGTCCTACTCCCCGTACTAAAAGCATATTATATGCCACTATTGAACTTGAAATTGAAAATATGTCCCATGCCATTGCTGATAGTGTAAGGTATTTTGTTTTACTAACAATCATCTTTTACAACTCCAAAACATCAAAGTCTAAATCTTGACGCCTTACGATTAATTTTTTAAGATATAAGTCTCGTTATAATTCATTCTTTTCATTTTCTGTATCTTCTTATGTTAAGAAAGACATGTATTGTAAGACCCGTATCCTAGCCCGTACCATTCCATAGGATTCCGTGGTCCTCCCGGTCGAATTTCAGTGACCCGCGATCTGTTATCGGCATTTGCGCGTGATCCTGAGTCGTGTCCCTTATATCAGAGTCGGTTCGACTTAAAACTTGTACCCTTGTGACCGCGCTGTCGCTGCGGTTCCAACGTCGCGTCTCGCGTGCCGAGACGATACATAGGCTAGGAGATGTGGGCCCACATTCAGTTTGAGGAAAACACCGCACATTTACAAACCCAAGACAATCTTTCAAATCAATCACATCACATCCATCAATCAAGTACACATCAAAAGTCAAGTACATATCCCATCACTCCCTTACCAAAGTAACCCCAAAGTCAAAGCAACCCATAGCTTACATGTCAAGTACACATCACACCCCATCACTCACCCATCTCTCTCTCTCTTACAACCTCTCTCTCTCTCATTCTCCAAGCAACCCAAACATCCAAGCTCTCCATGAGAAGAGCTTGGTGTGGCCCATCTTCCCACCCCCACATCTTTCATCTTAACCCTCCAAACTTCATCATCCTTCATCAAAGTCGAAGTCTAGGAGCTAGGGATTCCATCGGACTAAGAAGATCGAAGGGTGGGTGATTTTATGATTTGAATTTTTATGATTTTAGGGTCCACATGGTGGGACCCATCTTGATGTACGCCTTATATTATGAGGGGCCCATAGTGGCGGGGTCCCTCCCATCTCCACCGCTCTCTCTCTCTCTCTCTCTTTTCCTTGTGTTATGGCCCACCTGATGAGTGTGTTGTATCCACACCATCTAGGCAGTTTGACGGTGCTGGATGCACCTTGCTGCATGAGTACCATCTGCACTGTCCAGACATTTTAATGGTGCTGGATATGGTTGAACGGTGCTGATTTACATGGCTAATGTTTGGATGGTGCTAGACGTGGGATGTGGACCCACCTTAATTTTATGTGTTTCATCCAAACCATTTAAACAGCCCACCTGACTGTTGAGGGTCAAATATTACATATCAGACCCAGTTATTACCTGGATTTATGAACATGGTACCATTGAATAACCCATTTTAATCAGGTTTGTGTTGCAAGGTGAAATTGCTAGCTGAGACTGGATCGGGATGCTAAAAGCACGGATTTAACGTTCAGAATGCACCAAGGCAAGGGACGGACTCCAGGGGACCAAGATCGACGGAACTACATGCCGGGGATCCGCGAAAATCGGGAAACTGAAGCTCAAGTGGCCCGAAATTGGTCCAGAATGCAAGATCACAGGGTTCCCACCATCCGTTTAGTTCGAAACTTTATTCATGGCTCGAGGACCAAAAATTAACCGCACACGTAAAATTTCATCCATTGGATCCCTCTGGAAGTGGCCCAACACACAGATCAGCCCCTTTAATCATTATGTGGGGCCCGCCTGATATCTGGATATGCTTCAATTTTGTTCTCGACGCATTAAATAGGATGAGGAAGGGAATGGACGGAATGGATTCCACATGTACATCACAAATGACCCCGCATGTACAGCGCGTGTACATAGGGTACATGCGCGCGCGCCGCACCATACGACCAAATCAGTCCGCAAACGGTTGACCCGTCTTCTTTTGCACGAGCGTCCAGCGGACGGACGTGGGCTGGCCGTTTTTGGCTAGTGGGCCCCACCCATCGGGTATTCTGTTAATCCGGACCATCCATTCGATCAATAGGTGGGGCGTAATCCCTACCTAGATGTCCTCTTCGTCCCATTATGCACACACGTGTAAAAAAAAGATCAAACCGAAGATGAACGGTGGACTGAACCAGCTTGTGGGCCACACTGAAATCTAACCAAAACTATCCTTTCCTGAACAGTTTTTCATCCTGAACACAATGGACGGCCTAGATTTCCCAGGAAAACAGTGAAGGGAGCCCCACCATCGTCACAGCGTCAATGACGCTCCTCTGTTTTTGCGTCCGGAAAAATCGAGTTTTCCGTGCGATTCTGGTCCACCATAGTTGATTAGAGGTATGATCCAAACCGTCCATCGTGTATCTCGTCCAAATATTTCCCAAGTGACGTTATTTATTTGGAAAGAAAGTGAGGGAAGCGGAAGTTTTTCTTCCGTTTTCTTGGCTGCGGAAAGGCCTACGCACCTGCCTTGTCGTGTAAGGATCCTCTCGTGAAACTTCCGCAGGGAGTGCGAAAATCCGTCCCGGACGACACCTCTATAAAGAGAAAAAAAGGAAAGGAAGGAAGGGGGAGGAGTTTTGGAAAAAAGGGAAGGAAGGAAGAGAAACGGGGAGAGAAAGGGCAGCCATGGAGGCACCTTGGCTGCTGCTGAGCCGTGGGAAGCAGCAGGTGGGTTTTGGGCTGCTGGAGAGGTTTTGGAGAGAGAGTTGCTGGGATTGAAAGGGCTGCCGGCTGGAACGTGGGATCATCCAATCTTTGGAACATGAGCAGCCGTGGAGGCATCTGGAAAAGGGAAGCTTTGGGCATCAGAAGAGGCTGGGACGTGGCTGGAACGTGAGAGCGAGACAGAGGCAGCCGGTTTTCTTCTTTTCCTTTATATTTCTTTTGTTTATTTTTAGCCCATTCATGTGTGGCTAAACCTCTTAGCTAGGGCTAAGAGGTGAAGCCTGTAGCGAGATGGGAGATTCTTCTTTGTGCCTTTAATTCATAAACTGAATTTGATTTAGTTGATTATTAAAGGAATATTTTTTTTAGTCTTTAATGGTCTGTTGTGACTGCAATTACAATGGGTTTGCAATGGCTTTGAGTATTTTTTTCCCTTTTGATGTTTATGACGTCAGGAGGCCCTGTTGTTCACCATCGTCTCCTGGGCATGGTTGGATGATGGTATCCTTCCTAACTTTCATGCATTATTGATTGGTTGGTAATTAGTTTAATTCTGTTGTTTGCTTTGTCTCCTGGGCATGGTTTGATGATGGAATCCATTCTAATTCATATACCTTTCATCTCTTGAAAACTATATCAAAGGAAGTCTAGTTAATTTCCATGATTTCTGAAGCAGGCATAAGATCTCCCTGATCCCTACAAGTGGATCCTCTGAATCCCTAGTTTTTCTTCCTCTGAATTTCTTAAGTTATTAGATAATTACTCCACAATTACTCCTTAAATTCTATTTGGTTTAGATTTCATCTTAGCCTAGTTCTAGATCTGGTTATTTTCAGATAACATACAGGTTTCAGTCCCTGTGGATTCGACCTCAGTCTTACCGAGTTTATTACTACATCACAACCCTGCACTTGGGGTGTGAACAAGTTTTTGGCGCCGTTGCCGAGGACTGACGGTTACGTTTTCTGGAATTAATTAGTTTTAGAATTAGGTTAAGATTAGGATTTTACTAACTTTAGGTTAAAGTTTTTTGTAGGATCCTGACAAAAAACTTTTAAATTGGTAATCCCTTTCTAATTCCTCTACTTTTTCTATTTTTAGAAAATAGTTTATTTTTAGAAACTTCCATCTTTTATTTTTAGAAACAAGGTTAGTTATTTCCTTTCTTTTAGAGATTCTTTCTAATTTTTAGAGACTAACTCATCTTCCCTTTATTTTTATTTTTAGAAATTTTCTAATTCTAGAACTTTCCTTCTTAGAAATTAACTTTCTAATTCTAACTCTTTTAGAATCTAACTTTGTTTCCTAATTTATTTTTAGAAATTTCTACTTGTAGACTTTTTGTTTAAAAATTAACATTACTTTAGAATTTTTAGATTTAGAAACTAATTTTTGTTGTTTTCTTTTGCAGGATCTTAATATAAGAATCTCTAGTCTGGTAACATCTTTCTAACTTCTCCTCTTACTTTATGTATTGCTGTAGGATTCCTTTTTTTTCAGACTCAGAGTTAGGATTCTACCATGGAAGCATGGGTACGTGCATATGCCAAGATGGATAAGAGATATTGGGGAATGCCTGAGGGTTGTGGAATTCAACGTATACCTCAAGATTTTTCTCCATCAAGAACAGACATTGAGAACCGACTAAAACGTTATGTTCCATCTGTTAATAGGGCCGTATATGATCGTAATTATGGAAACGAGGATTATTATCAACCATCATATTCTCCCATGTATGATCAGTATGACTATTACTAGGGGAAACATCAAAATTTGGAAGATGAACCAACTAAATGTTATAATGATTATCCTCTTGGATTCCCTACCATTGATCTCCAACCAGAAACAATCCAAGAGGATTCAGCTCAGCGTAGCCTGGCCTATCTCACGGAAATGAAAAAATCGTTGGAAGCGCTTAATTCCCGCCTTGATAAGATAGAGGAGGCTAGGTTATCTCAGCCACAATTCATTCCAGAAATACAATGCAAAAAAAGTGATCCTAACTCGCTTTTGAAGAACTCTGAAATTACAAATGAGGAGTTGGATTCCATTAATGAGCATACGGTTCAATTTCCCGATGAGTTGATCTCGATGACTGTTCAAAGGAATGGTCAAGATACGTGGGTATCTTTCAAATACAGTGATGATGACACACTTTCCTCACATGACACACAGGATCTCAATGATGAGGTAGAGGTTAGTTTTTTCAAACCTCAACCGAACTTAGGTGTAGAATGTGAGGAGAGCAACCCCATCCCAAGTGTGTACTGCACGGAATTAGACGCTGATGCGTATTGGGATGATGATCATGAATGTACAGCCCAGAATCCCCTGGAATCAATCTCAAGTTTAGTCCAGGTCAATGATCAAGACATACACGAAGTGGTCGGTCATAATGAGCCACTCCCCTCACCTGAAATGTCTGATTTTAAGGTGGAGGATGAGCCCCTTACAATCGACCCTTCTAACTCTTGTGAAATATGTTTGGACCACTCCTCTGAATTAAATGATGATGTGATTCGGGAGAAGGACGAGTTGCTCACTACGACCTTGAAAATTGAAACCACTAAGTTGAGGCCACCATCTGAGCTGTACACATTTGACAATTCAACACCTCGATTGAGTTTCAATGAACAAAGTGATCACATCGATGCTTCCCCTATTGATTTTCAATCTATCTGTGTAGGGCTGGAGCAAGAGAGCACACATCCGTTTACCTTTAAAGACAATGGATTCCTTGGGCAGATCATCACAAGCTTTAATGTGGAAAATGAGTCACCCTCAGCTGAATGTCCCAACTCTTTTGATGATTATTTGGCACACTTTGCAGATTCAAATGATCCCATGATAAGAGACATAGTGAATGCCTTGCAAGTCAACACCTCGGTAGTCATCACTGACCGAGAGAACCCTTACTTTGAAGCCCCTTCTTCCACAGATCCTGAATGTTTACCATTAAGGGAGGAGGAGCTGAAAATTGAACCGAAGTCTGACACTTCGGAATGTGTTGAGACTACATTACTTCTTGTGAAGTTTTCTAAACTTTATCTACCTGGAGTTTCTGATTCACTATGGGATACTAACGTTGAAACTTCTTCTGTTATAGGTGAATCGTATATACTATGGATACCTCAAGCACTTCAACGGAAAATTTCTTATGAGGTACATAAGTTTCTATGGAAGGTCATGCTCCAAGGCGTCCAAGCCTATTGTAAAAAGGGCTTTTGGATGATCCTGTTGAGGAACTTACTGAGAAACTTATCAAGATACTGGCCGAAAGAGGAACCTTGTGGCTTGACTCAGTAGTTTTTCCTTGCTTTCTTAGGACTAGGGTAGTTGCTTTATTTGTCTGGCTGAAGACGGTAAACTTAGCGCTCCTGGGAGGCAACCCAGCTCTTCATTTCATGTCATTTTTATCATTAGTTAGTTCAATGTTTGTGGGTAACATTACTGCAAACCCTCACGAGACTACAACTCGTCCACTAGGGGCAACCTAGGGGTTTAAAGGCTTGTTGCATAGGCTAAATGCAATCGAGAGCACCTACGAAAGTGGTATAGGTAGGATTTTATTTTTGTTATTTTTGTGTTACTTTCTCTCTCGTGCTGACCGACGCCCATGCTGCGATCTCTTGGAAAGTGTCTCTTGATTCATCATCCAGGTACTATCTTCCCATCTCTTCATATTCACTTTTCGTTGTCCCAAGTGCATTGCACGCTTATATCTTTTACATTGAGGACAATGTAGATTTTTGGTTGGGGGTGGGAGATTAGGTTTCCTAATCAGTGTTTTCTTGGTCTTGAGCAAAAGTTGTGAAATTTTTTTAATTTTTCAGGATTTCTGATGAATTCGAAGTGATTTTGACGGCCATCTAGGGCACTTAGAATTTCAAGATGCGTGATGTTGGTACTTTATGACTCTTGGATTCAGTCATCTATTAAATTTCACAGCTAAGTTTGAATTGTTAATCTATAATTAAAAGTTGTAAACATTGATTGAGTCATGGATTCACAGGTCACATCTCGCTTGCACATTAAGGTTTCAGTTCGATATTGAATTGTAACTTGGTGATCATTAAGCATGGAAGGAATCAACCTAGGGAATTGTCCATCTTGTTCAATACAAAGAATTAAAAATAAAAATTAAAAAAAAAAACAGAGAGAGAAGAAAAAAACCGGATGCCTTTGGAAAGGGTTGGGCAAATAATCTTCACCATAGGTTTACTCCCTTTAGGTGTAGATTTAATTCCCTATGAATGATATGTGAAAAAAAAATTTAGGTGTACAGTCTTCATCATAGGTTTGCTCCCTTTAGGTGAGGATTTGATTCCCCTTCTTAGCATTACTTTTAATGAAAAAATTAAAAATTAAGAAGAATAAAAAGATAATGTGTGAGGCAAGTTTGAGTTATCATGAATTCTTTTATTGGTTACCAATGATATCCTTAAATAGAGAGTGAATCTTAATGTTGACAAGTCGAGATTAGACTATACATCCATGGAATTAAATATTTAGAATTTTTTTTTTTAAATTCCTAGAATAATACTTTGAACTTGATTATGAAGTTTACCGTGCGCCTGAGTCTAGGAGAAAGTAATACCCAATATTCATGAATCTTAGATTTGTCGTATCTGACTCGTTTCTCAAAATATCACTTGGTTTCACAAGAATTGTCTCGTAATTCTCAACTTACTTTTCGCATATTTTGCTCGGGACTAGCAAAATGCTAGTTGGGGGTTGTGTTGAGGGTCAAATATTACATATCAGACTCAGTTATTGCCTGGATTTATGAACATGGTACCATTGAATAACCCATTTTAATCAGGTTTGTGTTGCAAGGTGAAATTGCGAGCTGAGACTGGATCGGGATGCTAAAAGCACGGATTTAACGTTCAGAATGCACCAAGGCAAGGGACGGACTCCAGGGGACTAAGATCGACGGAACTACACGCCGGGGATCCGCGGAAATCGGGAAACCGAAGCTCAAGTGGCCCGAAATTGGTCCAGAATGCAAGATCACAGGGTTTCCACCATCCGTTTAGCTCGAAACTTTATTCATGGCTCGAGGACTAAAAATTAACCGCACACGTAAAATTTCATCCATTGGATCCCTCTGGAAGTGGTCCAATGCATAGATCAGCCCCTTTAATCGTTATGTGGGACCCGCCTGATATCTGGATATGCTTCAATTTTGTTCTCGACGCGTTAAATAGGATGAGGAAGGGAATGGACGGAATGGATTCCACATGTACATCACAGATGACCCCGCATGTACAGCGCGTGTACATAGGGTACATGCGCGCGCGCCGCACCATACGACCAAATCAATCCGCAGACGGTTGACCCGTCTTCTTCCGCACCAGCGTCCAGCGGACGGACGTGGGCTGGCCGTTTTTGGCTAGTGGGCCCCACCCATCGGGTATTCTGTTAATCCGGACCATCCATTCGATCAATAGGTGGGGCGTAATCCCTACTTAGATGTCCTCTTCGTCCCATTATGCACACGTGTAAAAAAAAGATCAAACGGAAGATGAACGGTGGACTGAACCAGCTTGTGGGCCACACTGAAATCTAACCAAAACTATCCTTTCCTGAACAGTTTTTTGTCCTGAATCCAATGGACGGCTTGGATTTCCCAGAAAAACAGTGAAGGGGGCCCCACCATCGTCACAGCGTCAATGACGCTCCTCTGTTTTTGCATCCGGAAAAACCGGGTTTTCCGTGCGGTTCTGGCCCACCATAGTTGATCAGAGGTATGATCCAAACCGTCCATCGTGTATCTCGTCCAAATATTTCCCAAGTGACGTTATTTATTTGGAAAGAAAGTGAGGGAAGCGGAAGTTTTTCTTCTGTTTTCTTGGCTGCGGAAAGGCCTACGCACCGGCCTTGTCGTGTAAGGAGTCTTCCTCTCGTGAAACTTCCGCAGGGAGTGCGGAAATCCGTCCCGGACGACACCTCTATAAAGAGAAAAAAAGGAAAGGAAGGAAGGGGGAGGAGTTTTGGAAAAAAGGGAAGGAAGGAAGAGAAACGGGGAGAGAAAGAGCAGCCATGGAAGCACCTTGGCTGCTGCTGAGCCGTGGGAAGCAGCAGGTGGGTTTTGGGCTGCTGGAGAGGTTTTGGAGAGAGGGTTGCTGGGATTGAAAGGGCTGCCGGCTGGAACGTGGGATCATCCAATCTTTGGAACATGAGCAGCCGTGGAGGCATCTGGAAAAGGGAAGCTTTGGGCATCAGAAGAGGCTGGGACGTAGCTGGAACGTGAGAGCGAGACAGAGGCAGCCGGTTTTCTTCTTTTCCTTTATATTTCTTTTGTTTATTTTTAGCCCATTCATGTGTGGCTAAACCTCTTAGCTAGGGCTAAGAGGTGAAGCCTGTAGCGAGATGGGAGATTCTTCTTTGTGCCTTTAATTCATAAACTGAATTTGATTTAGTTGATTATTAAAGGAATATTTTTAGTCTTTAATGGTCTGTTGTACTGCAATTACAATGGGTTTGCAATGGCTTTGAGTATTTTTTTCCCTTTTGATGTTTATGACGTCAGGAGGCCCTGTTGTTCACCATCGTCTCCTGGGCATGGTTGGATGATGGTATCCTTCCTAACTTTCATGCATTATTGATTGGTTGGTAATTAGTTTAATTCTGTTGTTTGCTTTATCTCCTGGGCATGGTTTGATGATGGAATCCATTCTAATTCATATACCTTTCATCTCTTGAAAACTATATCAAAGGAAGTCTAGTTAATTTCCATGATTTCTGAAGCAGGCATAAGATCTCCCTGATCCCTACAAGTGGATCCTCTGAATCCCTAGTTTTTCTTCCTCTGAATTTCTTAAGTTATTAGATAATTACTCCACAATTACTCCTTAAATTCTATTTGGTTTAGATTTCATCTTAGCCTAGTTCTAGATCTGGTTATTTTCAGATAACGTACAGGTTTCAGTCCCTGTGGATTCAACCTCAGTCTTACCGAGTTTATTACTACATCACAACCCTGCACTTGGGGTGTGAACACTGACTGACCATTTGGATAGGTCTGGCACATGCTAGATGTACCGTGGGACCCACATTGATGTATGTGTTGTGTCTCCACCACCGTCCAACAGGTGGGACGGTGGGGGCACACCTTGATGCTATGTTTTGTAAGTTTTATAGTTTAAAGCCCTATTTGTTCCCAAATTTGTGGTGCCAAAGACACTACTATGAAGCTTGCATATATGAAGAACAAAGCTCTACTCAAGATCAACTTAGTTTGACAAGCACTGTTCATAAGTCAAGACTCGAGAAAGTGAGATTGTTCGACTAGATTCAAGAAGCTTTCAAGTTCAAACTCAAGAATCTCAAGAAGCCTTCAAGTTCAATCTCAAGATCTCAAAAATCTCTCAAGTTTAAACGACATCAAGACTTCAAGCTTCATTACTTTCAAAGGTCACTCGTCTCTAAAGTTTCAATGTCCTTACTTCACTATTGAGGTATGACTGACCATAGGTTGACCTTTAGAGTAGATCATTTTGGATACATAATTCATATGATTTATATAAGTGAGTTTCGTCTGTTCTAAGACTAGTCTTGGACTTTGTTCGACTAATCCTAGCACTGCTTCGACCTGTCTAAACATTTCCTGAATCAGTCGTATGTTTGTTACAAATATCGAAAATTTTCGGTTAGGCTTCGACTAGTCCTAGGGACTATTTGACCAGTCGTAGGAACAGTGTCGACTGCATTTACGACCAGTCGTAGACCTATGACTCAAAGAACAACGTTGAAATTAAACAACCTACGACCAGTCGAAGGAGACCTACGACCAGTCGTGAAACTGACAAATCTTATCGCGCCTGAATTTTCAAATATATGTTGGTTCTACGACTAGTCGTAGAGGTCCTTAGACCAGTCAAAGATGTGATTTGCTCACCTATAAATAGATCACGAATCTCAGAATAAATAATGCAATTCAAGTTTATTTAATTCGGTCTTCAGAGAGATAAGTCGGTGCTCCATTTAAGCTAAGTGTGCATATTTAATATTCTCTTTCTTTAGCTTTATTAATTGATTTTGTTTCTTGCATTCCAATCTAATCTGAAAAAAGAAATTGTTGTTTTCCTTTTTTTGGAATCAAAATCAATTAGAGCTAGCCCTTTTGTTTTAATTTAAAATCTATTAGAACCGAGAACCATTATAAATTGAGTATTGGACATTGAACTTTGATATTCAAATCTCTACTCCGACTTGGCTCTTCTGGGCTGCTACAATGAAGGAGAAAATTAGGTATTTTACAATTTGTGTAATTTACATTGTTTTGGTTTTATTTGAGATTAAGCCAGCGTGAAACTGCCAAATCTAATCGCGCCCGAATTTTTAAATATCTGTTGGTTGTACGACCAGTCGTAGAGGTCCTTAGACCAGTCGAAGACGTGATTTGCTCACCTATAAATAGAGCACGAATCTCAGAATAAATAATGCAATTCAAGTTAATTTAATTCGGTCTTCTGAGAGATAAGTCGGTGCTCCATTTAAGCTAAGTGTGCATATTTAATATTCTCTTTCTTTAGCTTTGTTAATTGATTTTGTTTCTTGCATTCTAATCTAATTTGAAAAGAGGAATTGTTGTTTTCCTTTTTCTGGAATCAAAATTAATTAGTGCTAGCCCTTTTGTTTTAATTTAAAATCTATTAAAACTTAGAACCATTATAAAGTGAGTATTGGACATTGAACTTTGACATTCAAATCTCTACTCCGACTTGGTTCTTCTGGGCTACTACAACGAAGGAGAAAATCAGGTATTTTACAATTTGTGTAATTTACATTGTTTTGGTTTTATTTGAGGTTAAGCCAGAAAAATCTCAAAGTTGTTAGTTATCTGAGGAGAGCTAGAAAACTCAAAAGTGAGGGTTTTTTAATTGTGTAAGCCCTTTGAAAAAGACACAATTGTGAAGGTTTTGGGTGAACCTGTGAAAACCTATTTGATAGTGAACGCTAATATTCCCTGTGTGAGGATATTAGGAGTTGAGTAGCATTCTGTGTGGCTGTTGTTTAACAGTTGGAAAATACACAGGCGAACCACTATAATTCTTTGTGTTGCGAATGTGTGATTTATATTTCCTATCTTTTATCATTCAGAATTGTGGAATGTATGTGTGGAAGTGAATGTTGTAAATTTTACATTTTAAGCATAGTGGGAATGTTGTAATAATTTAGATTTACATTTCAGCATTATATTTTTGCTATCTCTTTATTACGTTGTACTTCCGTTTCTCTATTTTTTCTAGAAATAAGGTTGTCCTACCATAAACTTTGGTTTTTGGTGTAAGGTTATCCTTAGAACAATTTGTGTTTCTATTTTCTCTATTTTAGGTTGTTTTCCATTCCTATACTGTGATTGGTGTATTGAGCTATCTATTCTTTGTTTCATATGCCGCTATATTTATCTTAAAATTTGGCATAGTCCTATTCATCCCCCCTTTAGGACATATAGCTTGACCATTTCAAGTGGTATCAGAGCCTAATAGCTCGCTCTTATTGCTTTTTATTTGGATTTAATTCTTGAGCTAACAATATCAGCTATATAAAAGATGTCAAATTTTGATAGCCTATCAGTCACTAGGCCTCCACCCTTTGATGGCTCCAACTATGCCTATTGGAAAGCCAGGATGAGGATCTTCCTCAAATCCATGGATGAAAGTGTGTGGCTATCCATAGTGAATGAGTGGACCCCTCATACCACTGAAGTAACCGGGATTGATGGTTTAAAATCTATAAAAATTACACCATATTTCTCTTGGACCACACTTTATAAAACTGAGAGTAGTGCAAATGTTAAAGCACTAAATGCAATTACTTGTGCACTATCACCGGATGAATTTAAAAGAATTATATCTTGTGATTCTGCAAAACATGCTTGGGATATATTGGAAATGACACATGAGGGTACTTCAATTGTCAAGAAATCTAAGATACAAATCCTCACAACTAAATTTGAGGAAATACGTATGGAAGAAAATGAAATGTTCATGGACTTCTATACCAGATTAAATGACATTGTAAACTCTATGTGGGGTCTAGGTGATAAAATTCCTGAAAGCAAGATATGTGCTAAAATACTATGCTCACTTCCTGAACGGTTCAATTCTAAAGTAACCGCAATCCAGGAACTTTGTGATACGGACAATATGAAGGTTGATGAATTAGTTGGCTCATTACAAACTTATGAGTTAACCTTTAAAGCTCCAAAAGGTAAATCTATTGCTTTAAAAATTCTAAAAATGATTTAAACTTAGATTTAGAAAACTCTGAGGATGATATGGCTCTTTTGGCAAAGAGATTTTATAAAATTTTTAAAAGTAAAAAGAGGGTTGATTTTCAAAAAGCATTTAATAAAAAGAAACCTAAATCTAAAATTAAAAAATCTTTAAAAGATAGTCAATGTTACAACTGCCATGAGTATGGGCATTTGGCTAACAAATGTCCTAATATGGGCAAGTCAAAAAAGAAAAGTATGATGGCTACTTGGGATGAGTCCTTTGATTCTGAAGTCTCTTATGAATCAGAAGATTCTAAAACTGAGTCAGGGTGTGATGTTAAGGCCCTTATGACTCTAGCCAAATTCACTTTTTCAGATAATGATGACTCGACTAATGAAGAAAATCTGAATAGTGAATATGAAAATGAAGATGATCTTCAAGATGCTTACAATGCCCTATATAAGGAAAGTTGTAAAATTGTTGTGAAATTAAAACTTCAAAAAGAGAAATTTTCTAAACTCAAAGAAATTTATGAATCTCTTGTTTTAGAAAAGTCCCATATTTCAAACTGATTTGAAAAGACAAAATGCGATTTAGAGTTTAAAACCTCCCAGTTTGAAAATCTTAAATCTGAAAATGAACAACTAAAACATGAAGTCTCTTCTTTCTTGAGTTTAAATGAAACCTGGAAATATTCCCAAGGTGTTCCTAAATTAGAAAAACTCTTATCTGGATCGAGAAAATGTGACGATCGATCAGGTCTGGGCTATGACAAGAGTATTCCTCCTAAACTGAAGAATACTTCTCCCACATTTGTAAAGGGAGAGATCTTAAACTCAAAAGGGAAAGATCAAATGTTTTCTAAAAACTTTAAATCTTTTCAAAAACCTAAAAGACATAGCAACTATAAAAAACAAAACCAAAGTCCTTTGGCAGAAAAGATAGTTGATCTACTTAAGGAGCTTCTAAAGTCTAACTCACTAGGTCATACTTATAACTCTTACAATCGAAAGAAGACCTTTTATCCTCCTAAACCCAAAATGGTTATGAAATGGGTTCTAAAGGTCACTTACTTGGTTGCCCACACCGCTTTCAAAGCAACAAGCCATTCTAAGTGGTACCTAGATAGTGGATGCTCCAGACATATGACAGGCGACAAGGCTTTATTCACCGATCTCAAAGACATGACTGATGGTTCAGTCACTTTTGGAGATGGTAGCAACTGCAAGATTATGAGCCAAGGTACTGTTCAACTCTATAACCTTCCTTTGTTTAAAAATGTTTTATATGTTGAAGGTTTAAAACAAAACTTGCTTAGCATATCTCAAATATGTGACAATAACCATAGTGTACGGTTTTCTAATCAAAGCTGTGAGATTCTAAACAACAAGGGTTCAGTAATACTAACTAGATGTAGAACGTCTAAAAACTGCTATATTGTTAGCGAATCCAGCTCATCAAACAATCATGTTACATGGTCCATACAAACGAGACTGACTTATGGCACAAACGTCTTGGACATGTACACTACTGAAATTTATATAGATTGAGCAAACGAGAACTTATAAGAGGTTTACCCAAACTACAAAAATTAGATAAAATATGTGGTGAATGCCAGATTGGCAAACAAACAAGGAACTCACATAAAAAGGTGAATTCCAATACCACATCAAGACCACTCGAGCTTTTCCATATGGACCTAGTAAGACCTACTAGGACAGAAAGTCGAGGTGGCAAAAGATATATTTTGGTAATTGTATATGACTTTACAGATATACATGGGTAGTCTTCTTAAGGGACATATCAGAAACCTTTGAAGAAGTAAAAAAGGTTCTTAAAAGGATTCAAACTGAAAAATGTTCTCAAGTCAGTAAGATTCGTAGTGATCATGGATCTGAATTTGAGAATAGCAGTTTTGAGAAGTTCTGTAGCGACCAGGGAATATTACATGAATTGGCAGTAAGTGTTATATTTTACGAGATCGTGAAAATCTGAAAAAGTTTGATACGAAAAGTGATGAAGGGATCTTTTTAGGATATTCTTTAAACAGACGAGCTTATAGGGTTTGAACAAAAGGACCGGTGTGATTCAAGAATCCATCAATGTGGTCATTGATGATCACTTAAGCACACTTGTCTCAAGTTCAGATAATGATGAAGTTCTTATAATTGATAAACCTGATACTTCATCTAATCAGACTGATTCTGAACAGAGGATTATTAAAGATCATCCAACCACACAGATTCTTGGAAACCCTCTCACTGGTGTTCGTACCCATAGACAACTTGAGGATATATGTAATTATGTATGTTTTACATCCCAGATAGAACCATCTAACGTAAAAGCTCTTGCTGATGAAAACTGGATTGTTGCGATGCAAGAAGAACTTAACCAATTTGTGAGAAATGATGTTTGGTATCTCGTACCTAGTCCTAAAGATAAACACATCATTGGAACCAAATGGATTTTCAAAAATAAGTCTGACGAACTTGGTAATATAATTAGAAACAAGGCTAGGCTAGTGGTACAAGGTTACACTCAAATTGAAGGTATTGATTATGATGAAACCTTTGCACCAGTAGCACGTCTTGAATCAATCAGACTCTTTATATCCATTACGTGTTTTAGAAAGTTTAAGATTTACCAAATGGATGTGAAAAATGCATTTTTAAATGGCGATCTGGATGAGGAAGTTTATGTTGAACAACCAATGGGTTCTAAAGACCCCAAAAATGCTGATCATGTATATTGTCTTAAAAACGAACTTTACGGTTTAAAATAAGCTCCTAGGGCATGGTACGAGAAACTAACAAAGTTTCTATTAAACCATAATTTTCAAATGGGATGTGTTGATAAAACTCTATTTATTAAAAAACATAAGGATCACATCTTATTAGTACAAATCTATGTTCATGATATCATTTATGGATCTACCTGTACTGACATGACTATTGAGTTTGCAGATTTGATGAAATCTCAGTTTGAAATGAGCTTGGTTGGGGAATTGAATTATTTTCTCGGGTTGCAAGTAAAATAAAAACCTGATGGAATGTTCATTTCTCAATCTAAATATGTTATGAACTTGATTAAGAGATTTGGATTTGAGAATGGTAAGAACTTTGATACTCCTATGAGTACAACCTTGAAACTCTCAAAAGATTCTACAGGTAAAAATGTGGATCCGAAATTATATCGGAGTATGATTGGTAGTCTATTGTATTTAACTGCCAATAGATCAGATATCGCTCTAACTATTGGTATTTGCGCTAGATATCAATCTGAACCTAAAGAACCGCACTTGACTGCTGTCAAGTAGATTATATGATATGTCGCAAGTACTATGAATCTCAGTCTCTGGTATCCACATGAGACTAGTGTTCAATTAGCTGGGTACTCGGATGCTGACTGGGCTGGTAATCTTGATGATCGAAAATCAACCAGTGGTGGTTGTTTTTATATCGGAAACTGTTTAGTTTTTTGGTTTAGCAAGAAACAAAGTTCTATATCACTTTCAACAGCTGAAGCTGAATATATCGCAGCTAGTAATGCGTGTACACAGCTTGTTTGGATGAAACGTATGCTAAGTGATTATAGAATTAAACAGGATTCTGTGTTATTATATTGTGATAATTCCAGTGCCATAAATATTTCAAAAAATCCAATTCAGCATTCTCGTACTAAGCACATTGACATTAGATTTCATTATATTCGGGAATTAGTAGAAGAAAAAGTTATATCTTTGGAATATATCCCTACCGAGAATCAACGTGCTGATATTTTCACTAAACCGCTCTACAAAAGCAAGTTTAACAAAATGAAATTTGATCTCGGCATGTGCATTTTAAAATGATTAATTATGCCTATTTGTATCTTATTGTATATATTTGCTAGTTTAGTTTTCAAATCTTGAAAAATATGCAAAAATTAGATTTTTTGGCCTGTACTTGACCAGTCGTGAGTATCCACGACCAGTCGTGTTACGACCGGTCGTGTATATCCACGACCAGTCGTGAATCGCATGGATTCACTTAAAATTTGGGAAAATCATCTTCTTCTTCATTTCAACTTCACTCTCCAACAAGCCGACACACGACTAGTCAAACCCATCTTCCAAAATCTTCAAGGTTAGTGCTCCATTTGCATGTTGCTTGTAGATTTGTGTCTAGATTGCTTCTATTTCTCTCTTAGAGTTGTCTATTTCAAATTTAGTTGAGATTTGGATATTTTCTTTTGAAAAATATGATTTGAGAAAACCCATTTCTCAATCCATTGCAACTCTTTATAATCTTGAAATCATTGTTGCATATGACGTCTAGAGGAAGAAATTAACGTCCCGTGGTTCGTCTTCTTCTTCCAGATCAGCCCCTATCACTAAGCGTCATCTTAGGGCTCCTGAGGACGATTCATCTTATGTTCGGGACATCCGATTGCATAATGTTATTGTTGAGCATCCAGTTGATATTAATCATGTTGCTCCTTTTGATATTTTTCCTATGCTTCAATCTGTAGGTTGGAATAACTTATTGATTTGGGATGCGCCAGCATACCAGTCCATTGCCCAATCCATGTTTGCATGCATATGTGCTTTCTCTCTGGAAAATTTAACTTTTTCTATCTCCACAAGAGAAGGGCCATTCGAAGTTAATTGACATTTGATTTCAGCCCTTATGGATATTCCAGTGAATGATGAGGGTATCCCTATCCATACTTTATATGATAAACCCTCTGTCACTAAAAAACATATGCTGACTAATGACTTATGCAATTTGGATGTGCAATGGACGCATAAAGGGAATGCGATTCCCTCAAGGTATTTGTTACCCAAATATAGAATTCTTCACAAAATCTCGGTCGGGTAACAAATCTAAATTGATGTCCTTCATGGTTCGTATTCTTCATTCTTTTGTTAGAGGTATTAACATTTGTTTACCATCCTTGATTTGTCACTTCATCATTCAGTTTCGTCTCCATCCTGGTCATAGTAACATTTTTTTTGGATATTTGATGACTGTGTTGGCTACACATATGTTAGTCGACATGTCGGTTGGAGAGGCCCCTATCCATCATTTGATATTTAACAATTCCAATATCAATAAGATGAAACTGGATTACCTTCCTGGCCAAGGTGATGGTGTTGGCGGTGCGGAAGCTGAACATGAGGAAGAAGCTGGTGATCTTCCTCCTGATGATATTAACATGGATGATATTTTTGAAGAGCTTGAGTCTGATTCTACAAATGATCCAGATTATGAGCTTTCTTCATTTGATGCACGTCTGAGTGCATTGGAAGATAAAGTTGAGAATCTAAATGTTAAGATGGAAAACATGTTTGTTGCCCATGATTTATAGTTCAAATATATGCGCAAATATCTTAGGCGCTTAAACAAAGGCATGCATCAACTTGATACTTCCATTCCTACTCCTTCATCTGGGTCAGATTAGTATTTTTAAGTTTACTGGTCTGTAATAACTTTATCACTCCCAACTAGTTTTTGAGTTTGTCACTCTCTTTAACTTAGCTCAGTCTATGAATTATGTGTGTTACTTATGCTATGTTCTTATATCTTGACTAGTTACCTCTCATATTTCTCATTGATTATTTTCTCTTCAGTCATCTATTTTGTGCTTCCTTTGTCCTAATGTGAAAAAAAAGAGAGAGTATGGATATATTATAGACATGTATATGGATATGGATGTTGTCACGAGAAGGGAGTGGCATTGTATTGTATGTTGTTTTATGAGTATGTTACTCAGGAGGAGTATGTGCAGAGACTCAGGGGGAGTATGTGTAGAGGTGTGAGCAAAGGTGTGCAGAGGTGGACTGTATGTTGAATAATATTGATTTACAAGTCTACAGGATGCCGGTTGATAACAACTGGTGAATGATTCTTTAATCAGGTGTCCCCACCACCGTCCAACAGGTGGGACGGTGGGGGCACACCTTGATGCTATGTTTTGTAAGTTTTATAGTTTAAAGCCCTATTTGTTGTCAAATTTGTGGTGCCAAAGACACTACTATGAAGCTTGCATATATGAAGAACAAAGCTCTACTCAAGATCAACTTAGTTTGACAAGCACTGTTCATAAGTTAAGACTCGAGAAAGTGAGATTGTTCGACTAGATTCAAGAAGCTTTCAAGTTCAAACTCAAGAATCTCAAGAAGCTTTCAAGTTCAATCTCAAGATCTCAAAAAGCTCTCAAGTTTAAACGACATCAAGACTTCAAGCTCCATTACTTTCAAAGGTCACTCGTCTCTAAAGTTTCAATGTCCTTACTTCACTATTGAGGTATGACTAACCATAGGTTGACCTTTAGAGTAGGTCATTTTGGATACATAATTCATATGTTTTATATAAGTGAGTTTGGTCTGTTCTAAGACTAGTCCTGGACTTTGTTCGACTAATCCTAGCACTGAGTCGAGCTGTCTAAACATTTCCTGGATCAATCGTAAGTTTGTTACAAATATCAAAAAATTTCGGTTAGGCTTCAACTAGTCCTGGGGATTGTTCGACCAGTCGTAAGAACAATGTCGACTGCATCTACGACCAGTCGTAGACCTACGACTCAAAGAACGGTGTTGAAATTAAACAACCTACAACCAGTCGAAGGGATCCTATGACCAGTCGAAGGAGACCTACGACCAGTCGTGAAACTGACAAATCTTATCGTGCCTGAATTTTCAAATATCTGTTGGTTCTACGACTAGTCGTACAGGTCCTTAGACCAGTCGAAGACGTAATTTGCTCACCTATAAATAGAGCACGAATCTCAGAATAAATAATGCAATTTAAGTTAATTTAATTCAGTCTTCTGAGAGATAAGTCGGTGCTCCATTTAAGCTAAGTGTGCATATTTAATATTCTCTTTCTTTAGCTTTGTTAATTGATTTTGTTTCTTGCATTCCAATCTAATCTAAAAAGAGGAATTGTTGTTTTCCTTTTTCTGGAATAAAAATCAATTAGAGCTAGCCCTTTTTTTTAAATTTAAAGTCTATTAGAACCTAGAACCATTATAAAGTGAGTGTTGGACATTGAACTTTGACATTCAAATCTCTACTCCGACTTGGTTCTTCTGGGCTGCTACAACGAAGGAGAAAATCAGGTATTTTACAATTTGTGTAATTTACATTATTTTGATTTTATTTGAGGTTAAGCCAGAAAATTCTTAAAGTTGTTGGTTATCTGAGGAGAGCTAGAAAACTCAGAAGTGAGGCTTTTTGAATTATGTAAGCCCTTTGAAAAAGACACAATTATGAAGGTTTTGGGTGAACCTGTGAAAACCTATTTGATAATGAACGCTAATATCCCCTGTGTGAGGATATTAGGAGTGGAGTAGCATTCTATGTGGCTATTGTTTAACAGTTGGTGAACACACAGGCGAACCACTATAATTCTTTGTGTTGTGAATGTGTGATTTATATTTCCTATCTTTTATCATTCAGAATTATGGAATGTATGTGTGGAAGTGAATGTTGTAAATTTTACATTTCAAGCATAGTGGGAATGTTGTAATAATTTAGATTTACATTTTAGCATTATATGTTTGCTATCTCTTTATTACGTTGTGCTTCTGTTTCTCTATTTATTCTAAAAATAAGGTTATCTTACCATAAACTTTGGTTTTTGGTGTAAGGTAGGTTGCTTTCCATTCCTATATTGTGATGGGTGTATAGAGCTAATTCTTTGTTTCATATTCCACTGTATTTATCTTAAAATTTCACCCCCCCCCCCCCCCCCCCCTTAGGACATATAGCTTGGCCATTTCATGTTTTTCCTGCACCGTCCATCCGTTATGGCTTTACTGGACGGTGCTGTGGACTCCACCATGATAAGTGTTTTGATCGACTGTCCAGTCCAGCTGGACATGGATCCCATCCACAAGGCCCACCAACATGCACGTGTACAAAATCCACGCCGTCCATATGTGCGTGGGCCACACCGTGTTGTATGTGTTATATCCAAACCGTCCATCAATGACGGTGGAACCCACTAATGTGGGTGCAATATCCACCATCCATTCATCTAGACAATGGGGCCCTTTAATGTACATGTTTTATATACACCGTCTATTGTTGGATGGTGTCATGAGGGGCTAGCGTGATGTGTGGGGTTAATCCACACCGTCCACTGTCTGGGACGGTGGGAACCCACCCATGATGTAAGTGTTATATCCAGTCCATCCATCTGGATGGTGGAGCCAGGCCACACGTGTGACATCCACACCGTCCAGACATTGGACGGTGGGACTCCACCGGGTGTATTTAGCTATGGGGCCTGCCTTGGTGGCATGTGCTGTCCACGTGGGACCTTCATAACGTATGCGTTCCATCTATGCCATTCACATCTCGTGTGGACCCCACCTTGATGATATATTATCCATGCCATCCACCTTACCGGGGCACCATGATGTAATTATGTAAGACCCGCATCCTAGCCTGTACCATTCCATAGGCCTTCACGGTCCTCCCGGTTGAATTCTGGCGACCCTCGATGTGTTATCGGCATTAGCGTGATCCTGAGTCATGTCTCGTATTCCAGAGTCGGCTCAACCAAGACATGTACCCTTGCGACTGCGCCGTCGCCGCGGTTCTAACGCCGCGTCTCGCTCGCCAATGCGATACCCGTGCCAGGATATGTGGGCCCACGTTCAGTTCGAGGAAAATACCGCATGTTGCAATTCCGAGAGAATCTCTACGAAATGTCACATCAACCAATCAAATCAAGTCATGTTCAAGCAACCATCCCAAGTACAACCACCTCTCTCATAAAGTCAAATATCTCCTTACACAAGTACACCTATCACCTTCACCCATCACTCCCCATCACACCCATCTCCCTCTCTCTCTTACATCTCATTCTCTCTCTCCCTCATTTCTTCATTTTTCAAGCAAACCATGAGACTCCAACGTCCAAGCCTCCACATGAGAAGCCATGTGTGGCCCACTTCCCACCTCATATCTCCACCATCCTAAGAATATCTTGACCATTGAAATCATTCCCTTGGAGCCCTAGATCATGTTAGCGGTGGAAGGAAGAGTCCATGATCAAAGGTGGGTGCTTCTCTCTCTCTCTCTCTCTCTCTCTCTCTCTCTCTCTCTCTCTCTCTCTCTCTCCTTCCTTTATTTTGTAGCCCATTCAATGAGTATACGTAGTGTCCAAACTGTCCATCAAATGGACCCCATGGATATCCAAACGTGGGGACCAACCCACTTTGCTACCCCTCTTGGAGGGTCCGGATGATGGAAAAACACACATATCAGGTTGATCCAAATCACGTGGGCCACGTTCATGTGGGACCCACCTTGATTAAAGTGTTCACGCCGTCCATCTTGCATCCCTGGATGCTAGACATGGCTACACAGGGGAGTGTGAATGGACAGTGGGGTGCACTGACACCAACAGAGAAAAAAAATATTAGCTTAGTTTAAGCTTTTGGGGTGGGTTGATTATGCAGGCCCCACCTTATGTATGAAGTAAATCCACACCGTCCATCCCATTCTCTTACTCATTTTAAGTGTTAAGTCGAAAAATGAGGCCAATCAGATTATCTGGCAGGCCATAACATAGAAAATAGTAGTTTTTACCGTTAAAATCACTCTGATGCTTCTGTACACCAAAAAAAATGTCGGATATTGGACTTGTTTGGTCGGTCTTGAGCCGTAGAATCCAATGGGTGGAGTGGATCCACCTGAAGTGGGCCCCACATATGGAAAACCGTGAGAAAACCAAAAAAAAAAAAATATATGTAACATATGCAGCAGGACACTGCTGCTACCTGAGGACGAGCAGGCAGCATCCTGCGCTGTTGTGGACGGACGGGCAGGGCCGTGGGCCCCACTACAGGTCCCACCATGATGCATGTGGAGTATCTACACCGTGCATTTGATGGGTCCCCTTTAGGCATGGGAATATCCCAAAAATCAGTCATACACGAGGCTTAAGTGGTCCACACTATAAAAAGGAGTAGGGGTATTGAACGTCTACCATTGAAACCCTTTTAGGTCATTAGATTGTTTGATCAGGGTCCCGCCCTGATGTATTTGTTTACCCGCACATGTGGGGCCTACTTTGATTCGGTGCGTTGCACCTGCACCGTCCATTGGCTGGACAAGGCCCCTCATTGATGTATATGTTGTAATTCCACACATCCAGCAGGTGGACGTGTGGGGACTACTAAATGGACGGCGGGATCCACCTTGTCGCATGCGTGTATTATGCAGCCACACCGTCCATATGGTTGATGGTACGTGTGGAGGTGGACCACCTAATAATGTATTGTAAATCCAGGCCCGCCCCATCCTGGCCATCCAGATCATGGGCCAGCTATGATATATGCGTTTTAATTCCACACCGTTCATCCAAATGGCGTGAGACACCACCTCACATATGTGTTGTACACACGTGTGACACGTGTGACAGTGAGACCCATGTGAGGTCCTTTTCATCACACTATCCGCATGTGTGACGGTGGGATGGCCCACCATGTGGGACCCACCTTTACATTTACAGTATGCACTTCATCCATCCGTGGAGTCCATCCCTGCCATCCATCACATGGACCCTATGTGGTTTAAATCACCACCGTCATTCCAGACACTGGACTCCATTGTATTGTATATTATAATATATTATATATAACATTGTGGGGGGTCCCACTGATGCTGACGACATAAAGTTTTGTGGGACCCACTGTGCATGTGTGAGGGTGGGGACCACCTTGATGTCCATGTTATATCTAGGTCGTTCACCTGTTTTAGATCCCAGCCGTCCATCTCTTGGACGGTGGGCCAGGGGCCACCTACCAGCAGCGTGGCTACTATTTAGACGTCAACAAGTTTTGTGGGTCCTGTGCATGATGTACGTGTTGTTGATCTACATCGTCCACACATGTGGACCAGGCCCTGATGTATTTGATCCCCACCGTCTAATAACAGTGGATGGTGGGGCCTGCCTAGATGATATGTGTTGTGTACAGCGTCCACCCATGTGGGGCCAACTGTGATGTATTTGTTATCCAGCCCATCCATTTGGGTAGTGTTTTGTGGGCCCACTTGGATGTATTTTGTGGCCCATTCGAGAGGCCTACCTTAATATACTTGTGGCCCATCCATGGGGCCCACTTGCCTTGTATTTGAGGCCCATGAGTAGGACCCACTTGTTGTGTATATGAGGCTCATGTAATGAGGCCCACTTGATATTTATATGGCCCATGTGGTGTATTTGAGGGACCATATGTAAGGCCCACCCGTTATGTGTTTGTGGCCTTTGTCGAGGCCCAATATGATGTTTTATGGCCCACATTGATGTAATTGTGGTCATCCATGAAGCCCGCCTTGATGTATTTATGGCTCATCCATGAGGCCCGACGTGTTGTATATGAGACCCGTTGGTGTGGCACATTGATACGACCCACTTGTTGTATAGGAGGCCCGTCGGTGCGGCCCATTAATACAGCCCACTTGATGTATATTGACCCATTGATGCGGCCCACATAATGTACATTGGCCCATTGGTGCGACCCATTGAGACGGCCCATCATGATGTATTTTGGCCCATGTGTGAGGCCCACCTGTTTATATCTTTGGCCCATGTGATAGGGCTCACCTATTGTGTATTTATAGCCCATTAGCGAGGCCCATTGTAATGTAATTCTGGCCCATATATTGTGGCTCGTTGTGATATATTTTTGGCCCATATGATTTGGCCCATTGTGATGTAATCGAGGCCCATTGATGTAACCCACTTGATGTGTATAAGGCCCATGTGTAAAGCTCACCTATCGTGCATTTCAAGCCCATGGTTTGTGGCCCATATGATGTATTTAAGGCCCATGTGATGTGTATTAGGCCTTTGTGCGGGGCCATGGGCCCACTTAATGTTCACCCCTATGTAGGTCACTCCTTGGGAGCAATGTTGGTTAAATGTCCACATTGATGGGTAATGACGGTTAGATGTCCTCATTGTGACCTTCCCTTGGGCCTTGTAAGGCCCATTCTCTTTGTAGCTTAATCCAAATAAGTGGGCCCCATTCGCCATAAATGGATGACTCCGTGCTATCAGATTTGGTATAACCACGGCCGAGAGCCGATCTTTACATTATTGTTGATTGGTTGTCCATCTGTGGACCCCGCCTTATTTATATATGTTGATTTTCGGTGCCAATTATCGATACTGATCGTCAGTGCTGATTATAGATGTTGATTATCGGTACCAATTATCGAGGCCAATTCTGAGTGTCGATTCTGATTGTTAAGGCCGATTTCGATTACCAAGGCCGATTGTCGAGACCTATATGATATATACGTGACCCATAGTTGAGGCCTATTGTGATGTGTATTTAGCCCATGTTTAAGGCTTAATCTGAATAGAAGGTCTATATAATAAGGTCCATTGTGATGTATTTAAGGCTCATTGTGATGTATTCGTGGCCCATGGGCAAGGCCATTGTGATGAGTATTAGGCTCATGATGCATGGCCTATTTGATGTATTCGAGACTCATGTGCAGGGCCCACATGTCATGTATTTGAGGCCCATGAGCAAGACCCACCTATTGTGTATATGTGGCCCTTGAGTAATGCCCATTGTGTTGTATATTAGGCCTTTATGTGATGTCATGGGCCCATTATATGTTTGGCTCTATGGGCCATTCCTTGGAGGCGATGTTGGTTAAATGTCCACATTGTTGAGGCCGATTGTTGATGCCGGTTGATGATATCGATTATGAGTATGTGATAGCATAGCATCATGATACATGCCCATACACATCATCTGCATGTTTGTTATGAGATGTGGTTGACCATTGCATATGACATTGGGCAGGTTGTTATGAGACTCCCAGATAGGTGGAGGTTATCTCACATGAGTGCACGGTAGACGTAGGATTGATGCATGACTTGATTGTATGACTCATGCATCTTGCATTGTGATTACTATACACCCTAGCGACATCAGGGTCGTAGTCTCCACAGGCATATCGTGGATGGTCAGATGGGATACCAAAAATCTGTTACTAGCATCGGGCTGCCATAGATGGCCCTGGATGAAAATCCCTAAACCCTCTTGGTACCAGAAGATGCCCCAATGTTGAGACCGAGTAGATACATGAGTGCCTGAGTGCCGAATACCAGGAGGCCGCATTTCCCACTATGTCGTGGTCGGTTGGGAGGGGGTGTGGCCTTACCTGCCTGAGCACAGGGGGCATTGTTAGGCTGAGTTTGACCAGCTCATGAATGGGTCTACTATCGACGTGCTGAATAGGTATTGGCAGACTATTGGCCAGGCGGATAGTGAGGTTTCTTACGCCTACTTGGACTGTGCGGCTGGGAGAGCGACAGTGCCATTTAGAGTATACTAAACCCCTGTGATGATCCTAGAGATGAACAGTACTGATGTGTGGACTTATTGAGTAGGAGTTGCGTACTCATTCATTCATTCATTCACTATCCACTTGGGTTGGTGGTGCACAACTATTTGTTACGTGTACCTTCGCAATGGCCAGGATTTCGCTTGGGGTGCGCAACTAACTTGAGATCAGGAGTTTACCACATTGAGTCTGACTATCCAAATTTAGGTATGGGACTGGTTTGGATAGAAGTCCCTTGTGATGGACCCCATAGCCTGCGATACTATGTACTATCATCCTGACTTCACACTCCAGCATGGTCATTCCATTCGCACCGCATATTGTATTACATTCGCGGCATATGCCATTTTGGGTTACTTGTGTTTTTGCATTTATATGGTTTAGATACAACACCTGATATTTGACTCTTTATGACTCCTCATTTGTATAATTGATCTATATTGCGTATTCTAATATTGTTCCTCATTTGTATAATTGATCTGTATCGCATATTCTGATATTGTTCCTCATTTGTATAGTTGATCTGTATCGCGTATTTTGATATTGTTCCTTATTTGTATAGTTGATCTGCATTATGTATTCCGATATTGTTCCTCATTTGTATAATTGATCTGTATTACGCATTCTGATATTGCTTGACTCACGGACTTGTCAGTATTTTTGCTTACTCTTATAACATACGACTCATAACCTTGCGCCTATTTCGATATTGTATGATTATGACATTGCATTGAATACTTAACACTTACCTTGTGCACACACTTACACCACCCTCTAAGCTTTCTATAAGCTTATGCATGATAGATGCGTGCAGGTGATGTGAAGTTGCAGCAGCGGCGTTGAGCATGGAACGTGTAGCTATCTTTTGGAGCCTTGATTTTTATGTATTTCCCTTTCAGCATTGTATTCAAAATTTACATTAGTGGATATATGATGATGATGTTGCTTTTGTGATTTGGGTAAACTTGTGGTTATGCTTCTTACAAGATAAATGTACATAAAAAAAATCCTCCTTATAGGATCCCAGGATCGGAACCTGGCAAATGGCGTTGAGAGCCGAGAATGAGGTACTACGGAGGCTGTTGGCACCGGATTCGGTGATCGGGATTCCTGTGAATCCGATTTTTGGGTTTGGGGCGTGACAAATTATTTCATCCACACTGTTCAGATCGTGCTGCATGGTGCTAGACGACGTTTGGACAGTGCCGATTTACATGGATCCATGCAGGCCGTTCATCTACAGGCCCACCTATAGCATGCAAGGCCCACCTTGATGTATCTATTTTATATTCACTCCGTCCATTTGCCGGACGGGTGAGGCCCACCTTGAGTTGTGTGTATATCCATACCGTTCATATGGAAATCCCACTTGTGATGTATATTTGAGGCCCACTTGCGATGTATTGAGGCCCATGTGTAGGGCCCACCTATTGCGTATTTGAAGCCCATGGGTTGTGGCCCATTGTGATGTATTCGAGGCCCATGGGTAAGGCCTGATGTAATATATTTATGGCCCATGTGTAGGGTTATTTGAAGACCATATATTTCGACCCTTGAATGAGGCCCAACTTGATGTATTCATGGCCCATTGTGATATATTTCCCGCCCATATGATTAGGCCCATTGTGATGTATTTTCGGCCTAGATGGCGAGGCTCGAAGTGATGTGTGAGAGGCCCATGCGATGCAGCCCACTTGATGTGTATATGGCCCTTATGTGAGGACACGAGCTCACTATACGTTTAGCTCCATGTGAGCCACTCCTTGGGAGTAATGTTGGTTAAATGATCACATTGATGAGCAATGTTGGTTAAATGACCATATTGATGAGCAATGATGGTTAAATGTCCACATTGTGACCTTCCCTTAGACCCTTTGTTAGGTCAATTCCGATTGTCGAGGCTGATTCCAATTGTTGAGGTCGATTATCGATGTTGATTATGAGTATGTGACAACATAGCATCTGATACATGTCAATACGCATCATCTACATGTTTGTTATGAGGTGTGGTTGACAATTGCATATGCTATAGGGCAGGTTGTTTATAGGACTCCCTGATAGGCGAAGTTGCCCCACATGAGCACGCGATACCCGTAAGTTTGATGCATGACTAGATGGTATGACTCATGCATCTTGCATTTTGTGATATGACCTCCATACGCCCTAGCGAAATTAAGGTCGTAGCCTCCACAAGCACATCGTGGATGGCCAGATGGACACTGAAAATCTGTTCTCATGAGGTGCTATAGATATCCCTGGGTAAAAGTCTCAGAACCCTCTTGGGTCCAGAGGTTGCTTAAACGTCTAGACCGAGTGGATGCATGAGCGCATGAGGGCCGTATACTGTTAGGCTGTGTCTCCCACTGTTCGTGGTCTGTTGGAAGGGGGTACGGCCTTACTTGCCCGAGGGGAGGGGAAAATGCTAGGCTAAGTCTGACTAGCTCGAGGAATGGGTCCGCTATCTACGTGCTGGGCCCGATATTGGCAGGCGGATAGTGAGGTCTCTTCCACTTACCTTATTGCGCGCGATGAGGATTCCCCAGAGAGGAACCGTACAGATATGTGGACTTATTAAGCAAGAATTACATATTCATTCATTTCATTCACTATCCACTCGGGCTGGTGGTGCGTAACTAATTGTTGTGTACCTTCACATGTCTAGGATTTCAGTTAGGCGCGTGACTAACTTGAGATCAGGAGTCAACCATATTGAGTCCGACTATCCAAATATAGGTATGAGACTAGTTTGGATAGAAGTCCTTTGTGCTAGACCCCATAGCTTGCGATACTATGTACTATCATCCCGATTTCACACTCCAGCTTGGTCATTCCATTCGCACTGCATATTACATTGCATCCTCGGTATCTGATATTGGCTTATTATGTTTTTACATCGCATAGCCTTGATATGGCCGTTAGCATTCATGCATGTATCGCATAGCCTAGGTACGGCTGATAGCACTCATGGACTTAACAGTATATTTTCGCTTACTCTAATTACTCTGATATTACTTACTTGGCACTTACCTTGTGCACACACTTTCACCACCCACTAAGCTTTCTATAAGCTTATGCACGATAGATGTGTGCAGGTGGTGTTAGGTTGCAGCAGCGTTGAGCTTGGAGCATGCAGTGAACCTTTTGGAGCTTTGATTTTCGATATATGTATTTCCCTTTCAGCATTGTATTCAAATGATTATATTAGTGGATATGTGATGATGATGTTGCCTTGTGATTTGGGTAAAATTGTGGTTATGCTTCTTATAAGATAAATGTATGTTGAAAAATTCTCCTTGTAGGATCCCAAGATCAGAATCTGGAGTATGGGTGCTGGAAGTCGAGAATGGAGTACTACAGAGGCTGTCGGCACCGAATTTGGTGTTCGGGATTCCTGTGAGTCTGATCTCCAGATTTGGGCTTGAAATGTATTCATTGTTGAACATATTGTTATCGTTTATAGAAATACCAGAAGCTCTAACTTCTTTATCACCTGATGTGGTTGTTTACGAAGTGTATAGTTTTTTAATTACGTCACAAACCTTGGAGGTTTTGGCTATCGCCTTTTGATTAGAATAAATCTTCATAAAAATGAACTTAACATGTCTCATCTTAAACTGAGGATCAAGAACAAACGCTAAAGCCATTAACAAATGATATTTGTCCCCATACTTATCGAACTTCATTTGCATTATAAGTGTCATCAGTTGTAGAAAGTTTGGACCTTGATTGACACTTTTTCTTAGGACTTACTTGATCTTTCAAATAGATAGAAGAAATATATTTGATGTGGGATACTTATTTTTAGAAAATATCTTTGTGTCACTACAAGAAAGTAAGACTTTAGCCATAATTTTTTTAGCTTCAATTAAAAAAATGGAGGCTTAATGTGCTTTTAAGCCTTAATTGTTAAGGAACTAAGGCTAAACGTTCATTTTTTGTCTTGATTATAAGGGAACCGAAGCTAAAAGTTTATTTTTTGTCTTGGTTGTAAAGGAATTGAAGTTAAAAGTTAACTATTTTACCTCAGCTGGTAAGAAATTGAGGCTAAAAGATTATTATTTTGCCTCGGTTAGTAAGAAACTGAAGTTAAAAGTTTACTTTTTAGCCTCCGTTGTTAGGAAATTAAAGCTAAAAGTCTGTAGTTTTACCTCTGTTGCAAAGGAATTGAGGCTAAAAGTTTGCTATTTCACCTCGGTTGGTGAGAAATTGAGGTGAAAAGTCTATTGTTTTGCCTCGGTTAATAAGGAATCGAGACTTAAAGTCTACTATTTCACCTTAGTTGGGGAGAAACCGAGACTAAAAGATTACTATTTTGTCTTGGTTAGTAAGAAACTGAAGTTAAAAGTTTACATTTTAGCCTCAGTTGTTAGGAAACTAAGGCCAAAAGTCTGCCTTTTTGCCTTGGTTGCAAAGGAATTAAGGCTAAAAGTTTGCTATTTTGCCTTAATTGGTGAGAAACTGAGGCAAAAAGTCTACCATTTTGCCTTGGTTAGTGAGAAACCAAGACTAAAAGTTTACCATTTCGCCTCAGTTGCTGAGAAACCAAGGCTAAAGGATTACTATTTTGCCTCAGTTAATAAGAAAATATAGTTAAAAATTTACTTTTTAGCCTTAGTTGTTAGGAAACTGAAGCTAGAAGTCTGCCTTTTTGCCTCGGTTGTAAATGAACTGAGGCTAAAAGTTTGCCATTTTGCCTCAGTTGGTGAGAAACTGAGGCCAAAAGTCTGCCCTTTTGCCTCGGTTAGTGAGAAACTGAGGTTAAAAGTTTGCCCTTTTGCCTAAGTTAGTGATAAACTGAGGTCAAAGGTCTACCATTTCACCTCGGTCAGTGGAGAACTAAGACTAAAAGTTTTAGCCTCATTTATTAGGAAACAAAGGCAAAAAGTCCGCCTTCTTACAAATGAACTTCCTAGGGACCTATGTGGGACCCACCGTGATGGTTGTGTGAAATCCACCTTGTCCATCAGTTTTTCGAACTGATTTTATGTCATGAACCAATAAATGAGCGTATCCGAAACTTAATTGGGCCATAAACATGAGGATTGAACGTCCATAATTGAAATATTTGTAGGGTCACAACAGTTTTGAATCAGGATAATATTTGTGCTTTTAATTAATCCAAGTATGAATGATGTTATGAATGGTGTGGATAGCATGTAAACATCACTGTCGACCTAGAGAGGTTTCAATGGTAGAAATTTCCTAACCCACCTTTTCCTTTGAAAGGACGAGCTATAGATGTCCTAGAGGGGGGGTGAATAGGACAATGCTAAATATTTTGATATAATGCGGAATAATAAATCAATTGAATACAATTTTCCAAAGTATTGAATTTTTTATATCAAATAGTTCGTAGGACAACCTTATACCTAAAATATTTAGGTAGGACAATCTTATTTAATGACGTCTTTGAAATTAAGATATCAAACTATTGCAATGAACAAATAAATCACAATAATAACACATATAAATAATACCAATCACTACAATGCACAAACAAGTTATAGTGGTTTCGTTCCTTAAAGCAACCTACTCTACTCCCAAAATTACTACTCTTGTAATTTTGGCTTTCACTATTTCAAGGTTTTACAGGGTCACCTTAATAGCCTTATATAGTTATTGTGATTTCCATGGGCTATCACAATCAAACCCACTTTGTGATTTTACAGGGTCACCAGAAACAAACCCGTTGAGATTTACGGGCTATCTCAGAAAAACCCGAACCGAAATAAATAAAAGATAGTAATTATCTTTGAATGGCGAGTTAAAGTCGTAGCTGTAGCTTGAATGTAGTGATCTTCATCTTGAGATATTGATGAAGTCTTTGTAAGAGTTCAACCCAAAATGACATAAAGAGTTCTAATAGATTTTCAATAAAATGAATGAAACCTTATTGCTGCAGATTCGATTCTACTTTATCAAAAAAAATTTAATCTAACTTTGTTAAGGGTCAAATATTGTATATTAGACCCCAGTTATCACTTGGTTTTATGAACATGATAATGTTTAACGTTTTATTTTAATCATGTTTTTGTTGTAAGGTGAATTTAAGAGCTTGGATTGAAAAGGAGTATTAAAGGCATGGATTTGATGCTCAAGAATCACCAAGGTAAGGGACAGATCGTAGGGGACCAAGATCGAAGAATTCACACGCCAAAGATCCAAGAAAATCAAGTGATTGACGATAAAGATGCCTGAAAATCATCCTGAATGCAAGATCACAGGGTTCTCACCATCCGTTTGGCACAAAACTTTATATCCGACCTGAGGATCATAAAGTAACCATACATATTGAAAATCAGCCCTTAGATCTTTGGGGAAGTGGCTGAACAGACAGATTAGCCACTAAATCACTGATTTGGAGCTCACCTGATATCTGGATATGCTTTAATTTTGGTCTCAACCCCTTAAATTGGAAGAAAAAGGGGATGGACGGAATGGATTCCATAAAAAACATCACGGTGGACCCCTACTTACAAGCACGTGTGCACAGCACATGTGCACCAGCTGCGCACCGGACCCAGACCCGGTCAAAGATCGGGTTGACCCGATCCTTCTTTGAAACAGCAACAACGTCCGCAAACTAGCACGCTGAGGACGTATAGTGGGCCACCACCGGCCATCAATTGGACAATCGGGAGTGTCCATTCTACCAAGGGGGTGGCCACAACTGTACCCATAGAGTCTTTTTGGTCCCATGCACGTGTACAAATGTAGATCATCGTCAAACACAAGTTGAACAGCAGCATGATTCGATACAGTGGGCTGTACCAAAACTCGACCAAAACCACCCCTTTCCAATTGAAATCTCACTAGGAATCTAATGGACGAGGTGTATTTCTCTAAAAACATCACTATGGGGCCCACCGAGCATTTCAGCGCAAGAACTTTCCAAATACTCACGTCCGAACGCACCTGACCTCTGTGGGCCGCTCTGCGATCAAGATCGTGATCAGATGATTGATCTGGGTCATCCAAAAGTTTAGCAAGGGGGCCACGACCCCAACCATGGTGCTGAAACTGAATTTTGGGATGGTCAACCATTCAAACTCCATCCAAACGCAGCCCTCTTGCATTCTCTACTGCGTAATGTGCGTATGGGTTACGCACGACTTCTCTCCACCGACTCCAGCCCCTTGTGCATGAAACCCAGCCACCATCCTTGCTGCCTATAAAAGGAGAAAAGAGAGAGAGCATGAGATCCATCCAGGTGTGTGGAGATCAAGATGTGAAAAGAGAGAGGAAGCGTCAGTGGGCCATTAATAGAGTTTCCTTCTTCCTTTTTTCTTATTTACTGTTGGTTTTATGCTTTCATTGAGATTTTAGCCTAATCATGTTTATGAGCAGCTAAACCTCTTAGCTAGGGCTAAGAGGTGAAGCTTGTAGCGTGATGGGGTGTTGTTTATGGCTTTGATTCATGTTATGTTGAACTATCCTTAATTTTGGTTTGATTATAAGGAATATTCATAGTTTTTAATGGTTTATTGTGACTTAATTATAATGGATCTGTGATAGCTTTGAGTATGTTCTTTTCATTATTATGATTATGAAGTTAGGAAGCCCTGTTGTTCACCATCGTCTCATGGACATGATTAGATGATGGAATCCTTCCTAACATTCATAACTCTTTCAAATTGGTTGTTGATTGGTTAAATTTTGTTGTTTATTTTATCTCATGGGCATGATTTTGTGATGGAATCAATTCTAATTCTCATACCTCTCATCTCTTGAAAACTGGATCAAAGGAAGTTCAGATTTGGTTTTTAATGATATATCTTCTAACTGGATGAAGATGTGACTCTAAATCCAGTTGTGTTCGTGAATCAAGCATAGATCTCCCTGATCTCTACAAGTGGATCCTTGGAATCCCTAGTTTCTCACCATTGAATTTCACAAGTTGTAGTTAATAATTCACCATTATTCTCTTAAATCTTTCTAATTTAGATTACATCTTCTTCTAGTTCTAGTTCTAGTTACTTTCAGATTACGTACAAGGTTCACTCCCTGTGGATTCGACCTCGGTTTTACAGAGATTATTACTACATCGTGACGCTATACTTGGGGCGGTGAAAAAGTTTTTGGCGCCGTTGCTAGGGATTGACGGTTGTGTTTTTCTAAGATTAACTTGTTTTAGAATTAGGTTAAGATTAGGGTTTTTCTAGTTTTTAATTCTAAGTTTAGGTTTTTCTATTTGATTTTTAGAAACTAACCTAAGTTTCCTGTTTTGTAGGACCCGGATATAGACTTTCAAAATTGGTAATCTCTTTCTAATTTTTCTATTTTTCTATTTTTAGGATTAGGGTTTTATTTTCTATTTTTAGAAACTTTCTATTTTTAGGATCTCTTTTATTTTTAGTAACTGACTTACTTTCTAATTTAGGTTTAGAACTTTCCTAATTTGTTTTTAGAAACTTTCTATTTTCTTTTTTTAGGAATTTTCCCTTTTTAGAAACTAGTTTACTTTCTATTTTTTAGAATCTTTCTAATTTTAGACTTTCTATTTTTAGAAACTGACTTGTTTTGTTTCATTTTGTAGGATCTTAATTTAGGAACTTCTGATTTGGTAACCTCTTTCCAACTCTTTTTTCTCTTTATTTCTGGATTTCTATTTATTTTCTTCTTTAGGTTTAGGTTAGAATCTGAGATTGAGGGCTGCGAGTGTTTCATGCCTAAGTGGGTTCGTGACAACACTTAACATCTCTTCACTGAAGGAGGATTGGTTAAAGGATTAACTATCCATCGCAAGACTAGACACCGCTCAAGATCCCCAGAGTTAATTGAGGTTATGGCTCCAAATCAACTGGCCAATCAACCAGAAGGACTACCTCAACCTACGATTAGAGAAGTCCAAGATGAGAATGAAGTGCATTAAGCACCCCACCACGTACTTTATGAGAATATTTACATCCGGCGGCGGTGAGCACGCCCTCATGCATAGTTTTTCCAGAGAATATGGGACACATGAATATCAAGCCAGGGGTGATCCAACTCCTTCCTAAATTTTATAGGCTTGACTCAAAAAATCCATACTTACACCTTAAAGAATTTGATGAGATCATAGCGACTTTATACTTTCCTAACGTGTGTGATGACACAGTCAGGCTGAAACTCTTTCCCTTTTCTTTGAAAGAGAAAGCTAAGACATGGTTGCATTCACTATATCCTCGATCTATTGGCACATGGAATGACATGATAAGGGAGTTCATAAAGAAATTTTTTCCACATCATAAACAAACACCCTTAGAAAGTCAATCATGAACTTCGCCCAAAAGGAGGATGAAACATTCTTTCAATGTTGGGAGCAGTTCAAGGATCTTGTCAGTTCATGCCCATAACATGGATTTGAAACGTGGCGCATTATACACTTCTTTTATGATAGTCTGACATCTTCCATGCGCCAATTGCTCGAAACAATGTGTAATGGGGAATTCATGAATAAAAATGTCAATGATGTGTGGGACTACTTGGATGGACTTGCTGAAAACGCACAATCATGGGACACATACCCAAAACCAAATACCATGTCTAGGTCGACTCAATCCAAGGAGAGGGGTGGAATGTATCTTCTGAAAGTGGCCGATGATATCAATGCTAAAATAGCTTATCTCACTAGGAAACTCGAGGCCATGGAATTAAAGAAGGAGAAGGATAAAGAAATTGTTTACGGTATTTGTGGTTGCAACATTCACACTACTGAAAATTGCCCAACTATATCTGCCTTTCAAGAGGTATTGAATGAGCAATCTAATGCCGTAAGCAATTACTAAAGACCTTTCAGTAAGCCACTTCTAATACATACAATCCTGGTTGGAGAAATCATCCACACTTCAGTTGGAGGAATGGACAAACTGCTACCCCTCAAGGTTTCTTTAATTAAAATCCAAATCAAGGGAAACCTCAAGAAGAACCGGTCTAAAATTCTACATAAGAGCTTACTTAAGCAATATGAGAATTTACAAAATTTATGCAAAAGATGAATTCACGTATGACGGTTATAGAAAAGGGGATGCTTCCTGCTCAACCTCTCCCCAATCCTAAACCGCAATATAAGATAAGTGCTCCAAGCTCTTTAAATCAGATGGAGCAAGCTAAATCTATCACCACTCTTAGGAGTAGGAAGACCATTGACAAAACCATTCCAGTTAGGGCTAAAAAGCCTAAGAAACAAGAAGAGGATAAAGATGATGGATCTAGCCATGCTCCACAAGAATTAGAACCGAAACCTTAAAGGAAGCCAGTTATTCCATTTCCCCCATGGTTGGTTACACCAAAACCTCTCTCTAACTCTCAGGACATTCTAGAAGTGTTGAAACAAGTGAAGGTTAATATTCCACTACTTGATGTCATAAAACAAATACCTTCATATGCCAAATTCTTAAAAGACTTGTGTACGACTAAAAGATGACAAAATATTCAAAAGAAAATCTTCTTAACTGAGAAAGTCAGTGCCATCCTAAAGCAAGACGTGTCACAGAAATTCAAAGATGCCGGTAGCCCAACCATACCTTGTGTAATCGAGAACTACCGAATTGAGCACGCACTTCTTAACTTAGGAGCGAGCGTAAATCTGGTTCCTTACTCAGTGTACAAACAACTAGGTTTTGGTAAATTAAAACCCACCCTAACCACACTACAACTTGCTGATCGCTCTGTTCGTGTACTAAGAGGAAAAATTAAGGATGTGTTGGTCCAGGTTGACAGATTCTACTACCTCGAAGATTTTATCGTCCTAGATACTAAACCCATTAGTAACATGAGCACGCAGATTCCCGTCATTCTTGGTTGCCTATTCCTTGCCACTTCAAACGCAATCATCAATTGTAGGAATGGTGTCATGAGAATGTCTTTTGGGAATATGACATTGGAGTTAAACATCTTTTTCAACACAGGCAGACGGTTAGAGAATGATGACGATTTCCACGACATTAACACGATCAACTCTTTTGTGGAAGATAGAACGCCTCTGACTTTATCATCTGACTCTCTAGAGACGTGCCTAGCCCACTCCCATGATTTTGATAATGATATAATTAGGGAGAAGTGTGTCATGCTTGATGTTGTGCCAGTACTTGAAGTTAACCGGTGGAGGCCACAATTTGAAAAGTTGCCCCAAACTGATGAAGTGCCTCTGCCGTCTAACCTTAAGCCACCGAAGCTTAACCTAAAACCTTTGCCCTCTGATTTGAAATATGTTTATTTAAGTCAAGATGAGACATACCCGGTGGTGATTCTTCCCACCTTAGGTAATAACAGGAGAGTATGCTCATATATATTCTCATTGAGCATAAGGGAGCCCTTGGATGGGCGATTGCAGACCTCAAGGGAATTGACCATTCGATTTGTACTCATTGCATTTATTTCGAATAATGTAAAGACCTCTTAGCAATCACAACGTAGACTAAACCCAAATATGAAGGAGGTGGTTAAAGCCAAGGTTTTTAAACCATTGGATGTGGGTATCATATACCCTATATCCAATAGTCAATGGGTGAGTCCAACTCAGGTGGTTCCCAAGAAGTCTGGAATCACCATCGTAGCCAATGCCGATAATGAATTCGTGTCAAATAAAGTTACTACTGGTTAGAGAATGTGCATAGACTATAGGAAGTTGAATACCGTCACAAGGAATGACCACTTTCCTTTGCCCTTCATCGATCAAATTTTGGAAAGGCTACCTGGTTAGTCATATTATTATTTCCTTGATGGGTATTTGGGCTACAATCAGATAGAGATAGCCCCTGAAGATCAGGAAAAGATCATGTTTACATGTCCCTATGGCACCTTTACTTACTGAAGGATGTCATTCGGACTATGTAATGCTCCCGCCACCTTTCAACGATGTATGATGAGTATTTTTTCTAACATGGTGGGGCAATATCTAGAGGTCTTCATGGACAATTTTTCTATCTTTGGTCCATCTTTCAGCGATTGCTTAGAGAGTCTTAAACATGTGCTAAGAAGATATGAAGAAAATAATTTGGTACTTAATTAGGAGAAGTGCCATTTCATGGTTCGTAAGGGAATTGTCCTTAGATATATCATCTCGTCCAAAAGAATCGAGGTAGATAAGGGCAAAAATTGATCTTATCTCTAACCTACCTCCACCCAAGAATATACAAGACGTGCGATCCTTCCTAGGACACGTCGGGTTTTATAGAAGGTTCATAAAGGAGTTTAGTCTCCTCTCTCGTCCTTTGTGTAATCTAATTCAAAAGGATGCACCATACGAGTGGACTGAGCAATGCCCAAAAACTTTCACTAAGCTTAAGGGCATGTTAACCACTACACCTATCTTGCAACCACCCGACTAGATCCTTCCTTATGAACTTATGTACGATGCGTCTAATTATGCTTTTGGGGCGATTTTAGGCCAGAGAAAAGAAAAGAAGCCCCATGTTATCCATTACACAAGTGAAACTCTAAATCCTGTCCAAGTGAACTACTCGACTACGAAAAAGGAACTCTTGGTCGTAGTGTTCGCTTTGGACAAATTTAGGTCCTACTTGATTGGATCCAAGATCATTATTTACATAAATCATGTGGTGCTCAAGTATTTTCTTTCTAAGACCGATGGTAAGCCCCACCTGATAAGATGGATCCTCCTACTCTGATAATTTAATTTAGAAATAAAAGATAAAAGGGGAGTAGAGAATGTAGTGGTTGACCATCTTTCTCACCTTAATATCTCTGATTCCCTTGAGACGACACATATCAATGACATATTTCCAGACGAACAATTTTTCAGAGTCTCCCATTCACCTTAGTTCACTGATATTGCTAATTATCTTACCACAAGTTTCACACTGACACATTGGACTGCGCAAGATAAGAAGAAAATTTTCACCGAGGTGCGTAACTTCTTCTGGGACGATCTATATTTATTTAATTATTACACAGACCAAATCTTAAGAAGATGTGTACCAGATGATAAGCATCAGAATATCATCTACTTCTGTCACTCTCAGGCCCGTGGTGGTCACTTTTCTATTAAAAAACCACGACCAAGATTCTGCAGTGTGGTTTTTACTGACCCACTATGTTCAGGGACACTCTTGAGTTTTGCAAAGCTTGTGAGTGTTGTTAGAAATTAGGAGCATTGTCCTGTTGAAATATGATGCCCTTGAACCCCATCCTTATCATAAAAGCATTTGATTGTTGGGGCATTGATTTTGTGGGACCATTCCCCCAATCCTTTGGAAATCTATATATTTTGCTCGCCGTAGACTATATCACTAAATAGGTCGAAGCGATTCCGTGCCAGAACAATGACCATCGAACGGTCATTGAGTTTTTAAAAGAGAACATCCTTTCCTTGTTCGGAATGCCTCGAGCCATCATTAGTGATGGGGGCTCACATTTTTGTAATAAACCATTCGAGCATTTAATGAAGAAATATGATATCTCTCACAAGGTGAGCACTCCATACCACCTACAAACAAGTAGGCAAGTTGAGATTTCCAATAGGGAGATTAAAAACATTTTGGAAAAGACGATTAACCCTGACCGTAAGTATTGGTCAATTCGATTGACCGATGCCTTATGGCCTTACTGTACCACATTTAAGACCCCTATTGAAATGTCTCCTTTTAGACTTGTTTATGAGAAGGCTTGCCACTTGCCTGTGGAGTTGGAAGATAAATCCTACTGGGCAATCAAAAATCTGAATTTCAATCTGGACAACGCTGGCTTGCTACACAAACTTCAGTTAAATGAACTTGAAGAAATTCAGAACGCTGCATACGAGAACTCAAAAATTTACAAGGATATGATGAAGGCATTCCATGATCAACACATTTTTCGAAATTCATTCACGTTAGGTCAGAAAGTCCTTTTGTATAATTCTCGATTACATCTCTTCCCGAATAAGCTCCAATCTCGTTGGACTGGCCCTTTCACTGTTCTCAATATTTATCCTCATGGGGTTGTCGAGATCCGAAATCCAGACAATGGCAATGAGTTTAAAGTGAATGAACATCGATTAAAGTCATTTGTCAAGAAATTTGATTCAGAGGACAAGTCCATACCTCTGATGGATCCTGTGTACTAGGATTGATTTCTTAGTCTGATGGATGTATAGGTAGTTTACTGCTTTCATAGGACTAGGGTAGTTTTCTTTTTGTCGTTCTAAGATAGTCAGCTTTATGCCATTAGGATAGTTTCTTTCCAGTTGTTCTAGGATAATTTTCTTTTATTAGTTTAAATCTTATGCTAACCCACTTTCTCGCTGAGATCTCTTTGGAAAAAGCTATACAACTCCTTCATCGGGTACTATCTTTCCATCACTTCTCCTTTACTTTTGTTGTCTCATGTGTATTGCATGCTCATATCTTTTACATTGAGGACAATGTAGATTTTAGGTTGGAGATGAGAGATTAGATTACCTAATCAATGTTTTCTCAGTCTTGAGTAAAAAAAAAAAATTGAAATTTTTTTAATTTTTTTCTGAAAAATTTGTGAATTCGAGTGATTTTGAAGGCTATCATTAATTTAGAAGTATAAAATACTTAATGTTGGTGATTTACGACTTTTGGATAAATTTACCTGTTAAATTTTATAGTTAAGTTTTAATTATTAATCCATGATTAGAAGTTTTAAACATTGATTGAGTCATGATTTCACATGTCACATTTAGCTTACACATTAAGGTTTCATTTCGATATTAAATTATTAACCTGGTAATCACTAAGCATGGAAGGAACTAACCTTGGGAAATTGTCCATCATGATCATTGGAAAAAAAAAAGATTGAATACCCAGCTTTAAAAAAAAAAAAAACAGTTGTGCTAAAAATGACTACCTGTTAAAGATCTTTAAAAAGGTTAACACATCATGAAGCCATTGATGGAAAAATAAAAAGCTGGAAGAATAAAAAGGTTGAACTGTAAGGTAAGTTTCGGTTTTAGGTTAGGTTAGCCAAGAATGCTCTGTTTGATTATCAATGTTATCAAGAAAATTGACGATTGGACTCTTAACGAAGATAAGCCGATGTTACACTATACACCCATGAAACTCAATGTTTAGAATTGTTCTAATCGATGGATTAATACTTTGAACTTGACCATGAAGTTTACCGTGTACTTGAGTTTAGGAGAAGGAAATGCCCAACATTGATGTATCTTGGAATTCTAGTATCTAGATTGTTTTTCAAAAATCACTCGAGTTTATAGAAATTATCATGTAATTCTCAAATTATTTTTTGAATATTTTGCTCGGGACTAGCAAAATGCTGGTTGGGGATTGTGTTGATGGTCAAATATTGCATATTAAACTCCAGTTATCACTCGATTTTATGATCATGATAATGTTTAACGTTCTATTTTAATCATGTTTTTGTTGCAAGGTGAATTTAAGAGCTTGGATTGAAAAATGGTACTAAAGGCATGGATTTAACACTCAAGAATCACCAAGGTAAAGGACGGATCGTAGGGGATAGAGATTGAAGAATTCACATGCCAAAGATCTGAGAAAATCAATTGATTAACGATAAAGAGTCTTGAAAATCGTCCTGAATGCAAGATCACGGGGTTCCCACCATCTGTTTGGCATGAAAATTTATATCCGGCCTGAGGATCATAAAGTAACCGTACATGTTGAAATTCAGCCATTGGATCTTTGGGGAAGTGGCCCAATAGATAGATCAGCCACTAAATCACTGATTTAGGGCCCACTTGATATCTGGATATGCTTCAATTTTGGTCTCAACCCCTGAAATTGGAAGAGAAAGAGGATGGACAGAATGGATTCCAAAGAAAACATCACGGTGGACCCTAATTACATGCATGTGTGCACAGCACATGCACACCAGCTGCGCACCAGACCCAGACCTGGTCAAAGATTGGGTTAACCCCATCCTTCTTTGAAACAGCAATAGCATCCGGACGTTAGCACGCCGGGGATATATAGTGGGCCGCCACCATCCATCAATTAGATGATCGGAACCCACGGAGTCTTTTTAGTACCATGTATGTGTATACATGCAGATCACCGTCAAACACAGGATGAATGATAACATGATTTGATATAGTGGGTTACACCAAAACTCAACCAAAATCATCCCTTTCCAACCAAAATCTCGCCAGGAATCCAATGGACGGAGTGGATTTCTTCAAAAACACCATTGTGGGGCCCACCAAGCATCTCAACGCAAGAACTTTCCAAATATGCACGTCCGGATGCACTCAACCTCCATGGGCTGCTTTGCAATCAAGATCGTGATTGGATGGCTGATCTGGGCTGTCCAAAAGTTCAGTAAGGAGGCAACGACTCCAACCATGGTGCTGAAACTGAATTTTGGGATGGTCAGTCGTCCCAAACTTGATCCAAACACATCCCTCTTGCATTCTCTGCTACGCAATGTGCATACGGGTTACACACGACTTCTCTCCACCGACTCCAGACCCTTGTGCGTGAAACCAAGCCACTATCCTTATTGCCTATAAAAGCAGAAAAGAGAGAGAGCATGAGATCCATCCAGGGACGTGGAGATCAGGACGTGGAAAGAGAGAGAGAGAGAGAGAGAGAGAGAGAGAGAGAGAGAGAGAGCGTCGGTTGGCCATTAACAGAGTTTCCTTCTTCCCTTTTCTTATTTTTTGTTTGTCTTATGCTTTTATTAAGATTTTAGCCTTATCATGTTTATGAGTGGATAAACCTCTTAGCTAGGGCTAAGAGGTGAAGCTTGAAGCATGATGGGGCATTGTTTATGGCTTTGATTCATGTTACGTCGAACTATCCTTGATTTTGGTTTAATTATAAGGAATATTCATAGTTTTTAATGGTTTATTGTGACTTAAATTACAATGGATCTGCATAGCTTTGAGTATGTTCTTTTCATTATTATGATTGTGAAGTTAGAAAGCCCTGTTGTTCACCATCGTCTCATGGACATGGTTAGATGATGGAATCCTTCCTAACGTTCATAACTCTTTCAGATTGGTTGTGGATTGGTTAAATTTTGTTGTTTGCTTTGTCTCATGGGCATAGTTTTGTGATGGAATCAATTCTAATTGTCATACCTCTCATCTCTTGAAAACTGTATCAAAGGAAGTTCAGATTTATTTTTTAATGATCTATCTTCCAACTGGATGAAGATGGGACTCTAAATCTAGTTGTGTTCGTGAATCAAGCATAAATCTCCCTGATCTCTACAAGTGGATCCTTGGAATCCTTAGTTTCTCACCTTCATAAGTTTTAGTTAATAATTGACTATTATTCTCTTAAATTTTCCTGATTTAGATTACTTCTTCATCTAGTTCTAGTTTTAGTTACTCTCAGATTACGTATAAGGTTCAGTCCCTGTGGATTCGACCTCGGTCTTACCGAGATTATTACTACATCGTGACCCTATACTTAGGGTGATGAACAAACTTTGAGAAGGAGAATAGAATAAGCTAATAAAAATAAGAATTACAATACAAATAGCTTGAGGAAGCTTAAAGAATCTCTCTTTACAACACAATATGAAACTATGAATTTTCATTGTTTAAAGAGTAAGAGAAAACTTCTATCTATAGCCAAGGATATGTGTAGTTTGGCTGGCCCAAGAATCAATTCGGTTGGCCGAACTTCAAAGATTAAGTTCCAACAGATCACGGGAAAAAATCTTTCAAAACTTCGGTTGGCCCAAACCCAAGTTCAACTGGCCGAACACCAGGTTCGGCTGGCCTAACTGGTCCAAAATCCAATTTTGTTCCATTACTAGAAACTTGACCGAACCCACCTTGGGCTAGCCGAACCTACCGTAAAAAGATCTTTGGAGATCTGACTTTTTGAAAGAATCTTATAGGGTTAGTCCAAATAGTTAGGATGGCCGAACCGGACTTCGAACTGGCCTAACTTGAGTGTATTTAACATGATATATGATTCTAAATATGCATGAGTGAAATACACGTAACATATGGTCAAACTAGGTTTATACCACCTGTAGGTTGACTTGTACGAAATGTTTTGAACTTTGAACCATGAATGATCTTGCTTAGAAATGTTGAGTCTTCCTTCCAAATGCTTGATCGAGTTGATAACTTGTCTACAGTCGAACTTGCGATCATAACCGGACTATGAAATTTGACAAACTGAAATGTACTTTAAGTATAAGCACTTACAATCTCCCCCTTTGTCAAATTCATGACAAAACTCACTTATACAACAATACAACTCAGCACAACATTTTACAATATCTCAGACAACACAAATCATTTGAGTCAGCATATTTAATCTTGTTACTCCTCCTGAGATCATGCATTTGTATCACTCCCCCTAAACACTTAGTCATATCTGCAAAAATATAATTCATAGTGTATGCAAATGTGTGTGCTTGTGAGAGAAATGATGATCTCATATCCATATCCACATAAATATATTTCTCTCCCTTTTTGTCAGAAGTTGACGAAGTAAGAAGCAATCAATGAAGCATAATAGGATATAGGAATAAGGAGCAAATGACGTAAGGATTAAGTTGCATAAAGTAAGCATAACATAATATCCAGATATATGTCAGCAAGAGTAAAACAAAATATGTCTAAAGTTATTACAGGCCAAGAGTTGAAGCAAATAGATCATTCTAAACTGAAGGAGGATGGTGTCAGCATGTCAAGGTAATTAATCCTCAGACTCCTATTGAAATGATGAAAGTACTTTTTCATGTACTTCTTCTGTTGTTTTTGAGTCTGGAGTAATCTTTCCTGAGAAACATGTAGGTCGTCCATCTTCTTCTCTAAATTATCTGACCTCTCTAAGAACTGAGAGGGCTGGAAATCGAAGTCATTGGTATCATCAGATTCTTCCAGATCTACAAAGAATCATCCATATTGACATCTTCTTCAGGAACACCTTCTTGATCTCCTCGCTGCTTAGGCCTTAGTTTAAGTTACATCATGTTGAGATTAACATTACCAAATAGGAGCATAGACTCCGGTGCTTCAGTTGCAGGGATTTGAACATTATAGCGCAATGCATTGCAAGTCATGAGATATGCAAAATGAATAGATCTATGACGAGGATGAAGACGATACTGAATGATCTAATAGTTGATCAAAGAAGGAAGACATACGAATACCAGAAACGACTGAATAAAGGATATGCATCATAGGGAGTAAGGTCTGTCTTATTCCCACTACGAGGATAAACATTCGAAGTGAAAATATAATGCATAACAGTTGTAAGACCTGTACCCTTGACCATACCGTGCCGTAGCTAGGCTTCCACGGTCTTCTCGATTGAATTTCGGCAACTCTCGACCTGTATCCGACGTTTGCACACGATCCTAAGATGAGTCCTGCATACCAAAGTTAGCACGACTCAAAACTTATACCCTAGCGACCGTGCCGTCGTCACGGTTCCAACGTCGTGACTTATGCACTGGTCCGATACCCATGCCAGGAGATGTGGGCTTGCGTTCGTTCCGAAGAAACGTCGCACATTGTGGATTTTGAGAGAATCTCTACAACATGTCACATCAAATCAAGTCAAGTACACCACCATACCTCAATGCCACCTCATCCTATTGCAAGTACCAACACCCATCCCCCCTTTTTTCACAAGTCAACTCTCTCTCTCCCTACACATCCCTCTTTTACCAAAATTTCTAACAAACCCATGCTTTCTCATTCTCATTCCTTACAATACCCATACCATCCATCCCTTTCATCCATTACTCCTCTCCCTCCCTCTCATTTCTATCTTCACCTCCCATCTCCCATGAGAGCTTCCAACGTCCAAGCTCTCTCCTAAAACATGTGTGGCCCACTTTCCCACCCTCTCATCTCCCATTTCAAACATTCATTCTCCATCAACCTCCATTAAAATAGAAGGCAAGGGGCATACAAGTCCAAGAAGCTAAAGAATAGGGCCGATGGGTGGGTGATCCACCGTCGATTTCAAATTCTAGGGCCCACTTAATGTGGGACCCATTGATGCATGTATTGTATTGAGAGGAACCCATAGTGGCGGGGTCCTCCCATCTCCTTCATACTCTCTTTCTCCATCTCTCTTTCTCTCTCTCTCTTTCATTATTTTTTTTGTGTTGATGATGGTAAGGTGTGTGGCCCACCTTGTTGGATGATCCACACGTTGTCCAAATGGTGGGATCCACTGTGTTGGATGCATTGTATCTGCACCTTACTGCCATGTGACAGACCTGGATGAAGGAAAAACACAGATATCAGATGGATCTAGAGCGGGTGGGCCACACCACGTGGACCCACCTTGATGTTGTGGCCCCATGACCATCCAGATCACCGTCCAGATCCTTAAACGGTGTATTGTTCAAAGGCAGTTATTGCTGGACGCTGGACCCTTTTTATTTTACAAAATAAAAAAATAAATAAAATAAAATATATTTATAATATATATATATATTATACTATATCTGGTGACGTGGGGTGGCCCATCTACGTGGGACCACTCCCACTGTGGATTGTGTCCAGCACGTTGGACTGTTTTTTTGTTATTATATATATATTGAGAGAGAGATTGGAGTGGGTGGTCCACCACGTGGGACCCACCCTGATTTATGCATTGGGTATCCACCCCGTCCATCTTGTGATCCAGACCGTCTAGCGGTCTAGACGTGGACATCAGCCACACGTGATGTATAGGCCTTATCCACTCCGTCCATCCAAGGTGGGGCCCACCTTGATTGATGCATTTTGTATCTGCACCGTCCGTTTGGACGGTGCCATGTGGAGACCACCATGATGTATGGGCTTTTGCCACACCATCCAGTTCGTTGGATGGGTGAGACCCACCGTCGATGTATGCGATACATCTAAGCCGTCCATCCATTTGGCTAGCTTCGATCAAGGCTTGGGAAGAAAAAAATAAGACAGATCCAGTTATCAGGTGGACCGCACTACGAAAAAAATAGTGGAGTTGATGGTCTACCAATGAAATCCCCTTTGGGGATTATAGAAGCCTTGAACCAATATGATATTTATTTTTCCCTCTAAATCCAGGTCTTTGTGACCTTATGAACAGGCTGGATGGAAATTAAATACTATGGTGGGCCCACTAGAATTTAACTATAGAAATCATTCTCACCACTGCCATTTGTGGTATGGTCCAGATGATCCTTTAGATATGACTTTTAAATAATGCTCTAAAATGATCTCTAACAATGGATGAAGGGTATAGTTGGTATGGCCCATTTAATGTATTAAGGGCCCACTTGATGAGGCTGATTTGATGTATTTGGGGCCCACTTGATGAGGCCGATTTGATGTATTTGGGGCTCACTTGATGAGGCCTGATGAGATGTATTTGAAGCCCATTTGGTATGACCAATTTGATGCATTTGGGGGCCCATCTAATCTAGCCCATTTGATTTGGCCCAATTGATTTGGCTCATTTGTACTGGCCTATTTGATTCGGCCCATTGATTTGACCCATTTGACTTGGCCCATTTGATTGGCCTAATTGATTTAGCTCATTTGTACTGGCCTATTTTATTCGGCCCATTGATTTGGCCCATTCGACTTGGCCCATTTGTACCGGCCCACTTGATTCCGCCTACCTATTCGACTTGACCCATTTGATTCGGCCCATTGATTTGGTCCAATTGACTCGACCCATTTGAACCGAGCCATTTGATTCGACCCATTTGTATCGGCCCATTTGATCGGCCCACTTGATTCGACCCATTTAATGTAATTGAGGCCCATGATGATGTATATTAGGCCCTTGTAGGAGGCCATGGGCCCATTACACGATTGGCCCTATGAGCGTCATTCCTTAGGAGCAATGTTGGTTAAAGGTCTACATTGTTGGGTAATGATGGTTGGACGTCCACATTATGACCTTCCTTTAGGATGATTATCGAGGCCGATTCTGATTGTCAAGGCTGATTTTGATTATCGAGGCCGATTTTGATTGTCGAGGTCGATTCTTATTGTCGAAGCCGCCCCCAATTGTCGAGGCCAACCCCAATTATTGAGCTTGATTCCGATTGTCGAGGCCGACTATCGAGGCCAATTCCGATTATCGAGGCTGATTCTGATTGTCAATGCCGATTCCAATTGTCGAGGCCAACCCTGATTGTTGAGGCCGATTCTAATTGTCGGGGCCGACTCCGATTATTAAGGTCAATTCCAATTGTCAAGGCCAATTTTGATTATCGAGGTTGATTGTTATGCGGCCCATATTTGAGGCCCATTCTGGTGAGCATTCGGCCTCAGCTTGATGCATTTGAGGCCTATGTAATGTATGTGAGGCCTATGTGATGTGGCTCATTGTGGTGCATTTGAGGGCCAGGCAATGGAGCCCATTGTGTTGTATATTAAGCCTTTGTGAGAGTCCCATCGTGATGTATATTAAGCTCTTGAGTGAGGCCCATGGTGTTGTATATTAGGTCCTTGTGTGAGGTCATGGGTACACTATATGTTAGGCTTTATGCGGGTCATTCCTTAGGGATAATGTTAGTTAAATGTCCACATTGTTGAGGTCGATTGTCGAGGCTGGTTATTGATACCGATTATGAGTATGTGACAGCATAGCATCATGATAAATGCCCATACGCATCATCTGCATGTTTGTTATGAGATGTGGATGACCATTGTATATGTCATTGGGGAGGTTATTATGAGACTCCCTGATAGGAGGAGATTGTCTCACATGAGCGCACGGTATACATAGGATTAATGCACGACTGGATTGTATGACTCATGCATCTGACATTGTGTGTTATGATTACTGTATGCCCTAACGACATCAGGGCCATATCCTCCACAGGCATATCGTAGATGGCCAGATGGGACACCGAAAATATATTATTAGCATCGGCTGCCATAGATGGCCCTGAGTGAAAATCTCTAAACCCTCTTGGTACTAGAGAATGCCCTAACATCAAGACCGAGTGGATATATATGAGCGCATGAGGGCCGTATACTAGTAGGCCACGTCTCTCATTGTGTCGTTGTCGGTTGGGATGGGGTGTGGCCTTACCAGCTTGAAGGAGTAGGGATAGCTAGGCTGAGTTTGACTAGCTCGTGAATGGGTCCGTTATTGACGTGTCGAGTAGATATTGGCTGACTACTAGCCAGGCGGATAGTGAGATCTCTTCCACTTACTCGGTTGTGGGCTTGATGGGGCGGCAAGCTGGTGTAGAGTGTACTAGACCTCGGTGATGATCCCAGAGACGAACAGTACTGATATGAGGACTTATTGAGCAGGAGTTGCATACTCATTCATTCATTCATTCACTATCCACTCGGGCTAGTGGTGCACAACTATTTGTTACATGTACCTTCACAATGGCTAGGATTTCAGTTGAGATGTGCAACTAACCTTAGATCAGGAGTTTACCACATTAAGTCTGCCTATCTAAATTAGGTATGAGACTGGTTTGGATAGAAGACTCTTGTGATGGGCCCCATAGCCTACGATTCTATGTACTATCATCCCGACTTCACACTTCAGCATGGTCATTCCATTCGCACCGCATATTTCATTACATCCGCAGCATATGACATTTTAGGTTACTGTGTTTCTGTATTTATATGGTCTATATATGGCTAACGGTATTCGTGAACTCATCAGGAATTGTATATTGCATTGCATCCTCGGCATATAATATTTGGCCTTTATGACTCCTCATTTGCATAGTTGATTTGTATTGCATACTCTGATATTGTTTAACTCATAGACTTGTCAATATTTCCGCTTACTCTGATATCGTATGATTATGGCATTATATTGAATACTTGGCACTTACCTTGTGCACACACTTACACTACTCTCTAAGCTTTCTATAAGCTTATGCACAATATGTGCGTGCAGGTGATGTTAGGTTGCAACAACGTAGAGCTTAGAGCATGTAGCTGACTTCTGGAGTTTTGATTTTAACATATGTATTTCCCTTTCAGCATTATATTCAAATGTTTATATTAGTGGATATGTGATGATGATGTTGCCTTTATGATTTGGGTAAACTTGTGGTTATGCCTCTTATGAGATAAATATACGTTAGAAAATCCTCCTTGTAGGATCCCAGGATCGGAACCTGGCATTTGGGCGCTGGGAGCCGAGAATGGGGCACTGCGGAGGCTGTCGGCACCGGATTCGGCAATCAGGATTCCTGTGAATCCGATTTCCGGGTTTGCAGTGTAACAACAGTATTTTGGAAGAAGATTGAAGGTGGAGAGTGAGTTATAGTTACGCCAGGGTGCATCAAAGCTGTACAACTCCCTAGTGAGAGAATCTCTTTCCGTTGGGTATATATTTTGAAAGATTGGTGGAATGGAGATTCCGTCTTTTGCCATATCAATATCTAGGATTGATGATATGATGAAAGGGTTAATAGTGATTGTGTCTTCCACAAACTGAATGGAAAATGTTAATTGTTCTGTAGACATAGTATGTATAGATGCATACATCTCTCTTACAATAGACTGATAGGATGTGCCACCCCACGCAAAAATCTTATCCCATCATACCATGGTTAGGATTTCAACAAGGCCAAATCGGGCGATATGATTTGTATTAACGATGCGCTCAATGATAATTTACAGGTATGAAAATCTCGCACATTTTCTGGATCGTTTTCTGGAAAATGGATAGAGCGCACAACCCGATTAGTGGATCGAGAAGAAGAACTGGTCTGAGGGCGTCACATAGTACACTTAGTGTGAGTTTTCATGATAGAAAATGACTAGATATTACAAAGGAAATACCAACAAGTAGAAGGAAAAGATTTAGATCAAATTTCTACCATAAACCCAACAAAATAGGGTTCTAGATTTAAGAAAGATGATGAAATCTATAATAATGCACAACAAGGAACTTAAATTTAAAAGGAAACTAAAAAATATTCACTTACAAGGACATTAGAGTGATGGATTGGCCGAAGAACCACCTGCAGACAGAAGAAGATGAGTATGAAAATGAGGGTTTTAAAAAAAAATCCCCAATAAATCCCAAATGCACAAGGTTCGGCTAGCTCGAGTATGTCCTTGGTTGGATGAATCAAGCGGTCAACACAGGGTTGGCCGAAAAAAAATTATAATTTTAAAAAATTAACATGAATAAACATTGTTTTATTAAAACAAATATTAAAACAAAAATGTAAAACAACAAATTGTAATATAGAATAATTAATTAAGAAACACTGCATAAACCAATATCATTTTTTAAATTAAAAAATCTGACATTATTAAGAGGTTTTGTCAAAATGTCTACAAGTCATTTTTCAATATTAATATATTCAAGTATAACAAACTTGCTTTCAACCGATTCTCTGGTATAATGATATCGAATATCAATGTGCTTAGTGTGAGAATGTTGAATAAGATTTTTGGATATATTTATTGCACTGGTATTATCGCAGTATAAATGCATTGTTTCTTGATCAATACCATAGTCCGCTAATATCCTTTTCATCCACATTAATTACGTACATACATTTTCTGTCGCAATATATTCAGCTTCAGCAGTGGATATGATACTGAGTTTTGCTTCTTGCTCATCCAAGAGACGACAATTTTCGATGTAAAAACATCCACCACTTGTGGATTTTCTATCGTCCACAATACCTGTCCAATCATCATCAGTATATACAGTAATTTGTAAGGACGTATCATGAGGATACCATAAACCCAAATCAACAGTGCTGGCAACATATCTAGTTATTCTTTTTACTACAACCAAATGTGATTCCTTAGGGTTAGATTGATATCTGGCACATTCGCCTACACTGAAAGAGATATCAGACCTGTTAGCTGTTAAATATAAGACACTACCAATCATACTATGATAGAGATAAGGATCAATGCTTTTACCTGTGTCATCTTTAGATAATTTAAGTGTTGTAGCCATGGGAGTAGCAAAGTTTTTACCAATCTCAAACCCAAATTTCTTAACTAAGTTTATCGCATACTTGGTTTGAGATATAAAAATTCCATCTTCAATTTGTTTCATTTAAAGTCCAAGAAAATAGTTCAGCTCTCCCACCATGCTCATCTCAAATTCTGATTTCATAGACTCTCTAAACTTATAAGAAAGGTTAGCATTCGTTGATCCATAAATAATATCATCTACATATATTTAAACAATCAACAACTCTTCATTAATTCTTTTGATGAATACAATTTTATCAACACCACCCATTTTAAAATTTTGACTGAGTAGAAATTTTGTTAATTTTTCATACCAGGCTCTAAGAGCTTGTTTCAATCCATATAGGGCCTTTTTAGGACGGTATTCATTATTAGGATCTTCAAAACCTTTAGGTTGTTCTACATAAACTTCTTTATTTAAATCACCATTTAAGAAAGCACTTTTAACATCCATTTGATAAATTTTAAAGTTTTTATGACATGCGATGGAGATAAATAGTCTGATGGATTCAAGACGAGCGAGTCGACTGGAGTAAAAGTTTCATCATAGTCAACTCCTTCAATTTGGGTGTACCCTTATACAACTAATCTTGCTTTGTTTCTTAAGATATTCCCAAATTCATCAGATTTATTTTTAAATATTCATTTAGTTTCAAATGTTTGTCAGATGGTCTAGGAACTAGATATCAAACATCATTCCTGACAAATTGATTTAGTTCATCTTTCATAGCAAAAATCCAATTTTCATCAGCTAAGACTTCATTTACATTTGACGGTTCTATCTGGAAAGTGAACCATTCATGATTACAAATGTTTTCAACTTGTCTTCTGATTTGAACACCAATGTGAGGGTTACTAAGAATTTAATTAGTTAGATGGTCTTTGACTAGTATATTCTCACTTGTATCTGATTTTGATGAAGGTGCTAATTGATTGAATATAATAACCTCATCATCGTGTTTATTAGCTGGGGTGATAGGTTGATCATCAATTACGACATTTATGGATTCTTATATCACTCTGGTCCTTTTATTTAGGACACAATATAATCTACTATTTAGAGCGTACCCTTGAAAAATAACTTCATCACTTTTTGCTTCAAAATTTTCTAGATATTCCCTATCTCGTAAAATAAAGCATTTGCTTCCGAAAGTACGAAAATATTTTACTAATGGTTTTGGTTAAACCAGAGTTCATAGGCCATTTTATTTAAACCTACTTTTACACATACTCGATTAATAATATAACAAGCAGTGTTGACAGCATCAGCACATAAATTTTTTGCTAATTTTTTACTATTAAGCATAATAGTCTTCATTTCTTGTAGAACTCTGTTTTTTCTTTCAACTATACCATTTTGTTGAGGAGTTTTATGAGCAAAAAATTCATGTAATATTCCATGGTCATCATAAAATTTCTTAAAATTGCTATTTTGAAATTCTATTCCATGAACACTTCTTATCTTTTTTACAAGCAGTTCTTTTTCCGTCTGGATGCGTTTCAATAACTTTTTGATTTCGTCAAAAGCATCCGACTTTTCTCTTAAGAAGGCTACCCATGAATATCTAGTGTAGTCATCAACTACAACTAAATAGTATTTTTTACCTCCTTTACTCTCTATACAGATTGGTCCAACATGGTCCATATGGAGTAATTCGAGGGGTCTAGCTGTGGTTAAGGAGTTTACCTTCTTGTGACTACTAATTTGTTTGCCTATTTGACAGACACCACATACTTTCTTTTCTATTTTTTTAAAAAACTTGGGTAAGCCTCGAAGTTGATCTCTCTTGCTAAGTTTGTATAGATTTCTAAAGTTCACATGTCCAAGACGTTGATGTCATAAATTAGTTTCGTTTGTTTGGACCATATAGCAAGAGTGACTTGAGGAACATGATTCATTAATGATATAACAATTTTCAGAGGTTCTTCGACCATTTAATATTATATGACCTTGATTATTAAGTATTTCACATCTGTGATAAGAAAATTTAACTCTATGATTATTATCATAGATTTTAGATATGCTTAGAAAATTGTGTTTCAAACCTTCAACATATAAAACATCTTTAAAAACAGGAGACTGGGAAGTTTTACATTACCTCTTCTGCTGATTTTGCAATTACTGTCATCTTCAAATGTTATTGAGCCTCCATCAATGTGATTGATGTCTGAAAGTATCGCCTTATCACCTGTCATATGTCTAGAGCATCAATTGTCTAAATACCATCTTGAATGGCTACTAGCTTTGAAAGCTGTATGAATGACAAGACACTTATTTTTTGGAACCCATTTCAATATGGTTTCATATTTTGGAGGATCTGTACTAGTATGATTAGTTTGAGAGAAATATTTTTTCTTATTCTTACTTACTCTTATAGTTCTATAGTCGGATTTCAAAAGATCCTAAAGTAAGTCCACTGTCTTATTTGCTAGAGATGGATTATAATTTTTTCTTTGATAGTTAGACTTAGATTTTAGATAAAAAGGTTTTTGATGACATTTTTTAATTTTCTTTATTTCCTTAGTAGTTTCTTCTTTAAAGTTTGAAGATTCACTTTTAACAAATATAGGAGTTGTATTTTTAGATTTTTCTAAAAGATTCTTGGTATATCTCAAGCCGAATTTGTTGTTACTTCGACGAAACACGGTTAATAGCTTTCAAGTCTCGAGTCACCTTGGGTATATATCCAATTCTCTTTAGAATATTTTAGAGAAGTAATTTCTAATAATAAATTTTTATTTTTAGTTTTGAGATCTTCAATTTCAGAATTTTTTAGATTGAGTTCGAGTTTGGTTTTCTCAAAATAATTAGAAAAATGTGATTTCTTTAAAACAGATTTTTCAAGTTCTAATTTTAAAATAGAAAATTTATCATTTTGAATTTTTAATTTTGCTGCAATCTTACAACTTTCTTTATATAAGGCATCATAAGCTATTTGAAGATCTTCTTCATTTCAATATCACTTCCTAGCATTTCATAATTAGAAGTTTCATCTTCATTTGAGGAAGTCTAGCTAAAGTCAGAAAAGCCTTCAGATTATTTTCAGTTTCTTGATCTAATTTGTCAGTTTCTGAATTAGATTCAGATGATTCATACTTGCGAGTTTAAAAATCATTTAAATCATGTTGGTTTAAACAAAACATCAAGTTTTTGGTAATTACCAGATTTTACGTATATGATAATGCTTAATGGAGTATTTTAATTGTATTTTTGTTACAGGATGAAGTCAGGAGCGTTAATTGAAAATTGATGATAAAGGCATGGATTTCATGATCCAAAGTCTCCATCCAAGATTTCATCAAAGTTATTTCTTTTCTTTATTGGTGCCTGAGATCTGAGGAAAGCAAGCCAAAGGGGCCCGAAAAGGGTCCAGAATGCAAGATCACATGGTTCCCGCTATCCAATCAGTTCGAAACTTCATACATGGGATGAGGGCCGTAAATTAACCGTACATATTAAATTTCAGCCATTGATAATCTCAGGAAGTGGTCTAACGGCCAGATCAGCCCCTTAATTCATTAAGTGGGGTCCGCTGGATATCTGGATATACATCAATTTTGGTCCTGACGGTTTAAAGAAGATGAGCAATAGGATGGACGGATTGGATTTCTCGAAATCATCACAGTGGACCCATATGTATAATGTATGTACATAGTGCACATGTGCACTATCGGAGCACCGAATGCACCTAAGTCGGTCAGCAGCGCTGACCCGACTTTCCTTTTCAAAAACGGAAAATTCCGTTTCCAGCGTGCGCAACGGAAGTCCATTTTTACGGACCGCTGTGGGCCCCACCGGTAGTACGTACGGTTGATCCAAGCCGTCCATCGTGTAGAGGGCTTTGACAACTACAAAACCATGTTTTCATCTTGTGCCCATGCGTGCACACGTGCGTGATACAGAGGCCACAAAGCGCGTCTTGTGACGCTCAAAACTGATTTTGTTCGATTTCTTCTCTGCGCGCCCACGCAAATTCAAAACCATCCATATTTGACCGAAATCTCGTCCTCTATCCAATGGACGGGGTGGATTTCTCCAAAACGCTTATGTGGGGCCCACCAGCATCACAGTCCACGGACGTGCGAAGGCTTACGCACGTCGGCGAAAAAGACTTCCGGGCGGTTGTGGCCACCATCTTCGATCAGATGGATGATCCGATCCGTCCATCGTGTAGAGGGCGTCGAGAGCTTCAAAAGGATGTTGATATTCCTCGCCCTTGCGTACACACGTGTGCGGTGCAGAGGCCAATAGTAGACTGCCCCGGGACGTTCATTTCTTATCTTTTTGTATTTTCTTCTCTGCCGCGTCAATGGATGTTCAAAACCATCCATCTTTGAACGAAATTTAGTCCTCTATCCAATGGACGGGGTAGATTTTCCAGAAAATGCCTCTGTGGGGCCCACCGATCACGGCTGTGAAAAATTGCACTTCGAGTCCTTCTACGACTCTGCCACCGACTCCAGCCATCCAGCAGCTATAAAAGGGGAGTTTTGGACGTGGGAAAGGCATTCAGAACCAGGGGATTCCAGATCTGGAGCAAGGGAGAGAAGAAAGAGAAGAAAGAGAAGAAAGAAGAGAGAGAGAGATTGTTTGGTTTGATGTTTTTTTATGAATTTTATTTAATATTTTTTATGGATTTTATGGGTCACTAATCTCTCAGCTAGGGCTGAGATGAAGCCCTTAATTTGATCAGCTCTTGTATTGGTTGATTTACTTTGAATTTCAATTAATTTGTTTCTTTCTCTAAGTGGGCTTTATGGGTTTAAATTCTATACTTCTCCATCTATGAACTTGATTAAAGTATATATATGGATGTTGTTTGGATGCTTATTATAGGTGCTTATGTCGGATCAAGAACAAGTTTCCTATAGAGGAAGAAACAGGGTGCTTTAATGAATGTACATTCCATGTACCCGACCAAGGATATGGGATATGTCATTCATGGCATTGCTTAAAGGAATTAGACAGTTTGTATGCCCGATTAAGGACACAGATTGTGCTTTCTCTGTATAAGTGGTATCAATCTAGATCAAGGTGAATCAACAGACAAAACAAGGGTTAGGATAATTAGGGGTGGATTCGAAAGTCCTAGTGCTCTCTCTCTGATTGAATTTTCTTCCCTGTTCTTAATTAATTGTTTTTAAAAAGTTGTGCTTAGTAATTCATTCCATTATTTGTTGGATTAGTTAAGGAGAATCATAGATTTGAATTGTGACGACCAGTCCTCGTGGGAACGATCTCGTAATACGTACCGTATCTGCATCTGATTCGTATACTTGCGAGTTTAAAAATCATTTAAATCGTGTTGGTTTAAATAAAACATCAAGTTTTTGGCGCCGTTGCCGGGGACTGTTTTGTTCCAATTGGATTTAGGATTCTCTCTTATCATAATTCATAGTCTTAGGTTTTTTACTAACTCTAGGTTAAATTTTGAAACTAACCTATTTCCTGTTTTGTAGGGACCTGACATAAACTACTAATTTGGTAATCTCTTTCCAAATTTTCTATTTTTTTTCTAATTTCTATTTTTAGAATTAAGGTTTTATTTTTATTATTTTTTATTTTTTTTTTAGAAAGTTTCTATTTCTAGGCTATTTTATTTTATTTTATTATTTTTTATTTTTAGAAATTTCCTATTTTCTAATTCTAGATTCTGATTCTTCTTTCAAGTAACTTTCTATTTTCTAGTTTAGGTTTTATTATTAGAAGAGGCTTTAGGTTTTATTTTTTTAGAAAGTTTCTCTCTTATTTTCTAATTTCCTATTTTTTAGAAATTTTTCCTTTTTAGAAACTAACTTAGCTTTTATTTCTAAGATTACAAACTTTCTTTTTTAGAAATTAACCGTTGCTTAGGATTTTTTTTTTTCTAGCATTATTTTAGTAAATTTAATTTATTTTTGTTTTCTTTTTGTTTACAGGAATTAAGGAAGGAAGCTGCTAAATAACATTGTCTTCAAAAGAAGGAGCTCTCAAATCTTCAGACATTCATCATCTCCTTTTCTCGGGTTCTTCTTTCCAATTCTCGTTTGTATAGCTTTCTCTTGTTTTAGGAATTCATAACTTTTATTCATTTTAGGTTGCATCTTAGTTTAGTTTTCTTTCTTATTGTAATAACATAGTTTATGCTAGGACGTAGATCTCTGAATATAGAACTAGCACCGTTTGATCCTGAGATTGAAAGAACAATTCGTGAAAGATTGAGAAATAATCCTGTTGAAATGGCGAATGAGACTGAAGTTAAAGCTCTCAAAGATTATTCAGCTCCTGTCCAATTTAATGCGCCTTCATGCATAGTGTTGCCAACCACTACGGCAGCACACTTTGAACTTAAACCTGGAGTCATACAATTGTTGCCATCCTTTTATGGATTGGACAAGGAGGACCCATATCATCATGTGAAAGAATTCTTAAACATTTGCTCCACTTTTAAGTTCCAAAACTTCTCAGACGATTCGATCCGCCTACGCCTGTTTCCTTTTTCTTTGAAGGATAAGGCGAAAGCATGGTTGAATTCTCTAGAAGTTGGATCTATCACTACATGGGACCAACTGTCTAAGAAGTTCTTAAACAAGTTCTTCCCCGTTCACAAAACCAATGCCCTCCGTAGAGAAATTACTAACTTCACACAAAAAGAGGGCGAGCACTTTCATGAATGTTGGGAAAGATGGAAGGACTTGCTTCTTAAATGTCCTCACCATGGTTTTGAGAAGTGGCAACAAGTTCAATACTTCTATGACGGTCTGACACCACAGAACCGTCGCATGGTTGATGCCACCAGTGGAGGGTCATTCATGACCAAAAGTGATGTCGAAGCGTGGAACTTCTTTGAAACCTTGTGCGAAAATTCCCAGCAATGGGATTATTCAAATAGAGGTGACAAAAGTCCCCAACCACAAAAGAGAGGTGGTATATATGAGATAGGAGTCATACCAGAGCTGAGTGCCAAGCTTGATAACTGACAAAGAAAGTTGATGCTCTGGTATTAAATAATGGACCACCACAAACAGCTCAAGTCGAGGCATATGCCACATGTTCTAGTCTTGCCCATCCTATGCAGTCTTGTCCATCTGGTGCAGCATTCCCAGAACTTCTCTCTGAACAAGTTCATGCTATGAACACTTTTCAAAAATCTGGGAATGATCCTTACTCAAACACCTATAATCCAGGGTGGGCTAGACATCCAAATTTCTCTTGGGCAAAAGGACCACAACAAGGAGGACCATCTGGAAATCCTCCTATGCAACCTTACTCCCAAGTGGGCAATCAACAACCTCAACAGTTTCCACAATATCAACAACTGCCTACACAATCAAGGAAACCATCTCTTGAGGATACACTCCATCTTTTCATGCAGAGTTCTCTCCAATTCCAAAAAGACACCCAACAAACCTTACTGGCCAACCAGCAAAGCTTACATGCAAATGCACAATCCATTGCCAAGCTGGAAGTACAAATGGGTCAACTAGCTGCCACATTGAGTGAGAGAGAGAAGGGCAAGCTCCCTAGCCAACCTGAGGCTAATCCAAAGGGACAGTATGAGATTGGCTCTAATTCCAACCAAGGGCAATATCATGAACAGGACAAATCGATCACTACCCTTAGGTCAGGCAAGCAGATTGATAATAGAATAGAGATGCCTGGGGATGAATCAAATTCTAAAACAGAAGATCAAGATGAAGCAGAGAGTCATACCAATGCATCCAAAGTCCAAAAGCTCTCTGACTCTCCAAGAGCCACTAATGTGCCACCTTATGTGCCCAAAGCACCCTTTCCTCAACGTCTGGCACCAATAAAGAAAAGAAATAACTTTGATGAAATCTTGGATGCGTTTCAAAAAGTGCAAGTCAACATCCCGTTGCTTGACGCTATCAAGCAAGTCCCTGCTTACGCTAAGTTTCTTAAAGATTTATGCACTCAAAAGCGTAAGCAGAATGTTCATAAGAAAGTCTTCCTTGCAGAGCGCTCAGCTCCATGATTCAACATAACACCCCTCCTAAATTTAGGGATCCAGGAGCTCCCACCATTTCTTGCGGCATAGGAGATCATAAGATCGGGAAGGCATTACTTGATTTAGGGGCGAGTGTCAATTTGTTACCATATTCGGTTTATGAGCAACTAGGACTTGGTGAGTTGAAACCGACTAAGGTAACATTACAACTAGCTGATAGATCTGTCAAGGTGCCCCGGGGTGTTATTGAAGATGTGTTAATCCAGGTTGATAAATTTTATTTTCCAGTGGATTTCATAGTTATAGATACTCAGCCTGTCCAGAATCTTCATAGTTAGATCCCAGTCATTTTGGGTCGTCCATTTTTGGCCACATCTAATGCTATTATCAATTGCAGGAATGGAGTTATGAAATTGTCCTTTGGTAACATGAATATTAAACTCAATGTTTTCAATGCAGGACAACAACCCTCAGATTTGGATGACATATTTGAAGTGGACATGATCGAGAGCCTTGTGCAGGACTCCTTCCGTACATCTTTTGAAGATCCTCTTGAGACCTGCTTAGCACAATCGGGCATGGATTTTGACATTGATAGTCCCATCCATGAAGTCAATGCATTGCTCGACTCTACTCCTATATTGGAGACTGAAAAATGGAGAGCGAAAGTGGAACCTCTCCATCCCTCTGAGACCCTTCTTGACAGCATAGCTTCCGACTCTGAGAAGACAAAGGCGAGCAGGCTGCTTAATGTTCTTAGAGCATATAAGGCAGCAATTGAACGGAAGATAGTGGAAATACAGGGAGTATGCCCCACGATATGTATGGATCATGCTGTGGAAATGTCGCATAACATGCAAAGGAAGCGTGATCCTAACATAGAAGAAGTCGTTCGAGCAGAAGTCCTTAAATTATTTGATGACAATGTCAGTTGCCTTATTTCAGATAGCACAGTTCATGGGAACTCACATCACTTGTCTAGGATCGGTTAATGAAAGTGTTGAGGTAATTTCTTTGGCGGACCCCGGTTATAAAGATTATTTCATTCATGGTCCGTTCTTGTCTGGCTGAAGACGTTAAACTTAGCGCTCATGGGAGGCAACCCAGCCTTTTGCTTTATTGTATTGCTTTTTATTTCATTCATTTTCATTTTTCTGAGTTAGTTCCTTCAATGTTTGTGGGTAACATTACTGCAAACCCTCACGAGACTACAACTCGTCCACTAGGGGTAACCTAGGGGTTTAAAGGCTTGTTGCATGCGCTAAATGCAATCGAGAGCACCTGCGAAAGTGGTATAGGTAGGATCTTCTTTTCTTTTTGTTATTTTCGCTTCTGTTAATTTCTCTCTTGCCCTAACTTGCTCTTACATTGATAATTTTGGGAAGCCTCTTGATTCTCCGTCCAGGTACTATCTTTCCCTCATTTCTCTTTTATTATTCGTTGTCCCATGTGCATCGTATGATTATTTCTTTTACATTGAGGACAATGTAGATTTTAGGTTGGGGGTGGGAGATTAGGTAACCTAATCAGTATTTTCTTGGTCTTGAGCAAAATTTGTGAAAATTTTAAATTTTTTTAATTTATATTGAATTCAAAGTGATTTTGAAGGATAGTTGTGATTTTACCATTATAAGCTACATGATGTTGGTAACTAATGACTCTTGGATTCGGCCATCTGCTTGATTTCACAGTCCATTTTGATTTGTTAATCCATGATTAGACGTTGTGAACATTGATTGAGTCATGATTTCACATATCACATCTCGCTTACACATTAAGCTTTCGGTTCGATAACCGAATGATTAACTTGGTAAAAAGAAGAATTAAAAGGCTAAGTCACATAATCTTCACCATAGGTTTGCTCCCTATAGGTATAGATTTGATTCTCCATAGTTGACTTATAAAAAATGAGGCGACGAGTTTTCGCCATAGGTTTGCTCCCTATAGGTAAGAATTTGATTCCCCTCATTTACGTTACTGCTCATAAAGAAAATCAAAGGTTGGTAAAATTAAAAATAAATCTGTGAGATAAGTGTTGGTTTCAAGCTTGGTTGTCACGAATTACCAATGATATCATGAGGTTGACAATTGGATCTCTTAATGTTTGTAAGTCGAGATTACACTTTACATTCATGGAGCTCGATGTTCAGAAATGTTCTAATTAATGGATTAATATGTTGAACTTGATTATGAAGTTTACTGTGAGCTTGATTTCAGGAGAAAATTCTACTTACCATTCATGAATCTTAGAATTTTCACATCTCAGCTGTCTGTTCACAAGTTACTTGAGTTACAGGAATCATCTTTTATTTCTAAAGTTATTTTTCGCATACTTTGCTCGGGACTAGCAAAATGCTGGTTGGGGGTTGTGATCAGGGTCAAATATTGCATATCAGACCCCAGTAATTACCAGATTTTACATATATGATAATGCTTAATGGAGTATTTTAATTGTATTTTTGTTACAGGATGAAGTCAGGAGCGTTAATTGAAAATTGATGTTAAAGGCATGGATTTCATGATCCAAAGTCTCCAGAGCACGGGATGGACTCCAGAGAACCAATAATGAAGATTTTACACGCCTGAGATCTGAGGAAAGCAAGCCAAAGGGGCCCAAAAAGGGTCCAGAATGCAATATCACATGGTTCCCGCTATCCAATCAGTTCGAAACTTCATACATGGGATGAGGGCCGTAAATTAACCGTACATATTAAATTTCAGCCATTGATAATCTCAGGAAGTGGTCTAACGGCCAGATCAGCCCCTTAATTCATTAAGTGGGGTCCGCTGGATATCTGGATATACATCAATTTTGGTCCTGACGGTTTAAAGAAGATGAGCAATAGGATGGACGGATTGGATTTCTCGAAATCATCACAGTGGACCCATATGTATAATGTATGTACATAGTGCACATGTGCACTATCGGAGCACCGAATGCACCTAAGTCGGTCAGCAGCGCTGACCCGACTTTCCTTTTCAAAAACGGAAAATTCCGTTTCCAGCGCGCGCAACGGAAGTCCGTTTTTACGGACCGCTGTGGGCCCCACCGCCCGTTACGGTTGATCCAAGCCGTCCATCGTGTAGAGGGCTTTGACAACTACAAAACCATGTTTTCATCTTGTGCCCATGCGTGCACACGTGCGTGATACAGAGGCCACAAACAGGCCGTCTTGTGACGTTCAAAACTGATTTTGTTCTGATTTCTTCTCTGGGCTGCGTCCACGCAAATTCAAAACCATCCATATTTGAACGAAATCTCGTCCTCTATCCAATGGACGGGGTGGATTTCTCCGAAAACGCTTATGTGGGGCCCACCGAGCATCACAGCGCCGGACGTGCGAAGGCTTACGCACGTCCGCGAAGAGCTGACTTCCGGGCGGTTGTGGCCCACCATCTTCGATCAGATGGAAGATCTGATCCGTCCATCGTGTAGAGGGCGTCGAGAGCTTCAAAACCATGTTGATATTCCTCGCCCATGCGTACACACATGTGCGGTGCAGAGGCCAAAAGTAGACTGCCCCGGGACGTTCAAAACTTATCTTTTTGTATTTTCTTCTCTGGGCCGCACTAATGGACCTTCAAAACCACCTATTCTTGACTGAAATTTCGTCCTGAATCCAATGGACGGGGTAGATTTTCCAGAAAATGCCTCTGTGGGGCCCACCGATCACGGCTGTGAAAAATTGCACTTCGAGTCCTTCTACGACTCTGCCACCGACCCCAGCCATCCAGCAGCTATAAAAGGGGAGTTTTGGACGTGGGAAAGGCATTCAGAACTAGGGGATTCCAGATCTGGAGCAAGGGAGAGAAGAAAGAGAAGAAAGAGAAGAAAGAAGAGAGAGAGAGATTGTTTGGTTTGATGTTTTTTTTATGAATTTTATTTAATATTTTTTATGGATTTTATGGGTCACTAATCTCTCAGCTAGGGCTGAGATGAAGCCCTTAATTTGATCAGCTCTTGTATTGGTTGATTTACTTTGAATTTCAATTAATTTGTTTCTTTCTCTAAGTGGGCTTTATGGGTTTAAATTCTATACTTCTCCATCTATGAACTTGATTAAAGTATATATATGGATGTTGTTTGGATGCTTATTATAGGTGCTTATGTCGGATCAAGAACAAGTTTCCTATAGAGGAAGAAACAGGGTGCTTTAATGAATGTACATTCCATGTACCCGACCAAGGATATGGGATATGTCATTCATGGCATTGCTTAAAGGAATTAGACAGTTTGTATGCCCGATTAAGGACACAGATTGTGCTTTCTCTGTATAAGTGGTATCAATCTAGATCAAGGTGAATCAACAGACAAAACAAGGGTTAGGATAATTAGGGGTGGATTCGAAAGTCCTAGTGCTCTCTCTCTGATTGAATTTTCTTCCCTGTTCTTAATTAATTGTTTTTAAAAAGTTGTGCTTAGTAATTCATTCCATTATTTGTTGGATTAGTTAAGGAGAATCATAGATTTGAATTGTGACGACCAGTCCTCGTGGGAACGATCTCGTAATACGTACCGTATCTGCATCTGATTCGTATACTTGCGAGTTTAAAAATCATTTAAATCGTGTTGGTTTAAATAAAACATCAATTTATCCTTCTTAGGACATTTGGTAGCTAGATGCCCATATTCAGAACAATTGAAACATTGAGAGTCTTTAGATTTAGATTTTCAATTTCTTTTTCTTTTGTCAATCAGTTTTTAAAAATCAGATCTATTTTTATTTTAAAAAATTCTATAAAACTTTTTAGCAAGCATAGCCATGTCATCCTCATTCTCTTCATTATCTGAGTCTTTTGATTTGGATTTTAAGGATTTTAGGACTATGGATTTACTTTTGGGAGTTTTGAAATTTAGCTCATAGGTTTGTAGAGATCTCACTAATTCTTCTACACTCAATGTGTCAATGTCCCTCGATTCTTGTATCGTAGTGACTTTAGAATTGAACTTGTTAGGAAGCAATCGTAGGATTTTTTCACACACTTTGCTTTCAAGGACTTTTTCTCTAAGACCCCACATGGAATTAATAATGTCATTTAGTTTAGTAAAGAAATTCATGAATGATTCGTTTTCTTTCATATGGATTTCTTCAAACCTTATTGTAAGGATTTGACTATTAGATTTCTGTTTCAACCAGAAACGAAAGCATTCAATTTAGGGAATATCTCACTTAATATTAACAAAAGATAGAGTGAAGAAAATAATCATCAATTTCATTCATTCTGAATTCCTTACATTCTTTTGATCTTTTGATTCCAGGATAGAATTTCTTAGAAAATACAAAAATGCAAGTATTGAATCAGCTCAAATATAAATTTCGGTAGCATTTTGGCTCATATCAATCATATCTCCAGAGGAGATGAGTTGTGCGGGTTTTCCATGCATTCCTTCCCTCATTGACATGATGAAGGAGTGTCATAATCCCTTTGAAACATCTGAACTAACTTGAAAACCTGAGAAAATGTAGCATGGTGCTGCCTCAAAGAATACCCGCGCAACTCCCATGAGTTGCGCAGGCCAACGCAACTCCCATGGAGTAGTGCGGCCTAGCCCTTTTGTGCTCTCTCTCCCTCTATCTGCCTCCAATACCTGTCAGAGGCACTGGTCTTCTGAACATCCGATGCCCCAAATGAAGGGATATGGGGTATTTATAGGCCTCTACACATGTGAGCCCTCGAATCCTGTGCCATGGACCCCAGTTCGCATTCCCAATCCATCCATCTTTGAAGAGAGTTGGACGACCCAGCGTAACTATGGACGAGTTACGCGGACCCGCACAACTCAGCTCTTGTGTAACTCGGGTACCGCACAACTCGCCTGCCTTTCACCTCTATCCCTCATTTCTTTCACCAATTTTCTGCCTTAAAGTTTCTCCCCTTAACTAAATTTTATACCCCAACAGATGCCCCCTTGATCTAAAATTTGACTTCTCTAAGTCAACTTGAAGGATCAATTTCTTCTTTCAGAACTTGAGTTACGCGGGTCCGCGCAACTCATTCCCAGTGTTACTGGTTTATAAATACCAAATCACTCAATCATTCTTCACTTAAAATTTTTTTTTCTATTTTTTAGCGAACCCTCCTCGCCTGCAACTCGGCAGCGCAAGTCATCAGACTTAGTGTTAAAAGCTTCTATTCTGAAACTCTGCCGGAATTTCTATTTTCTTCTAGACCTAGCCAATTCCTCTAAGCCCTAAGTCAGAACCTTACACTTGATTTAACATCTCTTCCCTTAATCATGAGACATTCAGGAGCTCCATCTTCAAGAGGAAGAGGTCCTTCATTTTCCTCAGCGTCTGAACAATCTTCCCATCATACCTAGGATTGCATAGAAATCAATGAGGAAGTATTAGAGCTTCATCATCCTTTTATGGGCGAAACCATCACTATACCTATAAATTTACGACGTCATTAGTCAATCCTCTTTAGCGAACCATTCGCCCATCAAAGCAGCCTCACTTTTATGGACAATTGGATTATGAGGGAACCAAGGAGTTTGGAAGGTTGTTTGGAAGGGAAAGAATCACGTCAGAAGGCTAGTATGATATATAAAATGCAATTTTTACATCCTTGTCGTAATCCTCATCAGCCCTTCCCAACTCATTTCTTTGAAGCTGCCCAACAATATTTCTTCAATGGGCATGTACCCTAGAGAACAGATAATTTTCTGATTAAGGGTCTTCTATCTCCTCAAAATTTCTACAATGCTAGGGCACAGACCATTGCTCGAAAACATACTGCCATTCTGGAATGGATTAACCTTCTTAATGTCATCATAGCCACATCAGAACATCTCCATGGTGATGCAGTCATTTTCAAGGGTTTTCTCAATCGCTGGTCCCCAATCACTAACTCATTTCATCTTCCCATGGGTGAGATGAGCATTACTCTATGGGATCTTTTCTGTATAGCAGGCCTCCCCATCATGGGTAACATCTTTGACGCTTACATCCCTTTAAACGGAGAACTTTCTCTTACTTCTATGGAAAATAGTAAATCTGAGATTACAAAAACCACACTTGAACTCTTCAGAGAACTAGCCAACTTTCCTCGGCCCGAACATATCACTTCCCTTAAATGGTTGGCTCATTTTTCTTGAAAACTATAGTATACTTCTTTTTCTTTTACTCATTCCTTTTTAAGTCCTTCATCTCTCTTCTGAATAGTCATACTATTTTTACTTTGCCAGCTTTGCGGGCTATAATCATCGTGACCTTAAGACCATTCGTTAAAACATCACAAGCACCACTGAATACAACCATTCTTGCAAATTAGCTGCTTTTTTAACTTACTGGCTAAGCTTAGTGATATTTCCTAACTCGGAACAAGTGGACGTCATTCGACCATCCTTCTTTATAGTTACGGGTGCGATGGCTGACGGTCAAAGACATTCATTAGCTCCTCCAGTTCTATGCTCCCTATATCGCGCTTTTGGGGATATAGTTTCCGGCTCTGTAGATTCAACAATCAAATCTTTCTCGGTCTGCACTCCTTAGCATTTCTTCATAGATTGGCTAGGTGTGTATTTCCCCTGAACCTTTGATGACTCAAGAAAAGCATATTCAGATCCTCGACAGCTCCCTCTCCAACATTATCAGCTAAGGAAGATGGTTGAAAATTTGAATGGTTAGGTCACTCAAAAGATAGAGGATGGTGATCGTATTGATTTTCATCAATTTCCATTCACCATTCACCCAGAAGGCATAGAAGTTATTGATAATAATTCTATTTCTTACGACGAACCTTCATTCCTTTTTTCTATCAGATTCAGTACTTTACCATTAAGAGAGGGTAGTACATTCTGGGGCGAACCATATTATCTGAGTAGAGTTGCTCGTCAATTCGGATTTGACCAGACTGTGCCAGAGACCTGTGATGTTGTTATAAGATCCATGAGGAGTTGCAGTGTAGGGCCATATAATTGGGCTTTGATATGGAGGCAACTCTTAAATGTTAATACTGGATCTCACTTCATAGTTTCAAGTCAAGATTACCCAGTTCATACTTCTTATTCCTGGATGCACTGGTGGGCTCACCGGTACTACTTGGTACGTAGATATTATCCTGCTGATTATGCCATATATATTCCTCCCCCACAGCTAAGGAGTTACCAAGAAGACCAAGGCATAGGTTATTTCAAAGAGACCAACGGTGACCCCTGTCCCAGTCAGTTCTGTGCAAGAACTTCTTTTGAACATATTATTCATGAAGCAAAGCTAATAGATACCCTCGAAGGATGGATAGCTTCTAGTATGCCTTTGGAGAATATTTATGAATCTTCAGCTTTTTCGGAAGAGGATGATGATTCTTCACCATTATATCCTCCCCCTCCCTTGCAAATTTTAAGAGACGATACTTCTGTAACATCAGGAAAGCGAGAGACAGAAAGACGTCGTCATTCCCTTAAAAGAGCAAACATATCATCATTATAGATTTATCCTCTTTAGAGTAGAAAGTGGTGGATGTTCTGATCGAACTTGTTGTATTTGAACAGGAAATATAACATTTTGCCTTTCTTACACCTATTTTTGATAACCACCTATTTTGGTAATGCATTTCTATACAGACATATGAACATATGCATCTTCAGAATTATATATTAAATCAGGATCCATAGTATTTCTAAACTTGAACACTTCTCATAAGCATATTTGATAGACACATGCTAATCAAAGTAATATACTATTATAATAGTTAGCATAGTATTGCCTATATGATATTTTAGAATGGGCAGAACTAAGTTTCGGTTCCAGTTAGTTGCACACACAGTTTAGGCTCGTAAGTAGTTGGAACAATCACAATTTAAACTCATAAGTAGTTGGAGTTGGTCTTACATGAATGGCCGCTGTAACTCTCTAGAGTTCATGAGGCTTATCGCGGTCGGGGAGTTCACAAACTCTGATCCATCAAAGGGGCCCAGTGAAGCTACCAGGGCCGTGAACTCAGTAGGATTTACGCACAAGGTTGGCCACAGTAACTCTCTAAAGTTCATGGGGCATGCAAGGCTACCGTTGAATACCAAATCCAAGGCCGCTAGTCCATCAATGAAGGGTCATCTTGCTTTAAAGACATGTCCTCTCGTGTTACTACTGAAAAATCAAACTAGGGATCTGGGGAGTCATCTTGCTTCAGAGACTCACTTTTCCTTCATCTGCAAGGTCAGATCCATTCATGAGGGGGCGCTCTCTGGCCACCCATGTGATGCTGTCTAAAACTATACAGATGGCATAGGTTGATTGCTCGCATGGGTGCCTGTGATGCTTTTTTTGAGCTTTTTAAGGCCATAGGTGACACTGCTACCTATTTAGTTCTGCCATATCGCCATCACCAATAGTGATAAGCCTTATACATGTTCGATTTCATAGAGGCATCTTTCTCACTATCATACATGATGGATCGTCGTTGCTGTTGTGATTGTCGCAATTCCCATATTGCCACCTGTAAATGATAAATTGGCCTTGCTGGAATAATGAATCGAAATTAATATACCATACTTGCTGATGATATGAAACAAAATTTTATAGTCAGGATAATATACCAGCTTGACGGTGCTATTAATTTCGATAAATTTAAATGGCCTTGTACTAGTAAGATAATGATAGTAATAATAGCTTTGGCAATTCGACGATAATCATTGGCAACTTGGTGATTTGCATTTGACGATAAGCATTAGCGCTATTCATTGGCTTTCTTGAATTTGATGTTCTTTGAAGGCCTGCGTTTCATTAGTACTCAAAGAGAAATACAATCTAAAAAAGGAAATAAAAGTTCTACTTTTGTATGCTCATGCCTGCCCCCTTTTGATTGAGAAGAATTATGTTGTGAATCTTCTGAATCAAAACTGCACATATACTCAGGGATGATATATTTTTATGAAACAGGCATTCACTGGTATTCTTATGCATCGTCTATCTTGATCTACCACTCAATAGGCCCCATAAGAGTACACTTCTGATATTATGTATGGGTCATCCCATTTAGGGTCAAACTTGCCCCCTATCTTACGAGTGACCACTATCGGTCTTTTTAGCATCAATACCATATCACCTTTTTTAAAAGAGCGATGCTTGACCTTTCTGTCAAAAGCAGCAGAAATTCTTGCTTGATATAACTGTAATCGCTGCTGGGCCACTAATCACTTTTCATCTAGCAGATTCAACTCTGTCAGCCTGATCTTAGTGTTTTCATCATTGATAATCAACTGATGCACTGCTATTTTGAGCGATGCAACTTGCACTTCAATGGGGATAACAGCTTCAACCCCGTAAACCAAAGAATATGGCATTGCTTTCGTAGTTCAATAAGCCTATAAAGCTTCTTGCAACTTCTCATCCTAATCGTGTTTGTTTCTTGCAACTGTTTTCTTTAATATTTTCACAATCGTCTTGTTGAATGCTTCGGCCAACCCATTAGTCGGTGGGTAGTATGGTGTCAAGAATGAATGCTGAATATCAAAATTTTGGCACAATTTCTCCATTCCCCTGTTCTTAAATGGGGTCCCATTATCAGTGATGATCTTTTTCAGAATATCGTAATGGTATATTATTGCATGTCGTATGAAATTCACAACATCCTTCTCTTTGAAATTTCTCAACGTGATGGCTTCAATCCACTTTGAGAAGTAATCTGTGGCACTAAAATCTACTATTTTCCTCTAAATGATGATGAGTTTATAGGACCGATAAAGTTGAGTCCCCAAGCTGCGAAGGGCAAGAAGCTATTGACTTATGCAAGTCTTTAGAGGGTACATTTATGACATCATCATGTATTTGACATTCGTGACATCACCGTACGTAATCAATTGCGTCTTTGAACATTGTGGGCCAGTAATACCCCATTCGATGCACTCGATGAAACAAATTTCTACCAACCTGATGAGCTTCACATTCCCCTAAATGTGCTTCACACAATATCTGATTTGCCTCTTTTATATCCAAGCATCTCAACAACACCTCATTATAAGACTTTCTGTAAAGGTCTTCATTACACATAATGAATTTCTGTGCCCTTTATTTTATTTGTAACTTTTACGCTGGATCTTCTGGCAAGATGTCATATTTGAGATAATCCACAAAAGGTTGATGCTAATCATCAGCTGTAATCTCCAGACAAGACACATGAAATACTTCAGTAACTTCAACATCTTTAACAGGCAACAAAAACCTTCTTTCTTTGATTGTTAGAGAGGGCTTCAATTAGGACAAGGCAAGGCTGCAACCAAACTAACCAAGGCGACTACCCTTCCGTTCTCTAATCTCGGTATATGCTTGATTTCAACATCCTAAAATTGCTCCAACAACTGTTGCACGTGACAATAATATGGGAGGAGCTCTTGCTTCCTTATTTCAAATTCTGTCGTAAGTTGGTTTATTACTAGCTTAGAATTGCCAAAAATCTATAACGTTTTTATCTTCATTTCCTAAGCTATTTCCATCCCTATAATGAGAGCTTAATATTTAACTTCGTTATTAGTGCACGCCATACCTAACGTAAAGGAATATGGCAGCAGGTCACCTTTCGGACTAATAAATATTACCCCATCACCCGCTCCTGAAGTTCTAGAAGTGCCATCAAAGTACATTTGCTACAAACCACGCAATTTTGTCATCATTACCTGCGCATCTAGAAAGTCATCGCTGATCATTTTGTTAACCGGCATAAGGTAGGCTGCTAGGAAATCTGTCACTGCTTGTCCTTTTACTACTTTTGCCGGTTCATATGTGATCATATATTCTGACAGTAAAAGCATCCACTTGGCCAGTCTCCCTGATAGCATTGGCCTTGTCATTAAGAACTTCAGGGAATCTGCCCGTAAGATTAGGATTATATTTTGGGATAGACAGTAATGCCTTAATTTCTGTACTACGAAGATCAGAGCTAAACACACTTTCTCAATGGGCAAATAGTTGCATTCAGCTCCTATCAAAGTTCTGCTCAGATAATACAATGCGATCTCCTTCCCTTGTTCATTTGTTTGCACTAACAAGGCCCCCAATGAATTCTCTGCTGCAGAAATATAAAGAATGAGGGGTCTACCTTTCACAGGTGCTGCTAGTACTGGTGGTTATTTCAACAATTCTTTAATTGAATCAAACGCATTTTGGCATTACTGGTCCCACACAAATTCCACTCCTTTCTTCATTAGATGGGAAAACAACTGACATCTTCCTACAAGATTATAAATAAAGCAACGAATATATGCCAACTTTCCCTGGAAACATTTTAACTCCATTGTTTTTAGAGGTGGCATTTCCTTAATAGCTCTAATCTTTCCCGGATCAACTTCAATTCCCCGGTGCCTAACAACTAAACTGAGGAACTTTCCCAACGAAACACCGAATGCACATTTAGACGGATTCATTCTCAGTTGCTTCTTTCTGAGATGATGAAATACTGATACCAGATGTTCACAATGTTCCTCATGGTCATTTGACCTGACCACTAAATCATCCACGTAACATTCAACATGTTTATGCATCAAGTCATGGAATATATTCTGCATTGCTCTCTGATACATTGCGCCAGCATTCTTGAGTTCAAACGGCATAACCTTGTAACAGTAAATTCCCAGCGACGTCTCAAATGCCGTAACTTCCTCATCTTCCGGTGCCATTCTTATCTGATTATACCCAACGTAACCATACATAAAGGATATAAAGGTATACTTAGTCGTACTGTCAATTAACAACTCGGTAATCAGCAGTGGGAAATCATCCTTCAGACACACTTCATTTAAATCTCTGAAGTCGACTCATACTCTGATTTGTCCGCTCTTCTTTTTCACCAGGACAATGTTTGATATCCATTTAGGATACTGACCTCTCTGTTAAAACCAACTTTAATTAGTTTATTCACTTCTTCTTCAATCAAAGGGATCAGCTTTGGGTGGAATCGTCGCTGCACTTGTTTAACTGGCCTCATGTCTTTAGAAATATTTAACCGATGCATTGCCACTGATGGTTTCGGACCTGGCATTTTAGCGTATGTCCTGGTAAACACATCTTTGTTTTCTTTCAAAAGTTTAATATACCGATTAGCTTCTTGTTTAGAGAGACCGACGCTTATGAATGTATTCCGGGGTTCTTCTGTCCCTAGATTTATCTCTCGTAAGCTGTCAATCGTCGGTTGCCACCCCATCTTCCATTTGCTTCGAGCATACCTCAAGATGTTTAATCATTTTAGCATCTTTTTCTTCCGCTGATTCAATAGTGATCATATTTACTGAAGATTCTCTTCTCAAACCATAGAACTTTTCTCATGTTTTCTCATTAACCCTGATTGGGATCAAGATACCTTTTCCACTATTTAAGCCAGTCGGCTCTTCACAATCGAAGCCCATGTTCTTCATTATCCTTTTGCTAGTAGAGGTGTATCTTTCCAAATCTTCAGGTGTCAACTTCGCAAAGTTCATCTTATTATCTATCTTTTCTTCTACCTCTGCCTCTGACACTACGTAGAATTCAATAGGTTCAAGATTTTTCATATTGACCTCAACATGGAACCTCTTAGGCATAACTGGGAATGGTTTCTTTCTTTTAGCTTGTGATAACAACATCGTGTAATTTGACTGCAAAATTTCTAACTGCTTGGGTGATAATAATGTCAACAGAGGCTGTCCCAGTCGCTTCAGATGTCTTGGCACGAAATAAAATTTCTGCTTCACATTCTCTTTCTCAGATAACTCTATCTTCGCAACCCCATTCTGCACTATGCTTGCTTCACCTTTCATTATTTCATTATCATTGATTCCCTTTTTATTCTTTGTAGCAAACTTGTCATAATAGCCAGTGTCGGCAAAGAAAGACTCTGCTTCTATATGCATTTTTGCATCAGCTATCGCCTTATATTGAATCCCATCTTTGCAGTGTTTGAAGCATTGATGGAGAGTCGACAGTACGATGCTGTATTAGTGCATCCAAGGTCTTCCCAAAAGGAGATTATATGTCGTTATTACGTTGATGACGTGACAAACAACGTTTGTCATCAACTCCCCTATTTCCAATGTCAATGTGATCTTGCCGAGTGCTCTTTATCCATCTTGTTTAAACCCTGTATCATCATCCCACTAGGGCACAAGTGAGAACGAATGTATCCCAATTTGCTTAACTTCGTTAGTGGTAACAAATTCACCGTGGACCCATTATCTAGCATTATTCGTTTCACCTGTTTACCACTGACATGGCCCACAACCATCAGTGGTCTGTTATGTTCTTCGCCACAAACTAAATCATCATTGGAGAAACAAATAACTGGCATGCAATTATTCTGTTCTTCGTGCTCCATCTCTGTGAGCAATGCTTTTTTGACATCATTATTAGATAATGCCTAAACGAGACTGTATCGAGAATCTTCCGACAGTCGCAGTGCGTCGTGCACACTGAGTCGAGTTGGTATTTCTTTCAGATGACTCACCACATCATATGTTACCCTCTCAACCTTATTCTTTTCCTTTTCTCTATCACTGTCATAGCATTCTTCGGATGTTCCTCTTCTTGTTACCTTGGTGTTCTGCTTATGAGGACTTTTTATCCTTTTACTCAAGCGTAATGTGACCACTACATTTTTGCCTATCCGTCTCAACGAACGACTGTCATCCATTTCTCTTACCAGTAGTCTCCCGAATAATTGATGCACTCATTGTCAGATTATTACTTTTACGTCTGTCAGAGATCAACAGTAGAACTTAATTAGCATTTGTTCGCAAATACATTCTATTCCGGAGATGAAAGGAAGGTTGTTCCCACTGAGAGTCACCATTTTGGCGTCTTCTAGGACACCAAACAGTGATGAAATTCTCCTAGTCGTTCTTAAGTCGATATTAATAAGATAAATCCCCAATAGAGTCGCCATTTTGTTTTGACCAGAAATGAAAGCATTCGATTTAGGGAATATCTCACTCAATATTAACAAAAGATAGAGTAAAGAGAATAATCATCAATTTCATTTATTTTGAGTTCATTACATCCTTTTGATTCCTTGATTTTGGGATAGAGTTTCTTAGAAAATACAAGTATTGAATCAGCTTAAATATAAATTTCAGCAGCATTCCGACTCATATCAATCATATCTCTAGAGGAGATGAGTTGTGCGGGTTTTCTATACATTCCGTCCCTCATTAACATGATGAAAGAGTGCCAGAATCCCTTTGAAACATTTGAACTAACTCGAAAACCTGAGAAAATACAGCATGGTGCTACCTCAAAGAATATCTGAGGAGTTGCGCGGGCCCGTGCAACTCGCATGGAGTAGCGCGGCTTGGCCCTTCTGCGCTCTCTCTCCCTCTCTCTGCCTCTAATACCTGTCAGAGGCACTGGTCTTCTGAACATCCTATGCCCCAAATGAAGGGGTAGGGGATATTTATAAGCCTCCACACATGTGAGCCGTCAAATCCTGTGCCATAGACCCCACTTCACATTCCCAATTTGTCCTTCTTTGAAGAGAGTTACGCAACCCAGCATATCTATGAGCGAGTTGTGGGGACCCGCGCAACTCAGCTCTCGCGCAACTCAGGTCCCGCGCAAATCATATGCCTTTCACCTTTATCCCTCATTTCTTTCACCAATTTTCTTCCTTAAAGCTTCTCCTCTTAACTAAATTTTATACCCCAACAGATTCTTAACAATATTTGTTCCTTCGTGTGTTATTTCAAATATGTCACAAGCTTGTTTCGTTGTATCACACGAGATGATTCTTTTGAACTCGTCTGGTGATAAAGCACAGGTGATAGCATTAAGTGCTTTTGCATTAGCACTACTTTCGCTTTTCTGACCTGGAGTCCAAAGATTATAAACTTATACTTTCATGGACTTGGTTCCATTTTCATCCACTACTTCCAACATTGGAGGGACCCATTGCTTCATAGTGGCTTGCCATACACTTTCATCAATAGATTTCAGGAAAATCCTCATTCTAGCTTTCCAATAGGAATAGTTCGAAACATCAAAGGGCGGTGGCCTGGAAATGGATAGACTATCGAAATTTGACATTCCAATAGCTCTGGATCTACCAATAGATCTGGATCTACCAAAAAGAGCAACCTGGCTCTAATACCACTTGAAAGGACAAACTATAAATGTCCAGAGGGGGGGGGGGGGGGGGGTGACTAGGACAATGCTAAATATTTCGATATAATGTCAAAATAATAAATCAATTAAATATAATTTTGTAAAGTATTGAATTTTTTTATATCAAATAGTTCGTAAAATAACCTTACACCTAAAATATTTAGGTAGGACAACCTTATTTCACGACATCTTTGAAATCTAAATATCTAACTATTATAATGAATAAATAAATCACAATAATAACACAAATAATAATATTCAATCACGACAATGCACAAATGAGTTATAGTAGTTCGGTGCCTCAATGCAACCTACTTCACTCCCAAAATTACTACCTTTGTAATTTTGGCTTTCACTATTTCAAGGTTTTCAAGGGTCACCTTAACGACCTTATATAGTTATTGTGATTTTCACGGGCGCTCACAATCAGACCCACTCTATGATTTTATGGGGTCACCATAAATAAACCCACTGAGATTTCTAGGCTATCTCAAAAAAAGTAAAACTGAAATAAATAAAAGACAGTACTTATCTTCAATTAGCGAGTCGAAGTCGTAGTTGTAGCTTGAATGTAGCGATCTTGTTCTTGAGATATTGATGGAGCTTCATATGAGTTCAACCCAAAAAAATATAAAGGAATCTAATATATTTTCAATAAAATAAATGAAACCCTATTGCTATAGATTCGATTCTCCCTTTGCTCAAAGTAGAGTATGGTTTACTATATCAAAAACAGTTTAATCTAACTTTGAGAATGAGAATAGAATAAGCTAATAAAAATAAGAATTATAACACAAATAACTTGAGGAGGCTTGAAGAATCTCTCTTTACAACACAATATGAAACTATGAATTTTCGTTGTTTAAAGAGTAAGGGAAAGCCTCGATTTATAGCTAAGGATCTGTGTAGTTCAACTAGCCCTAGAATCGGTTCGGCTGACCGAACTTCAAAGATTACGTTCCAACGGATCGCATGATAAAATCTTTCAAAACTTCGGCTAGCCCAAGCCCAAGTTTGGTTGGCCGAGCAGGAGGTTCGACTGGCCTAACTGGTCCAAAATTCGATTTTATTCCATTAATAGAAACTTGACTGAACCCACCTTGGGCTGACAAAATCTCAGGTTGGGCCGACTGAACATACCACAAAAAGATCTTTTGAGATCTGACTTTTCGACCGAATCTTGTTAGGTTGGTCCAAATACTTAGGCTAGCCAAACCGGACGTCGGGCTGGCCTAACTTGAATGTATTTAACATGAAATATGATCCTAAATATGCATGAGTGAAATACACCTAACTTATGGTCAAACTAGGTTTATACCACCTGTAGGTTGACTCATACGAAGTATTCTGAACTTCGAACAATGAATGATCTTTCTTTGAGATGTTGAGTCTTCTTTCCAAATGTTTGATCGAGTTGATAGCTTGTCTTCAGTTGAGCTTGTAATCATAACTGAACTACAAAATTTGACAAACTAAAATGTGCTTTAAGTATAAGCACTTACACCGTTGGTGCGGTCCACTTGAGTCTTGGATGTTGTTGACTTTTAGTCTCAGTCCTATAATAATCTCACAAAATAGATGGAAGATGTGGATTTCTCACAAACCTCACGGTGGGCTCCACCTAAGTATCAAATGCAGGAACTTCCTGTTAAAGTCTTTAGCAGGAAATCCACCTCCTCTTGCACCTCAATGGGGATTACATCCTACCCCTGCGCAGGGCTATGTGGGGCTCACCATGATTTAAGTGTTTTATCTATGCCGTTCATCATTTTCTCAGAACATTTTAAGGTATGAGCCAAAAAATGAGGCAGGTACAACACTTAAGTGGACCATAAAGTGGCGATTAAACGTTTACCATTAAAAACTTCTTGGGAGCTGGAGAAGTCTCGGATTAAGCTGATATTCTGATATTTGTCTTTTCACTTCATCTACGTCTACATGACCTTATGAATAGGTTGGATGGTAAAAAAAAAATAGCAAGGTGGCCCTTAGAAAGGTTTCAACGGTGGGTGTCATTATCACTGCAGCTTCCATTGGTGTGGTCCATTGGAGTTGTGGACTTGCTTAATTTTTTGGATCATACCTTAAAATAATTTGAGAAAAGAGATCAAAGCCCTGCCTAGATGAATTACTATCCGGGTGGGGTAGGATGCAATTTGTCACACCCCAAACTCGGAAACCGGGCTCACAAAATTTTCGATCGCTGAATCCGGTGCCGATAGCCTCCGTAGTATCCCATTCTCAGCTTCCAGCACCCATACACTAGATTCCGATCCTGGGATCCTACAAGGAGGATTTTCCAACGTACATTTATCTCATAAAAAGCATAACCACAAGTTTACTCAAATTACAAAGGCAACATCAACATCACATATCTGCTAATATAAACAGTTGAATACAATGCTGAAAAGGAAATACATATATCGATAATCAAAGCTCCAAAAGACAGTTGCACGCTCTAAGCTTGATGCTACTGCAACCTAACGCCACCTACATGCATCTATCGTGCATAAGCTTATAGAAAGCTTAGAGGGTGGTGTAAGTGTGTGCACAAGGTAAGTGTCAACTATGCAATATCAGAGCAATGTGGAAACATGCCGGTAAGTCCATAATCACCATCATCCTTATCCAAGCTATACGATGCAAAACATAATAAGCCAATATCATATACTGAGGAAATAATGTAGATCGGCTATGAAATACGGAGTCATAGTAAGCCAAATATCATATACTGAGGATGCAATGCAATATGCAAATCCTGACGGGTCCACGAATACTGTCAACCTCATCTAAGCCATATAAATGCAGAAACATAGCAACCCAAAATGCCATATGCCGCGGATGTAATGCAATATGCGGTGTGAATGAAATAACCAAGTTGGAGTGTGAAGTCGGGATGATAGTAAATAGTATCGAAGGGTATGGGGTTTATCACAAGGGATTTCTATCCAAACCAGTCTCACACCTAAATTTGGATAGACAGACACAATGTGGTAAACTCTTGATCTCAGGTTAGTTACATGCCCCAACTGAAATCTTGGCCATTGTGAAGGTACACAACAATTAGTTGCGCACCACCAGCCCAAGTGGATAGTGAATGAATGAATCAATCAAATGCTGAGTATGTAACTGTTACTCAGTAAGTCCACATATCAGTATTGTACATCTCTGAGATCATCATCGAGGTTTATTATACTCCAAGCTGGCTATCGCCCCTGCCGGCCGTGCAACCTAGTGAGTGGAAAAGACCTCATTACCTCTCTACCAATATCAACCCTGCTCGTCGATAATGGACTCATTTATGAGCTGGTTAAACTCAGCTTATCTTACAGTCCCCTCACTCAGGCGGATAAGGCCACACCCCCTCCCAACCGACCACGACACAGTGAGAAGCGCGACCTCCTGGTATTCGGCACTCGGCGCTCATGTCTTTCACTCAGTCTAAACGTTAGAGCATCCCCTAGCCATGGGAGTTTAGAGACTTTCACCCATAAACATCCAAAGTGCCCATATGCTCAAACCAAATAATTTCGGTGCCCTATCTGGCCATCCATGATATGCCTGTGGAAGTCACAACCCTGATATCATTAGGGCAACAAATGATCATGTCATAAAATGCAAGATGCATGAGCCTTACCATCTAATCATGCATCAAATCTATGCATACCGGGCGCTCATGTGGGCCAACTCTGTTTCTCGAGGAGTCCCATAAATAATCAACCCAATAGCACATGCTATGTTCAATCACTCCTCATAACAAGCATGTAAATAATGTGTATGGGCATGTATCATGAAGTATACTAAGCATAATTATAATCATATACATCATGTTGGGCCTGTATAAGGCAGCCCATGACCCGTAATAATGAACGAGTGGCGTACACACAATCACATACACATGGTGGGTCTTACACATCACAATTGGGCCTCACACATACAAGGGGCTTCACACAATCACAATGGGCCTCATATAATGATAACGAGCCTCATATAATCGCAATGGGCCTCATATAATCACAATGGGCCTCATACAATCACACAATGGGCCTCACATAGTCACAATGGGCCTCATACAATCACGATGTTATGATAATACATACTCAGTGTGTATACCAATCATAGTCGTGATCAATCCATAACATGAGGATCGGTCCTCAACAGTGGATATACCAAACCTGATACTACTGATCTTTCCATCTATGGTGACTATGTTCTCTCCTTATATTAACGATGGGCCTAGATGGCCTACTCCTATCAAGAATGGGCCTAAGAATAAGGAGTGGACTTCCTTGCCTGTTCCATCACGTAGCAATCTAGGCTTCCTAAGGGCCCAATAAGCACAAGGTGGACCACATTCCCCATAAAAGGCTCGGTACAAATATAAGATGGGCTCCAAGGCTTGGGTAGTCCTATAGGGTATGGTGGAAAGCATTGTTAAATAGGGGCCCAACAGATTGGGATAATCTAATCAAGGGAAAGATGGGTAATATAATCATCAATAGGGGTCCAACGGTTTGGGTTAGCCCATTAAGGGGAGATGAGAATGGGCCTAACAACGGGCCCTAGGGAGAGTTACAATGTGAACATCTAACTATCATTGCTCATATAACTTGGACATTAAACCATCATTGCTCCCAAGGCATGGCCCGTTTAATATCAACCAGGAACATGGATGGGTATCATAAACATCATTCCATACATCCTTGTGGAATCACACATCACAATGGGCCTCATATACATCACCTTGGGCCTCACACAAGGGCTTTATATACATCGCATTGGGCCTCGCTCATGGGCCTCATATAGATCACATTGGGCCTTATACTTGGGCCTCAAATACATCACAATGGGCCACATCACATGTGTCTAATACACATCACAATGGACCTCATATACATCATCATGAGCCGCATCACATGGGCTTCTCATACATTACATTGGGCCTTATCGTATGGGCTTCTCATGCATCATTATGGGTCTCATAAGATGGCCACAAATACATCATAATAGGCCTCATCAAATGGGCCACAATTACGTCACAATGGGCCTCATCACATGGGCCATACATACATCACATTGGGCCTGATATTTATGCCTCAAATACATTACAATGGGCCACATCCATGGGCCTCAACTACATAATTAAGTGGGCCTCACACATACAACCTCAATGGACCTCACATACGGCCACAATTATGTCACAATGAGCCTCATCACATAGGCTACACATACATCACATTGGGCCTGATATCTGAGCCTCAAATACATTACAAATGGGCCACATCCATGGGCCTCAAATATAAAATCAAGTGGGCCTCACATACAGCCACAATTACATCACAATGGGCCTTATCACATGGGCCATACATACATTACATTGGGCCTGATATCTAGGCCTTAAATACCTATGGCAGGTGGACCCTACTTTTGGGCCTCCCATAAATACCATAGTGGGGCCCAGGACATTATAACGGTGGGCGTTAATCCCTATTGTCCAGCAGCGTCTGGATCGGGCTGTTGGATGGCGTGGATTCAAACATACATCATGGTCAGTCCTACGTCTAGATGGACGACATGGATTAAATCACTCATATCACGGTGGGTCCCCACGTCTAGATGGACGGTGTAGTTAAAACACATATATCACGGTAGGGCCCACCGTCATATGGATAATGTAAATAAAACACTTACATCAGGCTGGGACCCACCGTCCATGGGCTGGACAGTGGATGAAACACATAAAGGTGGGTCCCACTTGAAATTTATATCTATCTCATTCTCTTCCATAAAAAGATCTCTGTAAATGGCTGGACCGTATGGATAAAACACACATACCGTGGGTCCACGTGATGGACGACTGGAAGAACACATACGTCATGTGGGACCCAGATGAACGGTCTGGATAGCCGGTCCTAAAGGTGGGCCGTGATTTGGCAAATGGAAGGTGCAGATAGAATTCATGCATCAAGGGTCCCATGGATGCATGGTGTGGATATGAAATCATACATCATGGTGTGGTCCACGTCCATGGACTGGACAGAGTGGATAAAATATTTACATCACGGTGGACCCACACCCATCAGCTGGATGACATGGATGAGATCCATGCATCACGGTGCGTCCCACATAGCATCGTCCAAATTTTGATGGTGTGAATACAACACTACATCATGGTGGGGTCCGCATCCAATGGATGGACAGACGGCACGACTAAAACACATACAACATGGATAAATCAAACACATCACGGTGCGTCCCACCGTCCGGCAACTGGACAATGAGGATGGCACGTAAACATGACAGTGGGCTCCACCATCTGGACGACAAGGTGGATGGATGGTGTGAATACAACACCAGCCTCATGTGGGTCCAGTGTCCACGTGTGGACAGTGTGGACAGACTCATACATCTCAGCAGGCCCCACTGTCCTAGATGGCAGGGATAAAACACATATGTTACGGGGGTCCAACTGTTTGGACGGTGCTGATAAAGCACTACATCATGAGACGTCCTACCGTCCTAATGGATGGTGGACGGTGCTGATCAAAACATACACTATGGTGGGTCACATCGTCCCATGTGCAGGGACGGTGGATAAAACACATATCTCATGGTTAGACCCACAGTACTTGTTGATGTTGACACAGCAACTAATATGTTGCTCGTCCACAGATGGATAGTTAAGATGCATACATCAAGGTGGGCCCCACCTCCACACGTGCAACACGTGTGGAGTGGCTCCCACATTCTGGATGGACGGTTGGAATATAACATATACCTCGTGGTGGAGGCCCACTGCTGACGTCAGTCAGTCGCTTTTAGCTGGTATGAAGTACCCCAGCCAATCTGATCCCCACCGTCCAGGGATTGGACGGTGCAGATACAACACATGTTATCAAGGTGGGTCCCACGTGGATATGGCCCACCCGTTTTAGATTAGCTAACATTTGAGATACAACACATGTTATCAAGGTGGGTCCCACGTGGATATGGCCCACCCGTTTTAGATTAGCTAACATTTGTGTTTTCCTCACAACCAGCCCTATCCAGATGGATAGGCATCTAGCCTGTCTGCTGGACAGGTAGCAAAGGTGGGCCCCACGTGTGGACAGTGGAGATCAAACCCATACATCACAGTGGGGTCCACATATGTGGGCCGCTCGGATAGGATCCAGCCGATATTTGAGATTTCCTTTGCCCAGGTCCACCAAAAAATATGCAGCAAGGTGGGCCCCCGGATGGATAGTGGCATGGTCCACATGGTGGATGACATGGATAAAAAAATACATCATGGTGGGCCACAAGATGGGAAAGAGAGATAGATAGATAAATAGATACATAGATAGATAGAGAGAGAAAGAGAGAAACAGCGGTAATGGAGGGACCTCGCCACTATGGGTCCTCCTATTATCACAATACATACATCAAAATGGGTCTCAAATAGGATCCATACTAGCAATCGGTATGCCCCATTCAGCCCATCATCAAAACATAAATCTAAGCATATAAAACATCCACCGATTCCGCTTCTTCTAGGCTCCTTGGACTCCTTAGCTCCTAGGCTTACCCTTTGATGGTGGAAGATGAAGATTAAATGGTGGAGATGGGAGATTAGGGGATAGGAAGTGGGTCACACCTAGCTTCTCCTCCCTTGGAATGATTACATGTTTTCCTCTCCTTGGGTTGCTTGGGATGGAGTGAGAAATGAGAGAGAGAGAGAGAGAGAGAGAGAGAGAGAGAGAGAGAGGAGTGGTGTGTAAGGGATATGACATGGAAGGTATGGGTTGCCTTGACTTTTTTGTAAGAAGGGATAGGATAGGTATAGGTGTTGTTGACTTTTCGGTGAGAGAGGGATGGGTGTGAAGGGATATGTACTTGACTTGATTGATGTGAAAGGTGGTAGAGATTCTCTCAGAATTCGCAACACACGGTATTTTTCTCAAGATGAACGCGGGCCCACAACTCCTGGCCTGGGTATTACATCGATGTGCAAGACGCGTCGTTGGAACCGCAATGACGGCGCGGTCGTAAGGGTATAAGTCTTGGGTCGAGTCGATTCGGGTTGACAAGGTGCGACTCAGGGTCGCGCGTAAATACTATTTACATGTCGCAGGTCCCCAGAATTCAACAGGGAGGATCGCGGAAGTTTACGGAATGGTACGATCTAGGATACGGGCCTTATAAAATCTGCTTTCATCAGCTTTGTGGTACACCGGCTATATAGCTGGTGTGTGGTACACCAGCCAATCCACTTTCAATCAGCTCTCCATCTTCTCTTCTTCGAACCCTTAAAATCATCATATCATTAGATCTACAGTCTCTCTCTCTCTCTCTCTCTCTCTCTCTCTCTCTCTCTCCAATCATTAGATCCTTAAAAGATGGTAGCTTTTTTCCAATTTTTTCCACTTAGGGTTTTTTTTCTCGATTTTTAGTGCTTAATCTGTTTTGATTTGAATTTAGCTCTTGTCTCTCAATTTTAATAGATTTCGTTAGATTTTGATCTGATTCTTGTTGATGGATCTGTTACGTGGGATGAGAACACAGAAGTGGGATGAGAACACAGAAGCGGCTATTCATGAGCTAAAGATGAGGCTGACTTCTGTACCAATACTCACTCTTCCGCGGGAGGGAGAAACGTTTGTAGTATACAACGATGCTTCAAAGATGGGCCTGGGCTGTGTTCTAATGCAAAACAATAGGGTGATCGCCTACGCTTCTTGCCAGTTGAAAAAGCATGAGGATAATTACCCAACTCATGACCTAGAGTTAGCAGTTGTGGTCTTCGCTCTAAAAATATGGAGGCACTATCTCTATGGGGAAGACTTCCAGCTATTCTGCAACCACAAAAGTCTGAAATATATATTCACACAGAAAGATCTCAATATGCGTTAGCGTCGATGGATGAAGACACTTAAAGATTTCCATTTTGATATATCTTACCATCCTGGTAAAGCAAATTCTATGGCCGACACTCTGAGTCGAAAAAAGGAGCATGAACTAATGGCCAACCTGATGATTAAAGAGTGGGAGATGATGGAGTTCGTACAGGACTTCGACATCCAACTCACACTCAATGAGCCAGATGCTTACGTAGCCCTTCTCGCCATCGAGCCGACCCTAATGCGCCATTTAATTTCAGTCCAGGATCAGGACGAATGGCTGGTTAAGATGAAAGAGATGTATAGGAGCAAAGGGATGCCTGATTGGAGGATCAATGATAACAGTGGTCTCCAATACCAGGGGCGAGTATGCATGCCTGATGATGCTGACTTGAAGAGAGGGGTAATGATGGAGGCCCACCATTCCAAGTTAGTCATCCACCTAGGCAGCATGAAGATGTACAACGACGTCAATAGACAGTACTGGTGGGGCAACATGAAGAGAGATATAGCAGAATTTGTGGCAAAGTGTATGGTATGCCAGAAGGTTAAGGTCGAGCATCGCAGGCCTGCGGGCCTTCTGCAGCCACTGCCACTGGCTGAGTGGAAATAGGACAGCATCTCCATGGACTTCATATCTGGCCTTCCTAGGACACAGAGGAAGCACAACTCGATCTGGGTCATCGTTGACAGGCTGACAAAGGCAGCACAATTCCTTCTGATACGCACGACAGACTCTACCAACAGCCTGGCAAAATTATACATCCGAGAAGTCGTGCAATCCTATGGAGTTCCGAGGGAGATTATATCGGACCGAGATGCCAGATTCACATCTGCCTTTTGGAAAAGGTTACAGGAAGAGATGGGCACCGAGCTCAAGTTCAGCACAGCGTTCCACCCTTAGACGGACGGACAAACCGAAAGGGTGAACTAGATCCTGGAAGATATGCTAAGGGCATGCGTCCTGGACTTTCAAGGCAACTGAGACGATCACCTGTCTCTAGTGGAATTCGCCTATGACAACAATTTTCAGTCCAGTATAGGCATGACGCCATATAAGGCTCTCTATGGTCGCCCTTGCCGAGACCCTCGGTGGTGGGTGGAAATCGGGGAGAAAAACTTGCTGGGCCCCGAACTGGTCCAAGCTACTACACAGGTCATTGAGGTGATTCAGAAACGTTTGCAAACCACTCAGAGTAAACAGAAGAGCTATGCAGACAATCGGCGACGTGATTTGGAATTAACTGTGGGTGATCACATATTCTTGAAAATCTCACCCATGAAGGGTTTAATAAGGTTCAGACAGAAGGGGAAACTGGCACCATGATTCATCGGACCGTTCGAAATCTTGGACCATGTGGGAGCAGTGACGTACCGCTTAGCACTGCCTACCACTCTAGCTAGAATTCATAATGTCTTCCACATATCCATGTTGAAGAAGTATAGGCCAGCTAAATTGCACATCATTAGCTGGGAGCAGATTGAAGCAGATTGAACTTACAAATGACACTTCTTATACTGAGGAACTTATCCGCATCCTAGACAACAAGGAGCAAGTCCTACGGACAAAGACTATACCATTAGTCAAGGTCCTTTGGTCGCATCACGGGGAAGAAGAGGCAACTTGGGAGCGAGAAGCAGAAGTCATGGAAAAGTACCCTCACTTATTCAACGACACACCTCAAGTAATTTCGAGGGCAAAATTTCTTTTAGGGGGTAGACTGTAACACCCCATACCTCCAGTACTCAGGTGTTACCTTTTAAACCTATGATTCTTAAACCACGAGATCGATTAACCAAACAACTTAACTTAACACATACAAGGTGGGATTTCCAAGCAACGTTGAGACCGTCCAACATGACCCTGGATACTCAGTTTACACTCTACGTCAGTCAAAGAAGCTAACCTCGATCAAATATCTTAAGCCAGATCAATTTCTAAGACAATTAATGGTAGCTGTATTCTAAAACTCAATCCATGGGGATCAGTGGGTAAGTAACAAAGTACCCCTGTGTTTTAAATATGCATTTATCCATTGGAAATGAGTGTCGAACCCATTTGACTGTCAGATCACATCATATGAGCCAAATACTGTCCCAAGAGGTGTGTAAACGGACCACCTGGGCCTCACCATCAGCCCAAAAGTGGGCCAGGATGACCAGGGGGCCGTGAAGCAATTAAATGGAATAGATGGGCCACCACGATCGTATACTGGGCCATGCACGTCGCATGTGCACCTTACCAATAAAGAACACAACATGCACTAGATAAAATAAATCAGTCAAACATGTATTGACCGAGCCAATTGCAAAACAGAGGTCTCTACTGCCATTTTCAAAACTTCAAAACAGGGTGTTCTCAAGACCCAAAAGTGGGCCACCCTGGCCACTTGCCGGACAATCCTAACCGTCCATTCCACTCTTGGTGGCCCACTGAACAAAAGGTATAGGATCTCAGACCCCTGCATAAGAACGAGAGAGAACGGTCCCAGCCGTCCAATCCCTTCACGAACGGTTGAGATTCGAAGGAGAGCACAATCGGATGGCTTCTCTTGCAAGCCAAACCTTCCATTAACCAGTGGACCCAGACCTTGCATGAGCCAGCTAGAGGAGGGTCTCGTCATTTCCAAAATTGGCTAGAAAGAACCTTAACGAAGAAACTGAGGCTTTCCATTTGTGGCCTGAAGGGAGCTGGCACAGCCGTCGGTGGCTGCTCTACCTTGCCTATAAATATGCATTGTTGCCCTACGGATCCCACACCAAAAGAAAGGAAGGAAGGAACGAAAAGAGGAGGAAAACAGAGAGAAAGGAAAGGGAGAGAAAAGAGAGAAAGAAGTGGGCGTGTGGGCGTTGGTTCGGCCGGGTAATCAGCCCACAAACTTTAGCCTTTCTTTCTTTTCTTCTTATCTGTTGTCTTCTTCATTTCGTGTAGCTATAAGGCCTGTTACATGCCACATATGGGGCCAAAAATCTGACTATTTTGAAGTTGAACGTGGCCTGAGTTCAGGCTCTGTTTTGAAGCTGAACGTGGCCTGAGTTCAGGCACTGTTTTGAAGCTGAACGTGACCTGAGTTCAGGCCCTGCTTGGGGCCGAACAATGGCATGTAAATGGCCCCAGCTAGGGGCTGAAAGATAGTCTAGAAACAGCCAGCAAATAAGCTCTGTTTGAGCTGCAACATGCCCTAAAAATTGGACTGAAAACAGTCCGGAAATCAGGGTAAAAATGCCCCTGTTCGGGCCATTCTTTGGCTGGAAAAATGGCAGCCATCGAGCCTCTGTTGAGCTCTGAAATGGGTTGAGAAAATGGCCCGAAAATGAGCCATGTTTAAGCTAAAAATCAGGGCTGGAAATGGCCTCAAAACGGCATGCAGCAGGGGGCCGTGCACGTTGACAACGTCTGGTGGGCTACACTGAATGTGGCCTCGCCAAATGTTAGGATGGGCCGCATGTTGCAGGTGGGCCACACCAAGATGCAGGAGTCTTTCATGTGGAGCTCCTGCCTGACAGCAATGATGTCCAGCGCATTGTCTAACGTTGTGGGGCCCACTGTAGGATCCCATCTTGATGAGCGTTGTACCTACACCGTCAGTCCATTTAGTGAGATCATTGTGGGGCTTGGATCCAAACAGGCAGGCCAGTGATGTGTATAATATAATACAATATAATGTATGTGTCGTGGGTGGGCCACACCACGTGGACGGTGATCATATATATAATATAACAATATGTTTAAATAATATTATGGTGGGCTTCACGTGGGACCCACCTTGAATATATATTTCTTCTATGTCTGCACCGTCCGTCTGGATGAAGTAAAAACACAAACATCAGCTTTATCAAAGCCGGTGGGTCCCGCACGTGTAGACCCACCTATGTTATATGCACATATATACACTTTTATTCATGCCTTCTATGGTATAGGGGTCTGGATAATGGAGCCTACCTATTATGTATGTGTTCTACTCTCACGTCGTCCATCCATTTCTGGTGTTGGACATGGGGCCCACCTTAATGAAGGTGTTGTATCCACTTCGTCCGACCTGTGGGACATGGGGCAACCGATATATGTGTTGTATATTCATACCGTCTATCCACATGGCTCCCACATAATGCACGTGTTTGATCCAAATCATTCATGAGATGCGGCCCGATGTGTTGTATATGAGGCCCATACGATGAAGCCCAACTTAATGTATTGTGGCCCATTCGTGGGGTCCATTATGATGGGTATTAGGCTCATGTATGAGGCCCAATTCAGGCCTTAGCTGTGGGCGAACTCCAGGCCCAATCTAGGCCTTAGCTATGGAAATAACTAGGGCCCAACTTGGGCCATTTATTGGACCAAGATCCGGTGGGGCCTAGGCACCACAAATTCTGGCACAAATACACCCTATTTATGGGGCCCTCCCAAACTCACACGACTTCAAATACTTTAACTTTAAAATCCCTAGCTATAACCGTAGGTGATCGTGGCGTGAACTGAGCCACCAGGTGTGTATAAGAACGTGGACCTGGGATGGTAAGTAACTCTTCAATGTGATGATTTTCTTCCCCTTGAGCTTTCCATCTCTAAACTGGATTAAGAATAGTTTTCTTAGCAGTTGCAAGGATATCCTAGGATGGGGTGATCATTCGACTTGCTTACTAAAAACATGTCTTGTAACTGTACTTAGCCTTTGGTTAACTATTGAACAGATATTTGGAAATGATCAAATCTCTAACTATCTATGAATATGATCCTCTAAATGATTTCCCATGTGTTAGAAATCTGTTAATCATATTATCTGTTTTAACTAAAAGCAAGTCTTAGACTCTCTGAGGCATTGATTAACCTTGCTAAGAATTGTATATTTAGCACTGGATCATGTTTTTATCTTTATGCCTCGTAGGATCATATTGGTTGCAAGTCACATAATGAACGAAATATCTCTACAAAAACTCCTATTAAAAGAGAGTCCAGGTTAGGGTGTAACAGAATGAATGTGGTAAATAGACCCTCAATATGGAGGTTATAATTAGTGGTAATTAAATTATGGGACTCCCATCTATGAAATAATTTCATTTACCTGGCTGAGGAGTGGACCATACCATGTTTATGCTCACCGCTGTTTACCCGTATTGATCCATACATACCGCCCTACTTTAGTTGTTGCATTTACTAATTTTTATATTTCATTCCCAGTCATCCTACGGTGGGAGTACCCTAACATCTCGAATTGATTGGCCACGTGTTGGTGGGTTTTATACACACCTTAAGGCGGTAGGCTCATGAGCCGGGGATGATGGTAGGGGACCTATGCCCGAGCTATCGGCCTACGCTAGTGTTAAGCCTCCGTAGTGACCTTGAGCTTACTTAAAATGGCTGATTATAATTGGACTAATAATGGTTTGGCTAATCATGTATACATGGCATAGACCAACGTCTATCGTTATCGTACGTAATGTACGCTAGGCAGTCGTTACGCCGCACTTAGTATGCTTTGCTAACGATTAGCTTCTGTCTGACTGGATGTTTTTCCCACGTCGATGATTACATGAGTGACAAGCTTAACTTCCATACGGATGTGCATCCCCGGAGCGATGACTGCATTCACACATCCATGCAAATAATAAGACTATATTTGCTATGTTTTAGATTGCCTGTATGTTTTATGTTATTTCTTGTCTAGGGCGGCGAAGTTAAATCTTGAGGGGAGATCACACTAAGCCGGCCACTCACTCATCAATGTTCAACTGTACAGAGGAGGCAAGTACAAGTGCTGAGGGACGTGCGGTGGACCTAGATACAGCCACAGTCGAAGAGGAATTTTACGACGAAGAGGCGCAACAGGAAGCGGCTACATACTATGATTTGAATCAGTAGGATAGTTTGTTTTCATTTAAAACAATTATATTTTGGAATTTTGTATATGGGCCCTAGCTGTGTGGCCCAGGATATTTTTGTTATGGTTTGGGGTACATTTATTCTATGCTTTGCTTCCATCAATCGCACTTTGATTTGATTAGGTTGTCCATGGATCACCAGTTAACACCGGGTGGTTTTCGGGAAACGGGTCGTTTACTCGGTTCTCGAAAATTGGGGTGTTACACATGTTGCTTTACCTTTAGGTAAAAAGTGAAAGCTAAAATTGTGTGAAATAGGATGCCACGACTATGCACAAAAACTTGGTGAAGCTATAGAATAAATGGCTAACTCTTAAATGGGGTGATTAGGACTAATCTATCCAAAAGGATGACAACCTCAAGTGCAGAGCTACGATTTAGTTTTAACTTAGTGAGATTGAGATCGAATCTAAATGGACTTATATTTTTGCAATATCTAGAATACTTTACAAGTAGAACTAAAAATAAAACTAATTATATAATTAGATTTTAAGAAAAGTATGATTAAAATTTCGAAAAAATCAATAAGGCAAAACACTAGAGCGCTAATGATCCACTAATAGCCATTTTTAATATCTAATTTACTTTATTCGATTAGATAACTCAACTTGAATCAAAGTCCTATCCTATCTAGCTAGATAATACAACAGTTAAATCATAATTCATAATCCAAAACATATTTGAACTTCAATTGATTTAGTTTCCACATAAGGTACCAAAGTATTGATCATAAGGAATTCAAAGCATCTATCGTGCCCTTACTCTATGATAAATTAATGGATTTGTCAGATCAATCCCTTGCAAAATAGATAAGCAATCACTCTTAACTTTATTCAAACCGATATCAATGAATTGTTCAATATTCAAACTAAATACTTAAATGAAAGTAAACTAGAATATAAAAAACCACTATAAGCTTCACCTCTTAGCCCTAGCTAAGAGATTTAGCCAACCATAGAAGTAATTAAACTAAACTCAAAACAAAAAATATAAAAACTGAAGCAGAACTAAAAGATTAGAGAATGAGCACTCCATAAAAGTTCCATAACTCCTTTTTCTCTCTCCTCTACCATAATTTATACCTAGACTAGCTTGAAATATCCCTTTATATAGGGAAAAATCACACCAACTTGTAACTGACTTCAATTTTCACACTTTTGTTAAGCTTTAGTCTCATCGACAGTCACATTCGGTTGCAGCTGAACATATCTTTGGTCGCACCAAACCTACTTTTAGTTGTAGCTAAATTTTTTCAAAATATGTCTAAAGTCTTTGTCTCCCTTAGGTTGCATCAAACCTCCATTTGGTGTCACCGAACATGGCTTCGGTCGGACCTAAGTGTCAAACCGAATTGCATTTGAAAATCATATTTTTCCTGTTGGATTATTCTGTGCCCTTTTGGTCGGATCGAACCAACCATAAGTGGGACCGACTAGCCTATTATTTTTTTCTATTACACTTTGTGAAATTTCATTCTTTTCTCTTTATTGTACTTGGTTTTTTTTTTTTTTTGAATTTTTGGCACTTAAATTCTTCATTAATGTCCTCAAAATCTCCAATTCTTGACTTGATAATTCTTTGAGCATTAATTTTTTTCTTTAATCATTCTTTTCATCTTAGCTCTTCAAACTACCTCACATAGCAAAACATGCACAATTAAATCAATTAAGCACACTTATGCGCATAAAACCAATCCACAATGAGGGGCAAATATGAAATATTTCATAGTCATCACACCCCCCAACTAGCATTCTCTAGTCCCAATCAAAACATATAAAAAGTAATCTTTAAAACACAACCTCAAACCTCTCCAAGATAATAATCTTCTGTGTAATCCTATGCATATGTAGGTAGAATTGAAAGATACAAGATGAAATATTGTCAGTCTATAACCTAATATCACTAGTAGACCAATAAAATAAATTCTCTTTTATCAATTAATTAATAAAACCATTCAAACATCAAGTTATTTATTTATTTATTTATTTATTTTTACACACCCCCACACACTCACGCTAGTGGAATTTCACCATGAATGGTACTCAAACCCTTGACTAGGTGTTGAAAATCCAAAGAGTCTACCACCGGAACATCAAGTTCCTAGTGTGCTCAGTGATGCTTGTAAGTGTTATAGTTTATATCCCTGTAAGTTGTCAAATTTGTGGTGACAAAATCTCTGTTATGTTTTATATAACCTGCTTAAGTGAAGCTCTCTCAAGGATCAACATTCATGACTTCATGAACAAACTAAGCTCACATCAAGCAAAGCTCTCAAGTACAAGACTCAAGATCTTGAATGAAAGAACTGATCACAAGACAAGACTCTTGAATGCAAGAACTGCTCACAAGACTCAAGCTGAACTCAAGACTCAAGTTGAAAGTCAAGCTGAACTCAAGACTCAAGCTGAAACTCAAGCCACTTTCATGATTGAGCTACTTCAAGGTTTAGTCTACATCAAGACTTCAAGGCTCATTCTTCATGGTCTCTTGTTTCAATGTCCATACTTCATGATTGAGGTTTGTTTGACCATAGGATGACCTTCGAAGTAGGTCATTTCGGATACATAAGTCGAATGTTATTTTTCTTGTGATTGGTCTGTTCTTCGACCAGTCTTAGATCTACTTCGACTAGTCCTAGACTTGCTTCGACCAGTCTAAGAAAATCCTCGACCAGTCATAAGTTTGTTACAAATTCCGGATAAAATCTGTTAGCCTTCGACTAGTCCTGGAATCTGTTCGACCAGTCGTAGGAACAGTGTTTCTGCATCTTCGACCAGTCATAGAATCTACAACTCGAAGTCCAGCGAACCTTTGCAGGACCTACGACCAGTCGAAGGAAACCTACGACGTCGTAGGTGACCTACGACCGGTCGTAGGTACGACCAGTCGTAGAACGGTGTGAGTATATCCCGCCGAATTTTTCAAATATCATTCGCTTCGACTAGTCGAAGAGCACTCTAGACCGATCGAAGACCCGATCTTCTCACCTATAAATAGAGCACGAATCTCGGAAGAAATCATCGATTTAATTATAGTATTCAAGCCAATCTTCGTCGAACTTCGAGAGATAATTCGTGCTCCATCTAAGCTAAGTGTGCTTATTTAATATCTTCTTTCCTTAGCTTTATTTTAATTGATTTTGTTTATTATATTCAATCCGATTTGAAAAGAGGAATTGTTATTCCCTTTCTTTGGAATCAAAATCAATTAAGGCAAGCCCTATTTGGTTTAATTTAAAATCAATTAGAACTAGAACCATTGTAATCGAGTCTGGACATTGAACTTGGACATTTAATCATCTACTTTGATTTGGTTCTACCAGCCGCTACAACGAAGAAGATATTCGTATTTTACATATTGTAAATTCTTTCTATTATTTTGGTTTCTTTCAAGATTTGCGAAAAATCTTATTATTTTGGTTATCCGAGGAGAGCCAGAAAACTCGAAAGTAGGAGGTTTTTAATTGTGTAAGCCCACATACAAAGACACAATTGTAAGGGTTTTGGGTGAACCGGGAAAACCTATTTTTAGTGAACGCTAATATCCCTGTGTGAGGATATTAGGAGTGGAGTAGCTTTTTGTGTGGCTGTTGGATAACAGTTGGTGAACACACAGGCGAACCACTATAAACCCTTGTGTTGTGGTTGATTGTTTTTCTCTTCTAATTTTTATTCTTTTTGTGGGATGTATGTATGGTGGTGAATGTTGTAATTATTTCAAGCTTTGTGAGAATGTTGTAATAGCTTAGAATTTACTTTCTGCTATTCCTTTATAAGCTTGATTTTCAATTTCATTTGAAAGTTGTTCCAAGAATTGTTACCCGCCATTTTTATGGTGTATGGCTGTCCCTAGAACAATACATCTTTAATTACAAGTTATTTCAATTCAGTTTATATTTATTTTCGTATTCCTCTTCGATTTGAGACTTGATACAAAGACCTTTCTAGAAATAAGGTTGTCCTACCATAAACTCTGTTTTTGGTGTAAGGTTGTCCTTAGAATAACGTTTGTATCAACCTCTCAAGATCTGAATTTTGAGGTTATTTTACTTTCCTTCATTGTTATTTAATTTGGCTATCATTTTCTTTTTTATTCCGCTGTTATAAGTTTTTATTTGGCATTGTCCTATTCACCCCCTCTAGGACATATAGCTTGGCCTTTTCAATGCTATCGAAGAGTCGATTTTTGCACTTTGACACTTCAATTTTCTTCATTTCTCACTTAGTTTCCTTAGATCTTGGACTCTTGAATTCTTGTATTATTTAATCTTAACCTTCATATATCCAATCCTCCACTTAGTAATTCTTTGTGCATTAAATCCATGCTTTAAGAATCATTTTCTCCTTTTCTCTCAAAATCACTTCATAAAAGAAAATACATGTAATTAGATCAATTAAACACATTCATGTTCATAAAACCAATGCATAGCATGGGAGAAATATACAATATTTTACTCTTAACACCAGTCCCAAAATACTCCAACAACAATCCACACAAACATTAACTAATTTCGCATGACTAATCCATATGCAACCATTAACTTATACCAATAATTCATAAGATCAGCAAATGAATTTACTCAAACATGTATAAAATGATAATTTGAATACACACAAGCCATGCACACACAAGTAATTCAACACATAGTTCTAATACTATGCATGTTAGCATGATTTAGTCAATCTACATAAGATTCTACGTATACAACCAATCATAACATACATTACAAAGATCAACACATTCATACACACATATATTCAAAAGAAACCCAATTAAAATGTCAAACAAAGCTTGAGGGCAAATCTTCACCAGAATTGTGGATAAGGTCTCTAAGATACAAATACTCTAATGCAGATGACTCATGGCGGTAACGCGTTCCACTAGCGTCGACTAAGGAAAATTAGGAAAAATCTAATCCTACCATCATAGCCTACAGTTTGAACAAGAATTAACCTAAAATAAAACTATTAGGACAATCCTTCTACTTAATTACTAGAATTGACCAGATATGGCGATGCGAAACCCAAAATCGAGCCCTAATCGAATGCCACTACACCCTTGCATGGCATGCACATGCGGTTGGATTGCATCTTTAGACAACTAGAAAGCCTGGAATCAGACAAGTAAGAGTTGTAGAGTTAGGATTTCGGAAAATATAAGGAATTGTCGAGGAATTCACAGCAATAACTGCTGAATAGATGAGGATAGAGGGTGTGGATGTGGAGAACTTACATGCAAGGGTAAAAGGCTCATTTTTGGGCTAGGATAAGGTGTACAATGCCTAGACACAAGGATTTCTTTGATAGAAGAGACCAGGGCAACATACAATGATGGAGATCGGCTGGATGGAGAAGTCGACCGACGGAATGAGCTCCAAGCTCACCTTCTCTCTCTCTCTCTCTCTCTCTCTCTCTCTATCACAACTAAGAATGATAAAAATAAGAGAAATAAATGAGTTAGGGGTTTATATACCCCTCCAAGGATCGGTTGGACAACTTACAAGATGACTTAATAAAATAAAAACATAACATGTCAGTCGAACTAGTGGGGGTACTGGTAGGACCGGGAAGAACCGATAAAACATCTGGTCGGATTGATCAAACATGGATTCTTAGGTTTCCCAAGCTTCTCAGATAGGTTGAACCAATAAGCCAATGGATGGACATATCCCGAAGTCTACTCACTAAGGGGTCCCTCGCTATGCTAATATTCAGAGAATGGTTCGGTGAGGTTTCCTAGGCTGACCTAGGGTTCAAGTGTAAGGCTTGGCACAACTTCCCATGTGCGAGTGTCTATGGAACAAGCCGAAAGACTTGACAGGCTACAAATGAATCTAAGGGCTTGTTTGGATCGTGGATTCAAAACCCCCTGGATTTGAAATCATCCTATTGTGTTTGGCACCCTGGATTGGAATCAACTTTAATTTAAAAGTAGCTATGCATGATATATTTACAGGGGTTTGAATTTAATTACTAAAACAACTTTACTATCTCTAAGTAGTGAATTGTAACACCCCGTACTTTCCAGTACTCGGGTCTTCCCGTGTAACCTAACTTGGTATAAATACAAACCTAGGTTAGACAAGCATTCACATTCATTCTAATCTAAATCCAACTATTAGAAACAGTCCAAATCCTTACATCAAGCCTTCCATCCTATGCCCTAAGGTCTGGATCGACAGATCCATCATTCACTTAACTTTAGAAACTCCCACAGATGTGCACCACTTCATCATTTCGATTAGGCCGTTGATTACTAAACTCTTCGATGATTTTCACCTAAACTAGGCCAAGAACCCTAGGAATCACGACTAATCCTATTTTGTAATGATCTGACTATCAGATCTCCATAGATCGTAAAGTAACCTATGTATTTAAAAAACATGACTCACTTACAAATTTAAATTCTTCCTATTAAGCCCTACAGTAAATAAAGGGCATTAATCAAAATGTAAACCATGATAAACACCTTAGAAAATAATGATAGTAATATAATAATAATAATAATAACAATAGTAATAAGTATAGTAATAAAGGGTAATAAATAATGATGTATATAGTTTATACTAAAGTAATAATAATAACATTAGTATTAATGTTAATTTCTAGTAAGTAAATCATACAAACAGCCATTAGACCCTCTTAGCCGTCGACGTTCGATTTCGGGGTGATCTGACCATCGGTTTTGATGGAGATCCTCTAAGACAACCTAAGTCAAGTTGTGGGCCCCGTCTGGGCATTTCATCAGCCTGATCTCCGGTCATGGACCCTCTTAGGACCTCCAATCGAAATCGACAGGGTGGATTTCCCACAAACATATGATGGACCCCACATAGAGGTGCATGTGCACCTTAGCCAACGTGCACGACATGCACTGTACTAGCTGGAACGGTCAAAGCTCCACTGACCCGAAATTTCCAAAAACGGGTGGGTTTCCCGCCAGCAACGCGTTTGAAAAACTCCGTCCATGATTTCTGATCCATGGGCCACCATGATGATTCTATGGGGTCATCCGAACCGTCCATCTTGTGTGTAGCAAGGTCCTGACGAAAAATCAACCTGTCCCTCACGTGGAAACACGTGTGCGTGCACACAGTTCTGGGCACAAACCGGCCCCACAAACACATCCTTCCATAAATAGAGACTGTTGCATTGCCAGCAGGGCAATCCGCGTGCCCGTGCGTCCTTCCATCTCAACCGTCCCTTGGAGGGTTATCCTAGCCTTCCGTTGATTGCCCACGTGAGCTAGGGTTTCTTGTGGGAAACCAAAGCCAAAACCGCCCTTCCGCCGACTGTTTTCCAGAAAACCGGATAGTGGAATCTGATCTTGGCCTTCCATCCTCATCTAACGGTCCTAGGAGCGTTGGAGTTTCTGTAAGGGAGGGATGAATCGGACTGTAACTACGTTTCTCTCCCTTTCTTGCAAAAACCCTAGAGAATAGTCGTTTCCTTTCCACCAGCGAACCCACCGCCTAAACCTCCTTAGAGCTTCAATCCGACCATGCTCTAAGCTCCCATAGATCCGTCTACACCATTCCCATGCATCTTTTTAAAGAAAGACGTGGGCGTTTGTGATCTGCCATTAATGGCGGGTCATCTCCCTCATCAAGAAGAACGGCCACTAGCCCTGTTACAACCGTTAACCCCTGATCAGTTTCGTTCACAAGGTGGGCCATGTCTACAACAACCCATGTAGGAGAAAAGGATGAAAAGGAGGAATGAAGAAAGGAAAGAAGAAGAAATGGAAAGAAGGAAAGCGAGAGAGAGTGCGTTGCTGCACTAGCAAAACTCGAAATGAGCCGAGTTTGGTCCATGCTGGGTCGAGTCTAGAAGTTTCTAGACCTCTTTAAATGGGATGACAGAGAGCATCTAAGAGAAATCCGAGCACCACACTGCTAGTGGAGGGTGCCGCACTTCGCTGACTCACCCAAGCCACAGAATTTGGGCCGAGTTAGGCCATGGTATGCTGCGCCCATTGCTGGATGCTTCCAGCAGCAGAAGGAGAGGAGAAAAGAAGAAGAAAGAAATAGAAAAGAGAGAGAGATTCAGAGAGAGAGAGAGAAGAGAGAAAACAAAGGAGAAGAAGATGGGTTATCCGGCCCAAACTGAGTCAACTCATCGAGTCTGAGCGAGTCGAGCTGGGTTGGTCTGTCCAGACCTATTGTTGGACATCCCAGCAAGGGAGAAAATAATGGGAAAAAGAGAAGAAGAAAGAGAGAGAAGAGGAGAGAGTGAGAATAGCTGGGTGAAGGTGTTGGGCCAAGTTGGTTCGGCTGGAACTGAATCTACTCGGTGGAGCCGACTCTAGCTGGGTCAGGTGGGACCTAGTCTGATTTGGGTTAACCTAGGAGAGGAAAGGATGAGAGAGACAATTGACGATGAGTCGAGTTGACTCATCCGAGTCGACTAGGTGAGCCATATTTCCCTTCTATATAAAGTTATTTCGATTATATTGTTATCATTACAATCATCATTAGAGTTATTACTATTAAACATGATTAACCATTAATAGACTACCTATACTATGTTAGTTGCAATGGCCAAGTATAAGTACTTCATTTGTCATTATCATGATAGTTACTAATCATGGATAGCCATCACCATATCGTCTACGTTAATGTTAGAAACTACTATTAAATGATATTAGTATGACACCCATCACTTGAAATATATTACCATTAATAATAGATTTTAATAATTGTTACTATTGTAATACTTGTTACTACCCTGACCGCAAATATTAATCATATATATCATCAAAGATGAATGGTGACTAAGCATATCATTACACTTTACCAAAATTACACACATATTGTAGTTCAACCCCTAGGACTAAAACCCTAAAAACCTAAGCAATCTAAACCCTAGATTGAGACCTTAACCGTAAGTAGTGTGTTAGGATTGGATCTAACTGTAGGGCCTCATAATTCATGGTAAATCATAACATCCATTATCATGACGGGAATTGATAGTTACGATTTAAAATCATTAGAAAATATTATCATTAGTATTAATCTCTATTGTATTATCATTAGAAAATATCCTATTATTATTACTTGTATTATCTAAAGAGATTATTAGTCATTATAAAGATGTTAGATAATGTCAATACATTCAAACGTGAACTTATGAACCGTCATTATTCATATCAACGGATTAATACTCCCATTAGGAATATCATTTAACCCATTACACAATACTAATAATAATAATAATAGGAATACTAGTATATGATTCAAGTCCTAGAATCTAAAGCCTATAACTAAACTCTAGGATGAAATCCTAATCCTATACTAAAACCCTAAAAGTAATCCAAACCCTAGGTCGTATAAATCTTCACCATAGACACTTGGTAGAACATTGATCTCATGTACAACTTCACAATCCATGGTAGGACTCAACTCTGAGGGTGCACGCGTTTCCTAGCAACGTCAGATTTCGATTTAAGTATAAGGGTGATGATTCTTCCCCTTGAGCTTTCCATCTTCTCATTAGCTTACGTTATAGTTTTTATTTAAATTCATAATTGATATCTCCCTTTATAATCACATGTGTTAGTTGGTGGAAATTGAATTATTGTATTACATGCTTTATGATTATCCTGTATAATTACTCATGCTTGTGGATTTTTTGTGTGGATTGCTTATAGAACTTAAACTGGTACATTAGTGGAAAATTCCCACATATGAATGTACACCCATACTTAGGATGTAACTTGACTGGTTGTGATCGTAATGGACCTTTGACTTGGTGGCTATTTAGTGGTGGTTTAGATGGATCATTGATGTGGACCTACCATCCAGGGTTGTTATGCCCAATGATTTTTAAGGATGGTCTTTATCATATGGCTTTGATATCAGCCCTATGTGGCATATTTTGATACTCGTCCTACCTGGTTTTGGTTTGGTACTTGCCCTAGATGGGTTCGATATTTTTATACTGTGCAACCATGCGATGGTAAGCCTTATATACTGTAATATGATTGGTCACTAGTCGACAGGTTTCCATTAAACATCCTAAGATAGTAGTCTCATGAGCTGGGGATGGTGATATGGGACCTATGCCCCAGCTGTCGGCCTACGCTGGTGACAAGCCCCCGTAGTGACCTTTGAGCTTATTTAAAATGGTTGGTTGTAATTGGATTAATAATTGATTGGTTAATCATGCATACATGGCACAGACCAGCATCTATTGTTATTGTACGTTATGTACGTATTGTTCCGACTGGATGATGTTTCCCAAGTTCGATGATTACATGGGTGACGGCCCACTGTCTGCACGGATGAGCATCCCCAGGGCAATGATTGCATTCACACATCCATGCATCTAATAAGACCTGCATCATGTATTGTTTTGTATGCTTTGTTTTATAACTATGCTTACCTAATGCGGCAGTGTGTAATGTTGAGGGAAGTTCACACTGAGTTGGCCACTCATCCATCAAATATATAACCGTACACGTAGCACAGGTTGCTTAAGTGACTTTCAGGTTCAGGCTAATAAGGAGCCGGGTACAAGTGCCAGGGTTGCATGGTTGTATCTACCTTGAGGAGCTGCGCGGTCTTGCGGCTTATGTTTACATTCTTACGTTATTTTTCATGTACTAAATCATGTGGATTCTTGTATTTGTTATATCGAGACATTGGTTTGTATAAGTCATTATGGGCAACCTCTTGCATATTCTAAATAAAATTTAAAATTTTCCTTTATGCTTGTTTGTCCATTCTACGCTCATTTGCTTACTCTGATAAAAGAAGAAAAATGATTTATTTAACCATCCTTTAAGGTTAACACTCGGGTTTTTGGGACACGGGTCGTGTACTCGGGTCCTGAAAAGTTGGGGCGTTACATGAATGGATGGAATGTTTGACACAATGGTTGTAATAAGCTCATTGAAATATATACTTAGCCTGAAAATGATGAAATTCCAAGTCTCGAATGGGCCACAATCTTAAGATCATGTCCGAGTGACTAACCAATGATTTGAACTGTTGATTTAAATGGACAATGTTTGGACGATACTGATCATATTAAAGTAATTATAGTGATGTAGTTGATAATTTAGTTGTTTTGGGATATCATTACTAGGCCAAGTGCCCAATAGTTTAATAGTTTAGTGACACACATATTACACATGCAACTATTGGAAGGATTTTTGATGTAATCCAAGATCTCACCGTGGATTTCAAACCTCCTCTTTGAGGGTATTTGAAACCCCCTGGATTTGGAACCCCCAGTTACTTATAGTGCTAAACAACCAGGGGATTTGAAATCCCCTCAAATCCCCCCAAATCCATGGTGCCAAATGACCCCTAAGGTTCGGTTAAATGAGTTTTGGTGCAAGCCATGCTTTCTACATATAGGGTCCCAGAAAACCGGTGATCCAATGATCCAAATCCCAAGACGGTACTGAAGAGTTTAGTTGATCTCTACAAGGCATGGTTGGCTCACTAGAGAGCCTAGTAGGGTTTTAGGGTTTGAGTTCGCTTAGTGTTTTCAAGTCATTCAAGCTTACTGGGTCAACTACACTTAGAATTTTTAGATGTCAATGTTTCACTAATTCTCTAAGTTTCTAATAAAAGCATGTGTGAATGTGGGTTTGAGCATGTAATAAATTGAAATTTTTAGTGACAGCGGTTGATGACATCTAATACTTGAGTATAGGAGTATGGGCATCACATGTGGAGTGACCTTTTATATGGACCTTCTATGTCATCATGTCGAGAGTTGAGAATTATATTTATGAGGTGTATCCAAGCAGGCCTTGTGACTGCAGGCACGGATTGCCTACCGACGGTGATAGTAGCTTGTTCTTAGCCACAACTGGCCGCTGGACTATGCTCTAAAGGCCCTACCATGATCAATGTGTTTTATCCACCCTATCCATTTATTTTTTTTGGATCATTTTAGAGCATGAGCACAAAATTGAAGCGGATCAAAATCTCTGGTAAACCACAATACAGAAACAATGGTGATTAAACACCCATGGCTAAAATCTTCATGGGCAAGCTAATATTCATGTCTTTCCTTTACTTGGGTCTTTGTGACTTAATTATTAGGTTAGATGGCAAATAAATATTACAGTGAGCCAAGAAAGCTTTTAATGTGGGCTTTCCATTACCACTATTGTCTTGTGGTCTAGCCCACCTATGAGATACCCAGGCTATGAGTTGTGGGCCCGCGTATATTTCGAAGAAACGCCACGCGTTGCGAATTCTGAGAGAATCTCTTCAATTCATCACATCAATCAATCAATCACAAGTCAAGTACACAACCCATCCCTCTCTTACACAAGCCTTACCCAAAGTCAACTCTCTCTCTCTCTCTCTCTCTCTCTCTCTCTCTCTCTCTCCACCCATCCCTCTCTCATCCAAAATTCAACCAAGCCCATACCCTCCATGTCATTCTTCTTACAACATCCATCCCCTTTTATCCCATCACCTCTCTCTCTCTCTCTCTCAATCCATTTCCCAAGTAAACCAAGAGAGAACGACCGTCCAAGCTTCCCAAGGAGAAGCTAGGTGTGGCCCACTTCTTACCCCCTAATCTACCATCTCCACCCTTCAATCCTCATCTTCCACCATCAAAGAGAGAGCTTAAGAGCTTAACATTCCAAGGAGTGAAATCAGTGGGTGTTCATAGCATTAGATCTTGATTTTGATGTAAGGCCCACTTTTGATGGGACCCATTTTCATATATGTGTTATAAGCAAAGAGGGGCTCATAGTGGCAGGGTCCCTCCATCACACCGCCTCTCTCTCTCTCTCTCTCTCTCTCTCTCTCTCTCTTCCTTTGTGACCCACCTTGATGAGTGGATTAAATCCACACCGTCCAAATATGCTGGATGTGGGAGCCCACCATGATGCTTGCGTTTCATCCATGCTATCCACCATCCAGACACCTGGACGGTAGGACCAGCCATGAGGTATGTTTTTTAATCCTAGCCATCCGTGGCCCACCATGATGTTCGTGTGAAGATCCACACTGTCCACGTGGACATGTGGACCCCACCACGATGTATGGGTCTTATCTTAACAGTCCAGCTTGCTGGACGGTGTGACCCACTTTGTGTCTAGGCTATCCGTCTAGGACGCTGGACACTGAAACATTTCAAAAATAAAAATATTACAATATACTATATTATATGGTGGACCCCACATGAGACCCACCAAGCTGTGGGAATGGATTGGTTAGTGTACCTGAAACAACCATATAGCTGCTGCACTTGACGTCAGCCTGCAGCAGGCCTGATCATGAGGTATGGTTTTATCCCAACCGTCCATCTGGACGGTGGGGACCCCAGCAGCTTGTTGCTGCAGCTGATGTCAACAAGTTCTGTGGGCCCCACCGAGAGGCATGTGTTGCATCGAAATCGTCCATTTGGGGATGCAGTAACGGGTCTGATCATGAGGTATGTGTTGAATCCAGACCTTCCACCTGCTGGTGGGCCAGTAGCCCAGCCATATGGCTAGGGTATTGACATCAGAAGTTTTGTGGGTCTCATCCCCTCTATCCGTTTATTGGACGAGTGGGACCCACCTTTAATGCATGTGTTGTATATCTGCACCGCCCATCTGGACGGTGCCATGTGGGGCCTACCTTGGTGTATGGGTCTTATCCTGCACTATCCAGTAGCTGCTGGACAGTGGGACCCACCTCTGATGTATCTGTTTTATCCAAACCATCCATCCACTTCTTGAGCTTGTTTTAAGGCTTGAGACTAAAAAAATAAGACAGATCTGCCTATCAAGTGGACTACACTACAAAAATCAGTGAAGGATTAATCGTCTACCATTGAAACCGTTTGGATTCACTGAAGTTTTGGATCAATATGAAATTTTTTTTCCTCTTAATTCAAGTCTTGGTGACCTTATGAACAGACTGGATGGAAAATAAACGTTATGGTGGGCCCAGTGAATTGTTAATAGTGAAAATCATTATCTCCACTACTATTTGTGGTATGGTCCAGATAATCTTTCGATATGATTCATTTTTTTGGGAAATGCTTTATAATAATCTCTAAAAATAGATGTATGGTGTAGATATAATAAATTGAAAATATACTATGTGGGTCCCACCTTAATGTGATGTATGTTGGGCTCGTATGAGAGGCCCATTGTGATGTATTTGAGGCCCAGATATGAGCCCCATTGTGATGTGCTTGAGGCCCATGGGTTGTGGCCCATTGTGACGTATTCGAGGCCCATGGGATGTGGCCCATTGTGATGTATTTGAGGCCTAGATATGAGGCACATTGTGATGTGTCTGAGGCCCATGGGATGTGGCCCAATGCGATGTATATGAGGCCCTTATATGAGGCCCAATGTGATGCATGTGAGGCCCATGAGTGTGGCCCAATGTGATGTATGTGAGGCCCTTGTGTGAGGCCCAGAGCAATGTATATGAGGACTGATGTGATGTGTGTGATTCTACCATGATGTATGTAATGATGTTTATGATAGGTCATGCCTTGGGAGCACTGATGGTTTGATGTCCACATTGTAAGAGCAATAATGGTTAAATGTCTAAGTTGTAACTCTCCCTAGGGCCCATTGTTAGGCCCATTCTCACCTCCCCTTAGTGGGATAGCCGAAACCGTTGGGCCCCTATGATCGGTAAGCCCATTCTTGATATGAGTAGACCGTCTAGGCCCATCCTTGATACGAAGAGAGTACATCATCATCATATAACATGCTTAGTATAGCTTCATGATCCATACATATGCGCATTATATGTATGCTTGATATGAGGAGTGATTGATCATAACACATGTCATTTGGTGGATTATTATAGGACTCCCTGATAGGAGGAGTTGCCCACATGAGCACGCGGTATTCGCATGATTGCTACATGACTGGATAGTATGATTCATGCATCTCGTATTTGTGTGATATGATTTTTATATGCCCTAGCGACATCAAGGCCATAACCTCCATAAGCACATCGTGAATGATAGGATTGGACACCAAAAATACTGTTATTAGCATTGGGGCACCATAGACGTCCCTAGGTGAAAATTTCTAAACTGGATGGTACCAGTGGATGAACCAACATCGAGACTGAGTTGATACATGAGCGCACAAGGGCCATATACTAGTAGGCCACATTTCCACTATGTCGTGGTCGGTTAAAAGGGGGTCTGACCTTACCTGCCTGAGTGAGGGGGCAATATCTAGGTTGAGTTTGACCAGCTTGAGGAATGGGTCTGCTATCGATGAGCCGGGCCCGATATTGGCAGGGGGATAGTGAGGTCTCTTTCACTTACCTAGTTGTGCACTCGGATAGGGGCAACAAGCTGGTGTAGAGTGTACTAGACCCTTGTGATTGTCCAGAGTGAGATCTGTACTGATATTGGATGCTCTAGCGATGAGCTGTATGGTTATGTGGATTCAAATAAGGACTGGTATGCGTGTGTTACATCTCGCATATGACATTCGGCTATATAGGCCTCACATCACATGGCCTTGGTATGGCCGATATCATTCATGCCTTGCATCGTATGGCCTTGATATGGTCGATAGCATTCATGCCTTGCATCGCATAGCCTTGGTACGACTGATATTATTCATGGACTTACCAACATATTTTCTCATTGCTCTGATATTGCGTACCTGACACTTACCTTGCGCACTCACTTACACTACCCTCTAAGCTTTTCGTAAGCTTATGCACGACCATTGCATGCAGGTGACGCTAGGACACTACAACAGCATTGAGATTGGAGCGTACAACGGACTTCTAGAGCTTCCGATTTTATTATCATATTTCTTTTTATGCATTGTACCTTAAAGTTTTTTATCATAATGGATTTTGTGGTGGTGTCTTCATTATTGTTCGTGGGTTATGCTTATGGTTATGCTTATTACGAATCAAATTTACATTAAAAATCTTCCTTGTAGGATCCCAAGATCGGAACCTAGTATATGGGTGTCGGGAGCCAAGAATGGGGTATTACGGAGGTTGTCGGCGCCGGATTCGGCAATCAGAAATTTTATGAGCCCAGTTTTTGAGTTTAGAGCATGACATAAAAAACCACTACAAGCTTCAACTCTTAGCCCTAGCTAAGAGATTTAGCCAACCATAAAATTGATTGAATTAAACTCAAAATAAAAAATATAAAAACTAAAGTAGAACTGAAGGATTGGAGAATGAGGACTCCATAAAAGTTCTGTACCTCCTTTTCTCCTTTCCTCTACCATAATTTGTACTTATACTAGCTTGAAATATCCCTTTATATAAGGAAAAATCACACCAACTTGTAACTGACTTCAATTTTCACACTTATGTTATGCTTTAGTCTCACTGACAGTCACATTCGATTGCAGTTGAACATATCTTTCGTCACACCAAACCCAATTTTGGTTACAGCCAAATTTCTTTAAAATATGTCTGAAGTCTTTGTCTCCCTTAGGTTGCACCAAACCTCCATTTGGTGTCACTGAACATGGCTTCGATCGGACCTAATTGTCAAACCGAATTGCATTTGAAAATCACATTTTCTTATTGGATTATTCTGTGCCCTTTCGTCAGACTAAACCAACCATAAGTGGGACCGACTAGCCTGTTATTTTTGTTATTACACTTTGTGAATTTTTCGTTCTTTTCTCTCTATATTGTACTTGGTTTTTTTTTTTTAGATTTTTGGCACTTGAATTCTTCATTAATGTCCTCAAAATCTCAAGTTAAGCAATCTCCAATTCTTGACTTGATAATTCTTTGAACATTAATTTATTTATTTTTCTTTAATCATTCTTTTCATCATAGCTCTTCAAACCACCTCGCATAGCAAAACATAAACAATTAAATCAATTAAGCACACTTATGTGCATAAAACCCATGCACAATAAGGGGCATATATAATATTTTACAGTCAAAACCCCCCCCCCCCCCCCCAAACTAGCATTTTCTAGTCCTGATCAAAACATGTAAAAAAGTAATCTTTAAAACCCAACCACAAACCTCTCCAAGAGAATAACATTTTGTGTAATCTTATGCATATGCAGGTAGAATTGAAAGATACATGATGAAATATTGTCAGTCTATAACCTAATATCACCAGTAGACCATTAAAATAAATTCTCTTTTATCAATTAATTAATAAAACCATTCGAGCATCAAGTTTTTAATTTATTATTATTTTTACACACGCACACACACCCCCACACACTCACGCTATTGGAATTTCACCACGAATGGGTACTCGAACCCTTGATTAGGTGTTGAAACTCTAGAGAGTCTACCATTGAAACATCAAGTTCCTAGTGTGCTCAGTGATGCTATCGAAGAATCGATTTCTGCACTTCAGATTTTTTGCACTTTGACACTTCAATTTTCTTCATTCCTCACTTAGTTTCCTTAGATCTTGGACTCTTGAATTCTTGTATTATTTAATCTTAACCTTCATATATCCAATCCTCCACTTAGTAATTCTTTGTGCATTAAATCCATGCTTTAAGAATCATTTTCTCCTTCTCTCAAAATCACTTCATAAAAGAAAATACATGTAATTAGATCAATTAAACACATTCATGTTCATAAAACCAATGCATAAAATGGGAGAAATATACAATATTTTACTCTTAACACCAGTCCCAAAATACTCCAACAACAATCCACACAAACATTAACTAATTCCGCATGACCAATCCATATGCAACCATTAACTTATACCAATAATTCATAAGATTAGCAAATGACTTTATTCAAACATGCATAAAATGATAATTCAAATGCACAAAAGCCATGCACACACAAGTAATTCAACACATAGTTCTAATACTATGCATGTTAGCATGATTCAGTCAATCTACATAGGATTCTACGTATACAAACAATCATAACATACATTACAAAGATCAACACATTCATATACGCATATATTCAGAAGAAACCCAATTAAAATGGCAAACAAAGCTTGAGGGCAAATCTTCACCAGAATTGTGGATAAGGTCTCTAAGATACAAATACTCTAATGCAAATGACTCATGACGACAACGCGTTCCACTAGCATCGGCTAAGGAAAATTAGGACAAATCTAATCCTACCATCATAGCCTACGGTTTGAACAAGAATTAACCCAAAACAAAACTATTAGGACAATCCTTCTACTTAATTACTAAAATTGACCAGCTATGGTGTCACACCCTAAACTTGAAAAATGGGTTCACAAAGCTCCCAATCGCCAAATCTGATGCCTAAAGCCTCCGTAGTGCCCCATTCTCGGATCCCGGCACTCACATGCCAGATTCCGATCCTAAGATCCTAAAAGGAAGATTTTCAGTATGATTTTTTTTTGTAATGGAGCATAACTACAAGTATAACTAAGTCACAAAACAACATCATCACATATCCACTAATATAAACATTTGAATACAGTGCTGAAAGGAAAATACATATATATCAAAAATCAAAGCTTCTGAAAACCACTGCACGCTTCAAGCTCAATGCTACTGCAACCTAATGCCACCTGCACACATCTATCACGTATAAGCTTATAGAAAGCTTAAAGGGTGGTGAAAGTGTGTGCACAAGATAAGTGTCAAGTATTCAATGCAATGTCATAATCATACAATGTTAAAATAGGCGCAAGATCATGAATCATACGATAACAGAATAAGCGAAAATACTGACATGTCCATGAGTCATACAATATCAGCGTACGCAATACAGATCAGCTACGCAAATGAGGAGTCATAGAGAGCCAGATTTCAGATGCCGAGGTTATAATGTAATATGTAAATCCTGCTAAGTCCATTTAGGCCATATAAGTGAAGAAACCTAGCAATCCAAAATGCCATATGCCGTGGATGAAATGCAATATGAGATGTGAATGAAATGACCAAGCTGGAGTGAAGTCGGGATGATAGTACGTAGTATCGCAGGCTATGGGGTCCATCACAAGGGGATTCTATCCAAACCAGTCTCATACCTAAATTTGGATAGTCAAACACAATGTGGTAAACTACTGATCTCAGGTCAGTCGCGTGCCCCAACCGAAATTCTGGTCATTGCGAAGGTACACGTAACAAATAGTTGCGCACCACCAGCCCGAGTGGATAGTGAATGGATGAATGAATGAGTATGCAACTCATGCTCAGTAGCTTGCCAGCACAGTAGCCTGCTAATCACTGGTAGCTCACCCAATGTGGTAGCCTGCCCAAGCCTCAGCCCCAGCCACATCACACCCGCCCACATTAGCGTCCGCCAACGTGTGCCCGCCCACATGTGCAACAGTGACGGGGTGTCATCATGTCAGTCCTCATATCAGGTCCACATATCAGTACAGTTCCTCTCTGGGATCATCACCGGGGTCTATTATACTCTACACTGACTGCCGCCTCCCTAGCCGCACAACCTAGCAAGTGGAAGAGACCATACTATCCGCCTGACCAGTAGTCTGCTAATACCTACCCGGCTCGTCGATAGCGAACTCATTCGTGAGCTAGTCAAACTCAACCTAGCTTATAGCCCCCTCACTCGGGCAGATAAGGCCCCCTTCCAACTGACCACAACACAGTGGGAGACATGGCCTCATAGTATAGGCACCGGCGCTCATATTCTACTCGGTCTAGACGTTGGAGCATCTCCTGATACCAAGGAGGTTCTGAGACTTTCACCCAAGGATATCCTACGTGCGCATAGTGCTAGAACCAAGCATTTTCGGTGTCCCATCTGGCCATCCATGATGTGTCTATGGAGGCCACAGCCCTGATGTCGCTAGGTCATATAATGATCATATCATACAAATGTAAGATGCATGAGTCACATAGTCCAATCATGCATCAATCTTGCACATACCGTGTGCTCATGTGGGACAACTCTGCCTATCAAGGAGTCTCATGAACAACCTGCCCTATGACATATGCAATGGTCAATCACATCTCATAACAAACATGCAGATGATGCATATGGGCATGTATTATGATGCTATGCTGTCACATACTTATAATTGGTACCAATAATCAGCCTCAATAATCATCATCGATAATCGGCCTCGACAATGTAGACATTTAACCAACATTGCCCCTAAGGAGTGGCCCACATAAAGCCTAACATATAGTGGACCCATAGCCTCACAAAGGGCTTGATATACAACACCATGGGCCTTACTCAAGAGCTTAATACACATCACGATGGGCCTTTCACATGAGCCTAACATACATCACAATGGGCTCTATCGCCTGGCCCTTAAATGCATCACAATGAGCCTCATCACATAGACCTCATATACATCACATTAGGCCTTAAACACAGGCTGAATACACATCGCAATGGGCCTCAAATATGGGCCGCATATACATCACACAGGCCGAATACACATCACAATGGGCCTCAACTACGGGTTGCATATATATCACATAGGTCTCGACAATCGGCCTTGGCAATCGATATTGGCCTCAATAATCAAATCGATACTCGGAATCGGCCTCGACAATCGGAATCGATCTTGATACTCGGCCTTGATAATCGGGATCGGCCTATATAATCGGCCTCGACAATCAAAATTGGCCTCAATACTCGGCCTCGATAATCGGAATCGGCCTTGACAAATCAGAATCGGCCTTGATACTCGGCCTCAACAATCGGAATCGGCCTATACAATCGACGTTGAAAATCAGAATCGGCCTCGATACTCAGCCTCAATAATCGGAATCAACCTATACAATCGGCCTCGACAAATCAGAATCGGCCTTGATACTCAGCCTCGACAATCGGAATCGATAAGTAGCATCGATAATCAGCACCGACAATCAACATATAAACAAAGCGGGGTCCATGGATGAACATCTGATCATTCATAGTATAAGGATCGGCACTCAGCCGTGGTTATATCAAATTTGATAGCATAGAGTCATTCGTCTATGGTGAATGGGGCTCACTTATTTAGGTTAACCCACTGAGGGAATGATGAGAATGGGCCTAACAAGGCCTAGGGGAATGTCTCAATGTGGACATCCAACCATCATTACCCATCAATGTGGACATCTAACCAACATTGTTCCCAAGGAGTGGCCTACATAAGGGATTCATACACAACATATCGGCCACACATACATCACGATGGGCCCCATTATGAGCCTCTCATTTATCGCGTTAGGCTTTATATAAGGGCCTCAAACGAATCACAATGGGCCACGCCCATGGGCCTCAAATGCATCAAAATGGGCCTCTCCCATGGGCCTCAAATACATCACATTGTGCCTTGCCCATGGGCCTCGAATACACACCAATGGGCCTCACCCATGGGCCTCAAATACATCACAATGGGCCTCGAATACATCACATTGGGCCTCACCCATGGGCCTCGAATACATCAAATGGGCCTTATATATATTAAGGTAGGCCTCAACAGATGGCCACAAATACATCAAGATGTTTATAATATATATATATATATATGTGTGTGTGTGTGTGTGTGTGTGTGTGTGTGTGTGTGTGTGTGTGTGTGTGTGAATCATATCAAAAGATCAACCGGACCTCACTCTAAATAACAGTGGTGATAATGATTTCCACCATTAAAATCCTCAAGGCCCATCGTATCATTTATTTTCTATCCAATCTGGCCATAAGGTCACACAGACTTGGATTAAGAGAAAACAAACTTCATAATGATCCAAAACTTCTGTGAAACAAAAGGTTTCAATGGCAGACACTCAATCCCTACTACCTTTTGCTATGTGGTCCACTTGATCCTAGATCTGCCTCATTCTTTAGTTCATGCCATGAATCAGCTTCAAAACGGTTGGACGGCTTGGATGCAATACATGCATCATGGAGTGGGTCCCATATAGGTGGACATCATGGATGATACCGATGGGACCCATGGATCTTGGTGACGCCACTCTAGCAGAGGTACAACAGTCGTGCACTCCCATGTATATGGGGACAGTGTGGGTGAAACACAACATCAGTGTGTCCCACGTGGGGCCCACCATAACGTTTATCTGTCATCCAACTGTTGATAAGATCACACGGACCCGGATGAAGAAAAAAACAAATTTCATAGTGATACAAAACTTCTGTGATACCCAAAAAGGGGTTCAATGGCAGTACTAGTGGTGTGGACTACTAGAGTGACATGAACGGCAGATTTTTGGGTATTCCCATGCCTAAAGGGGACCCATCATATGCACGGTGTTGATGTTCAACTAACATCATGGTGGGGCCTGAGGTGGGGCCCACTGACCCTACGCCAACCCAAGCAGCAGATGCTACTTGCTACAGCGTCCTCTGAACGCTGACAGCAACAGTGTCTGCTATATATATATATATATATATATATATATATATATATATATATATATATATATATATATATGAAAAATTGTTTTCTTGTGGTTTTTCACAGGTGAGGCCCACATCAGGGGAATCCGACTCAGCCATTGGATTCCAGGGCTCAAGACAGACCCATCAAGTCCAATATTTGGTATATTTTGGGGTACAGAAACATCAAGGTAGATTTCAACGATAGAAAATACTGTTTCCTATACTATAGCCCTCCAGAAAATCGGATTGACTTCATTTTTCGGCTCAACGCCTAAAATGATCTGGAGAATGGAATGGATGGCATGGATTAAACCCATATGTTAAGGTGGGGCCTGCATGGGCAGCCCACCCCAAAGCTTTAAATCAATCTGATATATATATATTTATTTATTTATTTTCTCATGCCTGTACACCACACGTCAATTCACATTTCACCAGAGCAGCCACGTCCAGCGTCCCTAGACGCTGGACTGTTTGGGTAACACATTTTTAAGGTGGGCCCCACCCATAGACGTGCTACCAGGGTGGGCTACCAAATGGTTGGATGGTGTGCATAAGATACACATCAAGGTGGGGTCCATTTGATGAACGGTTTGGACATCTCATAACTCATTAAGTGGGCCACAAAATAAGGAGAGAAAGAGAGAGAAAGAGAGAGATTGAGTGATGGAGGGACCCCGCCACTATGGGCCCTCCCTTGCATGATTTACAACATACATCAAGTGGGTCATATTTCATATGGGCCCACCGATCAAAATCAACGGTGGAGATTCCTTCTCCACCAAAATTGAAAGGTCTAAATGACCTCTTTCAAACTAAAAAGTAAGCATCATGATGGGGTCTATGGAGAATGGCCCCATCATGAAATGATCATGATAATCAAGGTGGGCCATCGGCCACATCAAGGATCCAAAGTGAGATCCATACCATCAATTGGTAAACCTCACTTGGGCCATCATAAAAATAGTGAAATCTAGGCCTATAGAAACACTCACCTTTGATCTCCTCTTTCTTCTTCCGCCAATGTGTTCCATAGCTCCAACGAATGTGATCCAACGGTTGAGATGAGGCTTGGAGGGTGGGATTGGGTGGTAGGAAGGTGGGCCACACATGGCTTTCTCCTCTCCCTTGGATGTCCATTTTTTTCTTTGCTTGGTTGCTTGGAAAATGTGAAGAGAGAGACAGAGAGAGGGTTGTAAGGAGATAGAGTGATGGGTGATGGATGTGAGGTGAGAGACTTGTTGACTTTTGGGGTAGATTGTTTGACTTGTGGAGAAAGAAAACATAGGTTGCTCTTGTACTGGACATGAGGTGATTGATTGATTGATTGATTGATGAGACATGTTGTAGAGTTTTTTTAGGATTGCAAACACGCGGCGTTTTTTCTCGAACTGAATATGAGCCCACATCTTCTGACCAGGATATCGGATCGGTATGCAAGACATGGCGTTGGAACCACGACGATGGTGTAGTCGCAATGATATAAGTGTCGGATTTAGCCGACTCAGATCGACTTAAGGTCATGAGCAAATGCTTATTACAGATCGTGGGTTGCCGAAATTCGATGAGAAGGATCGTGGGAGTTGACGGAACAGTACAGACTAGGATACGGGTCTTATATATGGCGATGCAACACCCAAAATCGGGCCCTAATTGAATGCCACTATGTCACTGTGTGGAGTTCACATGCGGTTGGATTGCATCTTTAGACAACCAGAAAGCCTGAAATCAGACATGTAAGAGTCGTAGAATTAGGATTTTAGAGAATATAAGGAATCGGTGAGGAATTCACCACGATAACCGCTGAATAGATGAGGACAGAGGGGGTGGATGTGGAGAACTTACATGGAAGGGATAAAAGGCTTGTTTCCAGGCTAGGATAAGGTGTACATGGCCTAGACACGAAGATTTCTTCAATAGAAGAGACCGGGGCAACATACAATGACGGAGATCGGCTAAATGCAGAAGTCGACCAACAGAATGAGCTCCAAGATCACCCTCTCTCTCTCTCTCAGCTAAGAATGATAAAGATAAGAGAAATAAACAAGTTAGGGGTTTATATACTCCTCCAGGGATCGGTTGGACAACTTACAAGATGACTTAATAAAATAAAAACATAACATGTCGGTCGAACTAGTGGGGGTACTGGTAGGACCGGGAAGAACCGATATAATATCCGGTCAGATCGATCAAACATGGATTCTCAAGTTTCCCAAGTTTCTCAGATAGGTTGAACCAATAAGCCAATGGACTGACATATCCTGAAGTCTACTCACTAAGGGGTCCCTCGCTATGCTAATATTCGGAGAATGGTTCGGTGAGATTTCCTAGGTTGACTTAGGGTTCAAGTGCAAGGCTTGGCACAACTTACCATGCGCGAGTGTCTATGGAACAAGCCAAAAAGACTCGATGGGTTCAAAATGAATCTATGGGCTTGTTTGGGAGTGTGGATTCAGAACCCCCTGAATTTGAAATCATCCTATTATGATTGGCACCCTGGATTGGAATCAACTTTAATCTAAAAGTAGCTATGGATGATATATTTACAGGGGTTTGAATTTAATTACTAAATCAACTTTAATATCTCTAATTAGTGAATGCATGGAATATTTGACACAATGGTTGTAATAAGCTCGCTGAAATATATACTTAGCCTGAAAGTGATGAAATTCCAAGTCTCAGATGGGCCACAATCACAAGATCATGTCCAAGTGACTAACCAATGATTTTAACTGTTGATTTAAATGGACAATGTTTGGACGGTGCTGATCATCATATTAAAGTAATTATAGTGATGTAGTTGATAATGTAGTTGTTTTGGGATATCATTAGTGGGCCAAGTGCCCAATAGTTTAATAGTCTAGTGACACACATATTACACATGCAACTATTGAAAGGATTTTAGATTAATCCAAGATCTCACCGTGGATATCAAACCCCCTCTTTGAGGGTATTTGAAACCCCCTGGATTTGGAACCCCCTAATTACTTTATGGTGCCAAACAATTAGGGGATTTGAAATCCCCCCAAACCCAAGGTGCCAAATGACCCCTAAGGGTCAGTTAAATGAGTTTTGGTGTAAGCCATGCATGCTTTCTAAGTATAGGGTCCCAAAAAACCCGTGATCCAATGATCCAAATCCCAAGACGGTACCGAAGAGTTTAGTTGATCTCTACGAGGCATGGCTGGCTCACCAGAGAACCTAGTAGGGTTTTAGGTTTTGAGTTTGCTTAGGGTTTTCAAGCCATTCAAGCTTACTGGGTCAACTACACTCAGAATTTCTAGATGTCAATGTTTCACTAATTGGCTAAGTTTGTAACAGAAGCATGTGTGAATGTACGTTTAGCATGTAATAAATCGAAATTTTTTACTGACAGTTGATGACATCTAATACTTGATTATTGGAGTACGGGCCATCACATGTGGAGCCACCTTTTATGTGGACCTTCTTTGTCATCACGTCGAGAGTTGAGAAAAATAAAAAGGAGAGTGAGAGAATCAGAGTGCAAATTTTTATTTTTATTTTTATTTTTATTTTTTTAAGGGGTAAAATACTAAAAATTAAAGAGAATTATATTCACGAGGTGTATCCAAGCAGGCCTTGTGAGTCCCAGCCCGGATTGCCTACCGACGGGTGATATAGCTTGTTCCTAGCCACAACTGGCTGCTGAACTGTGCTCTAAAGGCCCTACCATGATCAATGTGTTTTATCCGCCCTGTCCACTTATTTTTCCGGATCATTTTAGAACATGAGCACAAAAATGAAGCGGATCAAAATCTCGAGTAAACCACAATACAGAAACAGTGGTGATTGAACACCCACAGCTAAGATCTTCATGGGCAAGCTGATATTCGTGTCTTTCCTTTACTCGGGTCTCTGTGACTTAATAGGTTGGATGACAAATAAATATTACAGTAAGCCAAGAAAGCTTTTAATGTGGACTTTCAATTACCACTGTTGTCCTGTGGTCTGGCCCACCTATGATTTTGATTTGCAGGCTTGTGCCTAAATAATGATACAAAATGAATGGACGGCCTGGATAAAACGCGTACACTATCTCGGGGCGCATAGCGGCATCGCTACAGGCGGTATCAGTAGGCAATCCTTTTCCGATCGCGCTGCTCCTCTTTCTTTCACGTGGGCTGCGGTGGTCCATTTGGGACGAGCTGTGTATAGCCCTGGAGCATGGAGCCCGCTGTGACCCAAAGCTCCATGGGGCCCACTGGAATGTCTGTGTGACATCCATCAGTTTGGCAACCTCAATTTAGGATGTGACCCAAAATCAACGCCAATACAAAACTCAAATGAGCCACACTAAGAGGAAGAGTGGGATGAACATCAACCACTGAAACCTTTCAATGGGGGTGCTCAAAACCTACTGTTTTCTACAGTATTACTTGAGTTTTGTATCTTATTCATTGATAGGTTCACACCCTAAAATGACCTGGGGATGCTGATGGACGGAGTGGATGTCACACGGACATGACAGTAGGTTGACATACACAGTCTCTTTTACACAGGGGTTACATGCAATTCATGTACGTGCCTCTGTGTGCGACAACCTACCGTAACCCACGTGTTGTGAAAGAGTTAAGCTACAGGGATCCAAATGGCTCCCATCTCCCCAAACGGATTGGCTACTACCCCTGCCACCAGCCAATGGCTGGTGGTCGGTGCTCTGTGGGCTCCACCATGCTGTATGTGTTTCATCCATGCTGTCCATCTATTTTTATTGATCATTTTATGATATGAGACAAAAAATGAGGTATATCCTAATCTCAACTAGACCACATTACATGAAACAGTGTTGAATGAACTTCGCCCATTAAAAGCTTTTCGGCGGCCATAAAGTTTTGGATTAAGATGATCTTTGTTTTTTCGCTTCATCTGGGTCTGTATAACCTAATCAACAGATTGGATGTCAAATAAACAGTACAGTGGGCCTAAGGAGGATTTTAATGATAGGTATCCACTCACTATTGTTTTCCTCTTGTGTGGTACACTTGAGATGTATATCCCTCTAAATTTTGGTACCAAGCCCTAAAATGACCTGGAAAAATGGATGAACGGAATGGATGAAACACATACATCATGGTGGGCCCCACAGAGCACCAACCACCAGCCATGGGGCTAGTGGCAGGGGCAGTACCAATCCGTTCCCATCAATATTATATGCCATGCGATTGTGTCGCATCAACATTTATGACATATATATAACGAGGTAGACGATGGTGTGGACAATCACATTCGGAAAATCTCCGCCAGTGGGCAAGTAGAGGATCCACCTTCTTAATCTTATGTCACCATAACGATGTATTCATCGTATCCAGAACATTCATCCATTTGGCAAGATCATTTTAGATTTATATCCCAACACCGAGTAATTTCCAAAGTTTATGTTTACCACACCACGAATGACAGTAGTGATAATGATCCTCACCTTTAAAACATTAGTAGGGCCCACCGTGGGGCCCACTGTAATGTTTACTTTCCATCTAATCAGTTCATAAGGTCACATAGAGACCTGGATGAATAGAAAAATAAATATCTTATTGGTCCAAAATTTGTGTGACCCCATAAAGGTTTCAATGGCAAGTGTTCAATCCCCTACTACTTTTCACAGTGTGGTCCACTTGATTTTTGGATCTGTCTTATTTTTCAGCCCATGCCTCAGGACAAGCTCACCAAGCGGACAGATGGTTTGGATACAATGCATACCTCATGATAAGACCCACAAAACTTAATGACACCAACCCACCTGCCTGGTGTGTGGTAAACCGGTCAATCTGCTTTCTATCTCATTAACGAAGCCGATTGGCTGGTGTACCACACACACAACATCTTCAAAACTAAGGCATTGGTGTCAACAAGTTCCGTGGGTCTAATCACAAGGTATTGCTTATATTCAAATGGTCCATCCATTTTAGGGCTTGAGACAAAATTAAGACAGATCTAACTATTAAGTAGACTACATTGAAAAAAGCAGTGGGGGATTCAACGTCCACCATTGAAACTCTTCTATAGGTTATAGAAGTTTTGGATCAATAGGAAATTTATTTTAATTCTTGTTCCGGGTCTTCGTAACCTTATGAAAATAAATTTAATGGTGGGCCTTAGGAATTTTTAACCACGAAAATAATCTCCACTGCTATTTGTGGTCTGGTCCATTTGATCTTTGGAGATGATTCATTTTTTGAATAATGCTCTAAAGTGATCTAAAAATGGATGAACGGTGTGGATATAATAAATATACCATCATGGGACCATGTAACTTTGATCTCCTTTGAACCCTTCGTATAACTCGTAGATGAAGGAGCGTCAGCACTCGTCTTCCCACACGTACACCAGCCAATCCCTTCCATCTCATTAATGTCCACGTGTCTTGGTCCCCAATGAAATCACGTGAACCGATTCTCATTCGCTCATCAAAAGATGAAATTCAGCACACGTGCAACTCATAACTATATAGCTGGTGTATGGTACACCAGCCAATCTGCTTCCGTCTCATTAACGTCCACGTGTCATGGTCCCCCAATGAAATCACGTGAACCGATTCTCATCCACTCATCAAAAGATAAAATTCAGCACATGTGCAATTCACGATTTAATTCAAATGCCCTTCTCTCTCTCCCGCCTATATTCAAATGCCTATAAATACACAATTCTCATCTCATTCAACTCAAGCAATCCCAGTACTGAAAAAATGAGGACTCGTGCCTTGATTTTCCTTACCTTGGCTTCCTTGCTGGGAGCCTTTGCAGAGCAATGTGGGAAGCAGAATGGTGGAGCCTTATGCCCTGGAGGCCTTTGCTGCAGTGAGTATGGTTGGTGTGGCACCACCGAAGCTTACTGCGGTAAAGGTTGTCAGAGCCAATGTCCCACACCACCAGCCCCTGTACCTTCACCACCTCCAACTATTCCAACTCCTCCACCCCCTCCTGGTAGTGGTGGGGACCTTAGCTCTCTCATCCCTCAGTCTCTCTTTGAAGAGATGCTTAAGCACCGAAACGATGTGGCATGTCCAGCCAATGGCTTCTATACTTACGACGCTTTCATATCTGCCGCAAGTGCCTTTCCTGACTTTGCGACGGTTGGTGATACGGAGACACGCAAAAGGGAGATTGCGGCTTTCTTAGCACAAACCTCCCATGAAACAACTGGTAGATTTAAATACTTATGAAGGGTCATCTTCTGATTGTTTTGTGTAGGACCTTTTGATATCTCTGATGATATTAAAAGCTGGTTGGAAGGAGCCTTTTGTTCTTCAAATGAATACAAAAATTATGACCTGATTGATTGATTTTTACGTGTAGGGGGATGGGCTGATGCACCTGATGGACCATATGCTTGGGGATATTGTTATGTTAGGGAAATTGGTGAACCTGATGGTTACTGTGTCGCAAATGCTCAATGGCCATGCATTCCTGGTCAGAGTTACTATGGTCGAGGACCCATCCAACTTTCATAGTGAGTATATCATCCTCCCTGTTTACGCTTCAATCTTTTTGTATTTTTAGCGGACTGAATCAATTCATGTCTATGTTTGTCCTGCGCGGATTAGGTGTTATCCGGGTAGGACCTTAGTGGGTGTTACACTTACGGTGGGGCCCACCTTGAAGATGTGTTGTATATCCACGCCGTCCATCTGTTTTTTAAGTCTATTTTAAGAAGTGATTCCAAAAATTAAGCAGATCCAAATTTCAGGTTGATCACACCACAGGAAACAGTGGTGATTGAACACTCACCATTAAAAACTTTTCAGGGGGCCACCTTAAGAAGATCCCTAATGTTTATTTTACATCCAACCCGTTGATAAGGTCAACCAGACCTGAAAGAAGGGAAAATACAAGGATCAGTTTGATTTGGATCTGCTTAAGTTTCAGAATAACGTCTTAAAATGAGCTTTAAAAAAAAAAAAAAATTTAAAATAAAAAATAAAATTTAAAAAAAAAAAAAAAAAAAACGGATGGGCTGAGTGGATATACAAAACATTCATCAACGTGGGCCTCACGGTAGGGTAGCATCCACTAGGTTATTATCGGGTAACACCTAATCCGCTGCCCCGTGTTTGTGGCGGACACGGACTGCCTACTCAACCCGCCAGCAGCGGGTGGCTACTGTTGGGTGCTTTGTAGGTCCACCATCATGTATTAGTTGTATCCCCTCTGTCAGTCCATTTTTCCATATCATTTTATGGCCTGAACCAAAAAATCTCGGGTGGACTACACTGTAGGAAAACAGTGGTGATTGAATGCACACCATTTAAAACTTCCTGAGGCTACAACAGGAATTAACAAGTTGGATAGCAAATAAACATTTCAGTGGGCCTAAAAGTTTTTAATGGTGTGAGTTCAATCAATACTGTTTTCGTGTTGTGTGGTCCACCTGAGATTTGGATGTGCTCATTGTTTTTTATCATACCTAAAATGATCTGAAAAAATTGAATGAATGGTGTCGATAAAAACACAGACAGTATGGTGGGCCCTTAGAGCACCAACCAGTAGCCACCACTCCATGAAATCGAACTGCATACTGAGTTACTCAGTACGCTCTCATCGTACTGAGTAAACTCAGTTGAGCCCACCATGAATGTATGAGTTTTATCCATACCGTCCATCTGATGTTTCAGCTCATTTACGGGGTTGAACCCAAAATTTAAGATTATCCAATCCTCAAGTGTGTCATACCATAGGAAACAGTGCTAATAATGATTTTCACCGTTGAAACCTTTTTGGGCCCCACAGTGATGTTTACTTGACATCCAACCTGTTCATAAGATATTAAAGACATGGATGAAAGGATAACACAAATATAAGCTTGATCAAATGGCCCATAAGAATTTTTCAACTGTAGACGCTCAATTCACACTGTTTCCTGTAGTGTGGTCAATTCAAGCTTTGGATATGATTCATCTTTTGGCTGAAATATTAAAATTATCAGATAAAATGGATGGACGGAGGGGATTAAATACATAAATCATTGTGAACCTCACATAGTTTACTCAGTACGCAATCCGCTTCCCCACTCCGTTGAAGTCTGACATAAAGCCCACCATGATTACGTGTTTTATCCACACCCTTCATCCATTTTTGCATTTTAGGGCATCTGCCTGAAAATGAAGCACATCCAAATCTCAGTTGTAGCACACCACAGGAAACAGTGGTGATTGAACGCTCACCGTTAAAAAAGTTTCTGGGGCTACAAAAGTTCAGGATCCAGCTAATATTTGTGTATTCCTTTCATCCAGATCCTTGTGACCTAATCAACAGTTGGATGCAAATAAAAATTACAGTGTGTGTGCCTTTAGTGGGCATTCAATCACCACTGATTTCCTGTGGTGTGATGCACCTGAGGCTTGAACATGCTTCGTCTTTTAGCTCGTGCTCAAAATAATGATCCAAACTGGATGGACAACATGGATAAAACATATATCATTGTGGGGCCCACAAAGAAGCCTCTAGTGGTGATGTCCCTGTTGACAGAATAATCGTGCACTTTAAACAAATTTATAGCTGGCTTGGAAGGTAGGATTAGGTGGTATTGAATTGATGAAATTAGCACCATTATTACTATGCAATAATTACGTTTCTAGAACTATCATCATTAGGATGAAATTCTTCCTTTGAGAAAAATATTATTTTATATAAAAGCTAATTATAAACAATAGAACAGAATTCAAAATTGATGCTGGTCACCAATATTCATATTCAACTCAAATGGCATTTGTAAAGGGTGCATATGAATTAATGGTGCGAATAAAACACATGCATCAACTTGCAGCTCACAGATACAGTGGATTTCAGTTTTCACCTGAAATCCTATCGTATCTTCTATTGGAACCATCAATTTCAAATACCAGATGAAATTTATATGGGACGAAATGCAATTACATACCACCTGGTCCCACTAAACCTACGTTCCAAACCGGCATTTATAGAGTTTTGTATCCTGGTTTACTTGTTTATTTCTTTAAATGGACATGACGAAAATACGGGTGAAGCGATTCTGTATTGATATTAAACAAGGTTGTAAATATAAGTTCGGACCCATGAATCAAATTATCTCAGAATTGCATTTCCACCGGACATATAGTTTTGGTGGTGCATTAGCTGTTGATGCAAATATAGCGGCCATTATCATGAATGGTTTATTTTCTAAACTCACACATGCGCCACCATTTTCTTTTAAAGAGCGCTGATTACCTTCCTCTATAGGCATGCAATTTTTGGACCTCCAGGACCACACGTGTGGCACATCTAAGCCGTTGATTTGCTTTCAACCTACTTTTGCTATGATTTGGCTATCCTAGCCATTCAATAAAGGGGCCTTTCCTCACTTGATGGGAGCTATTGCTGATTTTTATTTATTCATGATATGTAACACAAATTAAAAGGTTAAAATTGTCCGAACTTTTTTTTTTTTTTAAATAAAAATAAAATCATGGCCCGCTCACTACTTCAAATACTAAAAAATAACGGTTTTGATCATGGCCCGTTGATCCAAGATTTACTAAGGTAATCTAATATCTGATGTCCCAGCAACTACAACTATGGACCGGCTGGAGAAGCCCTTGGCTATGACCTCCTCAGCAATCCGGATCTGGTCGCCACTGACTCAGTCATTTCATTCAAAACTGCCTTCTGGTTTTGGATGACCTCACAACCCCCAAAACCGTCATGCCACGAGGTTATCACCGGCCGATGGACACCTTCACCTTCCGACACAGCTGCTGGTCGGGTCCCAGGATTCGGCGTCATCACCAACATCATCAATGGAGGACTCGAATGCGGGCATGGCTATGACAGCAGGGTGGCCAACCGAATTGGGTTCTACAGGCATTTTTGCGACTTAATGGGATTGAGCTATGGCGACAACCTCGACTGCTACAACCAAAGGCCGTTCGGCAATGGAATGGAGTACTTTCGCTTAATGAAATGAATTACTATCTCTGTTTGAGTCGTGCATCTAATGCCATAAATCTCTATATGTAACCTAAGATATTTCTCTTAGCATGAATAAAACTATCTTAGCCATACAAAATGGAAAATGACCCTTGGGTAACATTATCACTCTATGCCCACTTGTTTTGCATATGCCATCCAACCCGGACTGGCAAGCTGCCAAAGGGCATGGCAATATGTCATAGGAAAAAAAAAAAAAACTCATAAAATGGTAGAGGCAAATAAAGCTTTTGCACATTTTCATTACTCCATGAAGATCTATATAGACATGGATTCATAGATCCATAAATCTCAAATGGAGAAAAATCAATAGAAAAAAGAAAGAATTAGAATGGATCAATATCTCTCTCAAAATAAATGAAAAAGAAAGGAAAGATGAAACATAGATCATGGATAAATTAAGCCATCCCTCTCAAGATCTTACTTCAGAATAAGATAGAGGAATCTCATGTAAATATCATGAAATAAGTTTTGATCATATTCACAGGGATTCCATATATATCCCATTTCAAAAAATGAAAGTTCAAAACAATTGGAACTTTTCAGAGATTGGATACAGTTACTAATTCATGATCAGGTGTGTACAGAATGAAAACTTCATTCATTCTATGAGAATTTTTATAAAAACATTTCATTTTCTTCTCTTCTATGAAAGCTTTATTTTCATTCTTTTGATGATCGATTCAACCTCTGATTATATATATATATATATATATATATATATATATATATATATATATATATATATATATATATATATATATATATATATCTTGGTGGGGCCACACCACGTGGGAGCATAATGGCCATATTATTCTGATGGGGAGAAGAATTTATGATTAACTTTTTGAAAATTTTCTAAATGAATGATTTCAATGAAATCTTTCAATTTCTTATTTTACCATGCTCAATCTCATGTATTCCTTTGTTCATAGAGTACATTAAATGTACATAAATGTCTATAGCATAGTTTCTGTTATTCATATTAACAACTACTCTAGGATGAATGTTTATATGTGGTACTAAATATGTAATAACTATCCTTATAGCTCTAGAATGTGGGAATAATGGGAGTGTGTAAAGAGCTCCCAATTTCTATTTGGGGCTGATTGTGGTGTCTGTATATCATCTAATTCATTGTATAATGAGATATAACAAATAAGGCCGGTTCAACAATCAAGTCCCCACACCCCAATGGAATTTGTATGTTTCTTGTTATCTTTCCATTGTTTTCTATGACGTGGTCCAACTATTGATTGAATTGACTTAATTTTTGGACTTTTCCCTGCAACTTTGAAGGAAATGTTATTGGATGGGTTGGATATCACAAACAACACCTATAATGCCCCAAAACCCGGCAACCGAGTATCATAGACTTGGGTCCCAAATTCTAGAGTATTAACTAAAATAATGAATCGAATGCTTTTATTTGCACATCATTTTTTAAAAAAAATTATTTACATTCGCATGGTGTGCATCAACAAAAAAGAAATAAATTGAACTTGCAATTAGAGTCCCAACATCACATAATAAACTCAAATGTCCCTATCTTGGGACTTATTACAAATTTAATTAAACTAATTACAAACTATAATAAAATATACTAGTTGCACTAAACCATAAAGATGATAATATTTGTAGGTTAAGCTCCATAGGTTCCATTACACCATATCATCCTTCTAATTCTTGCATCGTACTTATTTGTGTGTTCGAACACTAAAAGTATGAGTAGTCATCTTAGTGAGAAATACCCATTAAAATTACACACACAACATAATAGACAAGTATAATTTCAAATGGAAACAATACATACAACATACAACTCAAAATGTTAATCGTGTTTAAGTGCATGGATACATGAAATGCACTCAAACCTGGGGATGCACATCTACCTGACAATTGTGAGTATAACCCACAATGTAATAAACTCCTACGATGTGATCTATGAATTACTAGGGATATAAATTGACCTCACTAGTCGAGAAACACTAAAGACATACTTCAACATCATGATCCATGAATCCCAAGTGACATACATTGACCTCATGTGAGAGTTCTAAATAATAACTCAAAAATCACAAGGGACATACATTAACCCCATCAGCCGGGAATAAAAAAGAATATTCATCGGTCTCATATTGGTCCAGGAATCCCAAGTAACATACATTGGCATTAAAAGTGAATAAATAACTGGGAATTATAAGAGACATACATCAACCACACTAGCCGGGAATTACAAAGGACATGTGTTGGCCTAATAGTTTGGGAATCTCAAGTGACATACGTCGATATCAAAAGTGAGTCAATAATCAAGAGTCACAAGAGACATCGACCCCACTAACCAAAAATCACAAAGGACATGCATTGGCCTAATTGTCCAGAAATCTTAAGAGACATATGTTGGTAACAAAATTCATAAATAATAATAATAAATCACAAGAGACATACATTAACCTCACTAGCTGGGAATCACTATGGAAATATATTGTAACACCTCTAACTTTTCAGTACTCGAGTATTAAAAGTTCTTGAGTGTTCCCATAAAATTTAATTTAGTATATACATATGTATATCACCAATTTAGCCTATCCCAACCTTACATATATTCTCTAAACTGAATCTATCCAATTATAACATCCCAGATGTTACCGTTTTAACTTAGGTTAATCATGTTGTTTGATATATGTATTTTTCCTTAATTAATGAGAATTTTAACTAATTTGATAAATAAATTTTTATCTATAATGATTTAGGTATAAGTTATTTTGTAAGAACGTATTAGAATTGTGCCTATAAACATGAAGAATCATTAGATTTTTCAAAACTCTCTTATCACTAATAATTACGGAAATGTCATTAACCTAGACCATTGAATTTTAGATCATATGGTTCTCATGATCCGTTTGATGTGAAATTTTATACCATGCCTGTGTATCATAAATTAACCATACACGTCAAATTTTATCGCTTAGATCATTGTAAATAATTGATAAATCAACCCCTTAACCCTTGATTTTGGTGTTCATCAAGTAAAGAAAGTTCGTATGTAGTTATAATAGGATATTTTCCTTCATATGAATAACTTGAATTGCCCATCATATGGACCAAGTGTGAAATGTGAGAACCCCACCTTGCTAGGCTTTTCCTTAGGCATGAAGTTGTCCATTTTAGGTTTTTCAACTCTAAAAGGGTGTGTGTGCCCCTTCTCCACTAAAAAACTCATGCAATTCCACCTTCTAACATCTAAGAGAGAGAGAGAGAGAGAGAGAGAGAGAGAGAGAGAGAGAGAGAGAGATCCAAGCCTATATGTTCATCCATTTTCTTTGTTGTTCACACATGTGGTGTCTCTCTCTTACTTGAGCGACGTCGTTGTTCATATAGAAGTTTTCCTACATCAAGATCTACCTACGGCTTGCACTAAGGCTAATGTGAGAGATTCATTTAAGCTTACACCAATTTAAGTTAAATTTATACATAGTTCTCGTATTTTCGTGTTAAAGTTGTGTATAGTTTAATTTTTAATGTGATTTCTATGTTCATGAGATGCTGAATAATTATGAATTATTTATACATGTTAGAATTATATTTAAGATATGATTTTAATCATGTTGGACATATTTTGTGGCTTGGATCTAAAACTATACCTTAAATCATGAAACTACACATGTTTACCGAATGGTGCATAATTTGTGCATCTAATGAATCAGATAGTTATGTTAGCAACTATTCTAATTTTAATGATATTAATCTAACATAAAATCTACATTTTAAACGTTAGTGCAGCAGGACTCACTTTCAGAGTAATTTGGACTTATCGCATCTGACTTAAAATCACATTGTTGTACCTATGGATTTACTTTGAAGTGTATGGCCTAGTTTTTATCCTATTGAGATTTATTTTATTATAATTTTATATTAATTAGTTCATGAAAACACTACTTGACTTTTTATGAATTCATGTGGAGTGATAGATACAAGACCTGCTCTTTGCTGATTTTGAGAGCAACGCATGTTTCCATTATATATTGAGTTGGCTTTTATTCCTCTTTCTTATTTTGTTGAGTTAGCCTAATGCTAATTATTCACTTGTACCCCAAGTGCAAAATTACGAAGTAGTAATAACTCGGTGAGACCAAGGTCGAACCTACAGGGACTAAATGTATTATGATTTTCTTACCTACTTTAAAGTTAGAATTAGCTGATCTAAACTAAATCTGAAATTTAAGAAGAATGTTGTGGTGAAGTGAAACTATCAATGTAATGGAAACTGGAGCACCAAGGATCCACTTATAGTCATCTTAATGTGGCCTTACTTAATGTAATCAATACTTCAATTGGAATTGAAGTCCTAATCTATCTAGTCGGAAGATTCAACAATTAAACCATCATAAACATTCCAACATAAATTTGGACATTCATATTAACAGTTTCACATGTAACAGTCTTATTATATTGATTATAGAGAGTTCAAAGCATCTACCATGCCCTTAGTCAGGTACATCAAAAGATTGTACATGTCAAACAATCATAAATCAAAGAGAAAAGCCTTCAGAAAATTCCTAAGCATCCACCGTGCCTGGAGTCAATGATAGATTAAAGTAAATCCAAAAATACTTCCTTATTAAACCATAAACTATAAAATATCCAATCAAAGTAAGGAAAACATTAAAATAAATCACAAGCTTCACCTCCTATATCTAGCTAAGAGATTAGCCAACCAAAGACATGATTGAACTAAAACTCTTAAAGAAAAACATAAAAACAAATAGAAAAGAAAGATTAGAAAAGAAGGAAGGACTCCTTAAAGCACTACCACTGATTTTTTTACTCTTCTTACCTTAATTCGTGCTTAGAATAACTCAGAGGATCCTTTTATATAGGCTTTATTCATACCAACTTTGAAACTGCCTCAAATTTATGCAATTTATGCAACTTCAACGGGACTTCGATGGCAACGAAGCTCCATCATCAAGTTTGATTTGAATTTGAAAATTGTCAACAACTGTTTGCGTAAGTCCATCGATGGCATCAAACATATCCTCGATGGGATCAAAAAACCACAAAATTGTCTAGCAAGTTAATCCCAAAATTCATGATTTTTTTTATGTCATCGAATTGGCTTTGATGGCATCGAACTGATCTTTAATGGGACGAAAGGGTCCTTGATGGCATTGAGAATTACACTCATATCTCCAACAACCAAACTTGATTTTTCTGATTTTTCTTATGGGATCGAGCTTCCTTCGATGTCATTGAACACTTTCTTCAATGACATCGAATTGTTGAGTTCAACACTTTGAATTTCTATATTTTGCAATATTAAATTTCTTCATTTTTCACTTGGTTTTCTTGGATCTTTGACTCTTGAATTCTTTAATCTTGACCTTCAAAGATCCAATCCTTACTTTGATACTTTTTTAGTATCAAATCCATGCGTTTAGCATCCTTTTCACTTTAAGCTCTCAAAATCACCTAGTAAGACAAAACATGTATAAATAAATCGATTAAGCACTATCATATTCATAAAACCAAGGCACAACTAGGGAGAAATATGCAATATTTCACACTCAACTCTTCTCTTTTATTGAGTTAGCTTATTGCTACTTTCCTTTTTTATTATGTTAGCCTTGTGCTACCTCCCTTATTTTATAGCTTGGGCATGTATCTTAGAGTTTGAAAACTCTCATGATTCAATTTATTTATCTATTGTTGCAAGTAATGTGTTGAAGGTCTCACAACTAGTGACTTATATGTATTTATTGTGGACATAATGCATTCTGGGTAATGACCCTCTTGGTCAATGCATAAATCCTTGGATTTTGGTGGTGGTGCACACACCGATGTTAGTAATCCACAACGTGTGTTACATCACCTTTCTAAAATTTGATGCCATAATTAGTCATTTCATGAACAAATCATATTACGTAATTCATCAAATCCATGTGGTGCCGTCTCGAGATGTTCACGTAAATCCACGGTAATGTCAGACACATCGACGAATCTCCGTAGTAATGGAATGCGGAGCAAGCCAAAATTTTATAAATTATATTTCACAATGTGATGGTCATTATGTATGATGAGCCGCACATACTATCTTAGGGTGCATTCATGTAGATTGGTTACACATATCGATATCACTCGTAATGGTGGAATACAAGGTGTATTAGCACCCTTACATTATTATTATGATAAATCATTTGAATTATTGTTAATCTTAAAGAACAACCATCACTATGAGTAGGGCGTTGACCCTCTCCAACCATACAAATGATGCAGCTGATGCATAAATTGAAGATATGAATAATGCATGATCTCCTTATGAAAGACTACGAGTGATGTGGGATTATGTTATCGATGCTTTCATTTTATTTTAGCTTTATTTACATTTCATGCTACGAATTTAGATATTTGTAATAAGATCCCATCTGGGTAAGCATTAAATGATTAGTTAAACTTTTAAATGGAATAAGATTTATAGTATAATTGGTTTTATTCTGGTAAATGGTTACCTTCATGACTATGATCTAAAAAAAAAAGTGCAATTATGAAGTATTCATTCATTATTCATCTAACACCCTCAAATTGAGGATTAGAGTTCCTAAACTTGGGTGCCAAATTTTTGAGATGTTACATACATTGACTTCATGGTTTGGGAATATCGTATTGTAAGTGGTTTATTGTGTCAATTAGTATGAGTTATGAGTCATCGAGTTAAAAAGCCCCATGGAAGATTAGAGACTAAAGACTCAAAGTTCATAGGCATCCAAGTATTGAAAAATCAAGGAAAATATAAAGTGCCATAACCTCTTCAAAACCCATACCCAACCCTTAAACTTAACCTTACAAGTAGCCCAAACGATTAGGAAAAACCATTCCCATAAAAGTTAGTATATGGTCATGGGAAGAAACTAGTTAAATGAAAATTTTATAAAAGCAATATGGTTTGATCCCATTAACCACCCATTTAAGACCCCTCGATGGCATCGAGTAAAAGCATCAAATTGAATCAACAACATTAAAATATTCTATATGATTTTCTCGATGGCATCAATGGGTCCCCTCGATGGCATTGAAGACCTATCGATGACATTGAGTAGGTGAAGTGAAATCAGACAGCAAGTTTATAAAGAAAACTACGTTTTTCTCTATGTCATTGAGGGACTCTCGATTACATTAAAGGGTCACCTCGATGGCATCGAAAGTTACTTGATGACATCGAGTAGACAATCTCATAAAGTACAGTAACAATTCAAGCAGAAATCAGGATTTCTCGATGCCATGCCATCAAAAGGAGACTCGATGATATCGAACTTGATAGATTTCTGCCTTTTTTTTTTCTTTTTTTTCTTTTTTTTTTTACCATTGCAAAACTTCTCTACTTAAACAAAAGAAGAGTTTCTTCAAAAATGGTGAGAAATAGATAAAGTCTTGTATGTGTGTGAAACCCTATATAAAACCCTTCTCCTAAGCTCTCTCCTCTCATGGAGTTCATCATTCAATCTTAGTGTTAAAAATATTTATTGTGCATTCAAAACTCGAATTGAAGAATGAACTCCAAAATTCATTAATGCTCTAGGAGCCATCTTTAATGGCAAATCTTTATGATAGAAAGCATTGAATGGTTGACCTTGGGAATCTTAAACCTTACTATAAAAACTCATCATTAGTAAGTTAGGATTCACCTACCCTTGACCCATACCTCGGCATCTCCAAAGTCATATCATCATTAAGGTTGAAGTTCAAAGAAGATGAAGATGCTTTGGTAATTCAGGAAGATCTTTATCAAAGGCACTTCAATGGGGCTCATCCATTTTAGGTAAGAAATTTATTTTGAGTCCATTATGTCTGGAAACTATTCCTTATATACGATTCAGTTTCAAAGTTTGAAACACCAAACTTACCAAGTTCTTGTGTAGGCTTCAGACGAGAGAGTACATTTAACGTCCTTGTGTAGGGCTTCTTGTTTAGTTTGATATCTAAACTTACTAAGACCTTGTGTAGGCCATTCACAGATGAAAATTCTATAGACCTTGTGGATATTGTAAATGTTTATGGTGAACTTGATTTGAAACCATTTAGATAGTGAAATCCGACACACTCTAGGAGAGAGTGAGTGAGCCGAGAGTGGAGTAGGCATGTAGCCAAACCACTATATATCGTGTGCAATGGATTAAATGATTTATTACGCATATAAATAATTCATTAATCAATCACATAAGCATAACTAAACAACTGTTTAAAAGACAATCCCAAGCACAAGCATGTATAGTGGTTTGGTTTCCCTAGTCCACTCCCGGTGAACGCACTCAACCTATGAGTATACCATATTTCACTATCGGATGTTTTAAATCAGGTTCACCTCTAACAATTATAATCTTATACAAGGACATAACATGCACTTTGGCTGGAGGATCCTACAAGAGACTTTAGTTGGTTTTTTATTAGCTAACCAACAATCTTGGTCTTAGTCCATGGACCTACATTTACTCCCTCTATAGACTCCCATAGAGACTAACATATACACTCCCATGTTTGGTAAATACGGTCCAACACAAGAGCCTATGTCCTATATAAAAATCTATCGAGTTTAGGTTATAAACTCTTATCATCAATCCTAGACAATGAAAGATAGTATGAACTTAATAATTGACACTTACTTGTCAAATTGAGCTTCTTTGATACGTCATTTCGGCTTGTTTAATTGATGCTCTCACATACTTCAATCAGCTCCCATTTTGCTCCCTTGTTGTTGAAGTTAATGCTTTGCCAAGGCTTTAGCTACAAGATCAAACACCTTGCATGTAATGCTCCATTGAGGTGATAAAGGTGATGGAAGGTTCGATGAATCTCCTACAACTAATAGAAAGTTGTAATCTAATGTGATTCATTTATATGGGTATTGTAGAGGGTTTAGACAATAATTTAACTATTAATTCAAGTCTAATATCTAAAACAAGATAGAGATTAAGTTCATCTTCTTCATCGAAGTTGGCATCATCTTTCTAGTGATAAATCAAAAGGAAGTTGACTATATCTCATAGATTTAGAGGCATGGAATGTGGGATATGAGTGGAGAATCTCTTAATCTTCTATTACACTAAAAACTCATCATTTTGTCTAAGAACCAAATGCCCTTTTATAATAAGCTGATTTACAACAGCTATAAAATAACTAGTTAGCAGCTTTGTCGATAGGATTAAAAGGGACTTCAATGGGATCAAAAGTCCTTCGATAGGATCGAACCCTTTATTGATCCCATTGAGAAAATTCAAAATTATCTCTGTTGCTTGTTGGAATCATTCTTCTATCGGATCGAGTGGTACTTTGATTCCATTGACTCCTATTGATAGCCTGTCGATGGGATTGAGAACCACTAAAAAACTATTATTTTAGGCATATGATTTCATATCAGTTTAGCAAATTTTCTAAACTTATTTATCATGTTCTAATTAAGCTTTTAAGGATAAGGGATGATTAACAAGGTTTACCTACAGGGGCAAGATCATTTAGAGGAGGGATGATTAAAAAGGTTTACCTACAGGGGCAAGATCATTTAGAGGTTCAAGGGTTATTTTTTGTCAAGGTTAGGATCACCGATGCACATCATTTACTATTCTTTTCTTGTTGATGCTTCCCGTCATCTCGTGTCTTTAGTCTTCAGCTCTCAAAAGTTTAACCAACTATATGACACATGAACTCACATGATTAACAAACAAGGTGCACAAATCAGTGGACTAATACCTATTTTATCTCATTCTTCCATCATACATGTGTGATCATCTCTGCACCACTTATGTTAACATGTGCACCAAGGCATATCCTTTCATTCCTACTTAAGGTGTATATGAAAGCTTTCTATCCTCTTTCATTTGAGATAGATCGGGATGATACCTCTAGCTTAGAGGATTAACATTGATAGCTGGATTCTTCTTATCATGATCGATCATATGAAGGTAAGATCTAAACCATCTTTGTATTTAGATTAATTTAGAAATATGACATGATGTACATGGGAGATTCTTTGGAATATTATATGATGGTTTTTTTTTAAAAAAAAACATGTTTGACTCTGTTACACATTCATGTGAAAATCCATCATCGCTTCCTTAATTAAGAGAAAAAATAAAAAAGGAAAACCAAAAGAATAAAGAACGAAAAGAGGATAGCGATAACTGAAGATTCCTATATTTCTCAAAAAAAGAAAAAAAAAGAAAAAGAAAAAAAGAATCCATAAACTAATTACAATCGAATTACATTAGTAATGCATTATAAAAGTGCTCACATTATGATTTTGTAATATATTTTTAAACATATAATTCAACAGTTAATTGAATTGTAATAGGAGAGGTAACAGAATTTTTAATCATTATAATTTTATACCATATTGATGTGGAAATCTTCTATCCAAACACATATATGTCCATTTTTCTTTATGATTTAGCATTAAAGTAATGTAAAAGTTTCATCATTAATTTTATAACACTTATTGAAACAAGGAAATTGTCAGTCAAATTACTTTTTTCATAAGACAGGTGTTATAATTCGTATTAATTGCACTTTTACAAGTGTAGTAATTTGTAATCCTATAGGCTCTTTGGGAGATTAGTTAGCAATTAGATAAATTTTATATCAGTTATTTAGTAAAAAAAATTTAACGGTTAGAAGATTGCTAGATTTAAGAGCAAGAAAACATTTAATGGGGAAGAAGCACATTATAAAAAATACACAAAGCACACACCAACCACAAGCCCAAGCCTAAGCTCAGCCTGGTTGTCAAATAAAAAGATAACTCTTATTGCAGCCCACACTTCTTAATAATGTTGTTAGCTACCTTGTCATGGTTCAAGAATTTTTATTCCTATCCTCTTTCGAAAGATAATTCACATATTGCACCTGGAGATTAGAGTAAAAACCCCCAAAAGAGCCAAATTAGAACCAGTAACCTGATTTATTCCCTTTTGAAATGAAATTCCACTAGGAGGTTAAAGTAAAAGCCCATTAAAAAAAATAAAATAAAAAAGTTGTGTGCAGCTGATGACCATGAACACCAACAAAATAGACTCATAACTCAAATTTGTAGCTAACCATATGAAAAAAAAAAAAACAAAAAAAGACATCTAAGACTTGATTTTCCTACCATCCGTGGGAGAATATATTCATGAGGCATATTTACTTCTCTCGGGAATTCAAACACAAGACCTTCCACTTTGATACCATGCCAAACAACCACTTTCTCTAAAATCTGAACCATTAATGGATGGTGTATCAATGCATATTAAAGGACTTTAACAAGTTCAATAACAAATTTGTAGCTAACCATCTTACTTTTGAAAAAAACAATCTAATTTGATTGATGAAAAACCCAAACAGGTGGGTTTTTAACTATCTAATGTTCAATTTCATATCACCTTAGAACATTTGAAAGTTCAATAGATTGGCAGAGGGGCTCCAATTCTCAAGCCATGGGTTACCCAACAAGAAAGGATCACGAATCCATTCCAAGCTATTTATTGTCAATTGAAGCTCAGGCCAGATCTCCTTCACCACCCTTGCTCATTGCTGCTGTTGTTGTTGCAGTACAAGCTGGCTTTCCTTTATATTTTACGTCTTCTCCATCAGAACATCATCTTGTAAGGTAACTGACAAATGAATGTTCTCTTCCTCATGTGATAAAACATGATCAATCAAAGAGAAGCATTCTTTCAACAGTAGTGCATCTTCTTCCGTGGCAGCTCTTTGCTCGAGCGCCTTGAGTGACATTGCTTTTCTTTAAATCTTGCACAGCACTATGTTTTCTGCATGTATCAAAATTCCACAAGAATCCCATTAAGTGATGACTTTTCTAAAATATTATTTCCAGTTTGGATTATACCATGGAACTATGCTACAGGTACAACTCAAAAGGGACGTGAGTTGCATGCAAAAAGAAGATAACAGGAATCCTTCGTCGTGGCTCAGTGAAATAGTGTCATGTGTGCATATTAAATATCTTATAATAAAAGGGCAAATGCATCATTATACCTGGGAGATTAAGTGCACGGGCGCTTTCACGACCAACATTAGGGCCTGGTTTGCAAGCCGATGTGGATTGCACTATTCTAGTGTCAATTGAAAAGCGCCACGATTTTCCATAAAACTGTGGCACTGTTTCAAAATCTATCATTTGGCAAGATTTTATATATATATATATATATATATATATATATATAGGGAAAAGGTACTATATGCTCGACCGTATTATACCTTCCATAAGGTCGAGTGCTGGCGGCACGTTATTCGTCGGATGATGAAAATTTTAAACAAATGAGGAGATTTTACAGGGAAACTGGAGAAACAAAACCGGTGCAATAGGCTATTAAAATATCCCTCTACCCCTCTCACAAATATTTTATGCGAAAGCATTGCGCCCGCCGTTAAAACCTTCCTAAGGCCCACTATGATGTTTATCTGAGATCCAACTTATTCATAAGTTAAGACATACATGAAAGAAGGGAAAACACAAATTTCAGCTTGATCGAAAACTTTTATGCCCCTTAGAAATTTTTAATGGTGGTCGTCACTCTGTCCACTGTTTTCTGTGGTGGGTACATTCCAGCTTTGGATCTGACTCATTCTTTGTCTCATACCTTAAATTGATATCTCTAAGTGAATGGACAGTATGGAAATAACACATACATCATGGTAGGTCTCACAGAACTTGGTGATGTAACCTGTCCGTAGCTAATCTGCATCTAGCTAGCATTGGAGTCCATTACAACTTTCAATAGGATGCGTAATGCGTCCTACCCGCCCGGACGGTAATCCATCCGGGCAGGGGCTCTGTGGGGCCCACCATAATGTAAGTGTTTTATTCATGCCATTAAAAGATGTTCTCAAATCGTTTTAAGTTATTATCTTAAAAATGAGGCAGGTCCATAGCTCTAGTGGACCACAATAAAGGAGGTTGCACTGATAATGACACTCACCATTGAAACCTTTCTAAGTGTCATCGGTATGTTTTTTTACCATCCAACTTTTTCATAAGGTCATGTAGAAGTGGATGAATTGAAAACACAAATATCAACTTGATCCGAAACTTCTCCAGCTCACAAGAAGGTTTTTTAATGGTGGACGTTCAATCCCCATCTTGTGGTCCACTTAAGCCTTGGACCTGCTTCATTTTTTTGTTCATATATTAAAATGATCTGAGAAAATCGTTGAACGGAGTGGATAGAACACTTACGTCACGTTGGGCCCCACAGAGCCTCGTCTGGATGGATTACCGTCCGGGCGGGGGTAGGACGCAATCCCGTTCCTTTTAATATGGAAGTTGATGCACGCGGATTAGATACTGACAGGTTGAGTAGCAAGTCAGCTATCGAAGTTATGTCACCAAGTTCTATGGATGTATGTGTTGTATCCACACCGCCCATCCATTTTTAGATATAATTTTAGGGCATGAGTCAAAGAAAGAGGAAGATAAAAATCTATAGTGAACCCCACTACAGAAAACAGTGGGGAGAGTGATTCCCACCGTTGAAACTATCCCAAGGCCCACCATAAGAAATCTAACTTGTTCAAAAGTAAAAAAAAAAAAAAAGACATGAAATAAGAGAAAACACAAATATCAGCTTGATCTAAAACTTTCGTGGCCTTTAGCAGTTTTTAATGGTGGGCGTCACTATCCCCACTATTTTCTGTGTTGTGGTCCACTAGAGCTTTGGATTTAACTCATTCTTTGGATATTTCCCTAAAATGATCTCTCCAAATGGATGGAAGGTGTGGATATAAAACATACATCATGGTGGGGCCTACGGAACTTGGTGACGTCACTTCAGTAGCGAGTCTTGCTACTCAACCTGTCAGTAGTTAATCCACGATTGCGCTCGAAGTGGATAGAAACAATGTGAATTGAACTTTTATCATTGAGAAATTGTTTGGTTTGTCATGGTTGCACTGTTTTCTATCACGACCAATCGTAGTGTTTGTGAGAAATCCACCCCGTCCATCAATTTTTGGAGATCATCTTAGGACACAGGGACAAAAATGAGCCGGATCCAAGACTCAAGTGGGCCGCACTAAAGGAAAAGGCCGGTAGGGAAATTCCTACCGTTGAAACCTCCCTGGGTCAAAAGTGATATCTTAATTGCATCTATACCATTCATAACAATATTACTATTGAGATGAATTAAAAGCAAAAATATTATCCTAATTTAAAACTTCTGTGGCCTCACAAATATTTCAATCATGGACGTTCAATCCTCACATTTTCGGCTAACTTGAGTCTTAGATCTGGCTCATTTTTGGCCTCTTGTCCTAAAATGATATGGAAAAATGGATGAACGGGGGGGATTTCTCCAAAAAAAAAAACCACGGTAGGCCTCACGTAAGTTTCTAGCGCAAGGTTTTTAGCATAAAATAAGCATGAGAGAGATAGAGGTGGAGGGGTATTTTAATAACCAGTTGCACCGGTTTTGTTTATCCAATTTCCCTATAAAATTTCCCTGTTTGTTTAAAAATTTCACCATCCAACGAATAATGTGCTACTAGCACTTGACCTTATGGAAGGTATAATATGGTCGAGCGTATAGTACCTTTTCCCATATATATATATATATATATATATAGAGAGAGAGAGAGAGAGAGAGAGAGAGAGAGAGAGAGAGAGTCCTGGTCTCCTACGCACAGTACTGCATGAGATATTTTGCACACTAACCATCCCTAGTGAAAAAAGAGTGGGATGGGATTAGGCCCCACCATGATGCATCCATGAAATCCACCCCGATCATTAGGTCTGTCATAGAAATTTAGTAGTATGTCTTAAAAAGTAAGAAGATTTGTGACTTATATGAGTTACACAAAGTGAAACCGTTTGGATAGTGGGCATCCCTACACTGTTTTTGCTCATGTAACCCATGAACATTATAAATGTAGCCGATCTTTTATCACTACAACTAAATTATTGTGACACACCTTATGGATCGAGTGGATTTCAAATAAACATCAAGGTCGGTCAACCTCTAGCCGACTCAGTAGTGGTTGGGATGCATCAGAGACGTGGATTGCATGACGACCCTCTTAACTAAACGACCTTGCTATTGGTTAGTGCTACTGGGCCCAATGATGATGTATATATTTAATCCAAACTGTCCATCCATTTTTCTAGCTCAATTTGTGACATGATCCCCAAAATGCATAAGATCCAAATTTAAAGTGGACCTCACCACATGAAAATAGTGGTGATTAAACGCCCATCATTAAAAATTCTTAGGTATAGTTTATCTGCCATCCAACTTATAGATTAGGTCACAGAGACTTGGATGAAAAGAAAACACAAATATCAGCTTGATCTAAAACTTACGTTGGCCCAAAGAATTTTTTAATGGTGGGCTTTCCACTAATCTTTCTTGTGGCATGGCCCACTTGATATTTGGATCTAACTCTTTTTAGGTCATGCCATACATTCAGCTAGAAAAATAGATGAATGGCTTGGATTAAACACATACATCATTGTCGGGCAGATGAGCACCAACCAACTGCTATGTGGCTAATGGCCATCACAACATGTAATCCACAGCTAGGACAACGTCCCAACCAATACTGGGTCAACTGGAGGTGGGCCCACTTTGACATGTATGTAAAATCCACTCCAACCATAATGGCTTAAGATGATAATTTAGGTGTATTGCTCCAACATCAGTCACCTCTATAATTCTAGTGGGCCACATGAGTGAAAATTGTGTGGGGATGACGACTATCAAAATCACTTTACTTGATGTGATCCACATATATCAGGTATGGGTCTAATGTTTGGTCTTCATGCGTTAACCTTTAAAAGGAAATTAATGGATGGAATAGATTTCACATAAACATTGTGGTGGGCCCTATAAAAATTCAAAGGTAAGCTTCTCCTCTCCCACTGTTTTCTGTTATGTGGCCCAGTAAATCACAAATCAGTCATATTTTTTATACCCTATGGTTCAATTGATATCACGGATTGAATTGTGGGAGTGGATCATAGGAACACATCATGATGAGGCTCACTTACAGCACACTTATTTAAGTTGGCATGACCGGTGGTAATTTGGTGTGCAAAAGGTCTCATGCGTACTGTGCGCAGGAGACCGAGACTCTGTGTGTGTGTGTGTGTGTGTGTGGGGGTGTTCCTATGCAATTTATTACATGTTACCTTCCCAAGAGGTCGAGTGCTGGCAGCATGTTATTTGTTGGATGGTAAAAATTTTATACAAACAAAGAGATTTTATAGGGAAGCTGGAAAAACAATACCGGTGAAACTGGTTATTAAAATACCCCTCCACCTCTCTCTCTCTCTCTCTCTCTCTCTCTCTCTCTCTCTCTCGCACTGGAAACCTAGGTGAGGCCACTCATGGTTTTTTTCTTGTTGAGAAATCCACCCCGTCCATTCGTTTTTCCATATCATTTTAGGACAATAGGCCAAAAATGAGCCAGATCCAAGACTCAAGCGGGCCGAAAATGTGAGGATTGAACGTCCATAATTGAAATATTCGTGGGGCCATAAAAGTTTTAAATCAGGCTAATATTTGTGTTTTCATTTCATCTCAATAGGAATGATGCTATGAACGGTATGGATGCAATTGAAACATCACTTTCGACCCAGCGAGGTTTCAATGGTAGAAATTTCCCTACCGACCTTTTACTTTAGTGCGGCCCACTTGAGTCTCGGATCTCGCTCATTTTTATCCTTATGTCCTAAAATGATTTCCAAAAATGGATGGACGGGGTGGATTTCTCACAAACACTATGGTTGGCCCTGAACGAACGCAATACAACCTTGACCATGGGGCTCACATTGATATATGTATTGTATATCCACACCGTCCATCTGTTTTTCAAGCTCATTTCAAGGCATGATTTCATAAATTAAGCAGACCCAACTCTCAAGTCGACCACACCCTAATAAACACATTGATTGGGCGTCCACCATTAAAATCAAATATCAGCTTAATCCGAAACTTTTGTTGCCTGGAAGATGTTTTTAATGGTGGGCATTGAATTCCAATTGTTTCTTGTAGTGTGGTCCACATGGAATTTGGATCTGCTTCATTTTTAAACTCATCACCTAAATGAGTAGTAATAACGAATGGACAATGTGAATATATAATAAATCCATCAAGATGGCCCCCACTCTTAGAAAGGCTTTAACCATGGACGCATTATCTCCACTGTTTCCTATGGTGTGGTCCACTTGATCTATCTTTGATATGCTTCAATTTTGAACTTTGTCCTAAAATGAGCCCGTAAAACAAATAGATGGTTTGGATTTTAAAGATCTAACCAGCTGAATTAAAACCAAAGTGTAGTTGAGGATTTCTCAGGTGCCACGTCCTAGAGAAGCTCCTCAAAGCACGAGAACGTAGGCTGGCATCGGACGCATATTGGACACTGACAGGTCAAGTAGCCAGACTGGATAATGAAGTGACGTCTCCAAGTTCTGTGGGACCCACCATGATGTATGTGTTATATCCACATCAGCCATCCATCTGGAGAGATCATTTTAGGGTATTAGACAAAGAATGAGTAAGATCCAAAGCTAGAGTGGACCCTACCATAGAAAACAGTAGGAAGAGTGACGTCCACCCTTGAAACCTTCCTAAGGTCCACTATAATGTTTATCTGAGATCCAACATGTTCATAAGTTAGGACATACATGAAAGAAGGGAAAACTCAAATTTTAGCTTGATCGAAAACTTTTGTTGCCCTTAGAAATTTTTAACGCTGGGCATCACTCTATCCATTATTTTTTGTGGTGGGTCCATTCGATCGAGCTTTGGTTCCAACTCATTCTTTTTCTCATGCCTTGAATTGATATCTCCAAGTGAATGGACGGTATGGATATAACAAATACATCATGGTGGGTCCCACAGAACTTGGTGACACAACCTATCCGTAGCTAATCCATGTCCAGCTAGCGTTGGAGTCCATTACGCCTTCTAATATGGAAGTGGATGGACGTAGATTAGATATTGACAAGTTGAGTAGCGTGTCAACTACTAAAGTGACGTCACCAAGTTCTGTGGGCCCACTATGATGTATGTGTTGTATGCACATCGTCCATCCATTTTGATATATCATTTTAGAGCATGAGCTAAAGAATGAGGCAGATAAAAAGCTGTAGCAGACCCCACCACAAAAAATAGTGGAGAGAGTGACTCCCACCGTTGAAACTATCCCAAGGCCCACCATAATGTTTGTTTGAAATCCAACCTAGTCAAAAGTTAAAAAAGACATGAAATAAGAGAAAACACAAATATCAGCTTGATCTGACACTTTTATGGCCTTTAGAAGTTTTTAATAGTAGGCATCATTGTCCCCATTGTTTCCTATGCTGGGGTCCCTGGAAATTTGGATTTAAACTCATTCTTTGGATATTGCCCTAAAATTATCTCTCCAAATGGATGGAAGGTGTGGATACAAAACATACATCATGGTGGGGCCAATGGAACTTGGTGACATCATTTTAGCAGGGAGTCTCGCTACCCAACCCGACAGTAGCTAATCCGCCCTCGACGTGGATAGAAATATTGTGAATTGAACTTCTATCATTGAGAAATTCTCTGGGTAGTCAGGGTTGCATTGTGTTCGATCAGGGTCAACCATAGTGTTTGTGAGAAATTTACTCCGTCCATCAATTTTTGGAGATCATTTAGGACATAGGGCCAAAAATGAACTAGATCCAAGACTTAAGTGGGCCGCACTAAAGGAAAAGGTGGGTAGGTAAAAATTTCTACTATTAAAACCTCCCTGGGTTGAAAGTGATATTTCAATTGCATCCATACCATTTATAGCAATATTCCTAGTGAGATGAACTGAAAACATAAATATTATCCTGATTTAAAACTTATGTGGCCTCATAAATATTTCAACTATAGAGGTTCAATCCTCATGTTTTTGGCCCACTTGAGTCTTGTATCCGGCTCATTTTTGGCCTCTTATCCTAAAATGATATAGAAAAACGGATGGACGAGGTGGATTTCTTTTTTTTTTTAAAAAAAAAAACACAATAGGCCCCACCTAGGTTTCCAGCGCAAAACTTTTTACATAAATACGCGTGAGAGAGATAGAAGTGAATGAGTATTTTAATAACTGGTTTCGTCGTTTTATTTATCCAGTTTCCCTATAAAATATCACTGTTTATTTAAATTTTTTACCATTCGATGAATAATGTGCTTCTAGCACTCGACCTCATGGGAAGGTAACATGCAGGCCAGCGCATAGTACCTTTTCTATATATATATATATATATATATATATATATATATATATATATATATATAGAGAGAGAGAGAGAGAGAGAGAGAGAGAGAGAGAGGGAACACTCAGCTACGCACCGGTTCGCACGTCATTATGTGCGAACCTTCCTATGAATCGTCAGATAAGGTAGATGGTTGGGATGAAGGTGCTCTTAGCGCGAGCTTAGAAAAGCGAGTTTCCTTCTCTCGGATGCCTCTTCACCCACTCTTCGAAGGATGTGGCGGAAGCCTTTTCACATAAAATTCTTCCGCTAAAATGCTAGGTGGGTCCCACTAAGATGTTAATGGTAAATCACGCTGTCCCAATATTTTTAAAAATAATTTTATGGTATGAGCCCAAAACTGATGTAGATTAAATTCTCAAGTGGGCCACATAATGTTAATTAAACTCTCACCACTAAAAACTTCCTAGGGCTACCAAAATTTTGGATCAAGCTGATATTTGCTTTTTTTTCTATCATCCAGGTCTATATGACCTAATATACAAGTTGGATGTCAAATAAATATCACGGTGGGCCCTAAAAAATATTTAACTGTGAGAATCATTACCACCGCTGCTTTCTGTGGTGTGGTCCACTTGAGATTTGGATCTGCCTCAGTTTTGGGATAATGCCCTAAAAGATAAGGAAAAATGGATGGACAAGGTAGATTTCTCAAAAATATCACGGTGGGCCCCACCTAAATTTCCAACGAACTTTATAAATTGCGTGTGTCATTAGGGGTGGATTTGATTTCATGTGAAAGCCTTTCGCGGGAAGTTCCTGCGCAAGGATGTTGGGTGGGGCCCACCACAATGATTTTAGGAAATATACTCCATTCATCTGTTTGTCGAGCTCATTTTAGGAAAATCGACCAAAAACGAGATGGATCCAAAACTAAAGTGGGCCATACAAGAGGGAAAATTGGGGAAAGAAATACCTAACGTTGAAACCTTCCTAAGCTCCACCTTGATGTTTATATGTCATCGAAACCATTTATAAGGTCATTAACACAGGGATGAAGTGAAAATACAAAAAATTTATCCTGAAAAAAAGAAAAAGAAAAAGCTTTTATAGTTATAAAAATGTTTCAATGGTTCTCACTGAATCCCTACTGTTTCCTCTCGTGTGGCCCAGTCGAGTCTTGGATCCATCTCATTTTTTGTCGCTTGTCCTAAAATTAGCTTGCAAAATGGATGAATGGAGTATATTTTCCAAAAACATGGTGGTGGGCCCCACCCAGTATCCTTGCCCAGGAGCTTCCTGCTAAGGGCTTTCGTAGGAAATCCACGTCATGATAGAGGTTGAGTAGTTGACATAGATTGGATACTGGCAGAGGTTGAGTAGCCAGAGTCGCTACTGGAGTGACGTCACCAAGTTCTGTGTGCCCCACATGATGTATGTGTTGTATAACCACCGTCCATACATGATGTATGTGTTGTAGCCACCGTGAAGTATGGGTTTTATCCACACCATTCATCCATTTTTTAGCATCATTGTATAGCATAGAACCAAAATTTAGACAAATACAAGGCTCAAGTGGACCACATCATAGGAAGAAGTGGTGATAAATAATTCTCACCGTTGAAAATTTTCTAGGGCCCACCATGATTTACATTTTCCATCCAACCTATTCATAAATTTACATAAATCTGGATGAAGAGAAAACACGAATATCAACTCCATCCAAAACTTCTTTGGCCCCCATGAATTTTTCAATGGTAAGGGTTTAATCCCCAATATTAGCCCACATCTATCTTAGATCTACCACAATTTTGGGCTAACAGCTTAAAATGATGACAAAAAATGGATGGACGGTGTGGATAAGACTGTGGAAAACATCATGGTGGCCACTCAAAGCTACCGCCTGTTCCTAGAGATGGGTGGAGGTAGGACACCATATGTATCTAGCTGCTGATAAGTTGAGTAACAGACTCCCTAATGAAGTGAACGTCACCAAGTTCTGTGGGCCACACCATGATATATGTTTTGTAATTATACCGCCCATCTATTTGGAGAGATTGTATTAGGGCATGATCCAAAGAATGAGTCAGATCCAAAGATCTAGTGAACCCCACCACAGAAAATAGTGAGGAGAGTGACGCCCACCATTAAAAAGTTCGGTGGGCCACAAAAGTTCTCAATCAAGCTAATTTTTGTGTTTTCCCTTCTTTCATGTCTGCATTATGAAATGGCCAAGTTATATGTCCTAGAGGGGGGGTGAATAGGACTATGCCAAATTTTAAGATAAATACAGCGGAAACATAGAAAGATAGAACTGAATAAATAAATCAATTCACACTGCTGAATGCTAGCTCAAAATATTGATTGTTCTAAGGACAACCATGCACCATAAAAATGGCAGGGCAACCTTACTAGAATAAATGGAGAAACTGAAGCTCAAAGTAATAAAGAGATAGCAAAAATATAATGTTGAAATGTAAATCTAAATTATTACAACATTCCTCATTGTGCTTGAAATATAAAATTTACAGCATTCATATCCACACATACATTCCACAATTCTGAATGATAAAAGATAGGAAATATAAATCACACATCTACAACACAAAGAATTATAGTGGTTTGCCTGTGTGTTCACCAACTGTTAAACAACAGCCACACAGAATGCTACTCCACTCCTAATATCCTCACACAAGGGATATTAGCATTTACTATCAAATAGCTTTTCATAGGTTACCCAAAACCTTCACAATTGTGTCTTTTTCAAAGGGTCTACACAATTCAAAAACCCTCATTTCTGAGTTTTTTGGCTCTCCTCAGATAACCAACAACTTTGAGATTTTTCTGGCTTAACCTCAAATAAAACCAAACAATGTAAATTACACAAATTGTAAAATAACTGATTTTCTCCTTCATTGTAGTAGCCCAGAAGAACCAAGTCGGAGTAGAGATTTGAATGTTAAAGTTCAATGTCCAATACTCACTTTATGATGGTTCTAGGTTCTAATAGATTTTAAATTAAAACAAAAGGGCTAGCTCTAATTGATTTTGATTCCAGAAAAAGGAAAACAACAATTCCTCTTTTCAGATTAGATTGGAATATAAGAAACAAAATCAATTAAGAAAGCTAAAGAAAGAGAATATTAAATATGCACACTTAGCTTATATGGAGCACCGACTTATCTTTCAGAAGGCCGAATTAATTTAGCTTGAAGTTCTTTAATTTCCATATATAATTCTGAGATTCGTGCTTTATTTATAGGTGAGCAAATCACGCCTTTGATTGGTCTAAGGACCTCTACGACTGGTCGTAGAACCAACAGATATTTGAAATTTCGGGCGCGATAAGATTTGACAGTTTCACGACTGGTCGTAGGTTTCCTTCGACTGGTTGTAGGTCTCCTTCGACTGGTCGTAGGTGGCCAAATTTCAACGCTATTTTTGAGTCGTAGGTCTACGACTGGTCGAAGATGCAGTTGACGCTATTCCTATGACTGGTCGAACAGTCCCCAAGACTAGTTGAAGCTTAACAGAAAATTTTTGATTTTTACAACAAATTTACGACTGATCTAAGAAATGTTTAGACAGGTCGAAGTAGTGCTAGGACTAGTCGAATAAAGTCCAGGACTAGTCTTAGAACAGACCAAACTCACTTATATAAAACATATGAATTATGTATCCAAAATGGCCTACTCTAAAGGTCAACCTAAGGTCAGTCATACCTCAATAGTGAAGTAAGGACATTGAAACTTTAGAGACGAGTGACCTTTGAAAGTAATGGAGCTTGAAGTGTTGATGTCGTTTAAACTTGAGAGCTTTTTGAGATCTTGAGATTGAACTTGAAAGCTTCTTGAGATCTTGAGGTTGAACTTGAAAGCTTCTTGAGATTCTTGACTTGTGAACAGTGCTTGTCAACCTAAGTTGATCTTGAGTAGAGCATTGTTCTTCACAGATGAATGCTTCATAACAGTGTCTTTGGCACCACAAATTTGACAACACAAAGGGCTATAAACTATGGCACTTACAATCTCCCCCTTTGTCAAATTAGTGACAAAACACACTTTCAAGATATGTTACATAACACAGAATATCTGATTAAAGAATCATGCACCAGTTGTTATCAACCGGCATCCTGCAGACTTGTAAATCAATATTATTCAACATACAGTCCACCTTTGCACATACTCCCCCTGAGTAACATAGTCCCCCTGAGTAACATACTCATAAAACACCTCCTCATGACAACATCCATATCTATATACATATCCATAACATATCCATACTCCCCGTTTTTGTCATAATAGGATAAAGGAAGCATAGAACAGATGGCTGAGGAGAAATAATCAATGAGAAATATGAGAGGTAACTAGTCAAGATATGAGAACATAACATAAGCAACACACATAAATCATAGACTGAGCTAAGTTAAAGAGAGTGACAAACTCAAAACTAGTTAAGAGTACTAAAGTTATTACAGACCAGTAATCTTAAAAATACTAATCTGACCCAGATGAAGGATCAGGAATGGAAGGATCAAGTTGATGCATGCCTTTGTTCGAGTGCCTAAGATATTTGCGCATATATTTGAACCGTAAATCATGGGCAACAGAGATGTTCTCCATCTTAACATTTAGATTCTCAACTTTATCTTCCAATGCACTCAGACGTGCATCAAATGAAGAAGGCTCATAATCTGGATCATTTGTAGAATCAGATTCAAGTTCTTCAAAAATATCATCAATGTTAATATCATCAGGAAGAAGATCACCAGCTTCTTCCTCATGTTCAGCTTCAGCACTGCCAACACCATCACCTTGGCCAGGAAAGAAATCCAGCTTCATCTTATTGATATTAGAATTGTTAAATATCAGATGATGGATAGGGGCCTCTCTAATTGGCATGTCGACTGACATATGTGTAGCCAACACAGTCATCAAATATCTAAAAGGAATGTCACTGTGACTAGGATGGAGTCGAAACTGAATGATGAAGTGACAAATCAAAGATGGTAAACAAATGTTAACACCTCTGACAACAAAATGAAGAATACAAACCATGAAGGACATCAATTCAGATTTATTACCCGACCGAGGATACAAATTAGACACAAAAATTTTGTGAAGAACTTTGTATTTGGGTAACAAATACCTTGAGGGAAGCGCATTCCCTTTATGCGTCCATTGTACATCCAAATTGCATAAGTCCTTAGTCAGCATACATTTTTTAGCGATAGAGGGTTTATCAGATAAAGTATGGATGGGAATACCCTCATCATTCACTGGAATATCCATAAGGGTTGAAATCAAATGAGGATCAACTTCAAATGGCCCTTCTCTTGTGGAGATAGAAAAAGTTAAATTTTCTAGTGAGAAAGCACATATGCATGCAAACATGGATTGAACAATTGACCGGTATGCTGGCCCACCCCAAAGCAATAAGTTATTCCAACCTACAGATTGGAGCATAGGAAAAATATCAAAAGGAGCAACATGATTAATATCAACTGGATGCTCAACAATAACCTTACGCAATCTGATGTCCCGAACATAAGATGGATCGTCCTCAGGAGCCCTAAGATGACGCTTAGTGATAAGGGCCGATCTGCAAGAAGACGACAGACCACGGGACGTTGATTTTCTTCCTCTAGAAGCCATATGCAACAAGGATTTCAAGAATATAAAGAGTTGCAAAGGATTGAGAAAAGGGTTTTCTCAAATCAGATTTTTCAAAAGAAAAACCTCAAATCTCAACTAAATTCGAAATAGACAACTCCAAGAGAGAAGTAGAAGAAATCTAGACACAAGTCTACAAGCAAAATGCAAATGGAGAACTAACCTTGAAGATTTTGGAAGATGGGTTCGACTAGTCGTGTGTCGGCTTGTTGGAGAGTGAAGTTGAAATGAAGAAGATGATTGTCCCCAAATTTTAAGTGAATCCACGCGATTCACGACTAGTCGTGGATATACACGATTGATTGTAGAACTACTGGTCGTGGATACTCACGACTGGTCGAGTACAGGCTAAAAAATTTGATTTTTACATATTTTTTAAGATTTGAAAACTAAACTAGCAAATATATACAATATGATACAAATAGGCATAATTAATTATTTTAAAATGCACATGTCGAGATCAAATTTCATTTTGTTAAACCTACTTTTGTCGAGCGATTTAGTGAAAATATCAGCACGTTGATTCTCGGTAGGGATATATTCCAAAGATATAACCTTTTCTTCAACTACTTCCCGAATATAATGAAATCTAATATCAATGTGCTTAGTACGAGAATCCTGAATTGAATTTTTTGAAATATTTATGGCACTGGAATTATCACAATATAATAACATAGAATCCTCTTTAATTCCATAATCACTTAGCATACGTTTCATCCAAACAAGCTGTGTACACGCATTACCAGCTGCGATATATTCAGCTTCAGCTGTTGAAAGTGATATAAAACTTTATTTCTTGCTAAACCAAGAAACTAAACAGTTTCCAATATAAAAACGACCACCACTGGTTGATTTTTAATCATCAAGATTACCAGTACAGTCAGCATCCGAGTACCTAGCTAATTGAACACTAGTCTCATGAGGATACCAGAGACCGAGATTAACAGTACTTGTGACATATCGTATAATCCGCTTGACAACAGTCAAGTTCGACTCTTTAGGTTCAGACTAATATCTAGCCCAAATACCAACACTTAGAGCAATATCGGGTCTACTAGCAGTTAAATAAAATAGACTACCAATCATACTCCGATATAATTTCGGATCTACATTTTTACCTGCAGAATGTTTTGAGAGTTTCAAGGTTGTACTCATAAGAGTATCAAAGTTCTTACCATTCTCAAATCCAAATCTCTTAATCAAGTTCATAGCATATTTAGATTGAGAAATGAGCATTCCATCATGTTTTTGTTTTACTTGCAACCCGATGAAATAATTCGATTCCCCAACCAAGCTCATTTCAAACTGAGATTTCATCAAATCTGTAAACTCAATAGTCATGTCAGTACAGGTAGATCCATAAGTAATATCATCAACATAGATTTGTACTAATAAGATGTGATCCTTATGTTTTTTAATAAATAGAGTTTTATCAACACATCCCATTTGAAAATTATAGCTTAATAGAAACTTTGTTAGTTTCTCGTACCATGCCTTAGGAGCTTGTTTTAAACCGTAAAGTGCCTTTTTAAGACGATACACATGATCAGTATTTTTGGGGTCTTCAAAACCCATTGGTTGTTCAACATAAACTTCCTCATGCAGATCGCCATTTAAAAATGTACTTTTCACATCCATTTGATAAATCTTAAACTTTCTAAAACACGCAATGGATATAAAGAGTCTAATTGATTCAAGACGTGCTACTGGTGCAAAGGTTTCACCATAGTCAATACCTTCAATTTGAGTGTAACCTTATACCACTAGTCTAGCCTTGTTTCTAATTATATTTTCAAGTTTGTTGGACTTATTTTTGAAAATCTATTTGGTTCTAATGATATGTTTATCTTTAGGTCTAGGTACGAGATACCAAACATCATTTCTCATAAATTAGTTAAGTTCTTCTTGCATCGCAACAATCCAGTTTTCATCAGTAAGAGCTTCTTTTACGTCAGATGATTCTATCTGGGATGTAAAACATACATAATTGCATATATCCTCAAGTTGTCTACGGGTACGAACACCAGTGAGAGGGTTTCTAAGAATCTGTGTGGTTGGATGATCTTTAACAGTCCTCAGTTCAGAATCAGTCTGATTAGATGAAATATCAGATTTATAAATTACTAGTACTTCATCATTATCTGAATTTGAGACTAGTGTGTTTACGTGATCATTAATGACCACATTGATGGATTCTTGAATCACACTGGTCCTTTTGTTCAGAACCCTATAAGCTCGACTGTTTGAAGAGTATCCTAAAAAGATCCCTTCATCACTCTTCGTATCAAACTTTCCTAGATGTTTATGATCTTGTAAAATATAGCACTTACTGCTAAAAACTCGAAAGTATTTGACAGTAGGCTTTTTATCGAACCACATTTCGTAAGCCGTTTTATTATTACCTTTACTAGTGTAAACCCGGTTAATAATATAGCAAGCTGTATTGACTGTTTCAGCCCAAAGATTCTTAGAGAGCTTCATACTATTTAACATGACATTAACCATTTGTTGAAGCACTCTATTTTTCCTTTCAACTATACCATTTTGTTGTGGAGTTTTGGGCACTGAGAATTCATGTAATATTCCCTGGTCGCTACAGAACTTCTCAAAATCACTATTCTCAAATTCAGATCCATGATCACTATGAATTTTACTGACTTGAGAACCTTTTTCAGTTTGAATCCTTTTAAGAACCTTTTTCACTTCTTCAAAGGTTTTTGATTTGTCCCTTAAGAAGACAACCCATGTATATCTGGTAAAGTCATCTACTATTACCAAAATATATCTTTTGCCACCTCGACTTTCCGTCCTAGTAGGTCCTCCTAGATCCATATGGAGAAGCTCAAGTGGTCTTGATGTGGTATTGGAATTCACCTTTTTATGTGAGTTCCTTGTTTGTTTACCAATCTGGCATTCATCACATATTTTATCTAATTTTTGTAGTTTGGGTAGACCTCTTATAAGTTCCCATTTACTTAATCTATGTAAATTTCGGTAGTGTACATGTCCAAGATGTTTGTGCCACAAATCAGTCTCGTCTGTTTGTACCATGTAACATGTTTGATTAGATGAGTTGGATTCGCTAACAATATAGCAGTTTTCAAACGTTCTACGTCCAGTTAGTATTATTGAACCCTTGTTATTTAGAATCTCACAACTTTGATTAGAAAACCGTACACTATGGTTATTATCACAAATCTGAGATATGCTTAGAAGATTATGTTTCAGTCCTTCAACATACAACACATTTTTAATCAAAGGAAGGTTATAGAGTTGAACCGTACCTTAGCCCATAATCTTGCAGTTGTTGCCATCTCCAAATGTGACTGAACCGTCAGTCATGTCTTTGAGATCGGTGAATAAAGCCTTGTCGCATGTCATATGCCTGGAGCATCCACTATCTAGGTACCACTTGGAATGGCTTGTTACTTTGAAAGCGGTGTGTGCAACCAAGCAAATGACCTTTAGAACCCATTTCATAACCATTTTGGGTTTATGAGGATAGCAGGTCTTCTTTCGATTGTAAGAGTTATAAGTATGACCTAGTGAGTTAGACTTTAAAAGCTCCTTAAGTAAATCAACTATCTTTTCTGCCAAAGGACTTTTGTTTTGCTTTTTATAGTTGATATGTCTTTTAGGTTTTTGAAAAGATTTAAAGTTTTTAGAAAACATTTGATCTTTCCCTTTTGAGTTTAAGATCTCTCACTTTACAAACAAGGGAGAAGTATTTTTTGGGTTAGGAAGAACACTCTTGTCATAGCCCAGACCGGATCGATCACAACATTTTCTCAATCTAGATAAGAGTTTTTCTAATTTAGGATCACCTTAGGCATATTTCCAGGTTTCCTTTAAACTCAAGAGAGAAGAGACTTCATGTTTTAGTTGTTCGTTTTTAGATTTAAGATTTTTAAATTGGGAGGTTTTAAAATCTAAATCGCATTTTGTCTTTTCAAAACAGTCTGAAATATGGGACTTTTCTAAAACAAGAGATTCATAAATTTCTTTGAGTTTAGAAAATTTCTCTTTTTGAAGTTTCAATTTCACAGCAATTTTACAACTTTCCTTGTATAGGGCATTGTAAGCATCTTGAAGATCATCTTCATTTTCATATTCACTATTAAGATTTTCTTCATTAGTCGGGTCATCATTATCTAAAAAAGTGAATTTGGCTAGAGTCATAAGGGCCTTAACATCACACCCTGACTTAGTTTCAGAATCTTCTGATTCAGAAGAGACTTCAGAATCAGAGGACTCATCCCAAGTAGCCATCATACTTTTCCTTTTTGACTTGCCCTTATTAGGACATTTGTTAGCCAAATGCCCATACTCATGGCAGTTGTAACATTGACTATCTTTTAATAATTTTCTAGTTTTATGTTTAGGTTTCTTTTTATCAAATGCTTTTTGAAAATCAACCCTCTTTTTACTTTTAAAAATTTTATAAAATCTCTTTGCCAAAAGAGACATATCATCCTCAGAGTTTTCTAAATTAAAGTTTAAATCTTTTTCATGAAAACCATTTTTAGAAGTTTTTAAAGCAATAGATTTACCTCTTGGATTTTTAAAGGTTAACTCATAAGTCTGTAATGAGCCAACTAATTCCTCAACCCTTATATTGTCCATATCACGAAGTTCCTGGATTGCGGTTACTTTAGAATTAAACCGTTCAGGAAGTGAGTGTAGTATTTTAGCACATATCTTTCTTTCAAGAATTTTATCGCCAAGACCCCACATAGAGTTTACAATGTCATTTAATCTGGTATAAAAGACCATGAACATTTCATTTTCTTCCATACGTATTTCCTCAAATTTAGTTGTGAGGATTTGTATCTTAGATTTCTTGACAATTGAAGTACCCTCGTGTGTTATTTCCAATATATCCCGAGCATGTTTTGCAGAATCATAGGATATAATTCTTTTGAATTCATCCGGTGATAGTGCACAAGTAATTGCATTTAGTGCTTTAGCATTTGCACTACTCTCAGTTTTCTGAAATGTGGTCCAAGAGAAATATGTTGTAATTTTCATAGATTTTGAACCATCAATCCCGGTTACTTTAGTGGTAGGAGGGGTCTATTCGTTCACTGTGGATAGCTACACACTTTCATCCATGGATTTGAGGAAGATCCTCATCCTGGCTTTCCAATAGGCATAGTTGGAGCCATCAAAGGGTGGAGGCTTAGTGACTGATAAGCTATTAAAATTTGACATCTTTTATATAGCTGAGATCGTTAGCTCAGGAATTAAATCCAAATAAAAAGCAATAAGAGTGAGCTATTAGGCTCTGATACCACTTGAAATGGCCAAGCTATATGTCCTAGAGGGGGGGTGAATAGGACTATGTCAAATTCTAAGATAAATACAGCAGAAATATAGAAAGATAGAACTGAATAAATAAATCAATTCACACTGCTGAATGCTAGCTCAAAATATTGATTGTTTTAAGGACAACCATGCACCAAAAAAATGGCAAGGTAACCTTACTAGAACAAATAGAGAAACTGAAGCTCAAAGTAATAAAGAGATAGCAAAAATATAATGCTGAAATGTAAATCTAAATTATTACAACATTCCCCACTGTGCTTGAAATGTAAAATTTATAACATTTACATCCACACATACATTCCACAATTCTGAATGATAAAAGATAGGAAATATAAATCACACATCCACAACATAAAGAATTATAGTGGTTCGCCTGTGTGTTCACCAACTGTTAAACAACAGCCACATAGAATGATACTCCACTCCTAATATCCTCACACGGGGGATATTAGCGTTCACTATTAAATTGGTTTTCACAGGTTCAAAACCTTCACAATTGTGTCTTTTTCAAAGGGCTTACACAATTCAAAAACCCTCACTTCTGATTTTTCTGGCTCTCCTTAGATAACCAACAACTTTGAGATTTTTCTGGCTTAACCTCAAATAAAACCAAACAATGTAAATTACACAAATTGTAAAATACCTAATTTTCTCCTTCAATGTAGCAGCCCAGAAGGACCAAGTTGGAGTAGAGATTTGAATGTCAAAGTTCAATGTCCAATACTAACTTTATAATGGTTCTAGGTTCTAATAGATTTTAAATTAAAACAAAAGGGCTAGCTCTAATTGATTTTGATTCCAGAAAAAGGAAAACAACAATTCTTCTTTTCAGATTAGATTGGAATACAAGAAACAAAATCAATTAAGAAAGCTAAAGAAAGAGAATATTAAACATGCACACTTAGCTTATATGGTGCACTGACTTATCTCTCAAAAGGCCGAATTAATTTAGCTTGAAGTTCTTTAATTTCCATATATAATTCTAAGATTCGTGCTCTATTTATAGGTGAGCAAATCACACCTTCGACTGATCTAAGGACCTCTACGACTGGTCGTAAAACCAACAGATATTTGAAATTTCGGGCACGATAAGATTTGACAGTTTCACGACTGGTCGTAAGTTTCCTTCGACTGGTCGTAGGTCTCCTTCGACTGGTCGTAAGATCTCTTCGACTGGTCATAGGTGGCCGAATTTCAATGTTATTCTTTGAGTCATAGGTCTACGACTGGTCGAAGATGCAGTCGACACTATTCCTATGACTAGTCGAACAGTCCCCAAGACTAGTTGAAGCCTAACAGAAAATTTTTAATTTTTGTAACAATCTTACGACTGATCCAGGAAATGTTTAGACAAGTCGAAGCAGTGCTAGGACTAGTCGAACAAAGTGCAAGACTAGTCTTAGAATAGACCAAACTCACTTATATAAACATATGAATTATGTATCCAAAATGGCCTACTCTAAAGGTCAACCTAAGGTCATTCATACCTCAATAGTGAAGTAAGGACATTGATACTTTAGAGACGAGTGACCTTTGAAAGTAATGGAGCTTGAAGTGTTGATGTCGTTTAAACTTGAGAGCTTTTTGAGATCTTGAGATTGAACTTGAAAGCTTCTTGAGATCTTGAGGTTGAACTTGAAAGCTTCTTGAGATTCTTGACTTTTGAACATTACTTGTCAACCTAAGTTGATCTTGAGTAGAGCATTGTTCTTTACAGATGCAAGCTTCATAACAGTGTCTTTGGCACCACAAATTTGACAACACAAAGGGCTATAAACTATGACACTTACACGTTAACACATGAATAGATTAGATCTCAAATAAAAATTATGGTGGACCTTTTAAAGGTTTTAATGGTGGGTGTCACTCTCACCACTGTTTTCTATAGTGGGGTCCACCCCTGCCTTGGATCTACCTCATTCTTTGGACCATATCCTAAAATGATCTCTCCAAATGTATGGACGGTGGGGATATAACACATACATCATGTGGGGCACACATAACTTGGTGACGTCACTTCAGTAGCGACTTTGGCTACTCAACTACTATCAGTATCCCATGCGCGTTAGCTACTCAACCTGTGTCGGGGACGCAGATTTCCTACAAAAGCCTTCCTACGCTGGGAACCTAGGAGGGGCCCACTATCATATTTTTGAGAAATCCTATCCGTTCATTCATTTTTTGAGTTCATTTTAAGATATAAGGCCAAAAATGAACCGTATCCAATTCTCAAGTGGGCCGAAAACATGATAATTGAATGTCCATAGTTAAAATATTCGTGGGGCCAAAAAAGTTTTGAATCATGCTATTATATGTGTTTTCAGTTCATCCAAGTACAAATGACATTATTAATGGTATGGATTGCATGTAAACATCACTGTCGAACTTAGGGAAGTTTCAGCGGTAGAAATTTCCCTAACTACCTTTTCCTTTAGTGCGGCCTACTTAAGTCTTTTATCCTCATAAATTTTGATCTTATCCCCTAAAATGATCTCAAAAAATGGATGGACGAAGAGGATTTCTCACAAATATGACAGTGGGCCCACTTGGGTTCCCAACGCAGGAGCTTTCTGCAAAAGGCCTTAGTAGGAAATCCACGTCCGGTATCCAGTCCGCATCCCCTAATGATGCAAGCAATTTGCAAAGTTCGTTGGAAATTTAGGTGGGGCCCACCATGAATTTTTTGAGAAATCTACCCCCTCTATCCATTTTTCCTTATCATTTCAGGGCATTATCCCAAAACTGAAGCAGATCCAAATCTCAAGTGGACCACACCACAAGAAGCAGCGGTAATAATGATTCTCACCGTTAAATATTTTTTAGGGCCCACCATGATATTTATTTGACATCCAACCTGTAGATTAGGTCATATATACGTGGGTGATGAAAAAAAGAAGAAGCAAATATCAGCTTGATCCAAAATTTTGGTGGCCCCGATGTAAGACCCGTATCCTAGACCATACGTTCCATAGGCCTTCGTAGTCCTTCTGGTCGAATTTCGGCAACCCTCGACCTGTATCCGACATTTGCACGTGATCCTAAGCCGAGTCTTGCATACTGAAGTCGGTTCAACCCGAAACTTGTATCTTAGCGACCGCGCCGTCGTCGCGGTTCCAACACCGCGACTCGCGCACCGATCCGATACCCGTGCCAGAAGATGTGGACCCGTGTTCATTTTGAAGAAACGCCGCGCATTACGAATTTTGAAGGAATCTCTACAATATGTCCCATCAATCAATTAATTACTCAAGTCAAGTACACCCCATACCTCAAGTACAAGCTCCATCCCTCCTTTTCCATAAGTCAACTCTTTCTCTCCCATAACCATCCCTCTTTTTACAAAAAAATCAAACTCACCCATACCACCCATCCCCTTCCTTACAACACCCATCCTTCTCACCCCATCACTTCCTTTTCTCATATCTCAAACATCCCAAGCAACATCACACGTCCAAGCCCCCTCTCTCCCAAAGCCAAGTGTGGCTCACTTTCCCTACCCTCTCATCTCTTATCCCCACCATCAAAATTCCATCATCCACTGTTAAAAGTTAAGCATATGAGCTAAGGAGGCTAAGGGAGTAAGAAGGAGGTCAATAGGTGGGTGATCTAACCGTCAACTTTGTTATTTGAGGGCCCACATATGGTGGGACCCATCTTGATGTATGCTTTGTATTTAGGGAGGGCCCATAGTTACGGAGTCCCTCCCCTTCTCACCGATCTCTCTCTCTCTCTCAATCTCTTTCTCTCTCTCTCTTTTGCAACAGGCATGGCCCATTAGATCCACACCGATCGCGGACCCACCATGATGGATGTATTTTATCGATGCCATCCATCTGTTTTATCCAGGCCATCCAGTGGGCCTGGATGATGAGAAAACCCAAATGTCAGACCCATCGGGTGAGCCATGTTCATGTGGGACCCACCTTGATGAAACGTGGGCCACATACATGTGGGACCATGATGCTTGTGTTATATCCATGTCGTCCAGCGTCTCTGGATGCTGGATGGGTGTGGCTAACATGGAGTGCGTGTACAGACATGGTGTGTATTAACAAGCTAAAAATAATAATAATATTATATATATATATATAGATAAGGTATTTGGTGGGCCACTTATGCAGGCCCCACCTTAGTGTATAAGTTTAATCCACGTTGTCTATTCCATTCCCCAGCTCATTTTAGGCGTTGAGCCAAAAAATGAAGCCAATCCGACTATTTGCGGGCCATACCATAGAAAACAGTATTGTTACCATTGAGAACCCACCTTGATGTTCTACTCGCCAAAACATACTGGATATTAGGCTCTTTTGGATGATATCGAGCTATGGAATTCAACTGATAGAGTGGATCCTCCCGATGCGGGCCCTACATGGGAAAAACCGCAGGAAATAGATTTTTTTTAAAAAAATACACATGAGGAAGCAGCAGGCTGACACCAGAGGACGCAACAGCGTCTGCGTGGATGCTAGGTGGGCAAGGACCATAGGTCCCAGCCATGGGCCCCACCATGTTGTGTGTTTAACATCAACACTGTGCATTTGATGGGTCCCCTTTTACATATGGGGCACCCCTAAAAATCAGCCATATACCACACTCAAGTGGCCCACATCACATAAAACAGTGGGATTGAACGGCTGCCATTAAAACCCTTTTTGGGGTTGTCATAGAAGTCTTGGATCATTATAAATTTATTTTTCCTCTTCATCTGGGTCTACGTGACCATATCAACAGATTGGGTGGAAAATAAACATTATGGTAGGCCCCACCTAGGACCGAATGATATATGTGTTCTATCCACACCGTCCACATCACTGGATGGTGGGACCAACCATGATGCATGTGTTGCATCCAAACCATCCAACCATTTTAAAAGATAATTTTAAGGCTTGAGACAAGAATTAAGATAGATCTAATATCAAGTGGACCACACCGCCAAAACAGTGGAATTGAATGCACACCATTGAAACCCCTTTTGGGTTAGAAGTTTTAAACCAACATGATAATTGTTTTCCTCACTGTTTAGGTCTTTATGACCTTCTGAACAGTCTAGATAGGAAATAAATGCTATGGTGGCCCCTATGAAATTTCTAACAATGAAAATCATTATCTCCATTGCTAATTGTGATGCAGTCCAAATGATATGTTGATCATTATCACCAATGTTGTTTGTTGTATGGTCCAGATGATTCTTTCGATATGATTCTTTTTTTTTTTGGTATGCTCTATAATGATCATGGATGAATGGTGTATTGGACTTGGCCATTTGATTCAGCCCATTTGACTAGGCCCGTTGTCGAGGCCCACCTGTATATATATATATATATGAGGCCCATGTGATACGGCCCATCTGATACATTTGAGGTCCAATGGGATGTACATAAGGCCCATTGCAATGTGTGACTCCACCATGGTTTATGTGATGATGCTCATGTTAGGCCGTGCCTTAGGAGCAATGATGGTTTGATGCCCACATTATAAGGATGATGTTGGTTAAATGTCCGCATTGTCACTCTTCCTAGGGCCCATTGATAGGCCCATACTTGTAGTGTGTAGGCTGTCTAGGCCCATCTTCGTTATGAGTAGAGTCCACCACTATATAACATGTTTAGTATAGATCCATAATTCATGCTCATACGCATCATATGTATGTTTGATATGAGGAGTGACTGATCATGGCATATGTCTTCGGGCAGATTGTTTATGGGCTCCCTGATAGGCGGAGTTGCCCTTCATGAGCGCGCGGTACGCGCAGGATTGTTGCATGTCTGGTAGAGTGATTCATGCACTTGCATTTATGTGATTGTGATTATTGTATGCCATAGCGACATTAGGGTCATAGCCTCCACAGATACATCATGGATGGCTGGATTGGATACCGAAAATATTGTTTCTAGCATCAGAGCACCATAGATGTCCCTTGGTGAAAATTTCTAAATCCGATGGTACCAGAGGATGACTCAAACGTCTAGACCAAGTGGATATATGAGCGCACGAGAGCCGAATATCAGGAAGCCGGGTCTCCCACTGTGTCGTGGTCGATTGGAAAGGGGTGTGGCCTTACTCGTCCGAGGGTAGGGGGCATTACTAGGCTGAGTTTGACCAACTCGTGAATGGGTTCACTATTGACGTGCCGGATAGGTATTGATAGACTATTGGCCAGGCAGATAGTGAGGTTTCTTACGCTCACTTAGACTGTGTGGCTGGGAGAGGAGCAGTGTCATTTGGAGTGTACTAAACCCTGGTGATTATCCAGAATGAGAACTGTACTGATATTTGATGAGCTGTATGTGGATTTGGATGAGGATTGGTATGCTTGAGTTGCATCATGCATCGCATGGTATTGATATGGCCGATAGCATTCATATCTTGCACCACATAGCCTTGGTACGGCTGCTTGCATTCATGTGCTCATTAGCATGATTCTACATTACTCTGACCTTGCATTTTGAACACGTTCATATTGCGCACACACTTACACCACCCTCTAAGCTTTCTATAAGCTTATGCATGATTAATGAGTGAAGGTGACGCCCGGACACAGTCGTAGCCTCATCAGAGTTGGAGCGTGCAATTGAGCTTTTGAAATTTCTGTTATTATCATTATCTTGTATTTCCCTTTCATACACATTGTACTCAAAAGTTTTTTATCATAGTGGATTTTGTGATGGTGTTCTTGTGGTTATTGTTCGTTGGTTATACTTATACTGAAACAAAATCATGTTTGAAATCCTCCTTATAGGATCCCAGGATCGGAACCTGGTGCATGGGTGCCAGGAGCCGAGAATGGGGTACTATGGAGGCTATCGGTGCCGGATTCGATGATCGGGAATTTTGTGAGGCCAGTTTCCGAGTTCGGGCATGACACCCAAGAAGTTTTTAATAGTGAGAGTTCAATCAACACTATGTGGCCCACTTGAGAATTTGATCTACCTCAGTTTTCGGTTCATACCATAAAATTATTTTTAAAAATGTATGGACGGCGTGGATTTATCACTAACATCTTAGTGGGACCATGTAGCATTTCAGTGGAAGAATTTTATGTGAAAAGGCTTCCGCCACATCCTTTGGAGAGTGGGTGAAGAGGCGTCGGAGAGAAGAAAACTTCCTTTTTTAAGCTCGCGATAAAAGCGCCTTCATCCCGACCGTCTACCTTATCCGACGGTTGATAAGAAGGTTCGCACGTAATAACGTGCAAACTGGTGCATAGCTGAGCATATATATATATATATATATATATATGAGTCATACTCACCCGCACACCTATGCATGTGCGCACCTTTACACATGTGTTATGGGCATCTAATTCGAACCATCCATGTGATGCAAAATCCCATGAAATCTCGATGTGCAAATTTTTATCTTGTTCTAAAATTCTGGTGGGCCATAGAAAAAACAAATGCAAATCAAGGGAGGAATTTCATTTTTCATGGTCCACCAAAGTTTTGGATCAAAGTAAAAATTTAGCGGTTTCATGAGGTGCTGCTTCATGTAGATGGTTAATGATTTTAGAGTCACATCATGTATTATGAGTAATTAAAAAAGTTGCATGAGTTCTTGAGAGTTGAGCATTTGGATATATATATATATATATATATATATATATATATATATATATATATATATATATATATATATATATATATTCTATGTGTAGCCCCACCATGATGTGTGTTGAACATCTAACCCATTAGTCAGATGCACCATTCCATGGTAGGGCTTGGGCTTAAAATGAAGCCGATCCATGACTTGTGTGGGCCACACTACATACAAAAGTTGAGAGGGTTAACCCCTCCCATTAAAATATTTATAAACATTTGCGGGGCACATCAAGATGTGGTTCATAGATCCAGCCCATCCATTGTGTGTCCCAGTTGGATGAGGGGTCATATCAACTTTCTATAGTATCCAAAACTCAGGTGAGCGGGCCCTCCATTTTGGTAAAAGTACCTTTGACAAGGGATAGGCATTAGGCATTCGATACTCGTTCATCACCCAATCCATTTTACACCCTCCCGGGGCCCTCTCCCATTATAGAACACTAACGTCTTCCTCATCCCTAAGATTCTTTCGGGTCCCTGACACTCCGTATCACGGTCGCTTTATGGGCCACCTCACTTTGCTAATTTCTCCTGTCCCTAGGCACAAAGAAGTACCATTCCCTCTCTCCAATCTTAGCCAACCCTACCATCATATAAAATAAAAATAAAAATAAAAAATGCCAAAAATGGGGTGCGCAAGTTATACCCGTTAGCCATACCTGCGTATGTTAGCATGTATATGAAGCGTGGTCGGATCCAATACAAATGTTTCCAAATTAATGTACAAATCAACGTGTGAGGCCCACCGTGATATTTTATTTACATCCATTCCGTCCCCCCTCATCGGTTCCCAAACTCAGGTGGGCCACACCATGTAAAATCATGCGTAAAACCACTAAAATTACATTTTATGGCCTACTTGAGTTTTGGAATGGCATGGTCTTTCGAGTGTACATTCATCATAGTTAGACGCATCTTCTGAATGGATCAGAAGGAATGTATAAAACGAACTAGGCCGATATACAACCTATCTATGGTGTGGCCCACCTGAGTTCTGCATTAGCGTGATTATTTTTTAGCTTAAAGGGTTAAAAAAGGGGACGCAAATGATGGATGGACTGGATTCATTAAAACATAACCATGTGTTCTACAAATTAATCTGTATGTTAAGCTTAAAGTAGAAAAAGAATTGTACTGGAGCAGGAAAAAGAAAAAGAAAAAGAAAAAGAAAAAAAAAACACACACACGTACCAGGCAACTCCCACGGTCATGACAGTATATGTTAACAGTTCCGATTACATCAAAGCTGAGCTTTTTATCATCTAAAACTCCCTGGAGATGGTACTCAAGGAGCTCTTCTTCAGTGGGGTGTAATCTGAATCTTGGAGGTTCTACCTCAGCTGAAGTTGCACCATTCATGTTGCGAGTGAGCACTACCAACAAAGTGGGAAAAGGCTACGGATAAAAGCCGTAACTAAAGACCTATGGCTTTGGTTAGAGTCCGTAGAACGACCGTAGCCATTGGTACCGTAGCCATAAAGCTATGGCTACGGATTTGATCCGTAGCCTTAAAAACAATATCTATGGATTAAATCCGTAGCCATACTTTCTGCAGCTCTAAACTATATATAGCTACGGATTATATCTGTAGCTAAAAGTAGAGCCAAAACCGTAACAATAGGCTAAAATTAGCAACAGCTATGGTTTCTAGATAAAGGGCTACGGTTAAAAGCTGTAGCGAATGTCATTTTAAAAAAAAATTTATTGAAAATCTAATAATGGCATCTCTTACCATTGTAGTACATGCCCTGATAGATCAACTCATATAAGCTAATACAAATAGATACTTCATGGCTAAATCATTCATTCATTCAATCAAATACAATTATTCATTTTAATCCTACAAGTATGACATTGTTAAGGATTTTTTTTTTTTTTTGTAATGTATTGCTGCAGAATTGGTTAACTGCTTTAGCACAATAATAAAAAGGAAACAACACAAATTGTTGACTGCTTACAAAAATTCAAAAAAGGAAATTACACTTACGTTGGGGTTCTCATCTTTGCAGCTAAATGCAGAGAGAACTGCCTCACAGCTAAAGGGCATAGAAGACCTTATCAGCCTCCATGGTAAAGATCATTCGAAGGTTCACATGCATCATAAAAAATGTTATAACTGGCCAACTAAAATTCATGTACCATAGAGAAAAAAGGATCCACACAATTCAGGAGCTCTATACCATCTTGTTGCAACAGAATCCTGTATGTAAGAGGAATGGAAAACCATGAATATGTTACTATATGGGCCACTGTCTCTAAATTATCATAATACACAAATTATCAGCAGAAATTTAAACTATTTCTTTATTATAAAAATGAAAATCTCACTTGGGGTAGCAAACCGAAACCCTTACTAGGCGCCCATGAGAAACATTAATACATATTTGATCTGCTGCATCTCCTCCACAAATGATTCCCAATGCTGGATCGATGGGCTACAAATGAGTAGTTAGGCAAGAAACACAACAAATGTCTGAAATAACAGTCATAGGTGGGATGGATAGAATCATCCGATCTGCAAGAAAATTTGGGCCATATTCCATCAATGCTGGGGCACATCATGTCCTTGGTGCGAATCAATGAAACATAGTGACCACTTGTACAAAAATAGATGCATCAGAATAGTACTCACCCTCATGAACTAATCTGCTTCAACTATCTAATTATGGCAGCTCCCAGTGATAGTGAAGCGGCTAACTCAGCTATTGTCTCTGTAAGAACACCCTGCCAATACAATTCGTATAAGAATTCAATCGATTTCTATGTCAAGAAAACAAAAAAATCCTGATAGATGGCTCACAGCTGATCTCTATTGCCGCCTGGAGCATGCAAAAAGAAAAAAGAAAAAGAAGATGAATATGCTAAATGGGTAGTAGTCGAAATCACCATTTAGTTTCATTTAGGTGGGAAGCAGGCCCTTAATTTCATTCAAATTCAAAAAAGCATTCACTTTGACAAAAAACGAGTAGCAAGCACACTGCTAGAGGGAAAACGGCCGAAACTGCAAATTCAGATGATTTTCAGTCTAAATTGAAATACATGATATGCAATGCCAACCTCATTCAAATTAGAATAATGATACCTGATTCAAGATTATTTTTTTCCAATTTTCTTTGTTTCCTTTAGTTCGATTCAACTCAACTGAGCATGCCTTGCATCCAAACATGCCTTAGGTTTAATATAAAAACCTCGCCAAAATCTGTGGCCCATAAGACATCTGCATTGAGATCCATAAATTAAGTTTGGCAGCTTGGATTTGAATCTCGTCAGATCCATAAATTGAGTTTGGCAAACTAGATTATGACATTAGAATTATTCAAAAGAGCTTTTCTTTTCCAAACAAACACAAACCCATGTAACTTAAGTACATTATCAAGTGATAAGTAGAAAATATGGGAAAAGAAACTGAAAAGCACCACAAACATATCAAAAGGAATGGTTAAAGCACCACAAACACACACTGCTCAGAAACTGAAAAGCCAATTGCCTTCCATGGTTCTCCTCAATATAAACGAAAAGACGTATGATCTGTAAAATGGAGTGCCACATTCATCCAAAGTTATTAAGCAAGTCTAATCAGCCATGTTTAGAAAACCAATAACTAGGCACTGAACATGCCCCACAAGTGTTATATGATTTTTAAATTGTTAGGGAAATGATAGTTGGGTCACTTGGCAAGATTTCACTATTCTCACCTTTTGGACTCCATCCTTAGTCTCAATGTTGAAATAGAGTCTGTATCTGCTTCATTTGAATAGTTAAGGGTGTAAACAGGCCATCCTCTAAAAGCTAGGCTGAGCAAATTAAAATTTTGAATAGTAATGGCCTAACAAGCCAGCCCCAAATAGTTCAAAATCCAGTCCCAAATCCTACATGTGGTGCTTGTGAGGATAAACAAACAAAGTGATCAATAAAGCATTAGATTGAAGCCTGAAGGCAAGAAGAATGATGCATGTATCGATCTATAAATACTGTTAATTACTTAAGAAGAAAATGTACAAGTAAAACATACCATTCAGAAGAAAAACATCATTGCAAATGCTGCTAAAATGGATATTGTTACACCTGATAATGATGCCTCTGTCAAATCTAGGAATTTTCATGTCAATGCGTGTGTACACACACACACACACACACACACACACACACACATAGATGAAAGATATACATACAATTAGGGTAACCACTAAATAGTGAGATACATAAAGATTACATGTCAGCCAAGAAACTTACTCGGGGTGCATTGGAATGCACTACTGCAATGAATCACAATTATAATCTAATACACATTTTGGAGGATTCTGATTAAAGGCTGCCAAACATGACAAGTGATTCCATCATAGGAAATATAGACAAATGCAGTTAGATCTGCTGATTAAATAAGGCAATAAGATTGTATCTAGTTCACCCCCTACCATAAACAGATGATGATATCATAATATCTTTTTCTCCCTATCAACAGGCATCAAATTCATCTTCCAATAAATACTACTATTTTTTGAATTTTCCAGATTACTACAAAAAACTATGAATCAAACTTGCATAGGGCCCAGATATCCAGATAATTTTTTAGATAATTTCACATCTAGGAAGAAATAAACCAATATCAGCAGTCTTCCACCACAATGAAGTGGGAAAATGAACCTGATCAGCTATGAAGAACATGTGGCTATGGAAACACCATTATAGAAATGGCCGATTTCAATTAAAGATCACAAATTTAAAAATTACTTCCTTTCACTAAATAAAACAAGCGAGATAAAACAAGAAAACTCAACTTTCTACCATACTTGGTTCTCCAACCCCCAAAAGTCTTTAAGTTCAATTCTTCAATCTTGAACTAAAATCCTAAATTCAATTCTTCAATCTTGAACCTTGAGACTCAAAACTCATTTTCAATTGGTCAGCAAATATAATTGAATTAAAGAGGAGAAAATAAAACATTTGTTGGCTACTTTTAATGACCCACCAGATGGGTTTAAACGATATGCAATTGTGGCAATAGCAAGTCATGCACAAGCAACTACAGGAGCTCCAGAGACAGCAACAACTTCAACAACTAGATCAGCAGGCAGGGCAGCAACATTCTTTGAGTCAACTGTCTGGAGTTGCAAAGCAGTCTAGTGATCAATTACCTACCTTGGGCAATGGTGCACCTATGCATGATGCAACTAACTACATGTGGTCACAGGAACATGTAGGAGGTTAAAGGAAATGGCCGTTGTTGTGTTAGCATATATACAAATGCATGAAATTCCGAAGTCCGTATTAGTTAAATTTTTATAACTTCTTAACCTTGCTCTTCTTTCTATAAAACTAAAACACTCCTGAAGAAAGAAAGAAAGAAAGAAAGAAAGATATCAACCAGAGGTAATCCATGTCAGAAAATGTTGCCATCGACAATCAGAGAGAAAAATGATAAATGCATAAGGAACTTTGGCCTTCTCTTCATTGAATGTAGAATGTTGTCACATTTCTTTTGTAATTAATACCCTATCTGCTGACAACTAATTGAAGGATTTGGGATTACACATCGAAGAGTAATTGAAGGATTGGTGTGTTCTATGGGGTATCCAGATTGAGCCAATCATATCAATAGTTTGGATCACTAAACTACATGCTCCATTGTACATGAAATTAATGGTGATCCTAACCATCTAATCACTAGATAGAAAATGGGCAATCTATATCTATTACACTAGAAAGGTTCCATCATTCTCTAGACCAGCCATTATGTGAGGCTCGGCCTTGATCATCAATTGTTTTCAAAAATTTTGCTATGTTTCAATTTAATTAATAAATGGTCAGAAATGGTAATATTTTTCCTTTTATTTTTGGGACAGACTAGTCAATTTGCATTCAGAGATACCTCTATACTCAATTTGGGGTGTTTTCAAACTCAAAACCCTCTATCCTATGTTGGCCATTGTTTTTCTATCTCCCCAACTACTGTTTATAACCATAAATTGAAACACATTGCCTTTTGGTGTCCCATGTAATGAACTTCTGGTTAAAGTCTGTGGTTGGCAAAACTAATCAGACCCAGACTTTTGGTTTTACAATCTCAAGGAAGAATGTCAAATGAATTGTACAACACAATTGCACATGTAACAGATGGAATATGTGAAGGTATCTTTATCAGCACGACTAATATTATTTTGCTTTTATATTTGAGCTACCATTTTGTGCATGAATCTAAGGCTCTTATAAATTCCAGATATGCATAGACTTCTCTGCAAGAATTGCAATTGGGGGTGACGTGTTTCCGGGCTCAACTCTATCTGATCATGTCCTACGGTTTAACAACATTCCACAGGTAATTTCTTGTTCATGTAATTTTCTCTCTCTTTGTAGTTTCTTTAGACAAGCAGCAACCCATATTTCTAATTGCTTCTCCATTCTTAGTGAGGAAGATTCTGTTTACATTTTCTGAACTTGCTGAAATTTAGTCTTAAAACCACACCTTGTTAGCAAAAATGTGCCTAATATATCAACTCTAGGCCCTATGTAAGGTTGAACCAGAATATATATATATATATATATATATATATATATATATATATATATATATTCTTATCAAATTTAAGCCCTGTAGGTTGCTCTCAAAGAGATGTATGTTTACTTCTAAATGCTGGACATCAATCATTATAACCTGATTACAATTCCAATCCCTCAAATTTCCTTCAAGTGTTCAATCCTAATCCTGAGTCAAGATCTAACATTGTAGCTTGAACTTGAGGATACAAATCTTACTTAGTTTTCATCTAAATTTGACATTAGACCAAGATCTGTGACATTCTACTAATGGCAACTTGGTTAACTGAGTAGTTGAGTACCCAACTATCATACTCATATCCTTAAGTACTCAGGTAATAGTAAGGGTGATGGATAGCCCTTCCTCAGGACTTGCGATACAGGTCTACAAGAATTTTCAACTCTAGAGCTATTAGTTATTTAGAATAGTTGTACTAAGCGGGCAACAAGGAAATTTGTGAGATTGTTAAGGATGTATTTTCACATGATTTTAGGTATTAATAGAAACTAGTAACTGGCCCTTGCAGTACCCATGTCCTAAGGATTGACAATCTTTTCCACACTCAATACCCACATGCCTACTCAAAAACACCAAGCCTAAAAAAGAGAGGAAAGTATGCATGTCTTAGCTCTAAAATTCAGCAACTCCACAAGATATCCAGCCACCACAAAAACACCAAGCCTCACCTATCATATACTCTACCATATATATATATATATATATATATATATATATATATATATATATATATATATATATATATAGAGAGAGAGAGAGAGAGAGTAAGAAGACCCAATACGATCTAGGCCACCACATCCAGCCAGCACACTCTCAACCAGACTAGCCAAACTGAAAACAATAGGAGGATTTCAAATCCATGGGTTTCAAATCCATGGCCCAAAGCATTATGAGTAAACTCTGTGGGCATACATCTGTTTCAACCATTTAATTGGCCTCCAAGAAGCTTTTAATGGTGAGGCGATTTATCTAAAACACATGTATAGGGATTGAATATGATCCAATAGGGGATTGAACTCCCCCAACCGAACATTCATAGGGGCCACAGAAACCCTAAGAAGGTTTCAGTGGTTGCCATTTCCATCCCGACTGTCCCTCGGGGTGTGGCCCGATTCATGCTCAGTGCCGTAAGCATCAGCACAAACCCCAAAATTTTGAACCCCCTCAAACCCCTAATCAATCTAATCAATACCCTCTCAAACCCCAATTCCAATTCCAACAAAAAAAAAGAAGACAAATATGAAAAATATTCAAAAGAGAAAGAAGAAGATAATTGGTCTTGCATACCTAAAATGGACGTGGATTATGGCATGAGAGATGGGAGTCTTCGTGAGATCGAGAGAGAGGGGATGGTTAGGGAGAGAAGAGGGGTTTGTGAGAGGGGAGTATTCATAAGAGAGGGTTTGGGAGATCGAGAGAGAGAAGATGGACGCGTGGGAGATCGAGAGAGAGTGGCGCGGATTTGGTTTTTTTTTTTCTCTGGAGTGGAGGGAGAGATGAAATTTTAGAACGTTCGTGAGAGGGGGAAGGAGAAAAAGGGTAGCGCGGGTTGAGTTTCCGCATTTTCCTATGCTATGGTTTTAGACTGTAGCTAAAAGCCAAATAGCCGTAGTTAATGTGCCATCCTTCACCACCCCTCCACAGTTGCACAAGTCTGACGGGTTCTGGACGGATGGTCCTGTCAAGGGCTTTGTGGGGTCCGTCGTGATGCATTTGATATATCTACTCTGTCCATTAATTTTGTAATTTTTTATATAAAATAACCCCAAAATCTAGGCAAATCGAAGGTCCAATTGAACCACACCATCGATCAATGGTATGTATATAATCTCCATTGTTTCCTACCGTGTGGTCCACTTGAGCCTTCGATCTACTTCCTTTTTTGGGTTCTTGCACTAAAATAATCTTTCAAAATGGATTGACGTATTAGATGGGGCATACACATTTTAATGGCCTTGTAGAGTCCCTTATGGGGCTGTCACATGCTGTAGGCATGTGTGGTGGCATTAGCCTTTAGCTACGGCTTTCTCATTTTTAGCTACGGTTTTAAGCCATAGTAAGAGAGCTACGGTTTATATCCGTAGCTAAAAATTAGCATGATCCGTAGCCTTTGATCATTTTTTGGTAGTGGAGGGTGAAGTTTAAGAGAATACGCCTCTTTGTTGGTTACGTGAGGAGAAGAGCGGGTCAATAATCTTGGCTGACGTGGAAATAAGAGGCAGATAAGTGGGTCCCATGCGCTCTCACAAGTCTTCTAATTGGACCGCTGTTGTCCATGATGACGGATGTCACGTGACGTGTCTTTCTCCTTTAGTTATAAGAATACGGATCCTCAGCTTGTTTTAAGCAGTAAAACTGTGGTTGTTGCATCTAATTGGACGGATCAGATCAGCTATTCCTGTAAGACCCGCATCCTAGCCCGTACTGTTGCGTAAGCTTCCACAGTCATCCCAGTCGAATTCCGGCGACCAGCAATCGGTTATTGGTGTTTGCGCGCGACCTTGAGGCGTGTCCCATATATCTGAGTCGACTCGACCCGAGACTTGTACTAGTGTGACCGCGCCGTCGCCGTGGTTCCGATGCCGTGTCTTGTAAGCCAATGCGGTACCCTGGCCAGGAGATGTGGGCTCACGTTCAGTTCGAGGAAAACACCGCACGTTGCAAATCCCGAGAGAATCCATCACATCAATCACCTCATTTGTCAAAAGTACACTCATTACTCTCCCCATTCCCAAGTACATAAAGGCCATCCCAAAAGTCAACTTTCCCATCACCTCACCATCCTCTCTCCCATCACTTCTCTTACACCTCTCTCTCTCATTTTTCAAGCTCCTCTCTCCGAGCAACCCACGTCCGTGGCTTCTAATAGGAGAAGCTAGTGTGGCCCACCTTCCTAACTCTCATCTCCACCACCCATGATCCATCTCAACCGTTGAAGTTCATCCATTGGGGTTCTAGCATACTTTGGTGAAAGGAGGGGAAGATCATAAGTGGGTGCTTCTTTCTCTCTCTCTCTCTTTCATTATATTTGGTGTGATAATGTGGCCGTGTGGCCCATCCGGATGTACCCCACCTTGATGTATGTGATGTTTAAGCCGTCCATCAAATGGACCCCATGGCCGTTCAAGCCATGTGGGCCCCACCTAACGGTGATGGGAAAACACAAATATAAGGTTGACCCAAATCAAGTGGGCCACGTCCACGTGGTCCCCACACGTGGGACCCACCTTGAGTAATATGTGTACACAGTCCGTCCAGCCTCCCTGGACGTTGGACGTCTTTCCCTGGAGTGTGAAAAAAAAAAAGAAGGGGAGAGCTTTGGAGTAGGCTACTCATGTAGGCCCTACCTTGATGTAAAAATCAAATCCACACCGTCCATTTCATTTCTCAGTCTAATTTAGGCGTTGAGCCGAAGAATGAACCCAATATGACTTTTTGGCGGGCCCTGGCATGGGAAACAGCATTTTTCACCTTTAAAATCCATTAGGACCCACCTTGATGTCTCTACCTGCCAAAAACATACTGCATATTGGACTTGTTTGATTTATCTTGGGCCATAGAATCCAATGGATGGATTGGATTCTCAAGACACGGGCCCCACATATGAAAAACCTCGGGAAAACAAAAAAATTATATATATATATATAAGGCACGCTGTTGCAGCAGGCGCTACTGCTGTCAGCAGCGTGCGCAGGTGCTGCTGGAGGGCGGAAGGACAGACGGACGGATGGATGGCAGGACAGGGCCCCATCATGAGGTGGTTTGGAAATCCACACCGTGCATTTGGTCGGCCCACTTGGGGCAGTGGGCCACCCCAAAAATCGGCTTCATCTGAAACTCAGGTGGCCCACACGGTAGGGAACAGTGGTGATTGACGTTTGCCATTAAAACCCTTTTTGGGTGTCTTAGGAGCCTTGGACCATTATGAAATTTATTTTCCTCTTCATCCAAGGTCTGCGTGACCTTAGCAATGGTTTGGATTGCTGATGAACATCATGGTGGCCCCACATGGGACCCACTTCTATGAAGTGGATTGGCTGAAGTCCCTGCAGCTGCTGTATTAACGCCTGCAAGTTCAGTCGGTCTGAACATGAGGCACGTATTCTGTCCAGCCGTGGACCACAGGTGCTGTTGTGTGTGGTCCAACCGTCCATCAGCAGCTGTAGCTGCTATGGGACGTCAGCTGTATGGACCCCAGTATGTGTTGTGTTCCTACTTCCATTGAATGGTGGAAATCCACCTGGGACTGTGACGGCTAGTGGACCCCACCAATGACGTATGTGTTTATTCTCACCATCGTCCACACCTGGACGGTGGAACCACCTCACGTGCGGGGCTGATGTGCATGTGTGTGTGTGTGTGTGTGTGTGTGTGTATTATATTGTATATAACATATATATATTATATATAGATTTTTTATATTATATTATATAATATATACATGATGGTGGGCCTTCATGGGACCCACCATAATGCATGTGTTGCATCCAAGCTGTCCATCCATTTTGAAAGCTCATTTTATGGTGTGAGCTAAAGAATGAGTCAGATCCATAGCTCATGTGGACCCCGCCCTTGATGCATGTGTTGCATCCAAACTGTCCAACCATTTGGCAAGCTTGTCTTAACAAGCTTGAGACAAAAAAATAAATATAAATAAAATAAGTCAGATCTAAAGTTCAAGTGGACCCCACCATTTAAGGTAGTGGACAATGACATCCACCGTTCAAAATTTCTAAGGGCCATGGGAGTTGCCTATTAAGCTGATATTTGTTCCACTTCATCTATCATTACGTTAATTTATGAACATGTTGGATCAGAAACATATGTTATGGTGGGCCTTAGGAACTTAAATGGTGGAAATCATTATCTCCACTTTTATTTGGGTGTGGCCCATTTGATATACATGGGGCCCATTGGTGTGGCCCATTTGATGTACATAAGATCATGTGAGGAGGCCCATCTTGATGTATTGTGGCCCGTCCAATGGGGCCCACCTTAATGTATAGGAGGCCCATGTTATGAGGCCCACTTTGATGTATTTTGTCGCCCATTTGTTAGGCCCACTTTGATGTATTTTGTGGTCCATTCGAGGTGCCCATCTTGATGCATGCACTCCTTATTCACATCGTCCAATAGCTACTGGACGGTGGGGCCCTCCTTACTATATGATATTATATGTGTTGAATAAGCGTACCGTCCATATGCAGTGTGAGCCAGCATGATGTATTTATTTATCCTCACAGCCCAATCTCTGGCCATCGGATGTGGAACCCGTGTGACATATGTATTCTGTTCCATGCAGTCCATCTGTGTGAGGCCCACCTTGATGCATCCATTGTACACATGGATCCCACATGATATATGTGTTTTTATATCCATACTGTCCAACTATTTAGATGGGATGCACCATGATGTATTTTTATCCATGCCATCCAGGGTAGGCACCTCATTATGATATATATTAGGGCCCATGGGTTGAGGCCCATTGAGATGTATTCAAAGCCCATTTGGTAAGGTCCATTGTAATGTATTTGGAACCCGTGAACAGAGCCGACCTCATATGTTCCACCCTAACCGTCCAGGTCATATAGGGCCAGCCTCGATGTATGTTTTACTCACACCGTCCGTGGGATGTGTGACCCACTAGGTGTATGCATTCTATATCCACACTAACCATCTGATGGGGCCCATCTGCTGCATGTGCAGGGCCCACCTATTGTACATTTGTGCGGCCCATTGATGCCACCCACTTGATGTGCATGAGCCCCATTGGTGCGGCCCATTGATGTAAGGCCCGTTATGATATGTTAGAGGCCCATGGTTGAGGCCCATTGGGATGTGTTTATGGCCCATTTGGTAAGGCCCACAGAGATGTATTTTCGGACCATGGGTCGAGGCCCATTGCGACGTATTTCCGGCCCGTATGTCGTTTCCCATTATGACATGTTTCCAGCCCAGTTATCCAAGCCCGACTTGATGTGTATAAGGCCCATTAGTGTGACTCATTGATGCGGCCCACTTGTTGGATTGACGCCCATTGATGCGGCCCAATGATGCGACCCACCGTGATGTGCATATTAGGCTAATGGTGCGGCCCAATGTATCGACCCACTGTGATGTGTAGGCTCACGTACCGCATGTGTAAGGCCCACCTGTGATGACTATTTGAGGCCACCTGTTGGATATTTGGGCCCACCCTATGTTTGACTCTACATGGGCCACTACTTGGGAGCAATGTTGGTTGAATATCCACATTGATGAGCAATGACGATTAAATGTCCTCATTGCGAACCTTCCCTTAGGCCTTGATCTACCGATTGCCGATTATCGATTGAGGTCGTTTACCAATTCTAATTCGTCATGGCCGATTGCCGATTCCGATTGTCAAGGCCCAATGTGATGTATATTGAGGCCTAGGTGATGAGGCCCATTATGATGCATTGTGAGGGTCAGGCGATGGAGCTCGTTGTGATGTATGTTAGGCCCATGTGAAAGGTCCATCGTGATGTGTATTAAGCTCTTGAGCGAGGCCCATGGTGTTGCATATTTGGCCCTTGTGTGAGGTCATGAGTCCACTATATGTTAGGATTTATGTGGGCCATTCCTTGGGGGCAATGTCGGTTAAATGTCCACATTGTCGAGGTCGATTGTCGATGCCGTTTATTGATACCGATTATGAGTATGTGACAGCATAGCATCATGATACATGCCCATACGCATCATTTGCATGTTTGTTATGAGATGTGGTTATGCTTATTGCGAGTTAAATAAAATAAAAAGAAAAAAAATCCTCCTTGTAGGATCCCAGGATCGGAATCTGGCGTATGAACGCTGGGAGCTGAGAATGAGGTACTACGGAGGCTGTCAGCACCGGATTCGGCAATCGGACTCCTGTGAATCCGATTTTCGGATTTGGGGTGTGACAATTCCCCTGCCACCAGCCAATGGCTGATGGTCGGTGCTCCGTGGGCCTCACCATGATGTATGTGTTTCATCCACGTCGTTCATTTATTTTTCTAGATCATTTTCCGGTATGAAACCAAAAATACGGTATATCCCAACCTCAAGTAGGCCACATAGCAGGAAACAGTGTTGAATGAACATTGATCTTTGTTTTTTACCTTCATCTGGGTCTATATGACCTAATCAACAGATTGAATGTTGAATAAACAGTATAGTGGGCCTTAGGAGGATTTTAATGGAGGATGTCCAATCACTATTGTTTTCCTGTTGTGTGGTTCACCTGAGATTTTTATCCCTCTAATATTTTGGATCAAGGCTTAAAATGATCTGTAAAAATGGATGAGCGGCATGGATAAATTACATACATCATAATAAGGCCCACATATCACCGAACATCAGCCACAGGCTCATGGCAGGGGGAGTAGCCAATCCGTTTCCTAATTGGACGGTAACATTGTGTAATGCATGTAATAATGCATCGCTGACTGAGATGGACCAATCATTGTACAGCAAAGGAGGAAAAAAAAGCAGGAAAGTCATTGTTTTGGCTAACAGAGTATCTGTTCTAACTATTTTTGCTGAAACAGATTGGCTACTCCCCTGTTCGGTGCTACGTGGGCACCACCATGTTGTACGTGTTTCATCCATTCCTTTCGTCCAATTTTAAAGATCATTTTAAGGCTTTATATAAAAAAATGAGAGGGATATAAATTGAAGATTCAAAAACCATCCCATTTGTGATTCACGAGGACCAAAGAATTAGTATATGAAGTGATGCCCACCTTTCAAACTATTTCCTTGGTGCAGCTTACTAAAGCACGGGTTATCTGTTTTTTGGGCCATGGCTCTGTGGGGCCCACCGTGATGTAAGTATTTTATGTAAGCCATTCATCGTTTTTCTCATATTATTTTAATATATGATCCTAAAGATGAAGCAGGTCCATATAGCTCCAGTGAACCACACCAAAGGATGCTGCAGTGATAATGACATCCACCGTTGAAACCTTTCTAAGGGCCACTGTGATGTTTTTTTTTACCATCCAACCTATTCATTAGGTCACGTAGACGTGAATGAAGTGAAGACACAAGTATCAGCTCGATCTAAAACATCTGATAAACATATCTTTTGATTTATATATTATTAAAACTTAATCCATTAAAAAAAAAAAAAAGAAACAGAAAAAAGAAAAAAGGAAAAGAAAGAAAACATAAAAGAAAAAGAATGAAAAAAAGTAAGAGTAGTTACACAGAGCAGCAACAAAATTCATTGAAACAAAAGCAAATGAAAAGGTGTTCCTCGATTTCCTCTTCACCTCCTCTTCTTGGGCCGGATCACCGTGATGCATACCGTGATGCTGTATAATCAAAGCTGATATTGGGGATATGGGCAATCTTGTACCGATCTTCTCCTCCTTCTCGACAGCGCTCTTCTAAGAGTGGACACCTCCTTATCTTTAATTTTTGAAGCATGGTGAGGTGTTGCAACTCTTCCGCAGGTAGAGACCTCAAATTATAACAATACTTGATCTCCAAAGTTTCTGCAAGAGGCCTTAGTAGGAAATTCACATCCCCTAATGACGCTTGCAATTTGCAAAGTTTGTTAGAAATTTAGGTGGAGCCCACCATGATGTTTTTGAGAAATCCACCCCCTCCATCCAATTTTCCTTATCATTTTAGGGCATTATCTCAAAATTGAAGCAGATCCAAATCTCAAGTGGACCACACCACAGGAAGTAACGGTGATAATGATTCTCACCGTTAAATATTTTTTAGGGCTCACCGTGATATTTATTTGACGTCCAACCTATAGATTAGGTCATATATACCTAGATGATGGAAAAAAAAAAGAAGAAAAAAAAGAAGCAAATATTAGCTTGATCCAAAATTTTGGTGGCCCCAAGAAGTTTTTAATGGTGAGAGTTCAATCAACACTATGTGGCCCACTTGAGAATTTGATCTACCTTAGTTTTCGGTTCATACTATAAAATTATTTTTAAAAATGTATGGACAGCGTGGATTTATCACTAACATCTTGGTGGGACCCACCTACCATTCCAGCGGAAGAATTTTATGTGAAAAGGCTTCCGCCGCATCCTTTAGAGAGTGGGTGAAGAGGTGTCCGAGAGAAGAAAACTCGCTTTTTTAAGCTCGCGCTAAAAACGTCTTTATCTCGACTGTCTACCTTATCCAACGGTTGATAGGAAGGTTCACACATAATAATGTGCAAACTGGTGTGTAGCTATAATTTATGAGTCATACTCACACGCACACTTATGCATGTGCGCACCTTTGCACACATGTTATGGGCATCTAATACGAACCATTCATGTGATGCAAAATCCCATGAAATCCCAATGTACAAATTTTTATCTTGTTCTAAAATTCTAGTGAGACATAAAAGAAAGAAATGCAAATCAAGGGAGGAATTTCATTTTTCATGGTCCACAAAAGTTTTGTATCAAAGAAAAAATTGTGGCTCGGGGAATCATGAGGTGCTGATGGTTAATGATTTTGGAGTCACATCATATATCATGAGTAGTTAAAAAAGTTGACACGAGTTCCTAAGAGTTGAGCATTTGGATATATATATTCTATGTGTGGCCCCACCATGATGCTTGTTGAACATCTACCCCGTTAGCCAGATGCACCATTCCATGGTAGGGCTTGGGCTTAAAAATGAAGTCGATCCATGACTTGTGTGGGCCACACTACATACAAAAGTTGAGAGGGGTAACCCCTCCCATTAAAACATTCATAAAATTTGTTGAGCCCACCGAGACGTGGTTCACAAATCCAGCCCATCTATTGTGTATCCCAATTTGATGAGGGGTCATATCAACTTTCTATAGTATCCAAAACTCAGGTGAGTGGGCCCTCCATTTTGGCAAAAGTACTTTTGGCAAGGGATAGGCATCAGGCATTCCATACTCTTTCATCACCCGATCCTTTTTGCACCATCCCGAGGCCCTCTCCCATTATAGAACACTAACGTGTTCCTCCACCCTATAATTCTTTTCGGGTCCCAGACACTCCGTATCGCGGTCGCTTCCTGGGCGCCTCCCTATGCTGATTTCTCCTGTCCCTGGGCACAAAGAAGTACCACTCCCTCTCTCCAATCTTAGCCAACCCTGTCATCATATAAAATAAAAATAAAAATAAAAAATGCCAAAAATGGGGTGCGCAAGTTATATCCGTTAGCCATACCTGCGTACGTTAGCGCGTATAAGAAGCATGGCCGGATACAATACAAATGTTTCCAACTTAACGTACAAATCAACGTGTGAGGCCCACCGTGATATTTTATTTACATCCATTCCGCCCCCCATGTGCCCCCTCCTATTTTCATCGGTTCCCAAACTCACGTTGGCCACACCATGTAATATCATGCGTAAAACCACTAAAATTACATTTTATGGCCTACCTGAGTTTTGGAATGGCATGATCTTTCGAGTTTACATTCATCATAGTTAGACGCATCTTCTGAACGGATCAGATGGAATGTATAAAACAAACTAGGCCGATATACAACCTATTTATGGTGTGGCCCACCTGAGTTCTGCGTCAGCGTGATTATTGTTTGGCTTAAAGGGTTAAAAATGGGGATGCAAATGATGGACGGACTGGATTCATTACAACATAACCGTGTGTTCTACAAATTAATCGGTATGTTAAGCTTAAAGTAGAAAAAAAAAAAATTGTACTGGAGCAGGAAAAAGAAAAAGAAAAAAAAAAAACAAAAACAAACACACGTACCAGGCAACTCCCACGGTCACGACAGTAAATGTTAACGGTTCCGATTACATCAAAGCTGAGCTTTTTGCCGTATAAAACTCCCTGGAGATAGTACTCGGGTAGGATCTTCTTCAGTGGGGGTGTAATCTGAATCCTGGAAGTTCTACCTCAGCTTAAGTTGCACCGTTCATGTTGCGAGTGAGGGTGAAGTTTAAGAGAATACGCCTCTTTGTTGGTTACGTAAGGAGAAGAGCGGGTCAAAAGTCTTGGCTGACATGGAAATAAGAGGCAGATAAGTGGGTCCCATGCGCTTTCACAAGTCTTCTAATTGGACCGCTGTTGTTCATGATGACGGATATCACCTGACGTGTCTTTCACCTTTAGTTATAAGAATACGGATCCTCAGTTTGTTTCAAGCAATAAAACTGTGGTTGTTGCATCTAATTGGACAGAGTCGGATCGGCTGCTCCCCTGCCACCAGCCAATGGCTGGTGGTCGGTGCTCTGTGTGCCTCACCATGATATATGTGTTTCATCCATGCCATTTATCTATTTTTCTAGATCATTTTCTGGTATGAAACCAAAAATAAGGAATATCCCAATCTCAAGTTGACCACATCTTAGGAAACAGTGTTGAATGAACATTGATCTTTGTTTTTTTCCCTTCGTCTGGGTCTGTATAACCTAATCAACAGATTGGATGTTGAATAAACAGTATAGTGGGCCTTAGGAGGATTTTAATGGAGGATGTTCAATCACTATTGTTTTCCTATTGTGTGGTTCACCTGAGAATTTTATCCTTTTAATATTTTGGATCAAGCTTTAAAATGATCTATAAAAATGGATAAATGACTTAGATGAAATACATACATTATGGTGGGGCCTACAATCACCAAACATCAGCCACGGGATGGTGGCAGGGGAGTAGCCAATCCGTTTCCTAATTGGACCGTAACACTGTGTAATGCATTTAATAATGCATAGACTGACTGAGATGGACCAATCATTGTACAGCGAAGGAGGAAAAAAAGCAGGAAAGTCGTGGTTTTGGATAATAGAGGAACTGTTCTAACTATTTTTGCGGAAACAGATTGGCTACTCCCCTGTTTGGTGCTGCCCACCATGTTGTATGTGTTTCATCCATTCCTTTCATCCATTTTTAAAGATCGTTTTAGGATTTTATACAAAAAATGAGAGGGATATAAATCTAAGGTTCAAAAACCATCCCATATGTGATTCAAGTGGACTAAAGAATTCGAAAAAGTATATGACCTGATGCCCATCCTTCAAACTATTGCTTTGGTGCAGCCTACTGAATCACGGGTTATCTGTTTTTTGGGGCCATGGCTCTGTGGGACCCACCATAATATAACTATTTTATGTAAGCCGTTCATCATTTTTCTTATATTATTTTAATATATGATCCTAAAGATGAAGCAAGTCCATAGCTCCAGTGAACCACACCAAAGGATGGTGCAATGATAATGACATCCACCGTTGAAACCTTTCTAAAGGCCACTATGATGTTTTTTTTTTACCATCCAACCTATTCATTAGGTCATGTAGACATGGATGAAGTGAAGACACAAATATCAGCTTGATTTGAAACTTCTCCAGCTCCCAAGAAGTTTTTAATGGTGGACGTTCAATCCCCACCTTGTGGTCCAATTAATCCTTGAACCTGCCTGTTTCTCTAGCTCACACCTTAATCCTTGAGCCCACTGGTGGATTGAACATGAGACATTTTTCCAATTCCCCGTTAAGTGCAAAAATTCGGCATTAACAAACAAGCCTTACTAGAGGTCTCTTTATCATGATTCTGTAGACCTTTGTTTTCGTCACTCCATTCCTTCGTTGTTTTCGTTTTCCACCCGAGCCTACTTCGCATAGTCGGTTTTCCAATTCCGACTAGTTGGATCCATCATTCGAGAATCTAAGAATATATCTTTTTAAACCCACCTTGGATGAAACGTTCCCTAGAATATCCCCGATGCATCAATCCTAGCCTTTGGATTTGTTTCCTACCATAAGGTGGTTAAGAATATAAATACCAAAATGGATGGCAAAGATCGGTGGCTATGATTTTACAATCTGTGAGATTTTCTGTACTTGGTACATCCATAGCAGGATGCAGTAGACCAACAGTCAAGATTACCAACAGTTGCTCCTACTTATTGGAAATCAATACCTTTAGTATAACGTCGAGAATCCTATAATTATCGCTTGGTTAAAGATGTGCAAGACATCATAGCCATGCGGTGGGCCCCGCAGTACTGATGACTTGGCACGAAAGTAAGGCCCTTTTATTCATCAGTGGTCTGGGATCATCTACAACACCTGTTCTATTTGTGGGGGGCCACTACATCTCATATGTGAAATCCACTCCGTCCATACTAACCTTCAATTTTCCATCGTACATGAAAGAAATAGAAAAAGCTCACATGGGCCACACTAATATAAATAATGTAAAGGCTTGTTTGGGAGCCTGGATTTGAAACCCCCGGGATTCAGAACCCCCTAGGGTTTGAAATCCTTTCACTGTGTTTGGCTCATTGTAATTCAAAACTAGGTATACATGGTATATTCACAGGGTTTGAATTTAATTATTAAATCAACTTTAATATATGTAATTAGTATGCATATGTAATAATGTTTGACATAATGGTTATAATAAGCCTGTGGAAATATATATTTTGCTCGAAAATGATGAAATTCCAAGTCTTGAATGGGCCACAATCACAAGATCACACCGAGTGACTAACCAACAATTTTTATTTTTTTGAAATATCACAAATTCCAAGTCTCAGATGGGCCACAATCACAAGATTATACCGAGTGACTAACCAACAATTTTTATTTTTTTGAATATCACCAGTGGGCCATGTGCCCAGTAGATTAATAGCCTAGTGTGACATATGTTATACATGAAACTCCAGGGGCTGTTTGATTTCGGTTTCCAACTGGTAAATACCAATAAATGCCGGTCATCGTTATTTACTTTTACTCATATGTTACTTGTCCAGTGAAATTTTACTTGAATGCGACTGTTTGGTTGCATCTCAAGACTACTGTAACTGCTCATTATGACTTCACAAATCGTGTTTGATTTTCATGTGGAAATGCTATTTCAAATACAGTGGGCCCTCCACCTAACCCACTGGAGTACACAGGAAAGTCCATTTTCTGCTATGGAGAGTAGCAGTGATATTAACGGTCTATTGACGTGAACAAGTACCGTGGGTCCCATCATAAGGTATATGTTATATCCAAACCGTCCATCTATTTCGCGAGCTCCTTGTGGGGCTTGCTTCGAAAAATAAGATAGATTACAAGATCAAGTGGACCACACTGCAAATAAGCAATGGGGGATTGAATGTCTACACTCCAAAGAGATTTTGGACGTCACAGAAGTTTGGGATATGCTTCAATTTTGGGCTTCAGCCCTTAAATTAGATGGAAAATTAGATGGACGGCATTGATAGACCACACTAATTTCAGGGTGGGCCCAATAGATATTACTCAAGGAGATAGAGAGTGTACAGGGTCCATCTGCGATAAGGACCAATTTGAGGAGTTAGTTGGTACGATGACTGAGTATGACCGTTCTTTCGTGCACATATACACATGGTGTATGTGACCAATCGACCAGCACCAACATGGGGTATACAGTGGACGCGGATTTCCTGCGAAAGCCTTTCACAGGAAGTTCCTGCGCTGGAACTTAGGTGGGGCCCACTGTGATTTTTTGAGAAATCCTCCCCGTCCATCCGCTTTGTGAGTTCATTTTAGGACATGTTGTAAAAAATGAACCGTATCCAAAGCTTGAGTGATCCGTACTAAAGGAAAATGTGGTTAGGGAAATTCCTACCATTGAAACCTTCCTGGGTTCAACAGTGATATTCAGATGCCATCCATACCGTTAATAACGTCATTCCTATTGGGATGAACTGAAAACAAAAATATTAGCATGAATCAAAACTTATGTGGCCCCACAAATATTTCAACTGTGGACATTTAATTATCACGTTTTTGGCTCACTTGAGCTTTGGATACGGTTCATTTTTGGTAACTTGTCCTAAAATGAACTTACAAAACGGATGGACGGATAGGATTTCTCACAAACATCACAGTGGGCCCCACCTAATTTCCCAGCGCAGGAACTTCCTGCGAAAGGCTTTCGCAGTAAATCCGCGTCCGTATACAGTTATGTTAGAGACACCTTGGGGCTCACCATCATTTCCATGTTTTATCCAAGACCCTGCAAAACATCATATAATACTTTACAAATAAAACATTGCAAAACATCATTCGTTACACCGCAAAACATCATATATCACTTCACAACAAGATGATAATAGACATTATGACAACTTCGATGGTTCACGGAGATAATCTGAACAGCCATTATGACAAGTAATATGTCTGGTAGGAACAATAGTATAGTATCGTCATCTTTGTTGGAGCTGATCTCCACCATAAAATGGAGAGGGTTTGAAGCTGATGCCTCATAACCTGATGTGATTTGGTGGCTACTGTAAGACTTGTATCCTAGTCCGTACCGCTCATTAGGCTTCCGCAGTTCTTCCAGTTAAATTCCGGCAACTCTCGACCAATATCCGAGGTTTGCGCGTGATCCTAAGCCAATTCCTGCATACCAAAGTCGGTTCGACCTGAAACTTGTACTCTAGCAACCGCGCCATCGCCACGGTTCCAACATCGCGACTTGTGCATCGATCCGATACCCGGGCCAGGAGATGTGGGCCCATGTTCATTCCGAGAAAACATCGTGCGTTGCGAATTTCGAGAGAATCTCTACAACATGTTCCATCAATCAATCAAGTCAAGTACACACCATGCCTCAAGTACAAGCAACCCATCCCTTTTCCTTCTTCTCTCTCCCCACCCATCCCTCTTTCACACAATTTTCAACTAAACCCATACCTTCCCATCCCCATGTCTTACAACACCCATCCCACCATTCCTTATCAATCCATCACCTCCCTCTCTCTCTCTCTCTCTCTCTCTCTCTCTCATTCTCTAAGCAATTCTCCAAACACCCAAGAGCAAATTCCAACGTCTAAGCATTTCCAAGAGCAAACATGTGTGGCCCACTTTCCCACTCACTCATCTCCCATCTCAACCATTCATCCTCCATCAACCTCCATCAAAAGGCAAGCCAATGAGCATAGGAGTTCAAGGAGTTAAGGAAAAGGCCGATAGGTGGGTGATCCACCGTTAATTTTCTATTAGAAGGCCCACTTGTGATGGGACCCATTTTTATGTATGTATTGTGATCATGGAGGGCCCATAGTGGCAGGGTCCCTCCATCACCATCTGATCTCTCCTTTTTCTCTCTCTCTCTTTTCCTTTTTTGTATGGTAATGATGATGATGAGGTGTGTGGCCCACCATGATGTTTACATCCAAGCCATCTACCGGTGGACCCCATCCATGTGGGACACACCATGATGTTTATATGTCATCCCAACCATCCATCTAGGACGTGGCCCACCCCACACGTGTGGGTTGGGCCCTCCTTAATGTATTTATCCTAATCCACGCCATCCATCCACCCTAATCGGTGTGGCCCACCATGATTTACGTATTTAATCAACGTCGTCCATCTGTTTTATCCAAGCCATTTAGTGGGCCTGGATGATGAGAAACACAAATATTAGACCGATCCAAAATAGGTGGGCCATGTGGGACCCACCTTGATGAGGTATATATCCACACCGTCCGTCCAGGACGTACATTGGAGAGTGGATTGACGGTGGAGATGGCCGGCAGAGATGGCCAATAGTGAACTGTGGACGGACAGTGGGTGGCTAATAGTGAAGTGTAAACTAGTAGTAGGGTGTACCCACCAGCTGCATCAGAGAATGTAAATAAAAGAAAAAATTAATAATAATAGTAATAATAAAAAAATAATTTTTGGTGGGCCACTCCACGTGGACCCACCTTGTTGACCGTGGGATCCACCATCCAGCGTCACTCCCTGGACGCTGGATGTGGTATTGTATATATATATATATATATATATATATATATATATATATATATATATATATACATATATATATATACATATATTATATTAAATGGACTTAGGTGGGCCATACTCACATGATGACTCCACTGTAATGCATCCAACATCCAGCAATGGATGTCTGGATGCTAGGAGGGTATATTATTATAATATAAATATTTAGATATAAATAATAAATATAATATTTTATACTATTTTATATAATTTGTGGTGGCCCCACGTGGGATCCACCTGTGCCGTTTGAGGGTCATACAGCAGCTATATAACTGCTGTATTGACGCCTGCAAGGTGTGTGGGACCTCCTGCCAAGAGGTTTGCACCCACTCCAGCCGTCCATGTGGATGGGACCCGCCATGCTTAACCTAACCGTCCACCTATTTTTGGCATGCTTGCCATGGTGGGCCACATTCCTGGACCCTACCTTGATGGATGTGGTTCATCCAGCCAGCTCGCCTCAAGGCTTGAGACTAAAAATAAGACAGATCCAGTTATCAGGTGGCCCACACTACAGAAAGCAGTGGATTAAACACCCACCATTGAAACCCCTTTTGGGATTATAGAAGTTTTGAACCAATAAGATATTTGTTCTCCCTCATCATTCAGGTTTTTGTGACCTTATGAACAGTTTGTATGAGAAATAAATGCTATGGTGGGCCCTCTAAATTTTTAACAGTGTGAATCATTATCACCACTATTATTTGTGGTATGGTCCAGATGATCTTTTGATCTGATTCATTGTTTGAATAATGCTATAAAATGATCTTTATAGATGGATGAATGGTGTGGCCCAAGTAGTGCGGCCCACTTGTTGTATGTGAGAGGCCCATTGTGATGTATTTAGGGCCCATGGGTAGAGGCCCATTGTGATATATTCGGCCCATTTGATCTGGCCCATTTGATACAATTGAAGCCCATGATGATGTATATTAGGCCCTTGCGTGAGGCTGTGGGCCACTGTATGTTTGGCCCAATGAGGGCCGCTCTTTGGGAGCAATGTTGGTTAAAGGACCATATTTATGGGCAATGATGGTTTAACGTCTACATTGTGACCTTCTCTTAGGCCTTGTTGGGTCCATTCTCGTCTTTCTCTCTTGGGTTAACCCAAACGATTGGGCCTCATTGATATTGTTTGATTCATCATCGGTCGCCCATCCATGGATCGAGGCCGATTCCGTTTGGTCGAGGCCGATTCCGTATGTCAAGGCCGATTCCGTTTGTCGAGGTCGATTCCATTTGGTCGAGGCCGATCCCGTTTGTTGAGGTTGATTTCGATTATCAAGGCCGATTTCGTATGTCGAGGTCGATTCCGTTTGGTCGAGGCCAATTCCATTTGATGAGGCCGATTCCATTTATCGAGTCCGATTCCGTTTGGTCGAGGCCTATTTCGTATGTCGAGGCTGATTTCGTTTGGTCGAGGCTGATTCTATTTGGTCGAGGCCGATTCCGTATGTCGAGACCAATTTCGATTATCGAGGCCAATTCCGTTTGGTCGAGGCTGATTCCATATGTCGAGGCCGATTCCATTTAGTCGAGGCCGATTCCATTTAGTCGAGGCCGATTTCGTTTGATGAGGTCGATTCCATTTGGTCAAGGTCGATTCCAATTGTTGAGGTCGATTCCGATTGTTGAGGCCTAATGTAATGTATAATAGGCCCATGAGATGCGGCCCTTTGTGATGTATATTAGGCCCGTGTTAGAGGCCCATTGTGATGAATATGTGGCCCATGTGATGCGGCCCACTTGATGAATATGAGGCCCAATGTGACGTATTTATGGCCACCCATTGAGGCCCACCTTGATGTGATGTATAATGGACTTGTGTGAGAGGCCCATTGCAATGTGTTTGGGGCCCATGGGTTGTGGCCCATTGTGATGTATCCAGGGCCCATGGGACGTGGACCATCCGATGTATATAGGCCCATGTGATGCAGCCCATTATGATAGTATGAGGCTCATTGTGGTGCATTTAAGGGCCAGGCTATGGAGCCCATTGTGATGTGTATTAGGCCCATATGATGCGGCCTATTATGATAGTATGAGGCCCATTATGGTGCATTTGAGGGCCAGGCTATGGAGCCCATTGTGATGTATGTTAGGCCCATGTGAAAGGCCCATTGTGATGTGTATTAAGCTCTTGAGTGAGGCCCATGGTGTTGTATTTTTGGCCCTTGTGTGAGGCCATGGGTCCACTATATGTTAGGCTCTATGTGGGCCATTCCTTGGGGGCAATGTTGGTTAAATGTCCACGTTGTCGAGGTCAATTGTTAATGCCGATTATTGATACCGAATATGAGTGTGTGACAGCATAGCATCATGATACATACACATACGCATCATCTGCATGTTTGTTATGAGGTATGGTTGACCATTGCATATGTCATTGGGCAGGTTGTTACGAGACTCCCTGATAGGCAGAGGTTATCTCACATGAGCGCACGGTATGCGCAGGATTGATGCATGACTAGATTGTGTGACTCATGCATCTTGCATTGTGTCAGGGTCGTAGCCTCCACAGGCATATCGTGGATGGCCAGATAGGACACCGAAAATATGTTATTAGCATCAGGCTGCCATAGATGGCCCTAGGTGAAAATCTTTAAACCCTCTTGGTACCAGAGGACGCCCCAACGTCGAGACTAAGTGGATATATATAAGTGCATGAGGGCCGTATACTAATAGGCCGTATCTCCCACTATGTGTGGTCGGTTGGGAGGGGGTATGACCTTACCCGCCTGAGTGAGGGGGCAACATTTAGGTTGAGTTTGACCAGCTTGAGGAATGGGTCCGCTATCGACGAGCCAGGCCCGATATTGGCAGGTGGATAGTGAGGTCTCTTTCACTTATCCAGTTGTAGGTTCGGATAGGGGTGACAAGCTAGCGTAGAGTGTAATAGACCCCGGTGATGATCCCAGAGATGAATAATACTGATATGTGGACTTATTGAGCAGGAGTTGCATACTCATTCATCCATTCATTCACTATCCACTCAGGTTGGTGGTGCGCAATTATTTGTTATGTATACCTTCACAATGACCAGGATTTCAGTTGGGGCGCGCGACTAACATGAGATCAGGATTTTACCACATTGAGTCTGACTATCCAAATTAGGTATGAGACTGGTTGGATAGAAGGTCCTTGTGATGGACCCCATAGCCTGCGATACTACGTACTATCATCCCGACTTCACACTCCAACATAGTAATTCTATTAACAGTGCATATTGCATTACATTCACGGCATATGACATTTTGAGTTACTGTGTTTCTGCATTTTTATGGTCTAGGTAAGGCTGATGGTATTCGTGAACTCATCAAGAATTGTATATTACATTGCATCCTCGGCATCTGATATTTGGCTCTTTATGACTCCTTATTTGCATATCTGATTTGTATTGTGTACTCTAATATTGTTTGACTCATGGACTTGTCAGTATTTTCGCATACTCTGATATCGTATGAATTATGATCTTGTTGGTATTTTCGCTTATTCCAATATTGTATGGTTTATGGCATTGTAACGCATACTTGGTACTTACCTTGTGCACACACTTTCACCACCCTCTAAGCTTTGTATAAGCTTATGCACGATAGATGCGTGCAGGTGGCGTTAGGTCGCAGCAGCGTTGAGCTTGGAGTGTGCAGCAGACTTTCAGAGCTTTGATTTTTGACATATGTATTTCCCTTTCAGCATTGTATTTAAGTGTTTATATTAGTGGATATGTTATAATGATGTTGCTTTTGTGATTTAGGTATACTTGTGGTTATGCTTATTACGAGTTAAATGTATATTGAAAAATCCTCCTTGTAAGATCCCAGGATTGAAATCCGGCGTATGGACACTAGGAGTCGAGAATGGGGTACTACGGAGGCTGTCGGCACAGGATTCGGCGATCGGGATTCATGTGAATCCGATTTTCAAATTTGGGGTATGACTGAAGTTGGTACCAGAGCATAATTTGGGAATATCTGAAGATAACATCACATATCTGCTGATAGTTACCTTGCACTCTATGATTGTTGAGGACTTAAGAATGGTTAGATCCTTGAGTTCAAATAACTTAGAGAATTTCTGATATAGCTCCCTACCATTGAGATTGTGAGGCTGTATAGTATTCTAGTTTCGATCGTTTCTGATCGAGGATTCGAGGTCCAGTTGGATCATCGTAGTGTTGATGAGACATTTTGGGAGTAAGAGGCTAATATTCGTGGGCGTTATCCCCATCTCTTCGGTGTTTGATAATTATATCTATAGTGGTAGGATTTCTCTCCCTTGGTGAGCCCTGTTTTAGTTGTGTTGTGGTTTAAATTTCGAGGACGAAATTTTTATTTGGAGGGGAGAGCTGTAAGATCCGTATCCTAGTCCATACCGCTCCGTAGCCTTCCATGGTTCTCCCGGTCAAATTCTAGCAACCATCGTGAAATGGCCTAGCTATATGTCTTGGGGGGGGGGGTGTGGTTGAATAGGACTATGCCAAATAAAAATTTTAATAGCAGAATTTAAATAAAGAAATGATAATACTTTAAACAAATCACAATATGGAAATGTAAAGCAAACTCAAATAAAGAGATTAATACCAATGTTGTTCTAAGGACAACCTTACACCATAAAAACCAAAGGTTTATGGCAGGACAACCTTATTTCTAGAACAAATTGAATATAAAAAACTCAAACAGAAAATGAAATAGCAAGAAATAAATTCTAAACTATTACAACATTTCTACAATGCTTAAAAGGTAAATATTACAACATTCACATCCACACATATATCTCACAAATCTGAATGATAAAAGATATAGAAATTAAATGAACATTCAAATAGCAAGACACAAAGAATTATAGTGGTTCACCTATGTGTACACCAACTGTCAACTACAGCCACACAGCTACTCCACTCCTAATCTCCTCACACAGGGGATATCAGCGTTGACTATCAAAATAGGTTTCACAGGTTCACCTAAAACCTTCACAATTGTGTCTTTTTCACTTGGGCTTACACAATCCAAAAACCCACTTTCTGAGTTTTCTGGCTCTCCTCAGATAACCAACACAATGAGATTTTTCTGGTGAATCTCAAAAGAAGACCAAAAAGAATAGAAGATTTACACAAATGTAAAATACCTAAATTTCTCCTTCTGTAGCAGCCCGGTAGAACCAATCGGAATAGAAGTTCAATGTCTAATACTTACTTTAAAAATGGTTTCAAATTCTAATTGATTTTAAATTAAACCAAATTGGGCGTAACTCTATTTAATTTTGATTCTAAGAAGACGGAATACAACAATTCCTCTTTTCAAATAAGATTGGAATATATGAACAAAATCAAATAAGAAAAGCTAACAAAAGAGAATATTAAATATGCACAATGTAGCTTAAAATGAACACAAACTTATCTCAGAGTGGAGCCTTGAATTTTCTTAAATTGAGTTATGAAACTCTAAAATTCGTGTTCAATTTATAAATGCAAAAATCTCGTCTACCACTGGTCTTGGGAACCCTTCGACTGGTCATAAAACCAACGATATTTTGAATTTTTGAGCGCGATCTTAAAAAACCGTTCTACGACTAGTCTTAGGATTTCTACGACTGGTCTTAGACCACCTACGACCAGTCGTATCTGACCCAAGACTGGTCATAGGAAACCAGGATTGGTTGCTGTAGTTCGAGTCGTAGATTTAGGACTGGTCGAAGGACGAGTCATGACCATTCCTACGACTGATCGAACAATCTCCAGGAATGGTCGTAGAATAACAAAAAAAAATCCAAAAAATTGCAACAACTTAGCACTGGTCGTGAAATTTCTTGGACTGGTCGAACCAGTACTAAGACTAGTCGAACAAAGTCCAGGACTAGTCTTAGAACAGACCAAATTCATATAAAAAGATTCAGTTTGAATTATGTATACAAAATGACCTACCTTAAGGTCAATCTAAGGTCATTCATACCTGGGACATGAAGTATGAACATTGAAACTTCATTATTTCAGATGAAGGTTGACCTTTGAACCTTATGAAGCTTGAGATCTCTACTTGATATAGCTTGATCTTGAAATCTTTTACAGCTTGAATTTAAACTTCATCTTGAGTTGTACTTGAGTCTTGAAATGTACTTGAGTCTTGAACAAATACTCTTGTTATTGATGTAGCTTTGAACATTGATGCTTACAGAAGAGGACAGAATACATGACCTTGCATTTCTTGAAGTCGATCACCATACTTGACTTGAAACATTGTGATGTCGTGTCTTAAACATATATATATATATATATATCAACATACAAACACAAGACACAGATAGAGGTTTTGGCACAACAAAATTTGACAATCAAAGGAGCATGAGGCCATAGCACTTACACCTCGACCTGTATCCAATATTTGTGCGCAATCCTAAGCCGAGTCTTGCATACCAAAGTCGGCTTGACCTAAAACTTATACCTTAGCGACCGCGACTCGCGCACCGATCCGATACCTGGGCCAGGAGATGTAGGTCCACGTTCATTCCGAAGAAACGTCGCGCGTTCTAAATTTCGAGAGAATCTCTACAACATGTCCCATCAATCAATCAATCAATCAAGTAAAGTACGCACCATGCCTCAAGTACAACCAACCCATCCCTTTTCCTTCCCAAAGTCAACTCCCTCTCTCCCCACCCATCCCTCTTTTACATAATTTTCAACTAAACCCATACATTCCCATCCCTATTCCTTACAACACCCATCCCACCTTTCCTTATCAATCCATCACCTCCCTCTCTCTCTCTCTCTCATTCTCTAAGCAATTCTTCAAACACCCAAGAGCAAATTTCAACGACCAAGCATTTCCAAGAGCAAACATGTGTGGCCCACTTTCCCACTCACTCATCTCCCATCTCAACCATTCATCCTCCATCAAAAGGCAAGCTAAGGAGAATAGAAGTTCAAAGAGCTAAGAAGAAGGCCGATAGGTGGGTGATCCATCGTTGATTTTCTATTAGAAGGCCCACTTGTGATGGGACCCATTTTTATGTGTGCATTGTGATAATGGAGGGCCCATAGTGGCGGGGTCACTCCATCATCATCTGATCTCTCCTTTTTCTCTCTCTCTCTTTTCCTTTTTTGTATGGTAATGATGATGATGAGGTGTATGACCCACCATGATGTTTACATCTAAGCCATCCACCGATGGATTGAAATGGCCAAGCTATATGTCTTGGGGGGGGGGTGGGGGGGTGAATAGGACTATGCCAAATTTTAAGATAAATACAGCGGGAATATAGAAAGATAGAACTAAATAAATATTCAATTCACACTGCTGAATGCTAGCTCAAAATATTGATAGTTCTAAGGACAACCATGCACCATAAAAATGGCAGGGCAACCTTACTAGAACAAATAGAGAAATTGAAGCTCAAAGTGATAAAGAGATAGCAAAAATATAATGCTGAAATGTAAATCTAAATTATTACAACATTCCCCACTGTGCTTGAAATGTAAAATTTACAACATTCACATCCACACATACATTCTACAATTCTGAATGATAAAAGATAGGAAATATAAATTACACATCCACAACACAAAGAATTATAGTGGTTCGCTTGTGTGTTCACCGACTGTTAAACAACAGCCACACAGAATGCTACTCCACTCCTAATATCCTCACACAGGGGATATTAGCGTTCACTATTAAATAGGTTTTCACAGGTTCACCCAAAACCTTCACAATTGTGTCTTTTTCAGAGGGCTTACACAATTCAAAAACCCTCACTTCTGAGTTTTCTGGCTCTCCTCAGATGACCAACAACTTTAAAATTTTTTTGGCTTAACCTCAAATAAAACCAAACAATGTAAATTACACAAATTGTAAAATACCTGATTTTCTCCTTCGTTGTAGCAGCCTAGAAGAACCAAGTCAGAATAGAGATTTGAATGTCAAAGTTCAATGTCCAATACTCACTTTATAATGGTTCTAGCTAGGTTCTAATAGATTTTAAATTAAAACAAAAGAGCTAGCTCTAATTGATTTTGATTCCAAAAAAAGGAAAACAAGAATTCCTCTTTTCAGATTAGATTGGAATACAAGAAACAAAATCAATTAAGAAAGCTAAAGAAAGAGAATATTAAATATGCACACTTAGCTTATATGGAGCACCGACTTATCTCTTAGAAGGCCAAATTAATTTAGCTTGAAGTTCTTTAATTTTCATATATAAATCTGAGATTCGTGCTCTATTTTTATGTGAGCAAATCATGTCTTCGACTAGTCTAAGGACCTCTACGACTGGTCGTAGAACCAACAGATATTTGAAAATTCAGGCGCGATAAGATTTGGCAGTTTCATGACTGGTCGTAGGATTCCTTTGACTGGTCATAGGATCCCTTTGACTAGTCGTAGGTGGCTAAATTTCAAGTCTGTTCTTTGAGTCGTAGATCTACGACTGGTCGAAGATGCAGTCGACACTATTCTTACGATTGGTCGAACAGTCCTCAGGACTAGTCGAAGCCTAACAGAAAATTTTTGATTTTTGTAACAAACTTACAACTGATCCAGGAAATGTTTAGACAGGTCATAGCAGTGATAGGACTAGTCGAACAAAGTCTAAGACTAGTCTTAGAACAGACCAAACTCACTTATATAAAACATATGAATTATGTATCCAAAATGGCCTACTCTAAAGGTCAACCTAAGGTTAGTCATACCTCAATAGTGAAGTAAGGACATTGAAACTTTAGAGACGAGTGACCTTTGAAAGTAATGGAGCTTGAAGTCTTGATGTCGTTTAAACTTGAGAGTTTTTTAAGATCTTGAGATTGAACTTGAAAGCTTCTTGAGATTCTTGACTTGTGAACAGTGCTTGTCAAACTAAGTTGATCTTGAGTAGAGCATTGTTCTTCACAGATGCAAGGTTCATAACAGTGCCTTTGGCACCACAAATTTGATTGCAAATAGGGCTATAAACTATAACACTTACTATCTCCCCCTTTGTCAAATTAGTGACAAAACACAGTTTCAAGATATGTTACATAACACAAAATATCTGATTAAAGAATCATGCACCAGTTGTTATCAACCAACATCCTGCAGACTTGTAAATCAATATTCAGTCTACCTCTACACACCTCCGCTCACACTTCTGCACATACTCCCCCTGAGTAACATACTCATAAAACATCATACAATACAATACTACTCCCTCCTCATGACAACATCCATATCCATATACATATTCATAACATATCCATATTACGCCCCCTTTTTGTCATAATAGGACAAAGGAAGCACATAACAGATGGCTGAGGAGAAATAATCAATGAGAAATATGAGAAGTAACTAGTCAAGATATGAGAACATAGCATAAGCAACACACATAATTCATAGACTGAGCTAAGTTAAAGAGAGTGACAAACTCAAAACTAGTTAAGAGTACTAAAGTTATTACAGACCAGTAATCTTAAAAATACTAATCTAACCCAGATGAAGGAGCAGGAATGGAAGGATCAAGTTGATGCATGCCTTTGTTCAAGTGCCTAAGATATTTGTGCATATATTTGAACTGTAAATCATGGGCAACAGAGATATTTTCCATCTTAACATTTAGATTCTCAACTTTATCTTCCAATGCACTTAGACGTGCACCAAATGAAGAAGGCTCATAATCTGGATCATTTGTAGAATCGAACTCAAGTTCTTCAAAAATATCATCCATGTTAATATCATTAGGAGAAAGATCACCAGCTTCTTCCTCATGTCTAGCTTTAGCACTGCCAACACCATCACCTTGGCCAGGAAGGAAATCCAGCTTCATCTTATTGATATTGGAATTATTAAATATCAGATGATAGATAAGGGCCTCTCCAATTGGCATGTCGACTAACATATGTGTAGCCAACACAGTCATCAAATATCCAAAAGGAATGTCACTGTGACCAGGATAGAGTCGAAACTGAATGATGAAGTGACAAATCAAGGATGGTAAACAAATGTTAACACCTCTGACAACAGAATGAAGAATACGAACCATGAAGGACGTTAATTCAGATTTATTACCCGACCGAGGATACATATTAGACACAAAGATTTTATGAAGAACTTTGTATTTGGGTAACAAATACCTTGAGGGAAGCGCATTCCCTTTATGCATCCATTGTACATCCAAATTGCATAAGTCCTTAGTCAGCATACCTTTTCCAGCGATAGAGGGTTTATCAGATAAAGTATGGATGAGAATACCCTCATCATTCACTAAAATATCCATAAGGGCTGAAATCAAATGACGATCAACTTCAAATGGCCCTTCTCTTGTGGAGATAGAAAAAGTTAAATTTTCCAGTGAGAAAGCACATATGCATGTAAACATGGATTGGGCAATGGACCAGTATGTTGGCCCAATCCAAAGCAATAAGTTATTCCAACCTACAGATTGGAGTATAGGAAAAATATCAAAAGGAGCAATATGATTAATATCAACTGGATGCTCAACAATAACATTACGCAATCTGATGTCCCGAACATAAGATGGATCATCCTCAGGAGCCCTAAGATGACGCTTAGTGATAGAGGCCGATCTGGAAGAAGAAGACGGACCACGGGACGTTGATTTCCTTCCTCTAGAAGCCATATGCAACAAGGATTTCAAGAATATAAAGAGTTGCAAAGGATTGAGAGCAGGGTTTTCTCAAATCAGATTTTTCAAAAGAAAAACCTCAAATCTCAACTAAATTTAAAATAGACAAATCCAAGAGAGAAGTAGAAGAAATCTAAACACAACCATACAAGCAAAATGCAAATGGAGCACTAACCTTCAAGATTTTGGAATATAGGTTCGACTACTCGTGTGTCGGCTCGTTGGAGAGTGAAGTTGAAATGAAGAAGAAGATGATTTCCCCCAAATTTTAAGTGAATTCATGTGATTCACGACTGGTCATGGATGTACACGACCAGTCGTAGCACGACTGGTCATGGATACTCACGACTGGTCGAGTACAGGCCAAAAAATTTAATTTTTACATATTTTTCAAGATTTGAAAACTAAACTAGCAAATATATACACTATGATACAAATAGGCATAATTAATCATTTTAAAATGCACATGCTGAGATCAAATTTCATTTTGTTAAACCTGCTTTTGTTGAGCAGTTTAGTAAAAATATCAGCACGTTGATTATCGGTAGGGATATATTCTAAAGATATAACCCGTTCCTCAACTAATTCCCGAATATAATGAAATCTAATATCAATGTGCTTAGTACGAGAATGCTGAATTGGATTTTTTAAAATATTTATAGCACTGGAATTATCACAATATAATAACATAAAATCTTGTTTAATTCCATAATCACTTAGCATACGTTTCATCCAAACAAGTTATGTACACGCATTGCCAGCTGCGATATATTCAGCTTCAGCTGTTGAAAGTGATATAGAACTTTGTTTCTTACTAAACTAAGAAACTAAACGGTTTCCGATATAAAAACAACCACCATTGGTTGATTTTCGATCATCAAGATTACTAGCCCAGTCAGCATCCGAGTACCCAGCTAATTGAACACTAGTCTCATGAGGATACCAGAGACCGAGATTAACAGTACTTGAGACATATCATATAATCTGCTTGACAGTAGTTAAGTGCGACTCTTTAGGTTCAGACTGATATCTAGCGCAAATACCAACACTTAGAGCGATATTGGGTCTACTAGCAGTTAAATACAATAGACTACCAATCATACTCCGATATAATTTCGGATCCACATTTTTACCAGCAGAATCTTTTGAGAGTTTCAAGGTTGTACTCATAAGAGTATCAAAGTTCTTACCATTCTCAAATCCAAATCTCTTAATCAAGTTCATAGCATATTTAGATTTAGAAATGAACATTCCATCAGGTTTTTGTTTTACTTGCAACCCGAGGATATAATTCAATTCCTCAACCAAGCTCATTTCAAACTAAGATTTCATCAAATCTGCAAACTCAGTAGTCATGTCAGTACAGGTAGATCCATAAATGATAACATCAACATAGATTTGTACTAATAATATGTGATCCTTATGTTTTTTAATAAATAGATTTTTATCAACACATCCCATTTGAAAATTATGGCTTAATAGAAACTTTTTTAGTTTTTTGTACCATGCTTTAGGAGCTTGTTTTAAACCGTAAAGTGCCTTTTTAAGACGATACACATGATCAACATTTTTAGGGTCTTTAAAACCCATTGGTTGTTCAACATAAACTTCCTCATGCAGATCGCCATTTAAAAATGCACTTTTCACATCCATTTGGTAAATCTTAAACTTTCTAAAACACGTAATGGATATAAAGAGTCTGATTGATTCAAGACGTGCTATTGGTGCAAAGGTTTCATCATAGTCAATACCTTCAATTTGAGTGTAACCTTGTACCACTAGTCTAGCCTTATTTCTAATTATATTGCCAAGTTCGTTAGACTTAATTTTGAAAATCCATTTGGTTCCAATGATGTGTTTATCTTTAGGTCTAGGTACGAGATACCAAACATCATATCTCACAAATTGGTTAAGTTCTTCTTGCACCGCAACAATCTAGTTTTCATCAGCAAAAGCTTCTTTTATGTTAGATGGTTCTATCTGGGATGTAAAATATATATAATTGCATATATCCTCAAGTTGTCTACGGGTACGAACACCAGTGAGAGGATTTTCAAGAATCTGTGTGGTTGGATGATCTTTAACAGTTCTCAGTTCAGAATCAGTCTAATTAGATAAAATATCAGATTTATCAATTACTAGTACTTCATCATTATCTGAATTTGAGACTGGTGTGTTTAAGTGATCATCAATGACCACATTGATGGATTCTTGAATCACACCAGTCCTTTTGTTCAGAACCCTATAAGCTTGACTGTTTAAAGAGTATCCTAAAAAGATCCCTTCATCACTCTTCATATCAAACTTTCCCAGATGTTCACGATCTCATAAAATATAGCCCTTGCTGCCAAAAACTCGAAAGTATTTGACAGTAGGCTTTTTATCGAACCACATTTCGTAAGACGTTTTATTGTTACCTTTACTAGTGTAAACTCAGTTAATAATATAGCAAGCTATATTGACTGCTTCAGCCTAAAGATTCTTAGAGAGCTTCATACTATTCAACATGACATTAGCCATTTCTTGAAGCACTCTATTTTTCCTTTCAACTATACCATTTTGTTGTGGAGTTTTGGGCGCTGAGAATTCATCTAATATTCCCTAGTCGCTACAGAACTTCTCAAAACCACTATTCTCAAATTCAGATCCATGATCACTATGAATCTTACTAACTTGAGAACCTTTTCAGTTTGAATCCTTTTGAGAACCTTTTTTACTTCTTCAAGGGTTTCTGATTTATCCCTTAAGAAGACAACTCATGTATATCTGGTAAAGTCATCTACTATTACCAAAATATTCTTTTGCCACCTCGACTTTCTGTCCTGGTAGGTCCTACTAGATCCATATGGAGAAGCTCAAGTGGTCTTGATGTGTAACGCCCTGAAAATCAGGAATTGAGTAGAATCCAACTCCCGAGTTCCAACACATCACTTATGCAACATAGAAAATGTTGATTAATGTTGTCTATATTAGTACATTAAACATGAGTGGGATCATACCAAAACAACATATCATACTCTAGAGACAGTTAAATTACGCAAGCGGAAGACTATAATAGATGGATATAAAACATATAAGTCATGGTACATCTTCAGAGTATAAACACCTCCCAGGTGAAATATTACAAATACTGTTTTAAGTTACAAAGTGTCAAAAATGTGAGAGTCCTCTACAAGTATAACCCTAAAGCCCCGTCGATCAAAATGGTCTATATGAACCCGCCTGAATACTGTATATACGAGAAAGCATCTTCCTCGTCTTTGAAATCTGACTCTGCCTCGCCAGTCAGGTCTCCATTTGCAATTAAGACAGAGTCTGGTTGGTATTTAAAACATCGTCCCATAACGTGGGAGTGAGTGATCAACTCAGTGGAACAATAAAGCAAAGGTTAACATATTCTCAATTCATTCAAGCAGTAATGATAAAGCAATACAATCGAACATCCCTAAGTACTCTGATTAATGCATGAATGGTATGTATAAATGATGCATGCCCTCGCCTGCACTCCCTCAGTGATCTTCATCTAACTGTCGCGCATGTCAATCACTTCCTTGTGCTCTCTACACATCGCCAAACGGCACATGCAATGCAGTGCATGAGTATGATTACCAAGTTCTTATTAGTCCTTTTCAAACAGTAGGATTGGAAAGCTAAGGTACCTCCCTTGTATAAATTCCCAAACGGTGATCCTTTCTAGGGTCGTCAGTCCTAATAAATCTCATACGATGTTACGATTCTAGGTCACTGTAAAGGGCTCGTTACCTTATCAATGCAGGCCTAATTTATACTCTTATTACTACGGAAAGGCTTGTCACCTCTACATAGTCTTAGCGTATGCTCGAGGTCACTACAAAGGGCTTGTCACCTTATCAGTTTAGGCCGACAGCTCGAATACAGTGCCCCATACCACCGTATTCGGCTCACGAGGCTGTGTTGCTCACTGGACACTACGGGGAGGCTCGTCACTCCAGCGTAGGCCGACAGCTCGACCACGGTATCCCATACCACCATGCCTGGCTCATGAGTCTTGGCGGATCGAGGTACCAAGGTTAAAGGGGTTTTCATTGGTGAGTTTGGTACCTTAGATTCAAGTTGTAGCATCCATACATGGTGAACATACATCAGGTCAATCGGGTTACTTGATGAGCTTGACTAGTATGAGCGCATGTTGAGCTGATCGACATGAAGTGCATAAGCACTCCGTGTGGCCTAACCACTGCCGACAACCCAAGTACGGCTCGAATTCATTGAACACGTCTTCTGTGGCGAAACAACCTCAGCCACCTATTCAGTGCCTGTTACCGATTGCCTAGACTATATCGTAGTCCCAAGCACATTCAATTATAACAGATAATCTTATAATATAATCAGAGCAGTAGTGGATCACCTATTCCAATCATACAAACATGTGAGCATTCAATGGATTTCAACTTAAACATGAATTCACACATATGCAGTCCCTAAGTAAAACAGACAAAGAACATAAGTTACATGGAGGAAATCATACACATCATTAAGGTAGTTGAGAATCTCATCTCAACACCCATGTAAAGTACAACTTACTACATACCTGTTCATTCAGACATTTCCACAAACACTTAGAGTACATGTTCCAACACATATGACATATGTTGGTGATATCACATATTAGGGCAAATCCTTTCACTAAGGAGTTGTCACGTATACCTCTACCATATGTCTGCAACAGTTAATCATGGCCAACGTGAATCCAAATTCCATACTCATGCAATTGTATCAACAAACACAAGAATACACTATATTTAACATAGTTCATAAATATGTGTAAAGTGCGGGAAACAACGTGTCTAAGCATTTGATAGCAATTCAAGTCAGTCATAAATCATTAACTGACATTGAAAGCCTTGAAAACCATAACCTATACATTTATAGTTGGCACCTTTCACCGGTAGACTCATAGCGAACTCAGTTTTACAGGCTAAGTCTTATCTACGGCACCACAATAGCCTATAACAGGGAATAGGTTAGCTAATTCATCTATTACGCTAGTCAAAAACTCTAAGACAAGTTAGGGTTAGGTTTTCTTACCTAAGTACGAAGTCGGAATCACCTGTGTAGCGATACAAGAGTGGTGGTTGAGTGCGTGGAATAACGGGATCGAATCCCAGGAAGAAATCTCCAACTCACTCTCTCACTTTCTTTCTTTTCCCCTTCTCTTTTCTCTATTCTCTTTCTTAGGGTTTTTAGAATTTGTATGGAATATGAGAGAGAGTGTTTAAGGTCTTTATATAGGGCCAGGACTGATGGAAATGGCCCCAGGGCCAAGGTATACTTAGGTTATATCCAAAGGGCGTCTATTTTAGCCCAACGGAGCACTTCTGGTGGCCCCTTTTTCATGTACGGTCGGACTTAAGCTCCCTGACATTGGATGTAGGTCAGGCTGAGTTTTCGTTCTAATCGGGTTTACAGATCAACCGTGATGGACCAGTTTCAGTTCAACGGTCACGATCACTCGATCAGGGCCACAAGTACATGGCCATGTATGGGACATTTTTCTTGATTCGAGGGTATATTTAGTTCAGATTCTGATGGTCTGAATCCTTATATTTGGCGCACAAGTGACTCAACTCAGATTACTTAAATTCAGATTTTATTTCTAAAGATATTCACGTTTCTCACACTTTGCTCTAGGCTCAAGTTGTGCATTTCTAGACAAAGTTAAGACTTGATTTCCAAGGAAGTTGTCAAGTCTAGTAATGCGGTCATAATTGTATAGTTTTGCGGTCATTGAACTTTCGACGTGCGGTTCAGGTCCGATACGGAGTTTCGGTGTGCTCCCGAGAGTAACCAGGTTTAAGGATGGATTCTAGATTTCAGGGTAATGTAGCATCAATGATACTGCATATTGTAGGTCCTGCAGATCATATTTAAAGTGATTAATGCTAATTTCATAAGTACTCTAGTTTAGCGCTAGTCAATTCTCGCCTAATTTCTAAAGGATTTGGTCCTATGTGATTTCTGCCTGAGGTGGTACTCGGGTCTTTGTACGGATTTTTCTAAGACGTTACATGATATGGTATTGGAATTCACCTTTTTGTGTGAGTTCCTTGTTTGTTTACCAATCTGGCATTCACCACATATTTTAGCTAATTTTTGTAGTTTGGGTAGACCTCTTATAAGTTCCCATTTGCTCAATCTATGTAAATTTCGGTAGTGTACATGTCCAAGATGTTTGTGCCACAAATCAGTCTCGTTTGTTTGGACCATCTAACATGATTGATTAGATGAGCTGGATTTGCTAATAATATAGCAGTTTTCTAACGTTCTACGTCCAGTTAGTATTACTGAACCCTTGTTGTTTAGAATCTAACAGCTTTGAATAGAAAACCATACACTATGGTTATTATCACAAATCTGAGATATGCTTAGAAGATTATGTTTCAGTCCTTCAACATACAACACATTTTTAATCAAAGGAAGGTTATAGAGTTGAACCGTACCTTCGCCCATAATCTTGCAGTTGCTGCCATCTCCAAATGTGACTGAACCGTCAGTTATGTCTTTGAGATCGGTGAATAAAGCCTTGTCGTCTGTCATATGCCTGGAGCATCCGCTATCTAGGTACCACTTAGAATGGCTTGTTGCTTTGAAAGCGGTGTGGGCAACCAAGCAAGTGACCTTTGGAACCCATTTCATAACCATTTTGGGTTTAGGAGGATAGCAGGTCTTCTTTCGATTGTAAGAGTTATAAGTATGACCTAGTGAGTTAGACTTTATAAGCTCCTTATGTAAATCAACTATCTTTTCTGCCAAAGAACTTTGGTTTTGCTTTTTATAGTTGATATGTTTTTTAGGTTTTTGAAAAGATTTAAAGTTTTTAGAAAACATTTGATATTTTCCTTTTGAGTTTAAGATCTCTCCCTTTACAAACATGGGAGAAGTATTCTTTGGTTTAGGAGGAACACTCTTCTCATAGCTCAGACCAGACCTATCGCTACATTTTCTCGATCCAGATAAGAGTTTTTCTAATTTAGGATCACCTTGGGCATATTTCCAGGTTTCCTTTAAACTCAAGAGAGAAGAGACTTCATGTTTTAGTTGTTCGTTTTCAGATTTAAGATTTTCAAACTGGGAGATTTTAAAATCTAAATCGCATTTTGTCTTTTCAAAATAGTCTGAAATATGGGACTTTTCTAAAATAAGAGATTCATAAATTTCTTTGAGTTTAGAAAATTTCTCTTTTTGAAGTTTCAATTTCACAGCAATTTTACAACTTTCCTTGTATAGGGCATTGTAAGCATCTTGAAGATCATCTTCATTTTCATATTCACTATTCAGATTTTCTTCATTAGTCGAATCATCATTATCTGAAAAAGTGAATTTGGCTAGAGTCATAAGGGCCTTAACATCACACCTTGACCCAATTTCAGAATCTTTTGATTCAGAAGAGACTTCAGAATCAGAGGACTCATCCCAAGTAGCCATCATACTTTTCTTTTTTTGACTTGCCCTTATTAGGACATTTGTTAGCCAAATGCCCATACTCATGGCAGCTATAACATTGACTATCTTTTAATGATTTTCTAGTTTTAGGTTAAGGTTTCTTTTTATCAAATGCTTTTTGAAAATCAACCCTCTTTTTACTTTTAAAATTTTTTATAAAATCTCTTTGCCAAAAGAGCCATATCATCCTCGGAGTTTTCTAAATCAGAGTTTAAATCATTTTCATGAAAACTATTTTTAGAAGTTTTTAAAGCAATAGATTTACCTTTTGGAGCTTTAAAGGTTAACTCATAAGTCTGTAATAAGCCAACTAATTCCTTAACCCTCATATTGTCCGTATCACGAAGTTCCTAGATTGCAGTTACTTTAGAATTGAACCGTTCAGGAAGTGAGCATAGTATTTTTGTACATATCTTGCTTTTAAGAATTTTATCGCCTAGACCCCACACAGAGTTTATAATGTCATTTAATTTGGTATAGAAGTCCTTGAACATTTCATTATCTTCCATACGTATTTCCTCAAATTTAGTTGTGAGGATTTGTATCTTAGATTTCTTGACAATTAAAGTACCCTTGTGTGTCATTTCTAATATATCCCAAGCATGTTTTGCATAATCACAGGATATAATTCTTTTGAATTCATCCAGTGATAGTGCACAAGTAATTGCATTTAGTGCTTTAGCATTTGCACTACTCTCAGTTTTTTGAAGTGTGGTCCAAGAGAAATATAGTGTAATTTTCATAGATTTTGAACCATCAATTCTGGTTACTTCAGTGGTAGGAGGGGTCCATTCATTCACTGTGGATAGCCACACACTTTCATCCGTGGATTTGAGGAAGATCCTCATCCTGGCTTTCCAATAGGCATAGTTGGAGCCATCAAAGGGTGGAGGCCTAGTGACTGATAGGCTATCAAAATTTGACATCTTTTATATAGATGAGATCGTTAGCTCAGGAATTAAATCCAAATAAAAAGCAATAAGAGCGAGCTATTAGGCTTTGATACCACTTGAAATGGCCAAGTTATATGTCCTAGAGGGGGGGGAGGGGGGGAATAGGACTATGCCAAATTTTAAGATAAATACAGCGAAAATATAGAAACATAGAACTGAATAAATAAATCAATTTACACTGCTAAATGCTAGCTCAAAATATTGATAGTTCTAAGGACAACCATGCACCATAAAAATGGCAGGGCAACCTTACTAGAAAAAATAGAGAAATTAAAGCTCAAAGTAATAAAGAGATAGTAAAAATATAATGCTGAAATGTAAATCTAAATTATTACAATATTCCCCACTGTGCTTGAAGTGTAAATTTTACAACATTCACATCCACACATACATTCCACAATTCTGAATGATAAAAGATAGGAAATATAAATCACACATCCACAACAAGAAGAATTATAGTGGTTCACCTATGTGTTCACCAACTGTTAAACAATAGCTACACAGAATGCTACTCCACTCTTAATATCCTCACACAGGGGATATTAGCGTTCACTATCAAATAGGTTTTCACAGGTTCACCCAAAAGCTTCACAATTATGTCTTTTTCAAGGGGTTTACACAATTCAAAAACCCTCACTTTTGAGTTTTCTAGCTCTCCTCAGATAACCAACAGCTTTGAGATTTTTTTGGCTTAATCTCAAATGAAACCGAACAATGTAAATTATACAAATTGTAAAATACCTGATTTTCTCCTTCGTTGTAGTAGCCCAGAAGAATCAAGTCGGAGTAGAGATTTGAATGTCAAAGTTCAATGTCGAATACTCACTTTATAATGGTTCTAGGTTCTAATAGATTTTAAATTAAAACAAAAGGACTAGCTCTAATTGATTTTGATTCCAGAAAAAGGAAAACAATAATTCCTCTTTTCAAATTAGATTGGAATACAAGAAACAAAATTAATTAAGAAATCTAAAGAAAGAGAATATTAAATATGCACACTTAGCTTTTATGGAGCACCGACTTATCTCTCAGAAGGTTGAATTAATTTAGCTTGAAGTTCTTTAATTTCCATATGTAATTCTGAGATTCGTGCTCTATTTATAGGTGAGCAAATCACGCCTTCGACTGGTCTAAGGACCTCTGAGGCCGATTCCATTTAATGAGGCCGATTTCGTTTGGTCGTGGCCGATTTCGTTTGTCGAGGTCGATTCCGTTTGTTAAGGCCGATTCCGTTTGTGGAGGCCGATTCCATTTGGTCGAGGCCGATTCCGATGATCGAGGCGAATTCTGTTTGGTCGAGGCCGATCCCATTTCGTCAAGGCCTATTCCGTTTGGTTGAGGCCGATCCCGTTTGGTCAAGGCCTATTTTGTTTGGTCGAGGCCGATTCCATTTGATGAGGATGATTTCGTTTGGTCAAAGCCGCTTCTGTTTGTCGAGGCCGATTCCATTTAGTTGAGGCCTATTCCATATGTCGAGGCTGATTCCATTTGGTCGAGGCTGATTCCATTTGGTCGAGGTTGATTCTCACTACCAAAAAATTGAGCAAAGGCCAAGGACTTTGAAAGTTTTTGGCTACGGATATAAACCATGCTAAAATGCTAAAGATTTAATCCGTAGCTAAACCTACTTAATTTGTAGCTAAAACCTACGTCCCCACCAGGATCTTATTAGAGATTGATGGTGCTTAAAGGGCTCTGTGGCACCCGTTGGAATATATGTGTTTTATCTAAGACACCCATCAATTCTGATATATAATTTCAGTGGATGAGCCTAAAAAGTAGGAAGATTGAAGGTCTAAGTGGACCACACCATAAGAAATAATTAAAAATAATTTTCTATCGTTAATATGTTATGTGGTCCGCTTAAACTTCGATCTGAATCCTTTTTTGAATCAACTGTTAAAATGAATGGATGGAGTGCATAAATAACATACATCACGGTGGGCCCCATGAGTGCTAAAAGCAAGCACTGAAGGTGTTGTCCGTCACCCCCAAAACCCAATTGTCCACTCTAATCCTCCCGAGCGCACCCAACTCCCAAAACCAAACCCTCTCTCTCTCTCTCTCTCTCTCTCTCTCTCGCACTCAGCCTCTCCCTTTCCCTCTCCATCTATCCATCTCTCACGCTCCCTCACCCTCTCTCTCACGCACTCAGCCTCTCCCTTTCCCTCCCCCTCTCTCGATCTCTGTCTCTTGGCCCCATTTCCCTCTCTTTGTTTCCTAACCTCTCCCTCTCTCTCTCTCTCTAGGGTTTTCAAGACTCCCTTTCACCGCAAACCCACCATTTATTTGTGAGCAGACCCTGTGCCAGGGTTTTGGAAACCCCTTTCTCCAACCCTCGTCACCGTCTTGGCTCATCCACCAGCCGCAGCCTTCGTCCGATTGTTATTTCTTCTTTGCTTAGGTGCCAGACTTTATCAAACTCCATGAATCAACCCTTAAAGCCATGCGGGGCAAAATGGTCCATATTTTTAGGGATTTTCCAATTTTTACGATATTTTTTTAGGATTGAAAGTTGTTTTTGGAACTGGATTTAGGGGTTTTGGTGCCAAAATGGTATGAAGAGGGGTTTAGGGACTTGGAGATTTGATTCTGATCTGTTGATTTAATTCTATTTCTTAGGTTTTCGGGAGGAAAAGGAAATGTCCCTTCTCTGACGAATGAAAACCGATTTCATCATTGCTTTGGGCTTCCACAAACGAGGGGAACCATTACATAAGAGGAAATCAATTTCTTTTTTCTGGTGAATCTTGTTCTCCACCAATCTGAACAGGCCCCGAAGTGATGCCTGTGGATCTATTGTTTGAGAATCGCTTATGAGACTTGTTTGATTTTGTTTCAAAAAGATATTTTTGTTTATCTTTAGTGGCAACTCTTATTTTTGTCATCTTTAGTGGTAGTTTGTATATTTCTCATTGTTTTATTTCTAAACAGCCCTTGTAGACCTCAATTAACATTTAATTTACATTAATAATACAAGGAGTTATTTGATGCTCCAGCAATCTATGATTCTAGATGATTAGAATTTTAGAGTGTTTCCCAGATTGGAATAGAAAAAATTGTGGATCCTATTGTTTGTCTTTCAAATTCTAATTTTATCTTTGGAATTTCTGTTTCTATGGTCGGTTGACTTGGTAAGCTCTTTATTTTGTAGCTATATACCATATATCTCTTTTGGAAAAGCATTCGATGTAGAATCCTTGGCCCTCATTCGGCAGTGGAGTCTAGTGCTAATTCAGTTATAGTTTCAAATTGGTATTCACATAAAGAGTATAAATGCTAAATGCCATGACTTCCTATACATTTTTCTGCACACAAATTCCCATGGGAAATGTGGCAATTTTTTTATGTGATCGGGACCATCCATTCTACAATCCGCACTGTAATGGGCCATGACCAAAGATCGGTCCAATCGGACAGTCCTAGCTACTTGATTTGAGGAAAAAAGGCAGGTCCTTAGGCCCTATTTTGACTGAGCATTTAGGATGGTCTGATAGGCCTAATTTTTTAAACCATGCTCATGTATGGTGATATTGTACAAGTCTGCTATACATTCTTGTGGCAACTTGTGTGTAAAAATGTGTACAAGTCTGATAGGCCTAATTTTTAATTCATCAATATCTATTTTAGGTTTTCTTTTCATTTTCTATTGATTTGTATTTTGGGTTTCCTTTCAATTTCCATCTAATGGTTTTTTGGGTTTTGATTAATATCAGTTTCTTGGGTCTTCATCAATACCTGCTTTGGGTTTTCTTTTGATTCCCTCAATCATCAATAGAAATCAAGCAACAATAAGTTGTAGTCTTATTTTCTCAATGCAGAAATCCAATGAGAATGTTGCTCAAATGCAGAGATCTAATGAGAAAATCATCACTGGCATATGTGAACAGCTCATGAATTTCTTTATTTTAAACTCAGTTTTATAAGTTTATGATTTGTGATTTGAATTTTGCATTTGGATGTCTTTAAATGGTTGTTTCATGAAATGGAGAGCCACTAGTGGTGTTTATGATAATTTCATATTGGGCTCTTTTATGGATCATATATGGTCATCTAAATTCTTTATTTTTCCTTTTTGATTAACTGTTTTTCTTCTTAGCATCCATTGGTGTCACAACTTCCTTTCTATGATATGCAGGCACTTAGAAATTACATACTTGGCATACAAGTATCCATTTTCAAAGGTCAGGATTATTCGACCAATCTGATTGTAGGATGCGACTTATTGACTGTCAGTTCCACAATTTAGTCAATTTAATTTGACTTCATAATTAATATATGCCATAGAAAAGGTGATGGGGGTGTTGCCTTTTAAAGGAGCATGTTTTCTGGTAATGTTAGTTGCTTCTACTATTAAATGAGAGTCTAAGATGTTGGGGGGATCCATAAAAAATTATATTTTTGGAAACTGAGTTCCTGACTTTTTTTTTTTTTATGCTAGAAATCCAAACAATGTAGCCTACCTGGTGGAAAAATCTGATCAAGCACACAATTGTGGCTGAGTATGGATGGACAGGGACAACACTCTCCACGTGTGAAATTAGCAAACCTCCTAAATGCATATTATTGCATTTATAGTTCTGTAAATTTTTTAATTAATTTTTATATAGAAATCTACATGCTAAATTTTGAAGAAATGCTTTAATTCCTTCCATGAGAGGTGATCTTCAACTTTATAGGCTAGAATAGTGTATTGAGCTAATATGTCTATTCCATCCAAGCAGGAGTAATGCCTTGGTGATCCAAACTGTTGATCTGATGGGCTCTAGACCATAGGAAACTATGGAGATTAAGGGCTTACCATCGATCTGTAATGTGATCCACTTGAGCCTTCAATGTGTCTCCTTTTTGGGATCAAACACTAAAACTAAATGCCGAAACAAATGAACATAGTGGATGAACCACACACATCACAATGTCTCCTTTTTAGGTCACTTTTCCTATTTATGCATTCATAAGGTTGTGGGGAAATTTTTAGAATTATTTTCAAACACTATTATGGGCCCCTTCTACTCGCATTTCCACTGATTGAGAATGATTGAATGATTCTTCTTTTCTGTTTTTTAAAATTTTGTTTTATTGTTAGTCTTAAGCCATTTATATGAAACTAATGCAATGTTTGCCATGTTCGAGAGGACTATCATGCTAGCATTCATGATGCAACATCAATGGAATCAACTTATAGACCTATCATCTTTACCATTTCTCTATTGTTTCAACTGTCTTATATTCCATTTAGATGTTTGTAGAAATATGGAGAATACATAATAGCTCTAGGAACTTAGGCTTCTCTTATTAGTGAGTAGAAGTGACTTTGACCCATGGGCAACCCATGGTGGGCTCACATGGATGGACGATCTAAAGAATGATGAAATAGTAAATGCATCTAATATGTTGAGAATGAATTGCACTGAACCATTCCTAAACCACAAATCATTTTCAAATTGCAAATGCAAAAGTACACAAGATAGGTTTTGTCATGTGTGCATGTATGTGCCTGCTCCTTTTTCACCATGTACTTTGGGCTAATGGGTGATGGACAACCCCTTGGCCGGTACGACGACATGTGGGTAGGGTGATGTTCTAAGGTAACTTATCTAAGTTTCTCTGTTTCCCCATCATTTTTTCCTGTAGCGACTTGTTTCCTAAGATGAATTTGTTTTTCCCTCTAAAGCAACAAATTTGGGTGTAAATGACAAACCAAAACTTGCAGGGTTCAACATGAAAGTAGTCAAAAAATCTGTTGGTTATGTAAGAAGCCTTGCTTGTAATATTGACATTAACACATGGTCTGATTGGTAGTTCTTTTTCATGCTTCTGAGTATATGGTTCTTCTTCTTCTATTTTTTCTTTTTGCTAGTGCATACCCTTATTTTTTCTTTTCTTCCAAATTCCTACCGTAAAGAAATAACTGCTTGTTTTATGATGGAGAAGGGAAAAAATAGAGAAAAATCTGATCATTTCATATTAGTGTGTGCATGTCTACTGTTAGTGTTGGTCCGGTCCTTTTCTTGTATGCGGGGGTGGTGATGGCATGTGTTATTTTCTTCTTTATATAGACAAATAGTTCTTGGTAGCCAACTTTTGGAGTGTGCTATACTACTCACATCGACTGATGTGCAGGGCCCCATAATTTCTCTCTTGTGTTATTTTATTTACACCCCATCAATGTATTACTTTTTATATAGTCAAGCCAAAGTCTTTTGATCTCTTTATTCTATGGGAAGATGCTTCCAATAGAATTTCTTGTATAGACCTGAGACAATATCTCAGGTTGGAGGATAGATCTGAATGTTGAGATCGGTGTCCTACAGTTGGAAAACTAAGAAGGCAAACAAAGCACAGATGCACATATAGGTGCTGTTTGGTTTTTATGGAATTCTAATTCAGGCATGTGTTCACATCAACCTATGGGCATTTGGCTATGTACCTCAGCTGGGTTTTGGCATTCCACTAGGAACCTTTAAGTCTAACCTAGCAAAATTGGGTTTCAGCAAAATTAGGTTTAGGATCCCAATTAATTTCCTTCATTTCTAGTGGAAGTGGACAATGGTCAGACGTGGTCTTAGGAAGACCTTTTGACTGGAAAAAATTGGAAACTTCTAAACCCACCCTGTAGAAACCCAAGAAGAGACATGGTTGGAGAGACTTGACCTTTCGAAAGGGAGATCCACCGACTCATGCTTGAACCTAATCAACAAAACCTCTCATATAGCTAGTAGTCCTAACCCCATCAAACTAGTCATGTTGGCAGAGTTCTTAACTTATGTAGTCTAGTGGAATTACTCTCCAATGTTTACCACTAGGTTTTTCTGTGCAGTGTTTGTATTTGTATCATCTCCCTACTTCTTCCATGCCTATGAGCTTGATATGCTAATTTATTGATAGAAAATTGAATTTATATATTTAGTGAATTTTTTATCTTCTATTCTCATCGCTTCATCTTAGCTACAACTGCTTCATAAATGGGCATTTTCTTCACAAGATTACAGAAACAGATATAATACAAGATATTGTGGATCAAGCTTTGGCATGCAAGTCCCACTTAATTGACATAGTAAATGTCAACAAAGATCTTAGTTTCATGTCTGAAAATCTTTTGATTGTTTTGAAAGTAGTATTTATTTTCGGCCAACCCTTTCTTTCTATTACTTCAATTTTTCCTCAGTTAGATTTTGTCCCCGATTATTTTAAGATATTAGGCTACATACAATGTGAAACCCGTATCCTAGCTCGTACTGTTCCGTAGGCCTTCGCGGTCCTCTCGGTCGAATTCCAGCGACTCCCGATCTATTATTGGTGTTTACGTGCGATCCTGAGACGTGTCCTGTATATTAGAGTCGGCTCGACCTGAGACTTGTACCAGTGCGACTGCGCCATCGCCGTGGTTCCGATGCCGCGTCTTGCACACCGATGTGATACCCTGGCTGGGAAATGTGGACCCGCGTTTAGTTTGAGAAAAACGCCACGCGTTGCAAAACCCAAGAGAATCCCTCACATCAATCACCTCACTTGTCAAAAGTACACCCATCACTCAACCCCTTACTCTTCCCATTCCCAAGTACAAAGCAATTTCCAAAAGTTAACTTTCCTATCACCTCACCATCCCTCTCTCCCATCACTTCTTTTACATCTCTCTCTCTCTCATCTCTCTCATTCTCCAAAAATAATCCCAAGAGCTCCAACGTCCATGGCTTCCATGGAGAAGCTTGGTGTGGCCCACTTCCTACCACCTGATCCCATCCTCCAAAATTAATCTTGACCGTTAAAATCCACCCCTTAGAGCTCAAGAACAAGTTGGCGGAAGATGGAAGAGAAGATCCTACAGTGAGTGCTTCCGTAGGGTTAGATTTATATGTTTTTGCTTAGATTTGATGATTTGATGACCCACTTGTAGTGGATCCATCTTGATGTATGGCGGGGTCCCTCCACCATCCGACGTCTCTCTCTCTCTCTTTCTCTCCTTCTCTCTCCTTCTTGTGATGCCATGTGGCCCACCTGATTTATGCTTTTCATCCAGCTGGTACGGTGGAGCCCACCTGATGTGTATTTTGCATCCACACTGTCCATTGTTGGACGGTGTTGTGAGGGACACCAAGATGTATGGGTTTTATCCTGACCGTCCTATTGGACGTGGTCATGGGCCACCATCGATGCACGTCTTTCATCCGTCAATCCATCTGGTGGGACACACCCTACACGTGGGGCCTATCTTGATATGGGAAGGCAGATAGGGCCGGTGTACCTACAGCAGCTAAATAGCTGCTGTAATGACGTCATTATGGATGGTGGGCCCTATCATGCTGTATGTATTATATCCCTACCGTTCATTTATACGGACCCCACCATGATTCATGTGATACCAAGTGAGGTGGCCATGTGTGTGGACCCCACCACGATGCATCTGCTATATCAAACCGTCCATCCAAATGTCCAGCGTCTGGACGCTAGACGCTGGACTGGATCTTATATAATAATAATAATAATAATAATAATAATAATAATAATAATATAATATTATATCATAGATATATATATATATATATATATATATATATATATATATATATCTGTGGTGGCCCCACGTGGGACCCACCCACCTTGGCTGACCTCTGCACAGCAGCTATAAAGCTGTTGTGATCTGGAGGATAATCCACACCGTCCGTCTCTCTGGTGGGACCCACCATAAATTTATGTGTTTCATCTGTACCGTCCATATGGACGGTGCCATGTACGGCCCCACCATGGTACGTGTTGTACCTGCACCGTCCGTGCAGTGGCCCACCTTGATGTGTGTTTGCTACACCGTCCATCTGCTGGTCACACCAGCAGATATAGCTGTTGTAGTGACGTCTGTGGGCCCCACTGTGAGGCAGATTGGCTGGAGTATGTCACACCAACTCACACCAGCTGTATAGCTGGTTTGACGTCAGTCAGTACAATGGACCCACCTCCCAGACGTATGTGGTACATCCAAACCGTCCATCCATTTGGCTGTCCATATGGTGGAACCCACCATGATTTATGTATTTTACCTGCACCGTCCAGCAGGGCCCTGGAAATGATGCATGTGTTTTATCATTGACCGTTCATCTGTGGATCATCATGATTTATGTACTTCATCCCACCTTCCATCTGGACGGTGGGGGCCACCGTTTTCCGTTGTCATGTGGACGACAGCGAGCTCGGAGGGCCTGATCTTGAGGCATGTGTTGTATCTACAATGTCCATCGAATTTAAGATATATCATTTTAAGGTATGACCCTAACTCAAGGCAGGTCCAAATCTGGTGGGCCACGTGGACAGTGGTAACCCACCGTTGATGTATGTATTGTATGTCCACGCCCTCTATCTGTTGGGCCCCACCTTGATTATGTGTTGTACATACATGCTATCTAGCATGGGGAGCCCACGCGTGATGTATCTGTTTTATCTAGCCGGCACCGTGAAGTATATGTTTAATCTATACCGGGCAGAATATTTAGACAGTGCTAGACAATGTTTGGACGGTGCTGTCCTATGTTTGGACAGTGCTAATTTACATGGATTATGTTTGGACAATGTTGATCATCATTAATGAGCCAAGTGCCCCATGGAATGATAGTGTAGAGTGGTACACATGCTACACCTACATCTATTGAAATGATTTTTGGTGTGGTCCAAGGCCACTTGAGGCCCATTGGTGTGACCCATCCATAAGGCCTATCATGATGTATTGTTGGCCCATGTGCGGGGCCCACCTATCAGGGCTCACCTGCCTTATATTTAAGGCCCATATGAAGGGGCCCACTTGCTTGAACCTGAGGCCTATGGGCAAGACCCATTGTGATATGTATTAGACCCATGATATGTGGCCCATTTGATGCATACGAGGCCCATGTGCAGGGCCCACATATTATGTATTTGAGACCCATGTGCGGGGCCCACCTGTTTGTATTCTTGGCTCATGAGCAGGGCCCACCTATTGTGAATATGAGGCCCATTGGTGCTGCCCATTGATGCGGCCCACTTGATGTATATAAGGCCCATTGGTGCAGCCTATTGTGATGTATTTTAGCCTGTGCGACAGGCGCCCCATTATGTTGTATGTGTGGCCCAGTTGATAAGGCCTGTTGTGATATAATTGTGGCCCAGTTTATAAGGCCCATTGTGATATATTTGTGGCCCGTATGGCTAGGCCCGATGAGGTGTATGTGTGGCCCACGAGTGAGGCCCAATGCGATGAATGTGTGGACCAACGTAATGTGTGATTTTATTATAATGTATGTAATGATATTTATGTGGACCACTCCTTGGGAGTAATGTTGGTTAAATGGCTACATTGATGGGCAGTGATGATTTAATGTCCACATTGTGACCTTCCCTTAGGCCTGGTTAAGACCATTCTCATAATTCTCAAGTGGGTTAACCCAAGCAAATGGGCCCCATTGATATTGCTTGATCCATCATCGGCCGTCTGTCTATGGACCCTGCCTTGTGACGAGGTCGATTCTGATTGTCAAGGTTGAGTATCTAGGCCGATTCCGATTTGTCGAGGCCGAGTATCAAGGCCAATTCCGATTTGTCGAGGCCAAGTATCAAAGCCGATTCTGATTTGTTGAGGCCGATTGTATAGGCCAATTCCGATTATCATGGCTGACTATCGAGGCTAATTTTGATTTGTCGAGGCCGATTCCGATTGTCGAGGCCGAGTATCGAGGCCGATTCCAATTTGTCGAAGCCGATTGAATAGGTCGATTCTGATTATCGATCGATTCCGATTGTCGTGGCCGATTGCTAATTATCATGACCAATTGCTGATTCCGATTGACATGCCCGATTGCCGATTTCGATTGACATTACCGATTGCCAATTCCGATTGACATGACCGACTACCGATTCCGATTGATGTGATCGATTTGCTGATTCCAATTATCGAGGTTGATTCCGGTTGTCGAGGCCGGATATCGAGGCCGATTGACGAGGCCCAATGTGATGTGTATGTGGCCCATATTTGAGCCCCAATGTGATGTATAGCTGCTCGTATTTGAGGCCCGTTGTGATGTGTATTCAGCCCGTGTTTAAGGCCTAATGTGATGTATATGAGGCCTATGTGATGAGGCCCATTGTGATGCATTTGAGGGCCAGGTGATGTAGCCCATTGTGATGTATATTAGGTCCTTGTGTGAGGTCGTGAGCCCATTATATGTTTGGCTGTAGGTGGGCCATTCCTTGGGGGCAATGTTGGTTAAATGTCCACATTGTTGAGACCGATTGTTGATACCGATTATGAGTATATGACAGTATAGCATCATGATACATGCCCATACGCATCATCTACATATTTGTTATGACATGTGGTTGACCATTGCATATGTCATTGGGCATGTTGTTATGAGACTCCCTAATAAGCGGAGATGGTCTCACATGAATACACGGTATGCGCCCGATTGATGTATGACTGGATTATATGACTCATGCATCTTATATTGTGATTACTGTACGACGTAGCGACATCAGGGCCGTAGCCTCCATAGGCATATTGTGGATGGCCAAACGTGACACCGAAAATCTGTTACTAGCATCGGGCTGCCATAGATGGCCCTGGGTGAAAATCTCTAAACTTCCGGGCCACGAGAAACCCTAACGTCGAGACCGAGTGGATACATGAGTGCCTGAGTGCTGAATACCAGGAGGCCGTGTCTCCCACTGTGTTGTGGTCGGTTGGGAGGGGGTGTGGCCTTACCCGCCCGAGGGTAGGGGGCATAGCTAGGCTGAGTTTGACCAGCTCATACATGGGTCCGCAATCAACGTGCCGGATAGATATGGCAGACTATTGGCCAGGCGAATAGTGAGGTTTCTTACGCTCACTTGCATGGTTGCATGTCTAGTGGGTGGAGATTGCATGTAGAGTATACCAGACCCCAATGATGATCCCAGAGATGAACAGTACTGATATGTGGACTTATTGAGCGGGAGTTGCATACTCATTCATTCATTCATTCACTATCCACTGGCGCTGGTGGTGCACAATTATTTGTTACGTGTACCTTCGCAATGGCCAGAATTTTGGTTGGGGTGCGCCACTAACCTGAGATCAGGAGTTTACACATTGAGTCTGACTATTCAATTTAGGTATGGGACTAGTTTCGATAGAAGTCCCTTGTGATAGACCCCATAACCTGGGATACTACATACTATCATCCCGACTTCACACTCTAGCATGGTCATTCCATTCGCACCGCATCTTACATTACATCCGTGGCATATGACATTTTAGGTTACTATGTTTTTACATTTATACAGTCTAGATACGGCTGACTGTATTCATGAACTCATCAGGAATTGTATATTATATTGTATCCTCAACATCTGATATTTGGCTCTTTATGACTCCTCATTTGCATAGTTGATCTGCATTGCATACTCTGATATTGTTTGACTCATGGGTTTGTGAGTATTTTTTGCTTACTCTGATATCGTATGGTTTATGATCTTACTAGTATTTCTAATAATATATGATTATGGCATTGTATTGAGTACTTAACACTTACCTTGTGCACACACTTACACCACCCTCTAAGCTTTCTATAAGCTTATGCATGATAGATGCGTGCAAGTAATGTTAAGTTGCAACAGCGGTGTTGAGCATGAAGCGTGCAGCTATCTTTTGGAGCCTTGATTTTATATGTATTTTCCTTTCAGCATTGTATTCAAAATTTATATTAGTGGATATGTGATGATGATGTTGCTTTTGTGATTTGGGTAAACTTGTGGTTATGCTTATTACGAGATAAATGTACATTAGAAAATCCTCCTTGTAGGATTCCAGGATCGGAACCTGGCATATGGACATTGGGAGCTGAGAATGGGGTACTACAGATGTTATTGGCACCAGATTTGGTGATCGGGATTCCTGTGAATCCGGTTTTTGGGTTTGGGGCGTGACATGTGATGATGTTGCTTTTGTGATTTGGGTAAACTTGTGGTTATGCTTATTACAAGATAAATGTGCATTAAAAAATTCTCCTTGTACGATCCCAAGATCGGAACCTGGCATATGGACGCTGGGAACCGAGCATGGGGTACTATGGAGGCTGTTGGCACCAGATTCAGTGATCGGGATTCTTGTGAATCCGGTTTCCAGGTTTAGGGAATGACAGAAGATGGTATCAGAGCATAACTTGGGAATACTTGAAGATAACATCACATATCTGCTGATAGCTACCCTACACTCTATAATTGTTGAGAACCTAAAATGGTTAGATCCCCAAGTTCGATTAACGTAGGGATTTTCTGACGTAGCTCCCTATCGTTGAGATTATGAGGCTGCATAGTATTCCAGTTTTCAATCGTTTCTGATTCGGGATCCGAGGTTCAGTAAGATCATCGTAGTGTTGATGATGTGAGCAAGGTTGAAATTACAAAGCGCTATCTTCATCCTTTTGTAGATTAATTGTGCCTTGATATATATACTTGATGATGTTTCATCTTCCCTTGTCTGTTCAATAAATTTCGAGGACGAAATTTTTATTAGGAGGGGAAAGCTATAAAACCCGTATCCTAGCTCATATTGTTCCGTAGGCCACCGCGGTCCTCTCGGTCGAATTTCAGTGACCCTCAATTTGTTATCGGCGTTTGCGTGCGATCCTGAGACGTATCTTGTATATCAGAGTCGGTTCGACCTGAGACTTGTACCAGTGCAACCGCGCCATCGCCACAGTTGCGATGTAGCATCTTGCACACCGATGCGATACCCTAGCCGGGAGATGTGGACTCGCGTTCAGTTCGAGAAAAATGCTGCGCGTTGCAAAACCCAAGAGAATCCATCACATCAATCACCTCACTTATCAAAAGTACACCCATCACTCAACCCCTTACTCTTCCCATTCCAAGTACAAAGCAACTTCCAAAAGTCAACTTTCCTATCACCTCACCATCCCACTCTCCCATCACTTCTTTTACATCTCTCTCTCTCATCTCTCTCATTCTCCAAAAATAATCCCAAGAGCTCCAACGTCCATGGCTTACATGGAGAAGCTTGGTGTGGCCCACTCCCTACCACCTGATCCCATCCTCCAAAATTAATCTCGACCATTAAAATCCACCCCTCAGAGCTTTAAATCGTGTTGGCGGAAGAAGGAAGAGAGGATCCTATGGTGGGTGCTTCTGTAGGGTTAGATTTATATGTTTTTGCTTAGATTTGATGATTTGATGACCCACTTGTAGTGGATCCATCTTGATGTACGCATTGTTTAGAAGGGCCCATAGTCGCAGGGTCCCTCCACCATCCAACGTCTCTCTCTCTCTCTCTCTCTCTCCTTCTCTCTCCTTCTTGTGATGCCGTGTGGCCTACCTGATTTATGCTTTTCATCCAACTGGTATGGTGGAGCCCACCTGATGTGTATTTTGCATCCACACCGTCCATTGTTGGATGGTGTTGTGAGGGACACCAAGATGTATGGGTTTTATCCTGACTGTCCTATTGGACGTGGTCATGGGCCACCATCGATGCATGTCTTTCATCCGTCAATCCATCTAGTGGGACACACCTTACATGTGGGGCCTATCTTGATATGGGAAGGCAGATAGGGTCAATGTACCTACAACAGCTAAATAGTTGCTTTAATGACATCATTATGGATGGTGGGCCCTATCATGCTGTATGTATTATATCTCTACCGTCCATTTATACGGACCCCACCATGATTCATGTGATACCAAGTGAGGTGGCCACGTATGTGGGGCCCACCACAATGCATATGCTATATCAAACCGTCCATCCAAATGTCCAGCGTCTGAACACTGGACGTTAGACTGGATCTTATATAATAATAATAATAATAATAATAATAATAATAATAATATTATTATTATTATTATTATTATTATATCTTATATATATATATATATATATCTGTGGTGGTCACACGTGGGACCCACCCACCTTGGCTGACCTCTGCACAGCAGCTGTAAAACTGCTATGAACTGGAGAATATATCCGTCCGTCTCTCTGGTGGGACCCACCATAAATGTATGTGTTTCATTTGTACCGTCCATATGGACGATGCCATGTATGGCCCCACCATGCTATGTGTTGTACCTGCACCGTCCGTGCAGTGGCCCACCTTGATGTGTGTTTGTTACACCGTCCATCTGCTGGTAACACCAGTAGATATAGCTGCTGTAGTGACGTCTGTGGGCCCCACTATGAGGCAGATTGGCTGGAGTATGTCACACCAGCTGTATTGCTGGTTTGACGTCAGTCAGTACCATGAGACCCACCTCCTAGATGTATGTGATACATCCAAACCGTCCATCCATCTGGTTGTCCATATGGTGGAACCCACCATGATTTATGTATTTTACCTGCACTGTCCAGCAGGGCCCTGGCAATGATACATGTGTTTTATCATTGACCGTTCATATGGGGACCACCGTTTTCCGTTGTTGTGTGTATGACAGCGAGCTCCGAGGGCCTGATCTTGAGGCATGTGTTGTATCCACAACGTCCATCTAATTTAAGATATATCATTTTAAGGTATGAGCCTAATTCAAGGTAGGTCCAAATCTGGTGGGCCACATGGACATTGGTAACCCACCGTTGATGTATGTATTGTATGTCCACGCCCTCCATCTGTTGGGCCCCACCTTGATTATGTGTTGTACATACATGCTGCCCGGCAAGTGGAGCCCACACGTGATGTATCTGTTTTATCTAGCCAGCACCATGAAGTATCTGTTTAATCTATACCGTGCAGAATATTTGGATGGTGCTAGACAATGTTTGGATGGTGCTATCCTATGTTTGGACAGTGTTGATAATCATTAGTGAGCCATGTGCCCCATGGAATGATAGTGTACAGTGGTACACATGCTACACCTACATCTATTGAAATGATTTTTGGTGTGGTCCAAGCCCACTTGAGGCCCATTGGTGCGGCCCATCCATGAGGCCCATCATGATGTATTTTTGGCCCATGTGCGGGGCCCACCTATTGGTATTTTTGGCCCATGTGCAGGGCCCACCTACCTTGTATTTAAGGCCCATATGAAAGGGCCCACTTGCTTGAACCTGAGGCCTATGGGCAAGGCCCATTGTGATATGTATTAGACCCATGATACGTGGCCCATTTGATGCATACGAGGCCCATGTGTAGGGCCCACATGTTATGTATTTGAGACCCATGTGCGAGGCCCACCTATTTGTATTCTTGGCCCATGAGCAGGGCCCACCTGTTGTGAATATGAGGCCCATTGGTGCTGCCCATTGATGCGGCCCACTTGATGTATATAAGGCCCATTAGTGCAGCCTATTGTGATGTATTTTGGCCCGTGCAAGAGGCCCATTATGTTATATTTGTGGCCCAATTGATAAGGCCCGTTGTGATATAATTGTGGCCCAGTTGATAAGGCCCATTGTGATGTATTTGTGGCCCGTATGGCTAGGTTCGATGTGGTGTATATGTGGCCCATGAGTGAGGCCCAATGTGATGAATGTGCGGACCGACGTAATATGTGATTTTATTATAATGTATGTAATGATGTTTATGTGGACCACTCCTTGGGAGCAATGTTGGTTAAATGGCCACATTGATGGGCAGTGATGGTTTAATGTCCACATTGTGACCTTCCCTTAGGCCTATTTAGGCCCATTCTCATAATTCTCAAGTGGGTTAACCTAAACGAATGGGCCGCATTGATATTGCTTGATCCATCATCGGCTGTCCGTCTATGGAACCTGCCTTGGGACGAGGTCGATTCTGATTATCGAGGCTGAGTATCCAGGATGATTCCAATTTGCCGAGGTCGATTCTGATTATCGAGGCCGAGTATCAAGGCTGATTCCGATTTGTCGAGGCCGAGTATCAGGCCGATTCTGATTTGTCGAGGCCGATTGTATAGGCCGATTCTGATTATCAAGGCCAAGTATCGAGGCCAATTTTGATTTGTCGAGGCCGATTGTATAGGCCGATTTTGAGGTCGAGTATCGAGGTCGATTCCGATTTATTGAAGCTGATTGAATAGGTCAATTCCGATTGTCGTGGCTAATTGCCGATTAGCAATCAAGGCTGATTATCATGACCGATTGTCGGTTTCGATTGACATGACCGATTGCTGATTCCGATTGACATGACCAATTGCCGATTCCGATTGACGTGACCGATTTGCCGATCCCAATTAACGAGGTTGATTCCGGTTGTCGAGGTCAGATATTGAGGACGATTGATGAGGCTTAATGTGATGTATATGCGGCCCGTATTCGAAGCCCATTATGATGTGCATTTGGCCAGTGTTTGAGGCCCAATGTGATATATATGCGGTCCGTATTTGAGGCCCATTGTGATGTGTATTGAGCTTGTGTTTAAGGCTGAATGTGATGTATATGTGGCCTATGTGATGAGGCCCATTGTAATGCATTTGAGGGCCAGGCTATGTAGCCCATTGTGATGTATATGAGGCCCATGTGTGAGGCTGTGGGCCCATTATATGTTTGGCTGTAGGTGGGCCATTCCTTGGGGGCAATGTTGGTTAAATGTCCACATTGTCGAAACCAATTATTGATACCGATTATGAGTATGTGATAACATAAGATCATGATACATGCCCATACGCATCATCTGCATGTTTTTTATGAGATGTGGTTGACCATTGCACATATCATTGGGCATATTGTTATGAGACTCCCTGATAGGTGGAGATTGTCTCATTGAGTACACGGTATGCGCCAGATTGATGTATGACTGGATTGTATGACTCATGCATCTTGCATTGTGATTACTATACGCTCTAGCGACATCAGGGCTGTAGCCTCCACAGGCATATCTTGGATGGCCAAACGGGACACCGGAAATCTGTTACTAGCATCGGGCTACCATAGATGGCCCTAGGTGAAAATTCCTAAGCCTTTGTGCCATGAGATGCCCCAACGTCGAGATTGAGTGGATACATGAGCTCCCGTATGCCGAATACCAGGAGGCCGCGTCTCCCACTATGCAGTAGTTGGTTGGGAGGGGGTGTGGCCTTACTCGTCGGAGTGTAAGGGGTATAGCTAGGCTGAGTTTGACCAGCTCATAAATGGGTCCGCTATCAATGTGCCGGATAAATATTGGTAAACTATTGGCCAGGCGAATAGTGAGATTTCTTATGCTCACTTGGACTATGCTGTTGGGAGAGGGGTAGTGCCATTTGGAGTGTACTAAACCCCGGTGATGATCCCAGAGATAAACAATACTAATATGTGGACTTATTAAGCAGGAGTTGCATACTCATTCATTCATTCATTCACTATCCACTCGGGCTGGTGGTGTGCAAATATTTGCTATGTGTACCTTTGCAATGGCCAGGATTTTGGTTGGGGCGCGCGACTAACCTGAGATCAGGAGTTTACACATTGAGTCTGACTATCCAAATTAGGTACGAGACTAGTTTGGATAGAAGTCCCTTGTGATAGACCCCATAGCCTGCGATACTATGTACTATCATCCCGACTTCACACTCCAATATGGTCATTCCATTCGCACCGCATCTTGCATTACATCTGCGGCATATGGCATTTTCGATTACTGTGTTTCTGCATTTATACGGTCTAGATACGGCTAACTGTATTAGTGAACTCATCAAGAATTGTATATTATATTGCATCCTCAACATCTGATATTTGGCTTTTTATGACTCCTCATTTGCATAGTCGATCTGCATTGCATACTTTGATATTGTTTGACTCATGGGCTTGTGAGTATTTTTTGCTTACTCTGATATCGTATGGTTTATGATCTTACCAATATTTTCGATAATGTATGATTATGGCATTGTATTGAGTACTTAGTACTTACCTTGTGCATACACGTACACCACACTTTAAGCTTTCTATAAGCTTATGCACGATAGATGTGTATAGGTAGTGTTAAGTTGTAACAGCGGTGTTGAGCATGGATGTATTTCCCTTTCAGCATTGTATTTAAAATTTATATTAGTAGATATGTGATGATGATGATACTTTTGTGATTTGAGTAAACTTGTGGTTTTGCTTATTACGAGATAAATGTACATTGAAAAATTCTTTTTGCTGGATCCCAGGATCGGAACCTGACATATGGACACTGGGAGCCGAGAATGGGGTACTACGAGGGCTGTTGGCACCGGATTCTGCGATCGGGATTCCTGTGAATCCGGTTTCCGAGTTTTGGGCGTGACATACAATCCAAGGGAGTTTTTCACAGTAACAAGTTTTGGGATCATGCGCCTTTTTTTTTTCATGCACTCACTCACCCCACTCATGCCCATGCACTCACACCACAATGGGTGCTCGAACCCATAACCTTGTGTTGAAACTCTTCCGATTCCACCACTGAGCCATAGGGTCGTTGGCGGATCACACACCTTCATATGAAAATGATTGTATGTTTTATTGTCCGTGCCTCACCTGAAGATTGCAGCCAATGTGAGTAACTATTCCATTTATAGTGCATGTTGGTGTTATTCTTTCTTCATATCTATGTTAGTCTGGTGTGTATATGAGTCTTGGGTAATGGTATGGAACAGTTGTTGGACTCACTTTAACCCTTCAATCTCATGGTTGGGGACATGATTGTTTGTACTACTATAGAAAGAGAGTTTCCACACCATTTTACTTCCCAACTTTTTCCCTATTCATAGTTGTTATTTCCAATTTTATCCCTATCAGAATAAATATATTACACAACTTGCATAAATATTTGATAGTTCATATTAAGCTTTTCTATGATCACATGCATGTACAAGGCAGCTTATCTACATGCTTCTATGTGTACTGGGTTGGCACACAAACAATTAGATCCATTCCTGTCATCAGGTTGGCCATACCCAATTAGATTCTCTGGCTCAAAAATAGGCCAGTATACTCCTCATGTAGGTCATATTTACATAACAAATCGATTGGTTAGAATAACTTCACCAAGTTTTTTCTAGACCGTCTGCTTTTTTCTAACATTTTGACCTGCCTGATTAGTGGCCAGCCTGATGGATGTTCTAGATGGGTAACTCAATAGACATCACATTAGTTTTATAGTCATATTATTCTAGTTAGTGGCTACCATCAAACAAATGGTTGTAGAGAAAAGGATGGATGGTCTGTGTGCAACACATACAACTAAAGCTGCTTGGGGGTGAATCAAGTCCTCTTCAGAAGAATAGATGGTCTTTGTGCAACAAAGATAACTCAAGCTGTATGGGTTGTCTCATTGGTGTGGGTTATTTTTTAGGTTGGCCATTAGCAGTATGGTCTCCAAGATTGATGGTTTGGTTACCTATGGTGCTCATGAAAAAAGGGAAGACAATGGACCCTTCAAGGGTGAATCAAGTCCTCTTCTATTTTAGAAAGCATGCCTCTTGACCATTGCTTTCCATTGTTTTGCCTTGCTTCATTCCATAAATAATTCTTTTTTTAAAAAATGTTTCCTACTTCAAATAAAAGAAAGTCATGATGTGGTTCAAATCTGTCCCACTAGGATGATCCTGCTTACCCGACCCCTTCAATGAATACAGTGGAGTGTGAGCTGGTGTGGGTGGAGCTTACCTATCTGACTCTACCCAATCTGATACTCATGGTTACCATACCTAAGGTGCACATAGATACAACTTAAGTTAATCCTTTTAGTTCTACGGGAATTATAGATTCCTCATGTATCAAACATGAACATGGTTGAAAATCTTGGTTTTGGAGTGCGACTCGTTCCCATATAGGAATAACTCATCCTGCATCAGACGCATTGTCAAATTGAATAAAACTATAATGTAAAATATAAAAATAATAAAAAGTAAAATCAGGAAAATTTGTAAAAATAATACAAAATATAAAATCATAAAAAAAAAAGACTTACCTCGTCCCCAGTATGTGCCTTCCAATGCATTCAAATGAAACATCTGGCCTAGATGCTTGAATTGCATACCAATGTAGTGGTCCCTCCTCGAATCAATGGTAGGCGTCCCCCTCTCAACTATTCCTATTGCTGTGGCCAACCTGTATTGTGGATTGGTCTGATTTTCATGGAGAATTATATTGAAGTGGTACTGACCTGGATGATGTGAGTCGTAATGGACTATTTTGAGTCATGAATATAAAAAATTAATGCATCCATTGATCGGTACAAACGGGACCCATGCTCCCATAATTGTGTGCATGATATCTGTGTTGTAATAGCAATTATCTATAATAATAATTTGTTCATTATAGTGCATTCACAATAGTTATCATTGTGGTTACAGTTATTCAGATTTTGGTAATTCATGTAATGTTCTCCAAACTTCTAGAGCGATGGGTTGACTTTGACTATATGGGATTTCTAATGGGAATGATTTTGGTGCTATTGATCTTAACTCAGTCATCAAGCACTCTTGTTTCCGTACGTGTGTTCTTTGAGTAGGTTGTGCAAGTGCGCATCACTTTTCTCAATGCTTTTAATGTCAATTGCAGCGTCATCTAATTTTCTGAGTAGAGATTGGAAATAGGGAGCTAAAGTGATCATTAAATGCTTCATAGGACATTTCTATTTTGGTCAAGAGTTCATTCTTGTTTTCTTTTGAGCAAAAAATTTCAGACTATAGAGACTTCTATTCTTGTTTTTTTTTTTTTTGGGTCAAGAGTTCATTCTTTTAGAGCTCGTCTTGGAAAGAATCACTAGTTTTGATATTGTTTTGGTTTTGGAAATGGGATGTATGGCTTTTATAGCTTCAAAAAGTGGGGCTAATTGGATTTTTCTTTTCACTTTCAGATTAAAAGATGCTTTGGTGTTGTTAGTTACTGGCGAACAGAGAAGTCATTGGTGAGTTTTTTTATGCTCTTCTATTTTTAGTGAATCACACCTCAGAGACAATACAAGTAGTAGATTCAATTTCCCTTTGAAATAGTAGATTCAACAAGCTTCTAACTATAAGCTTCAACAAGTAGTAGATTTTATCGTATGCAACTGGTAAGGAAATAAATGAAACTGAAGAATAAGCTTCTAACTATAAGCAGATGGTGACTTCCTAACAATAAGCTTATATTCTTGAAATATAGAAAAATGTTCTGCTATGGACAACCTTTGTAAACACTCAATGGTCCTTCCAAACATCTGTCTTCTCTGCTACGTTTTGCTTGCTTTAGCTGCCATATGCCATGCTTGGTGAAGTTGGCTACGGTCCCGTTTACAAGGGGAAGCTAATGGATGGTCAGGAAATAGTAGTGAAAAAGCTAGCGAGGATGTTAGTGCAAGGAGTGTAAGATCTTAGAAATGAAGTAGTGTTGGTTGCTAAGCTTCAGCACAGGAACCTTGTAAGGCTGTTGGGTTGTTGCTTGGAAGGAGAAGAGAAGATGCTTATCTATGAATACGTTCACAAAACTAACCTCGACTCCTTTCTATTTGATCTTATCAAATGCCTAGAACTTAATTGGGAAAGACGAAACAAGATCATTGTAGGGATCGCTTGAGGTCTTGTTTATCTCCATGAAGACTTAGATTAACTGTTCTTTATATTTCTTTTCTAAAACTAGTGCTGTATTTGGTATTCCTCATGTAGCATTATTGAAATGAGATGTTTATGGTGATAACGATTGTGAAATAGACAATTTCTATGTAGCATGGATAATGACCAAAATGTAGGCAATTGATTGAGTGTTTAAGATAATCCAATCGGTGGAATTTCAGGCCAAAAAAAAAAAAACTGTCATATGTCATGCTAGTTTTAATGGATAAGGCCCTGTTTGGTTAGTACTTAAAAATGAGTCCATCTCATTTTATATAAGGGTGTATTTGGTTGCACCAAATTTCATGAAAAATTTCACCGAACTGGACTGATTCATGGTGAAATATCATGAAATTTCAATTAGTGCAACCAAAGGCACCCTAACGTTAATTGTGTATTAGAGATTTACATAAGGATAAAAAACTCTTGATAACCCATAATTTACATAAACTAAACTATGATCTCTAATACATAATACTGTTAACTAAATGAGATTAAATCACTTTGAAGTGGCAACCAAATAGAGCTTAAAATGATGAACTTCAATGGCTTGCATTTAGCTTCATAAATCAACAGTTGAGTTCATCCTGGCAGCATGATCATGGGATTGTGGTTTATTTGTAATACTCAAAAGATGATGCAGTTTATTTTGTTGTTGAAGCATATATGTTTTTGGATCTGTTCATCTATATTTACATTTAGTTTTCCTAGCTTGATTCTATTGCCACTTGTATGCATGCCATAGATCCGTACATTGTATTGTTGAAATCTGAAGATGTGCTTGTGGAGAATGAGAGATCTGATATTAATGGAGAAAGGCATGAAAAAAATCATTTAGTCCAGTTATCTATTTTACTTGTTTGAGTCAAGGAGGTAACTTGATATTTTACTTTGAGATAGGCAGTCATCATCCAATGATTGTTGCATGCCACTGTGAAGGTAGAGGATGGAAATGTGTTTTTTAGTGGAGCAAGGTATGAAAATCATGAATGAAAATAGTAACATTTGTTTCCTTATAAGGTTCAAGTTGAAATATGTATTTCTTTTTTATTTTTTCCTTCAGGTCACAACTTTTTTGTTCTACCAATCACCAATCACCAAAACTTGGACAGTGCAGGCATTTCTGTTCCCTTTCAAGAGATAATTGATATGGTGAGACCATTCCTTTTATGTCAATTTCATTCCTCTTTAAGTTTTTATTAATTCATTAAAAAAAAGAAAAGAAAATGGTCATACATGATGCACTTCTTTCACTTTGTCTTTTTTTCCCCCAATAGTCATTCTGATTTATGAATGCCATGATTATTTGTAGGATGATGGAACATATGAAGCTGTTGCAGGAAGTGACTTTGTCATTACTAAAGTTGCATTTTGAGACAACTCTTCAAAGTACTACATAAATGACCGTGGAAGTAATTTTACAGAGGTCACTAAGAAATTGAAAGGAAAAGGAGTCTTCTTGGATAATAATCAGTTTTTTATTCTTCAGGTAGGAGATGGGCTGATGGCTGAAAAAAGGCCTATTTACTTGTGAAAAAAATACCATACCGTCAAAATCTATCTTCTCTTTCAATTCTTTATCATTGAAATTTTAGGGTGAAGTCGAGCAAATTTCTTTAATGAAGCCAAAGGCCAGGATGAAGGATGTACCAGCTCGCTATATGCGAGTGCACACAGACTCACTAAGATTTGTATTTTCAGCATTATTGTAATTATAATTATAATTGATTGAATGAAGGATTGTAATTGAATAAATGAATGTAATTGAATGAATGAATGATTATGCAGGTGGTAATTGAATGAACAAATGTTTATAATTTTTTTAATGTAGGAAATCACTACGGATATTGACCGTAGCTGGTTATCTGACAACTGTAGTCGTTATTAAATTCAGCATATTGCTACGGATCCAGCACAACTTTTAGCTATAAATAATATCCGTAGTTGTATGCGCTTTTCGCTACAGAAATCATTACTATGGATTAAATCTATAGCTATTGTAATCTATAGCTACGGATTAAATCGGTAGCCATAGGTTTAAGACCTATTATTACGGCACCTACGACTACGGTCGTGCTACGGACTAAAACTGTAGCCATAGGTTTATGGCTACGAATTTTATCTGTAGCCTTTGCCCAGTTTTCTGGTAGTGTCCGTTTGGTCGAGGCCGATTCCATTTATCGAGGCCGATTTCGTTTGGTCCGATTCCAATTGTCGAGGTCAATTCCGATTGTTGAGGCTTAATATAATGTATAATAGGCCCACGAGATGTAGCCCTTTGTGATGTATATTAGGCCTGTGTTAGAGGCTCATTGTGATGAATATGTGGCCCATGTGATGCAACCCACTTGATGAATATGAGGCCCAATGTGACGTATTTATGGCCATCCATTGAGGCCCACCTTGATGTGATGCATAATGGACCTATGTGACAGGCCCATTGCAATGTGTTTGGGGCCCATGGGTTGTGGCCCATTGTGATGTATCCAAGGCCCATGGGACGTGGCCCATCCGATGTATATAGGCCCATGTGATGTAGCCCATTATGATAGTATGAGGCTCATTGTAGTGCATTTGAGGGCCAGGCTATGGAGCCCATTGTGATGTGTATTAGGCCCATGTAACGCGGCCCATTATGATAGTATGAGGCCCATTGTGGTGCATTTGAGGGCCTGGCTATGAAGCCCATTGTGATGTATTTTAGGCCCATGTGAAAGGCCCATCGTGATGTGTATTAAGCTCTTAGGTGAGGCCCATGGTGTTGTATTTTTGGCCCTTGTGTGAGGTTATGGGTCCACTATATGTTAGGCTCTATGTGGGTCGTTCCTTGGGGGCAATGTTGGTTAAATGTCTACGTTGTTGAGGTTAATTGTTGATGCTGATTATTGATACCAAATATAAGTATGTGACAGCATAACATCATGATACATGCACATACGCATCATCTGCATGTTTGTTATGAGGTATGGTTGACCATTGCATATGTCATTAGGCAGTTTGTTACGAGACTCCCTGATAGGCAGAGGTCATCTCACATGAGGGCATGGTATGCGCAGGATTGATGCATGACTGGATTATATGACTCATGCATCTTGCATTGTGTGTTGTTATTACTATATGCCCTAATGATATCAAGGCCGTAACCTACATAGGCATATCGTGGAAGGCCAGATGGGACACCGAAAATATGTTATTAGCATCCGGCTGTCATAGATGGCCCTGGGTGAAAATCTCTAAACCCTCTTGATACTTGAGGATGCCCCAATGTCGAGACCGAGTGGATATATATGAGAGGGTCATATACCAGTAGGACGCATCTCACACTATGTCGTGGTCGGTTGGGAGGGGGTGTGACCTTACTCGCCTGAGTGAGGGGGCAACATCTATGTTGAGTCTGACCTTCTTGAGGAATGGGTCCACTATCGACGAGTCGGGCCCGATATTAGCAGGTGGATAGTGAGGTCTCTTTCATTTACCCATTTGTACGCTTGGATAGGGGTGGCAAGCTGGTGTAGAGTGTAATAGACCCTGGTGATAATCCTAGAGATGAACAATACTGATATGTGGACTTATTGAGCAGTTACATACTCATTCATCCATTCATTCACTATCCACTCGGGCTAGTGGTGCACAACTATTTGTTATGTATACCTTCGCAGTGACCAGGATTTCAGTTGGGGCGCACGACTAACCTGAGATCAAGAGTTTACCACATTGAGTCTGACTATCCAAATTAGGTATGGGACTGGTTTAGATAGAAGTCCCTTGTGATTGACCTCATAGCCTACGATACTATGTACTATCATCCGGACTTCACACTCTAGCATGGTCATTCTATTCGCATCACATATTGCATTACATTCGTGGCATATGGCATTTTGAGTTACTGTGTTTCTGCATTTATATGGTCTAGGTACGGCTGATGGTATTCGTGAACTCATCAAGAATTGTATATTACATTGCATCCTCGGCATCTGATATTTGGCTCTTTATGACTCCTTATTTGCATAGTTGATCTGTATTGCGTACTCTAATATTGTTTGACTCATGGACTTGTCAGTATTTCCGCTTACTCTGATATCGTATGATACATGATCTTGTCGATATTTTCACTTATTCCGATATTGTATGGTTTATGGCATTGCAACGCATACTTAGTACTTACCTTGTGCACACACTTTCACCACCCTCTAAGATTTCTATAAGCTATGCACGATAGATGCGTGCAGGTGGCGTTAGGTCGTAGCACCGTTGAGCTTAGAGCGTGCAGCGGACATTCGGAGCTTTGATTTTTGACATATGTATTTCCCTTTAAGCATTGTATTCAAATGTTTATATTAGTGGATATGTGATGATGATGTTGCCTTTGTGATTTGGGTATACTTATGGTTATGCTTATTACGAGTTAAATGTACATTAGAAAATCCTCCTTGTAGGATCTCAGGATCGAAATCTGGCGTATGGATGCTAGGAACTAAGAATGGGGTACTACAGAGGCTGTCGGCACCAGATTCAGCGATTGGGATTCCTGTGAATCCGATTTTCAGATTTGGGGCATGACAGCTACTATGGTTAATATGATTTCCTGGCCATGCTGCGCCTGATGTACAACTGCAGTGTGATCATCATCCCTCACGTTTGTACGCACAGCATTTGGGATGTTCGGATGTTGGGGTATCGCAGTGAAAGCTTCCCTGGCATGGATTTCCGTTTCTTAGGACTTGTAGGATTTGAATAGCGCCTTGCGAAACCCATCTACCTTGGCATTACATTCCTCCCATATAAAGTAAATACTAGGCCGTCTTCTCCTAAATACAACGTAGACCATCCCCATCTTTAATAGAAAAAAAATTTCATTAGAGAACAAATATACATAATCATAATATGTCAGGAAGTCATATATAGAGATTACCTATCGGTATATTGAGGAGCACCAAAGCTATCATAAATAAGTATATCGAGAAGCAATCAAGATATCACAAAAAAGTATATTGAGAAGCATTCAAGCTATTACAGATATGTACTTATTAGCATATAAATAATCATTGAATAGATTACCTATAAAGTAAGTAATTAAGAGAAAAGTTCCTGCAGTAAATAGTGAAGGTATGGTTGTAAAAATTATCACCAACATTCTATTGTACTTTCTATATCAAATATTCAACAACCAAAGAAATGTTTCAAAAAAAAATGAAGCATCATAATATAATATAAAATCGTCCAAAAAAGAAAAAGAAACCATGCATCAAGTATTTGAGATAGCTGTGTCCAGCAAAAAGTATCATATTCTACTATGGCGGGCCAAGTGTTTCACTGATTGGACTTCATTAACATCTTCAAACATTCCAGCCTCCTATGGTGAGGAAGGTTAAGGAAAGCGGCACCATATTCATCCTCCTTGGAAAGTAGTTTGGTTGTGCAAAGTACTTCTTGCCCATTATGTCCCTCCAACTGCTCTAGTTCTAGAATGATAATAGCGATTCGTGCAAAATTCTTTCCCTTTGACATATTCGTCGCAATCAATTACAGAGTGTTTCGAACAAGAAATAAAAGTGTTTTGTTTGGGGAAATTTATTCACTTTATAATTAACAGAACAAGAAAGAGAATCACTTTATTCATTTATTTATTCCAAGTTCCTTTACATCCCATTCTCCTCTGATTCCAAAATAAAACATTTGCAAATTATAATAGAAAGCAGATATTTAATTATATCAAATATCATGCTAAAAGCCACTGAAAAGATCCATTATGTACTGGAGGTTGAAGACTTTGTGCACTGGAGGCTGAAGCCTTTGTGCGCTAGAGGCTATACGCTTGAGGCTCTGTGCACTGACGGACTCTGTGCGCAACAAGCCTTTATGCGCAACAACCATTATGCGTCGCACAATGGCTGTTCCCCACAACAGACAACGAACTTAGCGAACTCGACTCTACCTTCTCTTTCTTTGGTCCACTCCTTTCCAATTGAATGCTAATGACCCCTTTAGTGGGGTTGAGGGGTATTTATAGCCCTCTCACACGTGTGAATGTGCCATGTCAGTACTGCACAGCCCCCTTTGTGCTGACTTTGCTGTGTGTTCCTCTTTGTGTGGACTCCTTTATGCTCTCCTCTTTGTGCGGTAATCTGTTTCTCAATGCTAATTTCAACTGTTTTTCGTACAATGGCTACGACTTTCCTCTTTCCTCTCACTCATTTTTTTATGCCTCAACAGATGCCCCCTTGATCTTGCATTCTTTTCATACTTGTAAAATAATGTAGAATCAACAATAATAAAATTAATTTCAGCACTCTTATTTTCATTTCCTCTGTTACGTGCATTACCAAACCCCTGACACACAATCACTTTTTAGGTTGTACGCGCGCATTGGTTTGCACATAATGGTCAGCACACAATTGTTAGCGCACAACAGGTCATTCTTCACCTATAAATACAAGACTTCGCCTTTTCAATCCATTCTCCTCTATTGCTCGCTGTGTCAAGTTATTTTCACAACTAGACCATTGTGCGCTAACCTCGTTGTGCGCTGCACATACCTTTCTTGCATAACAGTCTTCTGTGCACAACATCTTTCCGTGCTCAGCAGCCTTCGCATAAGGATAGGTGACCTTTTTGTGTGCAACTTCTATCAAAGCAAGGACCCAATCAGTTTGCACATTAAGTCGTGCACACAATAATTCTATCATTCTTTACGCACAAAGATAGGCGCACCACAATTTTATCTGTCTATGCACAAAGATGGGCATACAACAGCCCTATCTGTTCGCGCACAAAGAATGGTGCACAACGACCCTATGCTTTATCTCCAATTTTTTAACTTTGACAAATCTTTCTCTTTAGTTCTGATTTTTCTGCTAACTTCCCATGCAGGTTCTGATGGCTGGCTCATCAAAGAGACCTCACACTTCTATAAACACTGCAGGACCCTCAGATCCTCAACAAATCGAGTCTCATACCCTCAAAAGGCCCAGGTTTGAAGATTATTCCTCCTTTTTCAAAGAACCAGCCCCTGTCATTATTAATTTCACTGATTGCATTTAGTGTTTATCTGACCATATTCGAACGGCTGTTCTAATGCGAGAAATAGAGGGACCCCTAATGGAAGGACAAGAATCAGACTGGGAGAATTGGCTGAAATCCATAGCCAACCTTCGAACAGATGTCACCCAATTATCTGCTGTCGAAACTTCCCCTACTATGGCCTTCTCTAAAAAGAAAAAGGGAAAAAGCAAAGATGAAATCTTCCAAGAGAAGATCCGAGAACATAATCAAAGGCGCTTCCAAAATGCTTGGGATTCGATCAAATCATATCCGGACTTGATTAAATTTTGCAATCCTTATAAGGATGAAACCATCACCATTCCTTTGCTCCTTCATCGTCATCGCTCCATAATTCAGAATGAACCGACTGACTTCATGACACAAAACAGGCTTCGGTACATGTCAAACTGGGTAATAAAAGAGTTAAAACTCCTTAAAGAATACCTAACAGAGAAAGGGTTGGTCCAGAAAATCGGGCAGATAGCATACATGCGTTTCCTCATACCATGTTACAATCCTCATGACTTATACCCTACCCAATCCAACAACGCTTCCATCACCATGACTCTCTATAGGGTAAGGAAGAGTTCAGAACCCGAGGTCTTTGGATAGATCGTCCATACTACAGTGCGTGGAGGAAGGCTATTTTAAAGAAATATAAAGATGTCCTTGTTGCAGCTAAGGTCTACTACACCATAGAAGCTACCTCTGAGTTTTTTCACAAGGATATAATGATCTACAAGGGTTTTCTAAAATATTGGTCTTCTATTACAAATTCCTTCCACCTCCCTGTTAGGGAGGTAAGCATCAGTTTATGGGATTTATTCAGAATGGCTGGCTTACCCATTACTGGATCTTTCTTGGATGAATACATTCCCACGAATGAAGAATTCGCTTACATGGCCCCAAACAGGATCTCCAAGATTACTTCTTCAACAATCACACTTTTTCAAGAAATGTCTTATTTTCTAGACATTCATAAGATATCTTCCCTTTCATGGCTCGCACACTTTTCATGATATTTAGTGTTAGTATCCTTATCATTCTCTTCATCTCTCACATAATACTTGTTTATTTGTATAAATTATTAATCCTTCTTTCTTCCCCTTTTCAGATTTCCTGGTATTAACGGCCTGGAACTAGAAGCTAATCAGAAAAAGATAAAGGGCCCTTCTAAATTTACTGCCGAAACCGAATTGGCTGCTTTCTTAGCCTACTGGCTGAGTTTGATCGTGCTTCCAAGTTCAAAAAGCTTAGATTCCATTCGATCCACCTTGTTTGTCGCGGCTGGCGCAATGGCAGAGGGTAGAAAAAAATATTCTTTAGCTCCTCCGGTATTATGCTCGTTGTACCAAGCTTTTGGACATGCTGCGGCGCATTGCTCAAGGCCAGCACTAGGAGTCTTATCTTCTTTCACTCCTCGACATTATTTTTCTGGTCGGTTAGGCATCTACTTTCCTTAGACATATAATGATCCAGAAAAAGCCTATGTCCATCCTGATCATCTACCTTTATGGCATTTACAGAGGCAGAAAATGATAAAGAAAACATATGACTGGATAGTAGATAGGATTGACAATCTAGAATCCATTAACTTCTTTCCTTTCTACTTAGATTATCAGGCCGAAGATAGGGACGTTGAGGACAATAATAATCTAGACCCTATCGAGTGAATCTTTTTCATATGCATCTGTTCTTGCAGTCTTCCTTTACGAGAAGGGGTAAAATTTTGGAGAGAGCCGTATTACCCCAATCGGTTTACTAGGCAATTTGGATATGACCAGACTGTGCCACAAATAGGAGAAGATGTTACCTGGGTTATGCGAAGCTATGGAGTTTGCCCCTATAAGAGGGCATTGATATTGAAGCAACTTTTGACAAGAAACCTTAGTTCCTGATTCGTTCTCCTAGGATACAACCATCGAGTGACGCCTCATACGCTTGGATGCGATGGTGGGCGCACCATTACTATTTGGTATGCAACTATTTTCTAGTGGACCATCCCATTTGGATTCCTCCTCCACGTGTGAGGAATTACAGGCCGGAACAGGGAATAGGTTATTTTTACGAGAAAGATCAAGCTGTTGTTTTTAGAGAACTCTGCCGCAAGATTTCCTTAGAAGAGCCTATAAGAGAAATAAAACCATCAAACACCCTGGAAGGCTAGTTTGCATTTGGCTCTCCTTTAGATTTGATAAAATGAGGAATACAACCCCCTGCTCCTTGTGAGGAGTTTGAGACTGTGGGTGGTACTTTACCTTCTCCAACTCCCGAAAGAGGAGATCAACCTATTCATGGTACTTCTGCCACCCCTACTATCACAAAACCTATGATCGTTGTTGCTCCTTCCAATATTGTTTGCATTACCACGGGCCCCACAATAGTTGCAATCTCTCCAGTAGCTCATCATACTACAACCTCAACTTCTCCTACTACAAATCAAGTTGCTATGTCTCCTATGACCCGATCTCGGGCTAAATCATTGTCTCTTGCTGCTTTGGTCCAACCAGCTCCTTCTCCGGTTCGAAGTACATGTCTTCTTCTGGTAAAGACTGTTTATAAAGAAAATAGACAATATCGGTGGAAGACAGTTCTTTAGAATATTCGGTTAACACTAATAGTGATGATTTATCTTCTTTTACAAGTTTAACTGACGAAGGAGATGCTTTGCTGGATGCGAATACTGATGCTGAAGTAAACGTTGGGGAAGGAGGAGATGTCAGGGCTAAATCTTCGCTTCATGATATTCCAACTGATCCAAATGTTCCTCTCCCAACCACAATGGATTCTTTAGAAGAGGAGCAACTTGACTATGGAGAATACGAATGTTCCCCTAGAGTGAACATCTTCTTCTCCTTCGATGCCACATATTCTCCGCGGATTGTAGAGACCACCGACACGACTGCTCATGGAGCACCAATGTTAATAGAGACAGGCTCAATTGTTAAGACTTCCAATAGAATCAGAAGATGCTCCTCTCCATCACAGCACAGAGGAAACTTTGCCAGCCACAGCTGCACCACTTGATTTTCCTCCTTGTGTAAATAAATCTCTCATGATGCATCCTTCCTTTATTTAACCAATGGCTTGGATTTTGGAATTCTTTTCGGATCCTATTGACGTGCCGACCCCAACAACTATTGATTCTAGTACGAGAGGGGCTCAGGAACTCTCCTTCAACGTTACTGCAACTGCAGATACACCAGGATCTGTAGTTCCTTCAACCTGCTCTGCTCAAACTACTCTTGTCGTTGTTCCTGAACAAGGTACATATATATACATATATATTTTCTTATTTGATGTATCCTCTTTTTCTAAACTCACAATCTTCTTTTCCTTCTTATTTAGCCATAATCATGCCAACCCCAAGTGGTTCCGAGGGCTCTAACTTAGTGGCTATAGTCTTTGATGGACTTTCATTGGAGAAAGTATCACATCTCATGTTAGGATTATTCAAGAACGCACTCTTGGTCATCATTAATGCTTTTAAAGACCCAACTCAATGGCCTTTCTTGGATAGTGCTTTGGCTATTCTTACTCACTTTTCTCGCCTTGCGCACGTCAATGTCCAATTCCTCCATGACTGTCTATCAGAATTCTATAATTCGACTAAAAATTTAGAAGCTGCTTGAAGTTTCATTGTGGCTCTGGAAATCCTCAATCGTCAGAAAGAATTAGCATCACTTAAGGAGCAACTTTCTTGTTGGGATAACGTTCTTACTACCCATGAGATTATCTCCATGAGAAGCTAAAAATTTCTGATAGAAATAAAGCAATTATCGATGATCAAATTACTCTTCTTGAGAAAGAGATATTACTTCTCAAGGGTAAGAAGGAAGCGGAAGAATTGATTATTCATCAAGTTAGAGAAGAGCTTGAAGCCAATATCCAGGCCATTGATCTTGTAAAGACTGAACGGATGAAAAATCAAGAAACTACTACTCTTTTAGAATCAGAATTGGCCGACATTCCCGATCAGGCTAAGATCATTCTAGAGGCTGAGCAAACAACTTCTACAATACAGCTTCGGCTAAAAGAGGAGTTACAGCGCTATATAACAACATTGAACATAACTGAGGATCTGTAAAGAAATTTCATATTATATTGTGATGCATATGTTTCTTTATTCCTTTTGGTAATGTAATATATGAACGAACTATAGTATTTTAATGAATTTGCATTCATCTTCTTTTCATATACTAAATAGCGACCTTATGTGGCATTTTATTTCAATGGGCGGAACTACTTTGTTTTGAAGTTAATAGAGTTAGCTCACACACAGTTTAAGCTCTTGAGTAGTGGAGCAAGTAGTTTCTTAAACTCATGCGGGAGTCACGTCTCATGTGGTAGTCTCTGTAACTCTTAAGAGTTCACTAGACTTTTCACAGCCTGGTGAGTTCACAAACCGCAGTCCATCAGAGGGGCCCAATGAAGCTACCGGGGCCGTGAACTTGGTTGAAATTACGTATAGGGTTGGCCACAGTAACTCTCTAGAATTCACGGGGCTCACAAGGTGACCTTTGGGGTACCAAATCTAGGGCTTCCGGTCCATCAATGAGTAGGTTTAAACCCTTCCTCATGAGTTAGTACTAAAATCAAGCCAAACATCTGGGGGGCCTTACGCATGGTTAGCCTATCTATGGACATGGACAAAGAGCTCACACTGCGGCCCGCTTTTTCTTCGTGTACAAGGTCGAGCCCATTCACAGGAGGGCATTTTCCTCCATTCCCTATGATGTTACCAAAAAGCTATAAAGACAGGATTGGTCTCACACGTGACTAGCCGTTGAGGACTTTTTGGCCTTTTAGGCTTTTAGTCACTAGCTTCATCAGCTACCTGCATGGGTATGCATACGATGGCCTTCGCGGGATTTTTAGGGTCATGGGCTTCTCGCCGCTGCCTGAATGGAAAAACTGATAAGCCTTAAGCGTAGTTGGCCATTTTAGGGCTTGGCTAGGCTACCTTAAAAGGTAATAGTAAGTGGTTATCGTTGTTGTGAGGATAATAGACATATCTGCCTGAGATTGATAATACGTCACCACTTCTGCTAATATCTTTAACAATAATCATATGTGTTGTTTATAATATATCAGCTTGGTGATAATACCAATTTGAACAGAATTTCGTAGAACTCGCTTGATGATGACGATGGGCACTTTCTTTGCACAATGCTTATTGGTACATAATCTTGATATGCTTGCAAATTTCTTCTTTATTCATTCATTTGATCGTATATAACCGTGATCTTGGTTATTCTTGCCCCCTTTTGATACAAAATCATTATTCTGATAATATTCTGGATCAAAATCAGTAGTGTTTTCAGGGACGATATCTTTTGATGAAGCGAGCATTAACCGGTATACTGTTATCATGTCCATCTTGATCCACGACACTGTATGCGCCATTAGAGTATACTTCTTTTATTATATGTGGCCCATCCCATTTGAGCTCGAATTTTCCCCTTGTTCGGTGGGTGACCACTATAGGTTTTTTAACATCAACACCATATCTCCTTTTTTGAAAGAGCAATATTTAACTCGTTTATCAAAGGCGGCCGATACCCTTACCTGATATGATTACAATCGCTGTTGGGCCACCAGGCATTTCTCAGCAAGAAAATCTAACTCTTTCAGACTTATTTTGCATTTTCATCATCTGTCATAGATTGATGTACTACCACTCTGAGTGACGCTACTTGTATTTCAATCGGGATTACTACTTCTAAACCATAGACTAGCGAATACGGTGTCACTCTTATTGTTGTCCGATGGGTAGTTCTGTATGCCCACAATGCTTCTTATAACTTTTCATCCCAATCATGTTTGCTCCCGGTCACTATTTTCTTCAGTATCTTGACTATCATTTTATTAAACGCCTTAGCTAATCCATTGCCGGTGGATAGTAAGGGGTTGAAAATGAATGATGAATGCTGAATTTCTGACATAACTTTTCCATGCTTATATTTTTAAAGGGAGTACCATTATCTGTAACAATCTTCTATGGAATACCATGGCGGTATATTATCGCATGCCGGATGAAATTGACCACATCCCTCTCTTTAACATTGCATAATGCCACTGCTTCTGCCCACTTGGAGAAATAATCTATTGCTGCCAAGATATACTGCTTTACTTTGGACGAAGGTGGATTTATAGGACCAATGACGTCAAGTCCCCAGGTTAAGAAGGGCCAAGAGGCGACTGACTGATGCAAGTCTTCTGAGGAATGTGTATAACGTCTCCATGAATTTGGCATTCATAAACCACTTCACATAATCTATCGCATCTCGGAACATGGTAGGCCAATAATACCCCATTCGATGTATTCTATGGAATAAATTTTGGCCAGCTTGATGTGCTCCACATTCTCCAGAGTGTGCTTCTTACAATGTCTGGTTTGCTTCTTGCTTGTCTAAGCAGCGTAGCAGCATTCCATTGTAAGATTTTCTATACAATACTTCACCGCATATGATGAATCTTCTTGATCGTTGCTTAATTTGTTGTCTCTACGCTGGATCTTCTGGCAGGACGTTATATTTGAGATAATCGATGAAAGGTTGACGTCAATCATTAGTTGATACCTTCAAACATGATACAGGAAGTGTCTTCGCAGTTTCATTGATGACCTTTGAAGATGGCAAAAATCTTCTTTCTTCTAGAGTTACTTGGAGAGGGCTTCGATTTGGGTAGGATAGAGCCGTTGCCAAGTTGGCCAAAGCATCCGCTCTTGCGTTTTCAGACCATGGTACATGCTTGATTTAGACATGACAGAACTGTTCTAGCAACCGAGGATCACCAGGTTCTGATAATTGTATATATGGGAAAGAGCTAGGAGAGTCCTATTCTTCTTCTCTTGCTTCGGCGGGGAATAATCGTATGGTAAGCTAATCATAACTCCCAGCCCTTTGGTTCGTAGCTGTTTCCCGCTCGTTTATAGCGGCGCAGCTAATGAGAAGAGAATTTCCCGAAACCTGGGGCGTCCCTTCCTTCCTGTGCTGGTAGTTCTAGTTCTCTAAGGCCAGTGAAAGCAGTCTGCTTTAGGTAGTTACTACTTATCCTATGCTTATCTGCTTGTAGCTCTTAGTTGTAATTCATTTGATTTGAATCCTTACTACACGAAGGAGGAATTATATTTGAGATAATCGATAAAAGGTTGACGTCAATCATCAGTTGTTACCTCCAGACATGATACAGGAAGTGTCTTCGCAGTTTCATTGATGACCTTTGAAGATGGCAAAAATCTTCTTTCTTCTAGAGTTACTTGGAGAGGGCTTCGATTTGGGTAGGATAGAGCCGCTGCCAAGCTGGCTAAAGCATCCGCTCTTGCATTTTCAGACCGTGGTACATGCTTGATTTAGACATGACAGAACTGTTCTAGCAACTGTTGCGCTTTCCAGCAGTATGGCAAAAGTTCTTGCTTTCTCACCTTAAAGTCAATCATAAATTAATTTATAATTAATTTAGAATCTCCAAAGATATGTAGCATTTTTATCTCCATTTCTTAAGCCATTTCCATTCCAATAATGAGGGCTCTGTATTCTGCCTCATTGTTTGTGCACATAGTACCCAACATGAAGGAGTAAGGTAGTAAGTCACCTTGAGGAGTAATGAATATCACTCCTGCCCCTGCTCCTAAAGCTTGAGCAGCGCTGTCAAAATACATCTGCCATGGGCTTTGCGACTCAGTCAACATAACTTTTTCATATGGAAAGTCATCATTGATGGTTTGACATTCTGCTACAGGATGCACTGCATGGAAGTCCGCCACTGCTTGTCCTTTTACCGCCTTTGCTAGCTCATACATAATAGTATACTCTGAAAGCAACAACATCTATTTGGCTAGTCTCCCAGACAACATCGGCCTTGTCATCAAAAAATTTATCGGATCTGCTCTTGAGATCAAAGTTATATCATGGAAGAGATAGTAATGTCTTAATTTCTGAACTATAAATATCAGCGCCAGACACTCTTTATCAATCGGAGAGTAGTTGCACTCTGCGCCCATCAGAGTTCGGCTTAAATAATAGAGAGCAGTCTCTTTCCCAGACTCATTCACCTACGCTAACAAAGCTCCTAAAGAATTCTCGGCTGCAGATATATACAAAATCAGCGGCTTCCCTTTATCAGAGTTGTCAGTACCGGCAGCTGTTTCAGCAATTCCTTTATTGAGTCAAACGCATTCTGACAAGGTTGGTCCCACACAAATTCTGTACCTTTCTTCATTAAATGGGAAAATGGTTGACATCTTCCTGCCAAATTTGAAATAAAACGGCAGATATACGCCAGATTTCCTTGCAAACTTTTCAATTCTTTTAGTGTTTTCGATGACGGTATATTTTGAATAGCTCAGACTTTCCCTGGATCGATCTCGATGCCCTTATGCTGAACAACAAAACTGAGAGATTTACCTGAAGATACTCCAAACGCACATTTAACTGGATTCATCTTCAGCTGTTTCTTTCCGAGTCGATGGAAAACTGATGCCAAATGTTCACGATGCACCTGATCATCTCCTGACCTGACCACCAAGTCATTGACATAGCATTCAACATGCTTATGCATCATGTCTTGGAAGATATTCCGCATCGCTCTTTGATATGTCGCTCCGGCCTTTTTAAGACCAAGCAACATAACTTTATAATAGTAAATTCCTAGCAACGTTCTGAATGATGTTGCTTCTTCATCTTTAGGTGCCATTCTAATCTGATTATACCCTGCATAGCCGTCCATGAAGGACATGATAGCATACTGGGTCGTACTGTCAATTAGTAATTCAGTGATTGGGAGAGAAAAATTATCTTTAAGACAGGCCTCGTTCAGATCTCTGAAGTCAACACACACCCTGACTTGTCCATTTTTCTTCTTCACAGGGACAATATTTGATCTCCACTTAGGATATTTGACCTCCCTGATAAACCTGACTTTTATCAACTTATCGACTTCTTCTTCTATCAGGGGAACCAAGTCTGGATGAAATCACCTTTTCGCTTGCTTCACTGGTCTTTTCTCTTTAGAGATATTTAATCAGTGTAGTGCTATGGAAGGTTCTAAACCCGACATCTCTGCATACGTCCAAGCGAAGACGTCTTTATTTTCTTTGAGGAGCTAAACGTATTTCTCAAACTCTTGCTCAGAAAGACTGACACTGATGAATGTGTTCCTTGACTCTTCTTCAGTACCTAGGTTTATCTCTCGCAAACTGTCTATTGTTGGCTGCCCCCCGTCTTCCATCTGCTTCAGAGCCATTTCAGGTTGCTTAACTGTTTGAGGACCCTCTTTGGATAATCGTTCGATTATAACCATATTCACTGATGACTCTGTCCCCAGTCCTTGAAATTTTTCTCACTTTTATTGGCCGACCTCAATAGGAATTTAAATTTCTCTTGCCGGTGGGTTCTTCGCAATCAAACCCCATGCTTCTCATGATTTTCTTGCTTGCTGAACTATACTTTTTGAGGTCTTACGGTGTTAGCCTACCACTGTACACGTTATATTTGGCCTCTTCTCCTGCCTTCACTTCCACTGAAGCATAAAATTCTATTGACTTTGGGTGTTTTACGCTAGCCTTTCCCTGAAATCTTCCTAGGGCGGCCGAAATGGCTTTTTTCTCTCAACACATGGTAATGGCACCGTATAATTAGACTGCAAAATTTTCAACCGTTCAGGTGATAACAAGGTTAGTGGAGGCCACCCTAGTTGTCTTAGATGTTTCAACACAAAATAGAATTTCTTCTTTGCTGCTGCAGCCCTGGATGATTCTGCCTTTTCTGTTTCTTCTTTCACCTCTTTTGCTTGAATGTCCTTTAGGACTTTGCTTTCATCATTCTTTCTTTCATCTTCAGTGAACCCTTTATAGTAATTTGCATCCGCAAAGAAGGATTCAGCCTCCATATATGGCTTCGCATCGACCATTACTTTATACTGTATTCCATCTTTACAGTATTTGAAGCAGTGATGCACCGTAGTGGATACGATGTTGTATTAATGGATCCATGGACTTCTTAGGAGAAGATTTTATGTCGTCACGGCGTTTATAACATGGCATACGACATTAGTAAACAACTCTCCTATTTCTAGCGTCACTGTAATCTTACCAAGTGCATGTTGCCCATCTTGATTGAAGCCCTGTATCATCATTCCGTTAGGACATAGGTCAAAATGACGATAACCTAATTTACTCAACATCGAGAGTGGTAAGAGGTTCATCGCAGACCCATTATCTATCATAACCTGCTTGACCTTCTTCCCATGGATATGACCTTCTATCATTAACAGCCTATTATGCTCTGCCTCGTAGATCAAATAATCATCGAAAAAGGAAACTATTGGCAAGCAGTTTTCCTGCTCATCGTGGTCTTCGCGTTCTAGATCTGCCAATAAAGTTTATCTGACATCGTGATTGGACAATGCTTGGACCAAGCTCTGTTGAAATTCCTCTGACAACTCAAGCACATCATAGACGCTTAATCGGGCCAATATGCCCTTCAAATGACTCACTACATCATAAGTCACTTTCGCCATCTCACGCTTCTTTTCTTTCCTGTCATCATCATTTTTCTTTTCAATGACTTCTCTCCTTACAATCCCTACTTTTTGCTTCGCAAGGCTTGTTATATTCCTTCATAATCGCAATGTAATCACTGCCACCTTCTTTGTCGTCTTGCTGTCCTCTTCCTTTCTCATTTCGCGGCCCCTTTCTCGGATCGTAAGTATATTCACCGTTGTCATTGTACCCCATTTCCTTGTCTTTTCCAATTACTATTTCACCGCTGTCTATCATCCGTTGTATTATGCACTTCAATGTATAACAATTCTTTGTCGGATGTCCCACCAGGTGATGATAGCGGTAAAAATCTCTTTCTCTAGTTTTTGTCACATCTTCAGGGCACTTGGGTTCTAGTAATTCAATTATACTAGCTTTTAACAGTTGGTTCATCATAGGAGTGACATCTTCCTTGTCGAACGTGAACCCTTCGTGAGAATTGAGCATCCTAGACCTCTTTCCACTATATATATTTCTTGATTGGTTCCATTCTTCTTTTCGTTGTAGCCTCTTTTCCCTTGAGTCCCTTGTATCTTTACTTCTCTTGTCACGATCGACGGTATTTACGGCCATTCTGCTGGGTACTCTCCTAGTGGTCTCATGGTGAAACGTTGGCATCTTGCGGGTCATCAATTCCATAGCATGAGCCTTAGTGGCCAGGTCACGGAAAGTTCTGATGTCGGCGTTGGTGAGTCCAAACGAGTCCTTGTCTCCATAGAATTCAGACACATTTTGACCTGTTCTTTTTCTTCCGGCAACTGTCTACATGAGGCTCTCAATGTTTTCAATCTATCTATAAACTTTTCCACCGGCTCTCTCTCTCTCTGCCGCACAGAGGCCAATTCCATAATACTAACATCATGCTCCGAAGAGCAAAAGTTTGATATAAAGGTGTCCTGCATTTGTTCCCAAGTAATTATCGACCTTGGGGCCAAACTGGAGTACCATCGAAATGCCTTGTGTGTCAGTGATGACCCGAACAATTGTAAGCAATACTGTGGTATCGTAGAAAAATTCCCCATACTAGTAATGAAGTGCATTAAGTGTTCTTCTAGCGATCCCTTTCCATTAAACTTCTGAAAGTCTGGATGCTTAAAGTTAGCTGAAAATGGGATATCTTCTACCTCTCTTGGGTACGGCGTTCGGTACCGAAAATGGCTAGTATTTTCATGTTCTCTTTCTATTCTGACAGCTTCTTCAACAACTTGTCTCACTTCGTCTTGTGTGGTTCTCGCGGCTAAGACAGACCCTCATGATCCTGCCTCCTGTGGTTAAAAACCTTCGGGCTGGTTTTCTTGTCCGTTCATCGTGCCCATCATTGGTGGAGTCATTATCTGGGCTACATTGTGTGCAAGGGTTGCTAAAGCCTCTCTGAGATTTCGGCATTCTTCCATTAGTGTTCTTTGTGCTTTTCTCATTACATTCGTACGACCTTCTGTAGGTGGCATATCATCTTGATTTGTCCTAACCATATGTACTGCAACTTCTCCACTCTTTGACGAGGCTGTAGTTGGAGTGGGGTGAGAGTACGTCGATGTAATAGGGCTTACGAAGAGAGGAGAGGATGAGGTTTCATTCAACTTCTGGACACTTTCATTGCTATTGATCGATCGGGACGATATAGTCATTAGTGAGTCTCTTAATAACACCTTACCTTTCTGCTCTCTCCTCCATCTAGCCCTTGAGGTGGTCAAAGCTGGGAAGTCGCGCGACGTTAACTGAAGAACTGTTCACCAGGGATATATTGCAGGGGAGCGAGTTCAGGATTCCTCCTGGCAATATTACGCGTTATCGGTCCCCTGACTCTTGTCAGTGGTGAATTTGTTCTCGTCGTAGTTACACCTTGGGTCCTTGTCCTCTTACGAGTGATGATGGTCCATTCATCTCTTTCTTCCTGTGCTACTGGTGAAGCAGTTACGACTGTAATAGCTGCTCGTGATTCTATTTACTGACTCGGTACTGCTTTATCTTTGCTACCCTCAGTTCGTTTATCGGCATACTCCACGACAAACCCTGTCATTGTGAAGAAAAAAACTGCTTTTCCTTGAATGATTGCCATTGCTTGATTGGTTGCGGTATTCTTCTCTCTGTTCTCCTCCCAATAACAAAAAAACAAAAACAAAAAAAAAACAAAATTAATACTTATATTAAGTGTATTCTATTTTGGAGATGAAAGGTAGGATGTTCCCATTGAGAGTCACCATTTTGACTCCTTGAAGGCGCCAAACAGTCGCGATTATCTCCCTTACAATTCTTAAGTTAATATTTAAGTAAAATAAACTTCCCTAGCAGAGTCGCCATTTTGTTTCGAATAAGAAACAAAAGTGTTTTGTTTGGGGAAATTTATTCACTTTATAATTAACAGAAGAGAGCAAAAAAGAAAATCACTTTATTCATTTATTTATTCCAAGTTCTTTTACATCCCATTCTCCTTTAATTCCAAAATAAAACATTTGCAAATTATAATAGAAAGCAGATATTTAATTATATCAAATATCATGCTAAAAGCCACTGAAAAGATCCATTGTGCACTGGAGGCTGAAGCCTTTGTGCACTTGAGGCTCTATGTGCTGACGGACTTTGTGCGCAACAAGTCTTTGCGCGTAGCAAGCCTTTGTGCGCAACAAGCATTGTGTGCCGCACAATGGCTGTTCTGCACAATGGAAGCGAACTCACGAACTCGACTCTACCTTCTCTCTTTGGTCCACTCCTTTCCAATTGATAGCTAATGACTCCTTTAAAGGGGTCGAGGGGTATTTATAGCCCTCTCATATGTGTGAATGTGCCATGTCAGCACCGCATGCCCCCCTTTAGGCGGACTTTGTTGTGCGTTCCTCTTTGTGCGGACTCCTTTGTGCACTCCTCTTTGTGTGCATTTCAGTGTGCACTCCTCTTTTTACGGACTCCTTTGTACGCTCCTCTTTGTATGGTAATCTGTTTCTCAATGCTAAATTCCTCACAATGGCTGATTTCAATTGTTTTCCACACAACGGTTGATTTTCGCACAATGGTTGATTTCAGCTGTTTTCCGCACAATGGCTACTGTTTTCTTCTTTCCTCTCCCTCATTTTTTATGCCTCAACACAGAGCCTCAGCCATGTCGGTCAAACCGTGATCAATCACATCTATCGGAAAGCTACCCCTCAATCTCTTCCTAGAGTTTGCAGTGTTGTTTGTAGTGTTAGAATTGTTTCCCTTTACTGGTGGAGTCAACTGTGGTATATTAGCGCCTTCACGACTGTCCCATGACCAATGGATATTTGGGCCACTGTCACCAAAATCATCAGATCCAAGATCAATGGATTTGGAATTAAGGTCCACAGTATGTGTTATCAGTTCATCTGGATCCCTTACGCAACCAATACTCGTGTTAAAACTGAAATTTTCGGTTGTGCATCTTCTACCAGTAGTACGATTGTCTCTAAAGATATACTTTAGATCATCATACTTTGAACATGGCTTACCACGAACATGTTGTGCATACAGGTGTGACTATTAAGAAAACAAGAATAAGTAATGTCAAGGTAGGGGAGATATAGTCGGTATAAAATATATATTAAATTTATATAATGAAAAATAGATTATTGCTTCTCACCTTTATGTAGTCCACCCAAACATCATCAGTTGCGACCACCACCTTTAAACCATCATCCCACCCGAAACCACTAGCATTGTGCAAATCTTGAATTGTAAAGTAAAATTTCTTCACAGTGCGTAAGCGGTTAATGACGTTCTTGGAAGTAAGTATTATCCCTAATTTATCTCCAATATTGTCAACAGTGGGGTTGTACATCTCTTTCTTAAAACCATGCCCACTCTTCTTGCCATTTGTAACCTGCTTCATAAGGCTATCGATAAGATAGTTGTCCATGTCATTTGTCCAACAAAGTATACTAGGGAATGTGCCTCATCTATTGATTTTTCAGTATTCTTCTTTGGAGTCCTTTTTGGTGTCGTTGAATGACATCCTCTAGTTCGCTTTATGGGTGTTGACAATTGGGATCTCATGTTTATTGAACCTGTTGAGGATGTATATTCAACAATCTATAAAAAATGATGATTTGCAAATTCCACAAGATAAAAATTGATCAATACTCTAAAGTTTACAAAATGGAATTATGATATTGATTTATATGTGATTATAAAAATGTACAATTAGTAATAAACAATCAATGGATATCCAAAACCATATTCACAACATTGTATATGGCAAAAAAAAAAAAAATACTCAGGTTGCGAATAGGATACATTTTACTAAAGAAAAAAATAAATTAAACCCTCTAACTCACTGTACTAAAATCATTCCACATCCTTTGTGTAATGCCATCACAAAATGATGACCATGCGTCTCTCTCCGCCTGAATGGCATTAAGCACATTACGATCATCATCGATAGTAGAATCCTCTACCGTTGATGGAGACACTCTTACATCACCACCTCTTGATGTGCCATCCTCATTCACAATTTCGTCACCTCTTGACAAATGGATAAAATTGTGAAGGATACAACAAGCGAGCACAATCTTAACCTGTGTAAGTATAGGGTACTGTGCAGCCATCTTTAATATGAAAAATCTATCCTTTAGTACACTAAAACAATGCTCAATAACATTTCTTAGTTGCTCATGGCGATAATTGAAAAGCTCTTTCGCATTTGCAGGATTACGTTAGGTATAATATTCATTGAGATAGTAATGTACAACTCAAAATGGAGCCATAAATCCAAGAGAATGAGCATACCCAGCATCAACTACATAATATTAACTTACAGTGTATAGGGATTGAGTTTCAATCAGTGATGATTTACTATAATATATTAGGTAAGAGGTATTAGTCAATAGCTGATGTTACCTTGACCTATTGTAAAACGATCATGTGGATTGGTCAAAGCGACGTCCGAAGTGGATCCCTCCCAACTCACAAGCATGTAGAGAAATTTTATACTAAAATCATATACGACCATTACATTATGAGAAATTACCCCTTTTCTATTACAATAGACACCACTCTCATTCGTTGGAACAAATGCAGGTATATGCATCCCATTTATTGTGCCAATATAATCCTAAAGTACATATTATGTATCAAATGAATTATAAAGAGAAAAACTCAAATCTTGAACATGTAATTACAAGAATAAGTGAATGTACTCATCTAAAAGTAGTTATTCCAATTTGAATTACTGATAATCTCAATTGGGATTTCTGGATCAGGTAGTTGTACGTATTCTGGGTATAAAGACACTATTGCATTCAGAACCCGATTAAAATAACGACTAACGATTTTACCAGACTTTATGAATTGATGTCCAATGACTCAGTTACGGACATTATGTCTTAAAGTATGGAGGAACATCACAAGTTGTTCTTCCATGCTCACATGCTTCGCATTAGTTAATAAGTTGTTATCCCATAGAATGGAGCATAGGTTGAAAAAAGTTGTCTTCTTCACTCTCAACTAGGAGATGCATTCGTTGTCCAAAGTCTTAATTATCCCGTCAATGATCCAAGCTCGTTCATTATCGACACGTTTTGGTGGATTCCAAAACAGATAGTTGTGACAATATTCTCCAGCTACCATGGCTGCTGAGGCATATTCAAATATAATGGCAAACAATTTCATCTCCTCTTTCGTCCATTCGATAGAATCCATTGTTAGTCCCTATCATATACCAGTCATCCAAAGACTCTCTATCAATGGTTTATTACAAATACACTTCTATCCATTGGTTTAATTGACACTATTAAAAGGCTTTACATTTAAAGAGCATATCAAATGAATAAAGTGTATGGAGGAATATCAATCAATGGTTTCATACAAAACCTAATTTCAATCTTCGCAACATTCTACTTGATTTCCCTGCAAAAATCATGGTTCTGCTTCATGAAGGTATTTAATCCCTACCATGTGGTAGACTTGAGTGATGCTTTTGCCTAATCACCATGCTTTATATGCTATAATTATATTATCTGGATGGGTGAAGTATGTGGATGTAAAACTACTATATCTTTGTAATAAAATACCCCTAGCTTCTCCTACTCTTCGTATCTCTCTATCCTTTTTTCATACTCTCTCTCTCTCTCTCTCTCTCTCTCTCTCTCTCACACACACACACACACACACACACACACACAATTTAAATTTTTGCTTTACGCCATCAAATGAACTGTATATGTGAAATGAAACCGATTTATCTTTTTCAGCCCTCGAAAATTACATTCCTAGCGTTGAAAAGTTATTAGGGAGCATAACAGTTTTGGATGAAGATGGGGACATCTGATGTCCTAAAACTCCACATGTCATCCCAAGAAGAGGTGGAAGGTTGGACCGAGTGCTTGGACGGCTGAGATTGCACTCAGGGCATGCATGAATCGCTCGTGTGTTGGTGTATTTTTCTTTTCTTCATGGATGGTATATTAGATACATTGCTAGAGTAATTTGCACGAGTGGTATTTATTTTTGACAAGTGGGGCCCATGCATGTATGATCCAGATCAATAGTCTGTTATATCGCGTCATGGATGGGCCATGCTGAAAAATTCTCCTTAAAATACGATCTCACCATTTTGATCTGTGACTTATTAATAGGCGGTTGAGAAGTGAAATGTAATATATCTGATAATTGGTGGCTATTATCATCCAATCTAAGAGGTTGTTTGTCCGTTGTTCAAAAACCATGCGATAGAACTGTTTAATTATAACACCCCGAACTTTTCGATACCCGAATATTGAAAGTTCTCGAGTGTTACCATGAAATTTAACTTAATATGAACATGTGTACGATACCAATCTAGCTATCCTAACCTTACACATATTCTCCAACATGATCTGACTGTTGAAAATGATCTTCATCCATAGATCAAGCCATCCGACCGTTGATTTTAAGACAAGATCATCATATGTCCAAGTATTCCCACTTGTCCATCATAACCAACTGTTCAGCCAACTATCCACCATTAGAGAAAGATATCTGATCGTCCACTTTGAGTTTCGACCACTCAATCATAATAAACTAACTACTTGATATCTGCATCCCTCGTACACATATCAAATTGAAATTCTGATCATTCATCTTATTCACCACCTATAAATATGCTTAAATCACCGTCAAAACTACAATATGAGAAACGTATACATGTGAACAAGTCACTCGAATCTAATGGTATATATGATCTATCTCTGGATCACTCTAATGGATATTTTCCTTCGTATGAACGACTTAGATTGCCCATAATGTGGACCGAGGGTGAAATATGAAGACCCCACTTTGATACGCTTTTCCTTAGGTGCGAAGTTATCCTTTCGAGGCTTAAATCTGGATCTTTCTATTTAACCACTTTCTGTCGTCCATCGTAACTCAAAATTAGACCACAGTTTGGTCTCATATGACTATGAGGTTATACAAAATTTAGACCCCGATCTATAATCCTACACCGTTGAATGTTGAAGCTAACTCCTTCCTTTTGGTACAAAAGATGAAATTTTATATTTAGGCCTTTTCTACCCTCGATGAACCACCAAATTTTGCCTATCCTAACTACACATTTCTTCCAAAATTGGGCCCTAATCATTATGGACCGTTAATTGAGATCAAGTTCGTTTTGGCACCCGTTAGGAGAATTTTCAAGATAGGCCAATTTAAATTTCGAATCACCACGAAAATCATATACCCTGGCCTTATTCAATGACCTCAACACACTAGATGAATTAGATTTAAAGAAAATTTGTTAGAAAAGGAAAAATTGGAGAAACACAATCTAAGTGGGATGCGAAACACATCCCTCACACATGCTCACACCTTTTATAAAGGGGGTGTGTGTTCCCCTCTCCACTCACATGCCCAATCTCCCAACACCCAAGGAAGAGAGAAAGAAAGAGAAACCTAGACGTCCATCATCCTCTTCCTTCTCTAAGCATATATGGTGTCTCCCTCTTGCTCAAGCGATGTCATGATTTGTGTAGAAGCTTTCCTGTATCGAGATCTATATAGGGTGAGATCTAAAGCTAAGGTAAGGGATTCCTTTAAGCTTACATTAATTTAAGTTGATATGATTTATCCTGTTTTTATATGCTTCTATATTACTGTGAATCCTCCATGCAATTGTTCAATTTGCCATTATCAATTATTTATCCTTAAGAATTATGGTTAATGTATGGTTTTAATTATGAGTGATCTTTATGAATTTATGTGAGGTAATGGAAACAAGCCTTGCCCTTTGCCAATTTTGAGAGCGACATGTGCTTCCACTCTATATTGAGTTAGCCTTTTGCTCCTCTCCCCTTATTCTTGTTGAGTTAGCCTATTTGCTACTATTTTCTTTTATTAAGATAACTTAATGCTACTTTTCTCCTTTATTAGGTTAGCCTTATGCTGCCTCCCTTTATGACTTAGGCATGTATCTTGAAATTTCAAAACTCACATGATTTAATTTATTTCCCCTTTAGTGCAAGTGATGTGTTAGAGGCTTCATGACTAGTGATTCGAATATTTTATCATGGACGTAATGCACAATGAGTAGTGATTATACTGTCTCAAAAAAATCCGTACAAAGACCCGAGTACCACCTTAGGCAGAAATCCCTAAAGACCGTATATTGTGGAAATTAGACGAAAATTAATTAAGTACTAAACTAAATTAATCGGTGGATTAGTTTGAACCACTATTTATACAAATTACAAGACACAAAACCATTAAAATCGCTAGCTCAACATTACTTGAAAACCTCAGAAAAATCTCAAAACCCAGTTGCTCTCGGGAGCACATTGAAACTCTGTATCAGACCTGGACTGTGCGTCGAAAGTCCGATGACTGCAAAACTATAGGGTTATGACCATCTTATTGGGCTTGACAACCATTGCGGGAAGCGAGCCCAAATAGTATCCAGAAACGTACAACTAGAGCCTTGAGCGAAGTGTATGAGAAACGCAAATATCTTTAGAAAATGAACCCAAACTTAAGTGAATTGGACTATTTGCTTGTAGGAAAAATTGAAGACTTTAGACTGTCAATTTCTGACCCAACTGTACCCATGGATCAGGGAAATTTTCCTGCACATATCTATATACTTGTGGCCCTGATCGAGTGACAACGACCGTTGATCTGATACAAGTCCATCACAGTTAATTGGCCTATCCAAACTCACTAAAATCGTAACTTGACCTAGATTTATTGTTAGGGGACTTAATCTGTAGCATAGACAAGTAATGGACCTCCAGATGAGTCCCGTTTATCTGAAACAGACACCCTTTGGCTATAACCTAAGTATACCATGGCCCTGGGACCATTTGAACCAATCTAGGCCTATTTAAAGATCTTAAACCACCCCATTCCCATTCCATACGTATTTGCTCCAAACCTTAGGAGAGAAAAGAAGAGAAAAGAGTGAGGAGAAGAGAGAGCTTGGGAGATCGTGGTGGTGTTTCTCTCCCACGACTACATGCACTAGATCGCCTCTCTATTATGCTACACGACTCGTTCCAACAATGATTTGGGTAAGAAATCCAAACCCTAACACCATTGTTAAGGTATAGAATAGTTGTTTGTCAACCTAGCTAATGGATTTTCCTGATTTAGGTAACCGTTGTTCTATATAAGGGAACGTGGGATTCGAACCGAGTTCGAAATGAGTAATCTGATGAAAGATGCGGACTATAAACATTTAGGTTATGGTTTTCAAGGCTTTCAACATCGGCAATACTTTATGTCTGACTTAATTGCTGCAATATGATCTTAGTTACGACGTTTTCCATATATTATACATGTATGAACTATATTGGACAAATATGCATTCCATGTGTTTGTTGAAATGTTTGAATGAACTTAAAATTTTGATTTTGTGCTTGTCATGATATCTAATCTAAGATCCATGTTTGTTATATGCGTTATAGCCTAGGTTGCATAAGAAATTGCTATACTTCATGTCATAACTAATATAGTCTATGTATTTGGTAATGTGTAGGCTAAGTGTTTGATAAAATGTCTGAATGAGAAATTGCTTGATGAATTGTATTTAATAAGGGTGTTGAGATAGGATTTTCAATTACCGTAATTATATATATGATTTCTTCTATGTGACCTTAATTTCAATTACGCAAGCTATAGATGAATTGTAATGTTTGGTAACATGTTCAATATGTTTGATAAAATGCTCAAATGAATGTTGTACTTGGATCGTTGTTAAATGCTTATATGATTGTCACATGTATCTATATGCTGCATTTGAGTATGATTGGGACTAAATGTAGTCCAGGCAATCGGTAATGGTTCCTGATTGAGTGGCCGAATTAGTCTCACCACATTGGATACGTTTAATGAATCTGAGCCGTACGATGATTGTTGACAGTGGTTAGGCCATTGGAGTGCTTATGTGCCCCATGTCAATTAACTCAGTGTGTGCTTGTACCAATCAAACTTGTCAAATAATCCGATTGGCCTATTATGTGTTTACCATGTATGAACACTGCTGCTTGAATCTAAGGTACCACTTACCAATGCAAAACCTATTTCAACCATGGTACCACGATCCGCTAAGACTCACGAGCCGGGTATGGTGGTATGGGATACCGTGGTTGAGCTGTTGGCCTACGCTGGGGTGATGAGCCTCCCCGTAGTGTCCAGTGAGTAACCCAAACTCGTGAGCCGAATATGGTGGTATGGGACACTGTATTCGAGCTGTTGGCCTACATTCACACTACGCCAAAATCATTGATTTACGATGGACCAAATCCATCGTAAAACTAAATAAATGGCGGACTTCGTCCGTCGCTATTTATTGGGTCATTTTTTTCAACGAATAAAATCCGTCGTTTAATTTATGACGGATAAGGTCCGTCGCCTAATAGTGACGGATAAAATCCATCGTAAAAAATAAAAAATTCGTCGGTAATATTTAAAAAAATTAGTCGTCACTAAAAACATTATCGACGAATAAGGTTCGTCGCTAATATGAGTAAGCGACGGACCTCATATCCATCATTGATTTCCAACGGTCAGAAATTAGCGACGGATAAGGTCCGTCACTAATATGAGTAAGCGACAGACTTCGAATCCATCGTTGATTTTCAATGTTCAGAAATTAGCGACGGATTTGGTCCGTCACTAAAATATCTATAAATAAAAAAATATATATATCGATAAATTATTATTATTATTATTTTAATCTTGCACCTGATAGTCATTCAAAAAATAATTCACACTATTGTTTGATAAGAATCCTATTCACAAATTTGGTAACAACTCAATTCAATAAAAAAGGAAATGACCCAAGTGGCCCACTCCAAAAATTGACTTTAACCCTCCTAACTAAACACTCCCCCCCTCCCCCCCCCCCCCCCCCCCAAACTAGGACCCATAAAAAAGAAATTACCCAGAACTTCAACTGTTGGCTATGCCTTGCCTTAAATTGGCTACTTAGTATCTTCTCTTGTTTAACCTTCTTTTGAGCCCTTCCTGCATATATGACAAATAACCAGATTCAATCCAAGAAAAGCCTAGTTTGGTCAACCCTTCATATATTACAAATAACTAGCTCAAATCCGTGAAAAGTGAATAGTTTAATCAACTGAAACCAATTAACAAAATAAAATATTAGAATTTGGGTCCTTGGGTATTGCCCTTGCTTGTCCTAAGCGCAGCACAGGCCAAAGCTCTGAAGGGACCATCACCGTGTATAGGCTTATCCACACCATCCATCCATTTTTCCATATCATGTTAAGATATAAGACCAAAAGGGGCAAGTTCGTGGCCCAAGCAGGTACATTGTTGAAACTTTCCTAAGGCCCATCTATGTTTATTTGCCATCCAACCTCTTTATAAGGTTTTTGTAAATGAAAGAAAAACAAAAATATCACCATTGAAACTTTTGTAAGGCCCATTGTAATGTTTATTTGCCATCCAACTTATTCATAAGGTCATGTGGACCTAGATGAAATAAAACAAAAATATCAATTTCTTTCTAAACCTCTTTAACATCATGTTCTTACTCATGCCTTAGTGGTAGACTCACCAGAGTTTCAACACGAGTACCCATTGTGGTGAAATCTCACACGTGTGATTGTAGGGTACACACTACTGTGGTTTGAGTGTATGGGTACATGTGAGGTATGTGCAAGGAAAAGAAAAAGAAGAAAAAAAAACTATTTGACATCCAAGAGACAATGGAATAAGTAGACATGACATAGGTTTTGAATCCTTAGTTGATGTGCTTTGTAAATCTTAATACTGCCCCAAAAAAGAAAAAGGAAATAAGAAACTACAATGCTATTGAACCTTCAAACCTCTAATTTAATGGACACAGGCAAATGTTCCTCATTCATTTAGAGGTTTGAATTAATTTGAGTGGAAATCAGTTTGAAATCTAGTGAACCTCTAATTTGCGTTGGAATGCATTTGAATATCTGATTTTTTTTTTTAATGGCAAATTTTGTTAATAACATATTTGAATGAATTTGAAATAAGGTATTTAAGAGTTGTTTATTTTTTCAATTATACTGCAAATACTTGTAAATGGACCATCTTTGTTTCTTACCATTGTTTGCTTGATGTAAGAATTTTTACCTCCAAAACTATGTGAATCCTTCCCTCTAAAATAGAGAATTCATGGATTTCTATACTAATAAAAATTGTAGAGCCCACAGTGATGAATATGTCATATCCATGCCATCCATTTTGTACTGCCAGCTCACACTACTAAAAAAAGGGGCAAAGGCTACGGATTAAATCCGTAGCCATAGACCTATGGCTACAGATTTAGTTTGTAGCTAGTCCGTAACACGACCGTCGTCGTAGGTGGCATAACGATAGGTCTGGAACCTATGGCTACGGATTTAATCCGTAGCTATATGTTTAATAGCTACGGATATAATCCGTAGCAATTATATTTGTAGCAAAAACTTAAACAGCTACGGATATTATTTGTAGCGGAAAGTCTGTAGCAATAGGTCAAAATGTAAAAGGCTACACCTGTCTGATTAGTGGCTCCGGATTTAATCCGTAGCTATATGTTAAATAGCTACAGATATAATCCATAACAATTTTATCTGTAGCAAAAACTTTAAACAGCTACGGATATTATTTGTAGCTGAAAGTCCGTAGCAATATGCCAAAATTTAAAAGGCTACACCTGTCTGACTAGTGGCTACGGTCAATATCCGTAGCTATTTTGTACATTGAAAAATTAAATCATTTGTTCATTCAATTACCACCTGTTCATTCAATTACCACCTGTACAATCATTCATTCTTTCAATTACAATCATTCATTCATTCAATTACAATCCTTCATTCATTCAATTATAATTACAATCCTTCATTCAATTAATTACAATTCCAATCAATTACAGTTACAATTACAATAATGCTAAAAATACAAATCTTTGGCTTCATTAGAGAAATGTTCTCGACTTCACCCTGAAATTTACAGTAATGTCATTCATAAATTAGAATGCCCATTGGAGAAAAGAAAGACAGTGAAAGAAGTGCATCACGTATAACCACTTTTTTTTCTTAATGAATTAAAAAAAAACTCAAAGAGGAATGAAATTGACACAAAAGAAATGGTCTCACCATATGATTATAGGTTTAGGTTTTGGTTTAGGTTTAGGTTATAGGTTTAGGTTAAGGTTAGGCTATAGGTTATAATTAAGTTTAGGTTATAGGTTTTGGTTTAGGTTTAAGTTAAGGTTTAGGTTACAGGTTATAGCATTTGGGAACTTGATTACATGTTAAGGTTTAGGTTTAGGAAATCGGGTTCGGGTTCGGGATCGGGTTTAAGTTTGGGTTTTCAAGTTTAGGTTTAGGTTAGGGAGTTGAGATTAGGATTAGGTGTAGGTTTGGGTTTAAGGATTTGAGAATACATTTAGGTTTTAAGTTTAAGTTTAAATTAGAGGTTTAATGAAAGGTTATAAGTTTATGTTAGGTTTAGGTTTAGGATTAGGTTTAGGTTATAGGTTATAGCTTTAGAGAATTGAGAATGGGTTATGGTTTAGGGAAAGGTTAGGTTTAGGTAATAGGTTTTGGGATTTGGGAATAGTTTTAGGTTATAAGTATAGGTTTAGGTTAGGTTATAGGTTAAGGTTTAGAGATTTGAGTTTAGGCTATAGGTTTAGGTTTAGGGAATTGAGTTTAGGTTATAGGTTTAATGAAAGGTTAAGTTTAGGTTATAGGTTTTGGGATTTGAGAATAGTTTAAGGTTATAAGTATAGGTTTAGGTTAGGTTATAAGTTAAGGTTTAGGGATTTGAGTTTAGGTTATAGGATTAGGTTTAAGTTTAGGTTTAGGGATTTGAGTTTAGGTTATAGGTTTAGGTTTAGGTTTTAGGTTTAGGTTTAAGTTTAGGTTTGGATTTTGGGATTTGAGAATGGGTTCGGGTTTAGGTTATAGGTTTTGGTTTCGGTTTAGGTTATAGGTTTTGGGATTTGATAATGGGTTCGGGTTTAGGTTATAGGTTATAGGTTTTGATTTTGGTTTAGGTTATAGGTTTTGATTTAGGTTATAGGTTAACGGTTTAGGTTAAGGTTTAGGTTTAGGTTATAGGTTTTTTGGATTTGAGAATGGGTTCTGGTTTAGGCTATAGGTTTTGGTTTCGGTTTTGGTTTAGGTTATAGATTTTGGTTTTGGTTTTGGTTTTGATGTAACGCCCTGAAATTCGGGGGTCGAGCATAACTCAGCTCCCGAGTTCCAAAACATCACTTATGCAACACATTTAATGAAGGATGTATGTTGACTGTATTAGTGCATAAAACATGGAATAGATTAAGCCAAAACACAAATATGATTCAGGGATAAGTGAATAAAGCAAGCGGAAGACTTATAGCAAAATATGTGTACAAGTGTAAATCCCTGAAGTACATATACAAGTCAGGTCGAATAAAAGTGTTATTTAACAAAATTATAAGTATCAAGTTACATCATTTAAGATCCCAAAAATAATCCCAAAGATCCCGCGCATCAAACCGAGGCTCGCTAGAACCCGTCTGAAAACTGCATATAGGAGAAGGCAGCCTCATCTTCATCCAGCTCCTGCTCTGCCTCAGATGTCGCATCCACATCTGCAACATCAGGGCCTAAGACAGAGTCTGGTGGGTGTTTAACACCGCCCTAGAAACGTGGGAGTGAGTGATCAACTCAGTGGAACAATAAGGCACTGGTTAACATGTTATCAGTTCAATCAAACAGTAATGATAAAGCAGGACAATTAAATAAATCCTAAGTACTCTTGTTAATGCAAGGATGAATGCAATATGATGCGTGCCCTCACGCGTACACCCTCAGCGTCTTCATCTTACGTTACGCATGACATCGCCTCAAAGTGCGCTACATCTACAAAGCACATGCAAATGCGGTGCATGGATATGATTACCAAGTTGTTATTAGTCCGTTTCACACAACAGGATTGGGAAGCTAAGATACCTTCCTCATGTCACCATCTAAACAGTGATCCATACTAGGGTCGTCAATCCTAGACATCTCATACGATCATATGTTTGAGGTCGAAGCAAAGGGCTTGTCACCAATCAATGCACGCCTTTCACGCCATTCCTACCACAGTTCGGCTCGTCACCTCATTGCGGTATCCAGGTATGCTCGAGGTCACTACAAAGGGCTCGTCACCAATCAATGTAGGCCGACAGCACGAATATAGTGTCCCATACCACCATAATCGGCTCACGAGTTTAATTGCTCATTGGTCACTACGGGGAAGCTTGTCACCCCAGCGTAGGCCGACAGCTCAACCACGGTGTCCCATACCACCATGTCCGGCTCATGAGTCTTAGCGGATCAAGTACCATAGTTAATAGGATGTCACTGGTAAGTTCGGTACCCTAGATTCAAGCAGTAGCGTCCATACATGTTTAACATACATCGGACAATCGGGTTACTTGACGAACTCGACTAACACGAGCGCACGTTGAATTGAACGACATAGAGTGCGCAAACACTCCGCGTGGCCAAACCTCTGCCGCCAACTCTAATACGGCTCGGGTTCGTCTAATACGTCCTACGTGGCGAAAGCAATCTCAACCACGAATATAGAGTCGATTACCGATTTCCTGGACTAATGCATAGTCCCACACACCTTACACTACAACAGATATTCATATGGAATGTAAAACAGTAATGGAACAACAGCTCCAATCATGGTACATACGCATTTGAAGAATATCAACTTAACATAAATGTAAGCATAGGAGATGCTTGAATTTAAATAACTTGGAATGTAACTGCATAAAGGAAATCATGCGCATCAATAGGAGTATTGAGAATCACTTCTCAACGCCCACAATTAGTGTAATCAGTTACACTTAGATCATTCATGCATTTCTACAAACACTTAGCATACATGGAACAACATACATGACGTATGTTGGAATACATGCACTTAGACAATTCCTTTTACCAAGGAGTTGTCATACATGCATCTAGCATACATACATGACAAATAATCATGGCAAACACATGTGCGTATTTTATATGTATACGGTACTTTATAAATACACATAGAATACACAAATCTCAATATAGCACATGCATATCAGGAAAGCAACGTAAACACAACATTTGGCATGTGAAATCTCATCCATAACAAGAATAAATCACTGACTGGGATTGAAAGCCTTGAAAACCATAACCTATACACTTAAAGTCCTCACCTTAAGCGAAGAAAGAACCACCGAACTGATTTAGACGAGTTGTCTTCGTCAACGGCGTTAGAATACCCTAGAACAAAGATGGAAATGAGATACAACAACACCAAGTCTAATCTAAGCTCTAACACGGGTTAGGGTTAGGTTAACTTACCCCAAAAGAACTCAGAATCATCAGAAGAACGATTCAAAGTGAAGGTTCAAAGATGAAGAAGAACAAAGAAGAATCCAAGATGATTCACCAACTTATCTCTCTCACTTTCTCTCTCTTTTCCACTCTCTTTCCAAGCTAGGGTTAGAGAAAATCGTATGGAAAAGAGGGCTAGGGTTTAAGGACTATAAATAGGCCTTTACTTGATGAAAGTAACCCTAGGGACAAGGTATACTTAGGTTATAACCAAAGTAAGCCTTTCTCGATCCAACGAAGCACTTCTGGTGGGCCTATAACCACGAAAGGTCAGACTTAAGCTCCTTGACCATGGATCTAGGTCAAGCAGAGTTTTCATACCGACCGGCTCTTCAGATCGGCCGTGGCGGACCACACTCAATTCAACAGTCACGGAAACTCGATCAGGTCCACAAGCACTAGGATATGCCTGGGCCAACCATCCTGATCAGAGGGTGAAATTGGGTCAGAATCCAACGGTCAGAATGCTTAAAATCATCGCGCAAGCGACACGACTCAGATTTCAACAAAAGCTTAATAATTTCCAATTGTTCTCACACTCTTCACTCCGAACTCAAGCAAATCGACCGGAACATCGGATCGACTTGATTTTCGAGGTGAAGATCAAGCCCAACTCGGTGACCGCAACAGCCTAAGATCATCGCCATCGGACTTTCGACGCGCGGTCTAGGTCCGATCCAGATCTTCCAAAAATTTCCCAGAACAACTGGATTTAGCGATGGATCTCAGATTTCAGAGTAACGTAGCGCTCACAAATCTACACGTTTAGAGCCATGCAGATACAATTTAAAGTGATTGATGCGAATTTCACAAGCAATCGAGTAAAGCACTAATTACCCCAAAAACAACTACTTAAGGAAAGATTAGCACAGAAATTTCCAAGGTCGTTACAATCCACCCCCCTTAAAGAAAATTTCATCCTCGAAATTCATACCTTCATATAATCCTCGAGGATCAGAGGGTAGGTCTTCCTGACCTCAGCTTCAGATTCCCAAGTAGCCTCTTCCACACCATGATGCGTCCATAGCACCTTCACAAGAGGGATAACCTTGCTACGCAATACCTGCTCCTTCCTGTCGAGAATACGTGTCGGTCGCAGTACATAAGTGGCATCCTCACTCAACTGCACTTGCTCCCAACTGATAATATGCGAAGGATCAGGAACGAACTTCTTCAGCATAGAAACATGAAATACGTTATGCACGCCCGCAAGAGGTGTGGGCAAAGCAAGGTGGTAAGCTACCACTCCCACTCGATCCAGAACTTGAAATGGACCAATAAATCTCGGCGTCAACTTCCCCTTCTTACCGAACCGCAGAACTCCCTTCATAGGAGAGACCTTCAGAAACACATGGTCTCCCACTACAAACTCAAGCGGTCGACGCCTCGTATCAGCATAACTCTTCTGCCTACTCTGCGCTGTCAGAAGTCGACGTCGAATGATGTCAACCTTCTCAGAAGTCACCTGCACCAACTCTGGGCCAAGCAAACTACGCTCACTAGTTTCTGCCCAACAATGTGGTGCTCTGCACGGGCGACCATACAACGCCTCATAGGGAGCCATGCCGATACTCGCCTGGAAACTATTATTATACGCGAACTCTGCATACTGAAGACAATCATCCTAACTGTCTTTGAAATCCAAAACACAAGCTCGCAACATATCCTCCAGGACTTGATTCACGCGCTCCGTCTGCCCATCTGTTTGCGGATGAAATGCGGTGCTAAACTTCAGTTTCACACCCATTGCTTCCTAGATACGAGTCCAGAAGATAGATGTAAAATGCGTATCTCTATCAGACACAATCTCTAGGGGAACTCCATGTAGACGCACTATCTCCTTGATATACAACCTAGCCAACTCGTCTGTAGAGTAAGTGACTCTGATCGGTAAGAAATGCGCCGACTTTGTTAATCGATCGACGATCACCCAAATAGAGTCAAATCCCTTTCTCGTCCTCGGCAACCCAGAAATAAAATCCATAGAGATGAAGTCCCACTTCCATTCAGCTATGGGCATGGGCTGCAACAACCCAGGAGGTCGGCGATGCTCTGCCTTGACCTGCTAGCACGTGAGACAACGAGAAACAAATTCAGCAATCTGGACCTTCATATTGTCCCACCAATAAGACCTCTTCATATCCTGATACATCTTCGTGCTACCTGGATACATCGCAAGTTTAGAACTATGGGCTAACTCGAGAACCTCACGTCTCAAGTCAGGGATGTCAAGAACACATAACCGGCCACAAAAACATAGGCCCCCATCAGAACTAACACTCCAGTCGGAGTTCTCATCTGTACCAACCCGCTGCCTCATCTTCACCAAAAGCTCATCATCTGCCTGAGCTGCAACGATCCTCTCGTCGATAACGGGCTGTACACGAATGTGTGCGATAACCTCATACGGCTCAACCACCGTAAGCTTCTGCTCAAAATCGCGCACGAACTCCAACATATCCCACTCTGCTATCATCAGCGGAGCCGCAAACTCAATAGCCCTCCTGCGACTCAACGCATCTGTCACAAGGTTCGCCTTACCAGGATGGTAAGAAACATCGAACTTGAAGTCCTTCAATGTTTCCATCCATCTGCGCTGCATCATATTCAAATCACGCTGCGTGAAAATATACTTAAGGCTCTTGTGGTCGCAAAAGAGCTCGAACTCCTCACCATAGAGGTAATGTCTCCAAAGCTTTAATGCGAAGATGACATGTGTTTCCATGTCGTGCGTAGGGTAATTCTCTTCGTGTTTCCTCAATCGACGCGAAGCATAAGCAATCACCCCGTCCTTCACATAAGGACACAACCTGGACCAACGCGAGAGGCGTCCGTATATATAATATACTTAACCCCTTGCTCGCAATACTAGCACAGGGGCGGACATCAACTTATCCTTCAGCTCCTAAACTAACTCCGACTGCTCACTCCAAGCAAACTTCAAATCCTTCCGTGTCACCTACGACAACGGTCCGGCAATCTTCGAGAAGTCTTGAATAAAGCGTCGATAATAGCCTGCAAGACCCGAAAACTCCTCACCTCAAGAATGTTTGTCGAGTCCTGCACTGCACCTACCTTGGCAAGGTCGACGGCTATTCCTTCCTTGGACACCACATGTCCCAGAACTTGACTTCCTCTTTCCGGAAATCACACTTCTTGAATTGTGCAAACAACTGATTCCTCCTAAGAGTATCCAAAACCGCTCTTAAGTGCTCCTCGTGCTCGTCTCTCAGAATAAATCAAAATGTCATCAATAAAGACAATGACGAATCGAACAGAATGGCCGAAACACCCTATTCATCGATCCATGAACACGGCCGGTACGTTTGTAAGACAACGACATCACAAGGAACTCATAATGACCGGCCGGTCCTAAAAGCGGTCTTCTGCACGTCCCATCTCGGACCCGAATCTGATGATACCCAGACCGCAGATCAACCTTCGAGAAGTACCGTGCCCCCTTCAACTGATCAAACAGATCATCAATCCTGGGTAAAGGGTACTTATTCTTCACAGTTACTAAATTCAACCTGCGATAATCAATACACAATCGCAAGGAACCATCCTTCTTCTTCACAAACAAAACAGGTGCTCCCCAAGGAGACACACTGGGCCGAATAAAACCCAATTCCAGCAAACCATCTATCTGCTTCCTCAATGCTCCATTTCACTCTTAGGCATCCGATAGGTGGGTAAAGAAATGGGCGCCGCACCAGGCATAAGATCGATAGCAAAATCAATCTCATGCTGAGGAGGTAATCCAAGAATCGACTCAAACACATCTTCAAACTCCTGAACTACCGGCGTACTAACCAACTCCGATTCGGCCGAACTCTCCAACAAAGAAGAATAAAAATCAATACGAAGAGGGTAACTGACCTGAACTGGGAAAGTAACAATCTCGCCCTCAGGTCCATAGATCGTCACTGATCTCGCTTCACAATCAATCTCAGCTCGCATCCTCGTGAGCCAATCCATACCCATAATAACATCGTAGTGATAAAGCGGTGCGACTAGCAAATCAACACGGATTGATCCACTTCCCAGATCGACCAAACAATCCATACAACGCTTGCCCAAGGCAGAGGACATCCCCGTAGCGGTAGTAAGTGTCACTCCTTGCATAGGAACAGATCTCAAACCCAAACGCCTAATTGTCGCATAAGAAATAAGAGAAGTAGTGGACCCTGTATCCACTAACACAGAAATGGGAATACCTTCAATATGCGCTGTCACCTCAAAGGACCTCGGCACCAAGTCAGACATAGGCGCTTTAGCTGAAAGCGCATGAATACGAGCCTGCTGCTGACGATTCGGCAGAGGAACCATGGGCCACTGAGGTGGCCTGAAACCAGGAACTGTAGGTCTGAAGGATGGATGAGCTGGCGCTGATCGAAGAGGAGGAGGAGAAATAACCTGAGGCATCGGACGGCTAACCCTCTACAGTGGAGTAAAACCACCTGCTCGCATACGGGAGAAGCAGAAATGGTCCAAGTGCCCCACCTTCCCACAATAAGAACACCTAAGATCAGCTCTCATCTGCTGAGCGGGCGGCGCTGAACGCCTCGGAGGAGAATCAACAGGCAGCCTCTTGCCGAGGAAAGGTGCACCCTGAAAGTCTGGTCGCGGCCTAGGAGCCATCGGTGCTCGCCTGCGGGACGCTCTATCTCCGTCCTGCTCTGCTCGCAAGGACATGCTCACCAGCTCCGCATACGAAGAAATGCTAGCACAGCAAATCTTCGATTGGATCTCAGGTCTCAGTCCCTCAGAGAAACGCCGCATCCTCATCGGTTGATCACCCAGGATCAAAGGAACATACCGCCCCAACTCAGTAAACCGGTTCTCATACTCCGTAACCGACAACCCTCCCTGGCGGAGGCGAAGGAACTCACTCTCCTTCTCATGTCGGTACGTCACCGGGAAATACTTCTCGTGGAAGCGCGCCTCAAACGCCTGTCACGACCAAACAAAGTCCTCCTCGACAGTGCGAAGCACACTGTCCCACCACAAACTGGCCTCCTTCTCAAACATGAAGGTGGCAAGCTCAACCTGCTCGACCTTAGAGTAGTACAATGGTCTCAGCATCTTAGAGATGCGGTCAATCTAATACTCGGCCTCCTCGGGTCTATGAGAACCCGCAAAAGTAGGAGGTCGCAAGCGCTGGAATCGCTTGAATGTGCCGCTGACACTGGCACTGACACTGGCACTCCCAGATGGAGGCATAGGTGAAATAGGTGGAGTCGCCCCTACTGACCGAGCAAAGATGCCAGCCATGGAGGAGAGGAACTCCTGCTGGTGCTGCTGCTGCTAAATCTGCTGCTGCTGCATCAACAACATCATCTGCTCAAACCTATCAACAGGTGGAGTAGATGAAGGTGCATGGCTCGGCTCAGGAACCGAGGGTGTGACTGGGGGAGCCATAGGTGTCGACCCAACACCGGCACGAGATGGACCCGCCTGCGGATCCGACTGGCTATCACTCAAGGGAGGAATCCCAGCAAGCGACTCAATCAGAGAGAGACGGGCCGAAGTCTTCGAACCCTTAGGAGGCATCCCTACATTCAACAGAGGATGCAACCTGTCAGATTCTAAGTCACATAATCCATCCACACAACAACACAGCACAACTCCAAAGGCAAACAACATGCATTCCATTAATCAAAATCGTCGCAATACAAGTAGTGCAGTAATACATGAATCACGACTAGGAAAGCATGAAAACAACAACATCTAACACTTCATCAACCACAGCAACTACAACCACAAACAACTACCACAACTACAACACTACAACACTCCAACTACAAGCCAACAACGGCTACACACAGAAAGAAAACACCAAACAAAGTAAAGACGACCACGACGATGCTACTCGTCGGAATCAGGAGATGGAGGCGGAGCACCCTTATCCTGCAAGCAACATAGGATAGACTTCAGAGTCCGAGACATCTTCTTAAACTTATGCTTAACAAAGCCTCGAAGATCAACCATCTCCTGGCGTAAAGCAGCTTGCCCTTCTTCAAGCTGTGTAAGACGGGCATCTCTGGCAGTCTGCTCTGCGCCCTGCTCTGGCACCACAGGAGGAGAGCTATCACTTGAATCCTGTGCCTCAATCTCTTCCTCGTCTTGCTCTGTTTCTTCCTCAGACTCCGCACCACCTTCAGCAAAACTCTCAACATCACCGCTCTCAGACTTAGCCTCACCCTCTAAGGCAAGCCGACCAGAACCAACCTCCATCAGCTTGAGAGTCCTCAAATTGATATGGCGAATAGGAACCGGCTTCTCAGCTCCAAGCCTATAGCCAGACTCATGTGCGATCTTGCAAATGAGGCGGCCAAAGGGAAGCGACTCGGTCCTTCTACTAGAACGAGCGATGAGAATAATCTGGCGCAGGACGTACGTCGGCACACACAACTTCGCTTCCTGCCCCACCTGATATAGGAAATCCACCATCAGGCGTGTACACTCGCTGTGGTTGCTCCACCTTGGATATACATTGAACGTAAAGATGTGGTGAAGCAAACGGAAGTCGTCCATCATGTGAGAAGCCAAAAGACTCCTATTCGGCTGCCATTCGACCAAACGACCACACAAGGATCGGGTGCGATGATCCCTCTCGCGCACACTTTTACATTCTTCTCACTGGCATGCACTTCCCCAAGTGGCACCTTCAAGAGTCGGGATATCAAAGCAACATTGACAATACCAACTCGACCGCTACCACAGGGAATCTTGAACTGCAGAGGATCCAGCGAAGGCTCCAGAATGTTGGCATAAAAGGCTTGAACAGTGCTAGCATTCGCGCGATACTCGCCTTCAAACAAGGGACCCCAACCAGCCGCTTCTAGGCACTCCAACAAGAAGAACTCACCAAAGATCCGCGGATCAACATGAGCCTCAGAAAGGACTCTATGCCCTTCATAGACTCCATGCGACAATTCTGCCAACAAAGTCCTACTAACGGGAGCTCGAGGATCGAGGTCACGCTTCGTCTGGAACTCGCGTGTGGCGGACGTGCTCGCGGCGGCTCCTCTCGGCCTTCGTGCACGGGTTGGGCGGCTCGGCCCGGCTTCATCCACGGGCGCTCTCTTCTTCCCCATCAAGGAAAGAAGGAAAGAAATGGAAAAGATGGCCGTCACAATCTCAAAGAGGGCCATGAGAAATGAGAGAAAGAAAGAAATAGGAAGATGGTGAAGCTTCCACACAACTATTAGCCAAATAGGGATTGCAAGGACTCAAATGAGAAGGAAACAAGGAGAAATCAGCAATGGAAAGGAAGCTTGGGAGATGAGGTGATGGGTTTGCACGAAAAATGGAGGAAGATGAAGATTTGGGAGAGATTTGAGAGGATTTGGAGAGGTTTTTGAAGAAAAGAAAAGCTTGGGAGTGAGTTTTGTGAATGAAATAGGTAAAAGGAAGGGATAAAAAGGTGGAGCCATGGAGAGGTGGGCCACATAAGACCTAGGGACGATCGGCCCGTGTCGGCCCGGCCCGCCTGACCCGGCGACCGGCGATCCCTCACCAAACCGGCGATGGCATCGCCGGTCTCTGGACATATCGGCGATGCCTCGCCTTTTGACGAGGCCCTCCTGGTCCCCCTTGGTCCCCCCCCCCCCCCCCCCCGGGTCCCACAGAAAATGCCCCGGTTGGCCCCTTGCGTAGTTTGACACCTATCGGGTCATTTTGACAGAAATCTGATTCAAATAGAGATTTCTGAAAGGTTTAAAGATGAAAAAGGGAGGATAGACCGTCTACACTCCTTAATAGAGGGTTTAGGAAAGGTTTCGGGTCGCTGTGTGTGATCAGGTAAGAGTACCGACTCGATCTCAGCGAAGGTCTTCAAGGAACTTTCGCCAATAAAAGCTACGGAGCACAAACACAAAGCATGATACACCCGCACCCAAATACATTAAAGTGATGACAACGTGCGGTGTGTGGCCATAACCCAGGTCCGGTTTAATCCAGATCATGCTCTGATACCAACTTGTAACGCCCTGAAATTCGGAGGTCGAGCATAACTCAGCTCCCGAGTTCCAAAACATCACTTATGCAACACATTTAATGAAGGATGTATGTTGACTGTATTAGTGCATAAAACATGGAATAGATTAAGCCAAAACACAAATATGATTCAGGGATAAGTGAATAAAGCAAGCGGAAGACTTATAGCAAAATATGTGTACAAGTGTAAATCCCTGAAGTACATATACAAGCCAGGTCGAATAAAAGTGTTATTTAACAAAATTATAAGTATCAAGTTACATCATTTAAGATCCCAAAAATAATCCCAAAGATCCCGCGCATCAGACCGAGGCTCGCTAGAACCCGTCTGAAAACTGCATATAGGAGAAGGCAGCCTCGTCTTCATCCAGCTCCTGCTCTGCCTCAGACGTCGCATCCACATCTGCAACATCAGGGCCTAAGACAGAGTCTGGTGGGTGTTTAACACCGTCCCAGAAACGTGGGAGTGAGTGATCAACTCAGTGGAACAATAAGGCACTGGTTAACATGTTATCAGTTCAATCAAACAGTAATGATAAAGCAGGACAATTAAATAAATCCTAAGTACTCTTATTAATGCAAGGATGAATGCAATATGATATGTGCCCTCACGCGTACACCCTCAACGTCTTCATCTTACGTTACGCATGACATCGTCTCAAAGTGTGCCACATCTACAAAGCACATGCAAATGCGGTGCATGGATATAATTACCAAGTTGTTATTAGTCCGTTTCACACAACAGGATTGGGAAGCTAAGATACCTTCCTCATGTCACCATCTAAACAGTGATCCATACTAGGGTCGTCAATCCTAGACATCTCATATGATCATATGTTTGAGGTCGAAGCAAAGGGCTCGTCACCAATCAATGCACGCTTTTCATGCCCTTCCTACCACAGTTCGGCTCGTCACCTCATTGCGGTATCCAGGTATGCTCGAGGTCACTACAAAGGGCTCGTCACCAATCAATGTAGGCCGACAGCACGAATATAGTGTCCCATACTACCATAATCAGCTCACGAGTTTAATTGTTCATTGTTCACTACGGGGAGGCTCGTCACCCCAGTGTAGGCCGACAGCTCGACCACGGTGTCCCATACCACCATGTCCGGCTCATGAGTCTTAGCGGATCAAGTACCATAGTTAATAGGATGTCACTGGTAAGTTCGGTACCTTAGATTCAAGCAGTAGCGTCCATACATGGTTAACATACATCGGACAATCGAGTTACTTGACGAACTCGATTAACACGAGCGCACGTTGAATTGAACGACATAGAGTGCACAAACACTCCGCGTGGCTAAACCACTGCCGCCAACTCTAATACGGCTCAGGTTCGTCTAATACGTCCTACGTGGTGAAAGCAATCTCAACCACGAATATAGAGTCGATTACCGATTTCCTGGACTAATGCATAGTCCCACACACCTTACACTACAACAGATATTCATATGGAATGTAAAACAGTAATGGAACAACAGCTCCAATCATGGTACATACGCATCTGAAGAATATCAACTTAACATAAATGTAAGCATAGGAGATGCTTGAATTTAAATAACTTGGAATGTAACTGCATAAAGGAAATCATGCGCATCAATAGGAGTATTGAGAATTACTTCTCAATGCCCATAATTAGTGTAATAAGTTACACTTAGATCATTCATGCATTTCTACAAACACTTAGTATACATGGAACAACATACATGACGTATGTTGGAATACATGCACTTAGACAATTCCTTTTACCAAGGAGTTGTCATACATGCATCTAGCATACATACATGACAAATAATCATGGCAAACACAAGTGTGTATTTTATACGTATACGGTACTTTATAAATACACATAGAATACACAAATCTCAATATAGCACATGCATATCAGGAAAGCAACATAAACACAACATTTGGCATGTGAAATCTCATCCATAACAAGAATAAATCACTAACTGGGATTGAAAGCCTTGAAAACCATAACCTATACACTTAAAGTCCTCACCTTAAGCGAAGAAAGAACCACCGAACTGATTTAGACGAGTTGTCTTCGTCAACGGCATTAGAATACCCTAGAACAAAGATGGAAATGAGATACAACAACACCAAGTCTAATCTAAGCTCTAACACAGGTTAGGGTTAGGTTAACTTACCCCAAAAGAACTCAGAATCTTCAGAAGAACGATTCAAAGTGAAGGTTCAAAGATGAAGAAGAACAAAGAAGAATCCAAGATGATTCACCAACTTATCTCTCTCACTTTCTCTCTCTTTTCCACTCTCTTTCCAAGCTAGGGTTAGAGAAAATCGTATGGAAAAAAGGGCTAGGGTTTAAGGACTATAAATAGGCCTTTACTTGATGAAAGTAACCCTAGGGACAAGGTATACTTAGGTTATAACCAAAGTAAGCCTTTCTCGATCCAAAGAAGCACTTCTGGTGGGCCTATAACCACGAAAGGTCGAACTTAAGCTCCTTGACCATGGATCTAGGTCAAGCAGAGTTTTCATACTGACCGGCTCTTCAGATCAGCCGTGGCGGACCACACTCAATTCAACGGTCACGGAAACTCGATCAGGTCCACAAGCACTAGGATATGCCTGGGCCAACCATCCTGATCAGAGGGTGAAATTGGGTCAGAATCCAACGGTGAGAATGCTTAAAATCGTCGCGCAAGCGACACGACTCAGATTTCAATAAAAGCTTAATAAATTCCAACCGTTCTCACACTCTTCACTCCGAACTCAAGCAAATCGACCCAGAACATCGGATCGACTTGATTTTCGAGGTGAAGATCAAGCCCAACTCGGTGACCGCAACAGCCTAAGATCATCGCCATCGGACTTTCGACGCGCGGTCTAGGTCCGATCCAGATCTTCCAAAAATTCCTCAGAACAACTGGATTTAGTGATGGATCCCAGATTTCAGAGTAACGTAGCGCTCACAAATCTACACGTTTAGAGCCATGCAGATATAATTTAAAGTGATTGATGCGAATTTCACAAGCAATCGAGTAAAGCGCTAATTACCCCAAAAATAACTACTTAAGGAAAGATTAGCACAGAAATTTCCAAGGTCGTTACATTTGATTATATGTTTTGATTTAGGTTATAGGTTATAGGTTTAGGTTTTAGGTTTTGGTTTTGGTTTTGATTTAGGTTATAGGATATAGGTTTAGGTTAAGGTTTAGGGAAAGGTAATAGGTTTTGATTTAGGTTATAGGTTATAGGTTTAGGTTTAGGTTTAGGTTATAGGTTATAGCTTTAGGGAATTGAGAATGGGTTATGGTTTAGGTTTAGGAAATCGGGTTCAGGTTCGGGATTGGGTTTAAGTTTGGGTTTTTAAGTTTAGATTTAGGTTTAGGTTAGGGAGTTGAGATTAGGATTAGGTGTAGGTTTAGGTTTAGGGAATTGAGTTTAGGTTATAGGTTTAGGGAGAGGTTAGGTTTAGGTAATAGGTTTTGGGATTTGAGAATAGTTTTAGGTTATAAGTATAGGTTTAGGTTAGGTTATAGGTTAAGGTTTAGGGATTTGAGTTTAGGTTATAGGATTAGGTTACGGTTTAGGTTTAGGTTATAGGTTTTGGGATTTGAGAATGGGTTTGGGTTTAGGTTATAGGTTTTGGTTTTGGTTTTGGTTTTAGTAATAGGTTTTGGTTTAGGTTATAGGTTTTTGAATTTGAGAATGGGTTCGAGTTTAGGTTATAGGTTTTGATTTTGGTTTAGGTTATAGGTTTTGATTTAGGTTATAGGTTATAGGTTTATGTTAAGGTTTAGGTTTAGGTTAAAGGTTTTAGGATTTGAGAATGAGTTCAAGTTTAGGTTATAGGTTTTGGTTTTGGTTTAGGTTATAGGTTTTGGTTTAGGTTATAGGTTTTGGGAGAGGTTAGGTTTAGGTTATAGGTTTTGGGATTTGGGAATAGTTTTAGGTTAAAAGTATAGGTTTAGGGTAGGTTATAGGTTATAGGTTTATTTTAAGGTTTAGGTTATAGGTTTTGGTTTTGGTTTTGGTTATAGGTTTTGGTTTAGGTTATCGGTTTTTGAATTTAAGAATGGGTTCGGGTTTAGGCTATAGGTTTTGGTTTTGGTTTAGGTTATAGGTTTTGATTTAGGTTATAGGTTATAGGTTTATGTTAAGGTTTAGGTTCAAGTTAAAGGTTTTGGGATTTGAGAATGAGTTCAAGTTTAGGTTATAGGTTTTGGTTTTGGTTTAGGTTATAGGTTTTGGTTTAGGTTATGGGTTTTGGGATTTGAGAATGGGTTCGGGCTTAAGTTATAGGTTTTGGTTTTGGTTTTGGTTATAGGTTTTGATTTAGGTTATAGGTTATTGGTTTAGGTTAAGGTTTAGGTTTAGGTTATAGGTTTTAGGATTTGAGAATGGGTTCGGGTTTAGGTTATAGGTTTTGGTTTTGGTATAGGTTTTAAGTTTTAGGATTTGAGAATGGGTTCGGGTTTAGGTTGTAGGTTTTGGTTTTGGTTTAGGCTATAGGTTTTGGTTTAGGTTATAGGTTTTGGGAGAGGTTAGGTTTAGGTTATAGGTTTTGGGATTTGGGAATAGTTTTAGGTTATAAGTATAGGTTTAGGTTAGGTTATAGGTTAAGGTTTAGGGATTTGACTTTAGGTTATCGGATTAGGTTACGGTTTAGGTTTAGGTTATAGGTTTTGGGATTTCAGAATGTGTTTGGGTTTAGGTTATAGGTTTTGGTTTTGGGTTTGGTTATAGGTTATGGTTTAGGTTATAGGTTTTTGAATTTGAGAATGGGTTCGGATTTATGCTATAGGTTTTGGTTTTAGTTTAGGTTATAGGTTTTGATTTAGGTTATAGGTTATAGGTTTATGTTAAGGTTTAGGTTTAGGTTAAAGGTTTTGGGATTTGAGAATGAGTTCAAGTTTAGGTTGTAGGTTTCGGTTTTGGTTTAGGTTATAGGTTTTGGTTTAGATTATAGATCTTGGGATTTGAGAATGGGTTCGGGCTTAGGTTATAGGTTTTGGTTTTGGTTTTAGTTTAGGTTATAGGTTTTGATTTAGGTTATAGGTTATAGGTTTAGGTTAGGGTTTAGGTTTAGGTTTTAGGTTTTGGGATTTGAGAATGGGTTCGGGTTTAGGTTATAGGTTTTGGTTTTGGTTTTGGTTATAAGTTTTGGTTTACCTTTTCGGTTTTTGAATTTGAGAATGGGTTCGGGTTTAGGCTATAGGTTTTGGTTTTAGTTTAGGTTATAGGTTTTGATTTAGGTTATAGGTTATAGGTTTATGTTAAGGTTTAAGTTTAGGTTAAAGGTTATGGGATTTGAGAATGAGTTGAAGTTTAGGTTATAGTTTTGGTTTTGGTTTTGGTTATAGGTTTTGGTTTAGGTTTGGGTTATAGGTTTTGATTTTGGTTTGGGTTATAGGTTTTGATTTAGGTTATAGGTTTTGGGTTTAGGTTAAGGTTTAGGTTTAAGTTATAGGTTTTGGGATTTGAGAATGGGTTCAGGCTTAGGTTATAGGTTTTGGTTTTGGTTTAGGTTATAGGTTTTGATTTAGGTTATAGGTTATAGGTTTCGGTTAAGGTTTAGGTTTAAGTTATAGGTTTTGGGATTTGAGAATGGGTTCGGGTTTAGGTTATAGGTTTTGGTTTAGGTTATAGGTTATACGTTTCGAGATTTGAGAATGGGTGCGGGTTTAGGTTATAGGTTTTAGTTTTGGTTTATGTTATAAGTTTTAATTTAGGTTATATGTTATAGGTTTATGTTAAGGTTTAGGTTTAGGTTAAAGGTTTTGGGATTTGAGAATGAGTTCAAGTTTAGGTTGTAGATTTTGGTTTTGGTTTAGGTTATAGGTTTTGGTTTAGGTTATAGGTTTTGGGATTTGAGAATGGGTTCGGGCTTAGGTTATAGGTTTTAGTTTTGGTTTAGGTTATAGGTTTTGGTTTAGGTTATAGGTTATAGGTTTAGGTTAAGGTTTAGGTTTAGGTTAAAGGTTTTGGGATTTGAGAATGAGTTCAAGTTTAGGTTATAGGTTTTGCTTTTGGTTTAGGTTATAGGTTTTGGGAGTGGTTAGGTTTATATTGTAGGTTTTGGGATTTGGGAAAAGTTTTAGGTTATAAGTATAGGTTTAGGTTAGGTTATAGGTTAAGGATTAGGGATTTGAGTTTAGGGTATAGGATTAGGTTACGGTTTAGGTTTAGGTTATAGGTTTTGGAATTTGACAATGGGTTCGGGTTTAGGTTATAGGTTTTGGTTTTGGTTTTGGTTATTGGTTTTGGTTTAGGTTATAGGTTTTTGAATTTGAGAATGGGTTTGGGTTTAGGCTATGGGTTTTGGTTTTGGTTTAGGTTATAGGTTTTGATTTAGGTTATAGGTTATAGGTTTATGTTAAGGTTTAGGTTTAGGTTAAACGTTTTGGGATTTGAGAATGAGTACAAGTTTAGGTTATAAGTTTTGGTTTTGTTTTAGGTTATAGGTTTTGGTTTAGGTTATAGGTTTTAGGATTTGAGAATGGGTTCAGGCTTAGGTTATAGGTTTTGGTTTTGGTTTAGGTTATAGGTTTTGATTTAGGTTATAGGTTATAGGTTTAGGTTAAGGTTTAGGTTTAGGTTATAGGTTTTGAGATTTGAGAATGGGTTCGGGTTTAGGTTATAGGTTTTGGTTTTGGTTTAGGTTATAGGTTTTGGGTGAGGTTTAGGTTATAGGTTTTGATTTAGGTTATAGGTTATAGGTTTATGTTAAGGTTTAGGTTTAGGTTAAAGGTTTTGGGATTTGAGAATAGGTTCAAGTTTAGGTTGTAGGTTTTGGTTTTGGTTTAGGTTATAGGTTTTGGTTTAGGTTATAGTTTTTGGGATTTGATAATGGGTTCGCGCTTAGGTTATAGGTTTTGGTTTTGGTTTAGGTTATATGTTTTGGTCTAGGTTATAGGTTATAGGTTCAGGTTAAGGTATAGGTTTAGGTTAAACGTTTTGGGATTTGAGAATGAGTTCAAGTTTAGGTTATAGGTTTTGGTTTTGGTTTAGGTTATAGGTTTTGGGAGTGGTTAGGTTTAGGTTATAGGTTTTGGGATTTGGGAATAGTTTTAGGTTATAAGTATAGGTTTAGGTTAGTTTATTGGTTAAGGTTTAGGGATTTGAGTTTAGGTTATAGGATTAGGTTACGGTTTAGGTTTAGGTTATAGGTTTTGGGATTTGAGAATGGGTTCGGGTTTAGGTGATAGGTTTTGGTTTTAGTTTAGGTTATACGTTTTGGGAGTGGTTAGGTTTAGGTTATAGGTTTTCGGATTCGGGAATAGTTTTAGGTTATAAGTATAGGTTTAGGTTAGGTTATAGGTTAAGGTTTAGGGATTTGAGTTTAGGTTATAGGATTAGGTTACGGTTTAGGTTTAGGTTATAGGTTTTGGGATTTGAGAATGAGTTCGGGTTTAAGTTATAGGTTTTGGTTTTGGTTTTGGTTATAGGTTTCGGTTTAGGTTATAGGTTTTTGAATTTGAGAATGGGTTCGGGTTTAGGCAGTAGGTTTTGGTTTTGGTTTAGGTTATAGGTTTTGATTTAGGCTATAGGTTATAGGTTTAGGTTAAGGTTTAGGTTTAGGTTAAAGGTTTTGGGATTTTAGAATGAGTTCAAGTTTATGTTATTGGTTTTGGTTTTGGTTTAGGTTATAGGTTTTGGTTTAGGTTATAGGTTTTGGGATTTGAGAATGGGTTCGAGCTTAGGTTATAGGTGTTGGTTTTGGTTATTGGTTTAGATTTAGGTTATTGGTTATAGGTTTTGGTTAAGGTTTAGGTTTAGGTTATAGGTTTTGGGATTTGAGAATGGGTTCGGGTTTAGGTTATAGGTTTTGGTTTTGGTTTAGGTTATTGGTTTTGGAATTTGAGAATGGGTTCGAGTTTAGGTTATAGGTTTTAGTTTTGGTTTAGGTTATAGGCATTGATTTAGGTTATAGGTTATAGGTTTATGTTAAGGTTTAGGTTTAGGTTAAAGGTTTTGGGATTTGAGAATGAGTTCAAGTTTAGGTTGTAGGTTTTGGTTTTGGTTTAGGTTATAGGTTTTGGGATTTGGGAATAGTTTTAGATCATAGGTTTTGGGATTTGGGAATAGTTTTAGGTTATAATTATAGGTTTAGGTTAGGTTATAGGTTAAGGTTTAGGGATTTGAGTTTAGGTTATAGGATTAGGTTACGGTTTAGGTTTAGGTTATAGGTTTTGGAATTTGAGAATGGGTTCGGGTTTAGGTTATAGGTTTTGGTTTTGGTTTTGGTTATAGGTTTTGGTTTAGGTTATAGGTTTTTGAATTTGAGAATGGGTTCGGGTTTAGGCTATAGGTTTTGGTTTTGGTTTAGGTTATAGGTTTTGATTTAGGTTATAGGTTATAGGTTTATGTTAAGGTTTAGGTTTAGGTTAAAGGTTTTGGGATTTGAGAACGAGCACAAGTTTAGGTTATAGGTTTTGGTTTTGTTTTATGTTATAGGTTTTGGTTTAGGTTATAGGTTTTAGGATTTGAGAATGGGTTCGGGCTTAGGTTATAGGTTTTGGTTTTGGTTTAGGTTATAGGTTTTGATTTAGGTTATAGGTTATAGGTTTAGGTTAAGGTTTAGGTTTAGGTTATAGGTTTTGGGATTTGAGAATGGGTTCGGGGTTAGGTTATAGGTTTTGGTTTTGGTTTAGGTTATAGGTTTTGGGTGAGGTTTAGGTTATAGGTTATAGGTTTATGTTAAGGTTTAGGTTTAGGTTAAAGGTTTTGGGATTCGAGAATGGGTTCAAGTTTAGGTTATAGGTTTTGGTTTTGGTTTCAGTTATAGGTTTTGGTTTAGGTTATAGTTTTTGGGATTTGAGAATGGGTTCGGGCTTAGGTTATAGGTTTTAGTTTTGGTTTAGGTTATAGGTTTTGGTTTAGGTTATAGGTTATAGGTTTAGGTTAAGGTATAGGTTAAGGTTAAAGGTTTTGGGATTTGAGAATGAGTTCAAGTTTAGGTTATAGGTTTTGGTTTTGGTTTAGGTTATAGGTTTTGGGAGTGGTTAGGTTTAGGTTATAGGTTTTGGGATTTGGGAATAGTTTTAGGTTATAAGTATAGGTTTAGGTTAGGTTATAGGTTAAGGTTTAGGGATTTGAGTTTAGGTTATAGGATTAGGTTACGGTTTAGGTTTAGGTTATAGGTTTTGGGATTTGAGAATGGGTTCGGGTTTAGGTGATAGGTTTTGGTTTTAGTTTAGGTTATAGGTTTTGGTTTTGGTTTAGGTTATACGTTTTGGGAGTGGTTAGGTTTAGGTTATAGGTTTTCGGATTCGGGAATAGTTTTAGGTTATAAGTATAGGTTTAGGTTGGTTTAGGTTAGGTTAGGGTTTAGTTTAGGTTATAGGTTTAGGTTAAGGTTTAGGTTTAGGTTAAAGGTTTTTGGATTTGAGAATGTGTTCTTGTTTAGGTTATAGGTTTTGGTTTTGGTTTAGGTTATAGGTTTAGATTATATGTTTTTGGATTTGAGAATGGGCTCTGGTTTAGGTTAAAGGTTTTGGTTTTGGTTTAGGTTATAGGTTTTGATTTAGGTTATAGGTTATAGGTTTATGTTAAGGTTTAGGTTTAAGTTAAAGGTTTTGGGATTTGAGAATGAGTTCGGGTTTAAGTTGTAGGTTTTGGTTTTGGTTTAGGTTATAGGTTTTGGAATTTGAGAATGGGTTCGAGTTTAGGTTATAGGTTTTAGTTTTGGTTTAGGTTATAGGCTTTGATTTAGGTTATATGTTATAGGTTTATGTTAAGGTTTAGGTTTAGGTTAAAGGTTTTGGGATTTGAGAATGAGTTCAAGTTTAGGTTGTAGGTTTTGGTTTTGGTTTAGGTTATAGGTTTTGGTTTTGGTTATAGGTATTGGGATTTGAGAATGGGTTCGGGCTTAGGTTATAGGTTTTGGTTTTGGTTTAGGTTATAGGTTTTGGTTTAGGTTATAAGTCATAGGTTTAGGTTAAGGTTTAGGTTTATTTTAAAGGTTTCGAGATTTGAGAATGAGTTCAAGTTTAGGTTATAGGTTTTGGTTTTGGTTTAAGTTATAGGTTTTGGTTTAGGTTATAGGTTTTGGGATTTGAGAATGGGTTCGGGCTTAGGTTATAGGTTTTGGTTTTGGTTTAGGTTATAGGTTTTGGTTTAGGTTATCGGTTATAGGTTTAGGTTAAGGTTTAGGTGTAGGTTAAAGGTTTTAAGATTTGAGAATGAGTTCAAGTTTAGGTTATAGGTTTTGGTTTTGGTTTAGGTTATAGGTTTTGGTTTAGGTTATAGGTTTTGGGAGAGGTTAGGCTTAGGTCATAGGTTTTGGGATTTGGGAATAGTTTTAGGTTATAATTGCAGGTTTAGGTTAGGTTATAAGTTAAGGTTTAGGGATTTGAGTTTAGGTTATATGATTAGGTTACGGTTTAGGTTTAGCTTATTGGTTTTGAAATTTGAGATTGGGTTCGGGTTTAGGTTATACGTTTTGGTTTTGATTTTGGTAATAGGTTTTGGTTTATGTTATAGGTTTTTGAATTTGAGAATGGGTTCGGGTTTAGGCTATAGGTTTTGGTTTTGGTTTAGGTTATAGGTTTTGATTTAGGTTATAGATTATAGGTTTATGTTAATGTTTAGGTTTAGGTTATAGGTTTAGGTTAAAGGTTTTGGGATTTGAGAATGTGTACAAGTTTAGGTTATAGGTTTTGGTTTAGGTTATAGGTTTTGGGATTTGAGAATGGGTTCGGGCTTAGGTTATAGGTTTTGGTTTTGGTTTAGGCTATAGGTTTTGATTTAGGTTATAGATTATAGGTTTAGGTTAAGGTTTAGGTTTAGGTTATAGGTTTTGGGATTTGAGAATGGGTTCGGGTTTAGGTTATAGGTTTTTGTTTTGGTTTAGGTTATAGGTTTTGGGAGAGGTTTAGGTTATAGGTTTTTATTTAGGTTATAGGTTATCGGTTTATGTTAAGGTTTAGGTTTTGGTTTAGGTTAAAGGTTTTGGGATTTGAGAATGAGTTCAAGTTTAGGTTGTAGGTTTTGATTTTGGTTTAGGTTATAGGTTTTGGTTTCGGTTACAGGTTTTGAGATTTGAGAATGGGTTCGGGCTTAGGTTATAGGTTTTGGTTTTGGTTTAGGTTATAGGTTTTGGGAGAGGTTGAGGTTATAGGTTTTGATTTAGGTTCTTGGTTATAGGTATATGTTAAGGTTTAGGTTTAGGTTAAAGGTTTTGGGATTTGAGAATGAGTTCAAGTTTAGGTTGTAGGTTTTGGTTTTGGTTTAGTTTATAGGTTTTGGGATTTGAGAATGGGTTCGGACTTAGGTTATAGGTTTGGGTTTTGGTTTAGGTTATAGGTTTTGATTTAGGTTATAGGTTATAGGTTTAGGTTATTGTTTAGGTTTAGGTTATAGGTTTTGGGATTTGAGAATGAGTTCGGGTTTAGGTTATAGGTTTTGGTTTTGGTTTAGGTTATAGGTTTGGGTTTGAGAATGGGTTCGGGTTTAGGCTATAGGTTTTGGTGTTGGTTTAGGTTATAGGTTTTGATTTAGGTTATAGGTTATAGGTTTATGTTAAGGTTTAGGTTTAGGTTAAAGGTTTTGGGATTTGAGAATGAGTTCAAGTTTAGGGTGTAGGTTTTGGTTTTAGTTTAGGTTATAGGTTTTGGTTTTGGTTATAGGCTTTGGGATTTGAGAATGGGTTCGGGCTTAGGTTATAGGTTTTGGTTTTGGTTTAGGTTATAGGTTTTGGTTTAGGTTATAGGTTATAGGTTTAGGTTAAGGTTTAGGTTTAGGTTAAAGGTTTTGAGATTTGAGAATGAGTTCAAGTTTAGGTTATAGGTTTTGGTTTTGGTTTAGGTTATAAGTTTTGGTTTAGGTTATAGGTTTTGGGAGAGGTTACGCTTAGGTCATAGGTTTTAGGATTTGGGAATAGTTTTAGGTTATAAGTGTAGGTTTAGGTTAGGTTATAGGTTAAGGTTTAGGGATTTGAGTTTAGGTTATATGATTAGGTTACGGTTTAGGTTTAGGTTATAGGTTTTGAAATTTGAGAATGGGTTCGGGTTTAGGTTATAGGTTTTGGTTTTGGTTTTGGTTATAGGTTTTGGTTTTTGTTATATGTTTTTGAATTTTAGAATGGGTTCGGGTTTAGGCTATAGGTTTTGGTTTTGCTTTAGGTTATTGGTTTTGTTTTAGGTTTTAGGTTAGAGGTTTATGTTAAGGTTTAGGTTTAGGTTTAAGGTTTTGGGATTTGAGAATGAGTACAAGTTTAGGTTATAGGTTTTGGTTTAGGTTATAGGTTTTAGGATTTGAGAATGGGTTCGGGCTTAGGATATATGTTTTGGTTCTGGTTTAGGTTATAGGTTTTGATTTAGCTGATAGGTTATAGGTTTAGGTTAAGGTTTAGGTTTAGGTTATAGGTTTTGGGATTTGAGAATGGGTTCGGGTTTAGGTTATAGGTTTTGGTTTTGGTTTAGGTTATAGGTTTTGGGAGAAGTTTAGGTTATAGGTTTTGATTTAGGTTATATGTTATAGGTTTATGTTAAGGTTTAGGTTTAGGTTTAGGTTAAAGGTTTTGGGATTTGAGATTGAGTTCAAGTTTAGGTTGTAGGTTTTGATTTTGGTTTAGGTTATAGGTTTTGGTTTAGGTTATAGGTTTTGAGATTTGAGAATGGGTCCGGGCATAGGTTATAGGTTTTGGTTTTGGTTTAGGTTATAGGTTTTGGGAGATGTTTAAGTTATAGGTTTTGATTTAGGTTATTGGTTATAGGTATATGTTAAGGTTTAGGTTTAGGTTAAAGGTTTTGGGATTTGAGAATGAGTTCAAGTTTAGGTTGTAGGTTTTGGTTTTGGTTTTGGTTTAAGTTATAGGTTTTGGGATTTGCGAATGGGTTCGGACTTAGGTTATAGGTTTGGGTTTTGGTTTAGGTTATAGGTTTTGATTTAGGTTATAGGTTATAGGTTTAGGTTATGGTTTAGGTTTAGGTTATAGGTTTTAGGATTTGAGAATGGGTTCGGGTTTAGGTGATAGGTTTTGGTTTTGGTTTAAGTTATAGGTTTTGGTTTAGGTTATAGGTTTTTAAATCTGAGAATGGGTTCGGGTTTAAGCTATAGGTTTTGGTTTTGGTTTATGTTATAGGTTTTGATTTAGGTTATAGGTTATAGGTTTATGTTAAGGTTTAGGTTTAGGTTAAAGGTTTTGTGATTTGAGAATGAGTTCAAGTTTAGGTTATAGGTTTTGGTTTTGGTTTAGGTTAGAGGTTTTGGTTTAGGTTATAGGTTTTGGGATTTGAGAATGGGTTCAGGCTTAGGTTATAGGTTTTGGTTATAGGTTTTGATTTAGGTTATAAGTTATAGGTTTTGGTTAAGGTTTTGGTTTAGGTTATAGGTTTTTGAATTTGAGAATGGGTTCGGGTTTAGGCTATAGGTTTTGGTTTTAGTTTAGGTTAAAGGTTTTGATTTAGGTTAGAGGTTTTGTTTTTGTAAAGGTTTAGGTTTTGGTTTTGGTTTTGGTTTAGGTTATAAGTTTTGATTTTGGTTATAGGTTATAGGTTTAGGTTAAGGTTTAGGTTTAGGTTTTAGGTTTTGGGATTTGAGAATGGGTTCGGATTTAGGTTATAGGTTTTGGTTTTGGTTTTGGTTATAGGTTTTGGTATAGGTTATAGGTTTTTGAATTTAAGAATGGGTTCGGGTTTAGGTCATAGGTTTTGATTTAGGTTACAGGTTTTTGGTTTTGGGATTTGAGAATGAGTTCAAGTTTAAGTTGTAGGTTTTGGTTTTGGTTTAGGTTATAGGTTTTGGGATTTGAGAATGGGTTCGGGCTTAGGTTATAGGTTTTGGTTTTGGTTTTAGTTTAGGTTATAGGTTTTGATTTAGGTTATAGGTTATAGGTTTAGGTTAAGGTTTAGGTTTAGGTTATAGGTTTTGGGATTTGAGAATGGGTTTGGGTTTAGGTTATAGGTTTTGGTTTTGGTTTTGGTTATAGGTTTTGGTTTAGGTTATAGATTTTTGAATTTGAGAATGGGTTCGGGTTTGGGCTATAGGTTTTGGTTTTGGTTTAGGTTATAAGTTTTAATTTAGGTTATAGGTTATAGGTTTATGTTAAAGTTTAGGTTTTGGATAAAGGTTTTGGGATTTGAGAATGAGTTCAAGTTTTGGTTGTAGGTTTTGGTTTTGGTTTAAGTTATAGGTTTTGGTTTAGGCTAAGGTTTTGGGATTTGAGAATGGATTCGGGCTTAGGTTATAGGTTTTAGTTTTGGTTTTAGTTTAGGTTATAGGTTATGATTTCGCTTATAGGTTATAGGTTTAGGTTAAGGTTTAGTTTAGGTTATAGGTTTAGGGATTTGAGAATGGGTTCGGGTTTAGGTTATAGGTTTTGGTTTTGGTTTTGGTTTTGGTTATAGGTTTTGGTTTAGGTTATCGGTTTTTGAATTTGAGAATAGGTTCGGGCTTAGGTTATAGGTTTTGGTTTTGGTTTGGTTATAGGTTTTGATTTAGGTTATAGGTTATAGGTTTAGGTTAAGGTTTAGGTTTAGGTTATAGGTTTTGGGATTTGAGAATGGGTTCGGGTTTAGGTTATAGGTTTTGGTTTTGGTTTAGGTTATAGGTTTCGGGATTTGAGAATGGGTTCGGGTTTAGGTTATAGGTTTTAGTATTGGTTTAGGTTATAGGTTTTGGTTTAGGTTATAGGTTTTGGGAGAGGTTAGGTTTAGGTTGTAGGTTTTGGGATTTGGGAATTGTTTTAGGTTATAAGTATAGGTTTAGGTTAAGTTATAGGTTAAGGTTTAGGGATTTGAGTTTAGGTTATCGGATTAGGTTACGGTTTAGGTTTAGGTTTTAGGTTTTAGGATTTCAGAATGGTTTCGGGTTTAGGTTATAGGTTTTGGTTTTGGGTTTGGTTATAGGTTTTGGTTTAGGTTATAGGTTTTGGTTTAGGTTATAGGTTTTTGAATTTGAGAATGGGTTCGGGTTTAGGCTATAGGTTTTGGTTTTATTTTAGGTTAAAGGTTTTGATTTAGGTTAGAGGTTATAGGTTTATGTTAAGGTTTAGGTTTAGGTTAAAGTTTTAGGGATTTGAGAATGAGTTTAAGTTTAGGTTATAGGTTTAAGTTATGGGTATTGGGATTTGAGAATGGGTTCGGGCTTAGGTTATAAGTTTTGGTTTTGGTTATAGGTTTTGATTTAGGTTATAGGTTATAGGTTTAGGTTAAGGTTTAGGTTTAGGTTATAGGTTTTGGGATTTGAGAATGGGTTCGGGTTTAGGTTATAGGTTTTGGTTTTGGTTTAGGTTATAGGTTTTGGAATTTGAGAATGGGTTTCGAGTTTAGGTTATAGGTTTTAGTTTTGGTTTAGGTTATAGGCTTTGATTTAGGTTATAGGTTATAGGTTTATGTTAAGGTTTAGGTTTAGGTTAAAGGTTTTGGGATTTGAGAATGAGTTCAAGTTTAGGTTGTAGGTTTTGGTTTTGGTTTAGGTTATAGGTTTTCATTTTGGTTATAGGTTTTTGGATTTGAGAATAGATTCGGGCTTAGGTTATAGGTTTTGATTTTGGTTTCGGTTATAGGTTTTGGTTTAGGTTATATGTTATAGGTTTAGGTTATGGTTTATGTTTAGGTTAAAGGTTTTGAGATTTGAGAATGAGTTCAAGTTTAGGTTATAGGTTTTTGTTTTGGTTTAGGTTATAGGTTTTGGGAGAGGTTAGGCTTAGGTCATAGGTTTTGGGATTTGGGAATAGTTTTAGGTTATAATTGTAGGTTTAGGTTAGGTTATAGGTTAAGGTTTAGGGATTTGAGTTTAGGTTATATGATTAGGTTACGGTTTAGGTTTAGGTTATTGGTTTTGAAATTTGAGAATGGGTTCGGGTTTAGGTTACAGGTTTTGGTTTTGATTTTAGTTATAGGTTTTGGTTTAGGTTATAGGTTTTTGAATTTGAGAATGGGTTCGGGTTTAGGCTATAGGTTTTGGTTTTGTTTTAGGTTATAGGTTTTGATTTAGGTTATAGGTTATAGGTTTATGTTAAGGTTTAGGTTTAGGTTATAGGTTTAGGTTAAAGGTTTTGGGATTTGAGAATGTGTACAAGTTTAGGTTATTGGTTTTGGCTTAGGTTATAGGTTTTGGGATTTGAGAATGGGTTCGGGCTTAGGTTATAGGTTTTGGTTTTGGTTTAGGTTATAGGTTTTGATTTAGGTTATAGATTATAGGTTTAGGTTAAGGTTTAGGTTTAGGTTATAGGTTTTGGGATTTGAGAATGGGTTCGGGTTTAGGTTATAGGTTTTGGTTTTGGTTTAGTTTATAGGTTTTGGGAGAAGTTTAGGTTATTGGTTTTTATTTAGGTTATAGGTTATAGGTTTATGTTAAGATTTAGGTTTAGGTTTAGGTTAAAGGTTTTGGGATTTGAGAATGAGTTCAAGTTTAGGTTGTAGGTTTTGATTTTAGTTTAGGTTATAGGTTTTCGTTTTGGTTATAGGTTTTTGGATTTGAGAATGGATTCGGGCTTAGGTTATACGTTTTGATTTGGGTTTCGGTTTTGGTTTCGGTTATAGGTTTTGGTTTAGGTTATATGTTATAGGTTTAGGTTATGGTTTATGTTTAGGTTAAAGGTTTTGAGATTTGAGATTGATTTTGGTTTAGGTTATAGGTTTTGGTTTAGGTTATAGGTTTTGGGAGAGGTTAGGCTTAGGTCATAGCTTTTGGGATTTGGGAATAGTTTTAGGTTATAATTGTAGGTTTAGGTTAGGTTATAGGTTAAGGTTTAGGGATTTGAGTTTAGGTTATATGATTAGGTTACGGTTTAGGTTTAGGTTATTGGTTTTGAAATTTGAGAATGGGTTCGGGTTTAGGTTACAGGTTTTGGTTTTGATTTTAGTTATAGGTTTTGGTTTAGGTTATAGGTTTTTGAATTTGAGAATGGGTTCGGGTTTAGGCTATAGGTTTTGGTTTGGTTTTGGTTTAAATGGGTTTTGGTTTAGGTTATTAGGTTTGGTTTAGGTTAAGGTTTTGGTTTAGGTTATAGGTTTAGGTTAAGGTTTTGGGTTTTGGGATAGGTAAAGGTTTAGGTTTTGGTTTTGGTTAAGTTATAGGTTTTGGGATTTGAGAATGGGTTCGGGCTTAGGTTATAGGTTTTGGTTTTGGTTTAGGTTATAGGTTTGGTTTGGGTTATAGGTTATAAGATTTAGGTTTAGGTTTTAAGTTTAGGTTTAGGTTTTGGGATTTGAGAATGGGTTCGGGTTTAGGTTATAGGTTTTGGTTTTGGTTTAGGTTTATAGGTTATAGGTTTAGGTTTAGGTTATAGGTTTAGGTTTTCATTTAGGTTATAGGTTATAGATTTAAGGTTTAGGTTTAGGTTAAAGGTTTTGGGATTTGAGAATGAGTTCAAGTTTAGGTTGTAGGTTTTGGTTTTAGTTTAGGTTATAGGTTTTGGTTTAGGTTATAGGTTTTGGGATTTGAGGAATAGTTTTAGGGTTAGGTTATTGGTTTTGGTTTGGTTTAGGTTTTGGTTTTGGTTTGGCTTATAAGTTTTAATTTAGGTTATAGGTTATAGGTTTATGTTAAAGTTTTGGTTTAGGTTAAAGGTTTTGGGATTTGAGAATGAGTTCAAGTTTAGGTTGTAGGTTTTGGTTTTTGTTTAGGTTATAGGTTTTGGTTTAGGTTAAGGTTTTGGGATTTGAGAATGGGTTCGGGCTTAGGTTATAGGTTTTGGTTTTGGTTATAGGTTTGGATTTAGGTTTGGTTTAGGTTTTGGTATTTGAGAATGGATTCGGGCTTAGGTTATAGGTTTTGGTTTTGGTTTGGTTATAGGTTTTGATTTAGGTTATAGGTTATAGGTTTAGGTTAAGGTTTAGGTTTAGGTTATAGGTTTTGGGATTTGAGTTAGGTTTAAGGTTTAGGTTAAGGTTTTGGTTTTAGTTTAGGTTATGTTATTGGTTTTGGTTATAGGTTTTGGATTTAGATGGTTCGGGTTTAGGTTATAGGTTTTGGTTTTGTTAGGTTATAGGTTTTGTTTATGTTAAGGTTTTAAGGTTTAGGTTTAAAGGTTTTGGATTTGAGAATAGGTTTAAGGTTTAGGTTATAGGTTTTGGTTTTAGTTTAGGTTTTAAGTTTTGGTTTAGGTTATAGGTTTTGGGAGAGGTTAGGCCAGGTTATAGGTTTTAGGTTTTGGGGAATAGTTTTAGGTTATAAGGTTTAGGTTTAGGTTAGGTTTATTTAGGTTAAGGTTTGGGATTTGAGTTTGGGTTTAGGTTAGGTTTTGGTTTTAGGTTTAGGTTATAGGTTTTGGAATTTGTGAATGGGTTCGGGTTTAGGTTATAGGTTTTGGTTTTGGTTCTGGTTATAGGTTTTGTTTAGGTTATAGGTTTTTGAATTTGAGAATGGGTTCAGGTTTAGGCTATAGGTTTTGGTTTTGGTTTAGGTTATAGGTTTTGTTTTAGGTTATAGGTTATAGGTTTATGTTAAGGTTTAGGTTTAGGTTATAGGTTTTGGGATTTGAGAATGAGTACAAGTTTAGGTTATAGGTTTTGGTTTAGGTTATAGGTTTTGGGATTTAAGAATGGGTTCGGGCTTAGGTTATAGGTTTTGGTTTTGGTTTAGGTTATAGGTTTTGATTTAGGTTATAGGTTATAGGTTTAGGTTAAGGTTTAGGTTTAGGTTATAGGTTTTGGGATTTGAGAATGGGTTCGGGTTTAGGTTATAGGTTTTGGTTTTGGTTTAGGTTATAGGTTTTGGGAGAGGTTTAGGTTATAGGTTTTGATTTAGGTTATATGTTATAGGTTTATGTTAAGGTTTAGGTTTAGGTTTAGGTTAAAGGTTTTAGGATTTGAGATTGAGTTCAAGTTTAGGTTGTAGGTTTTGATTTTGGTTTAGGTTATAGGTTTTGGTTTAAGTTATAGTTTTTGAGATTTGAGAATGGGTTCGGGCATAGGTTATAGGTTTTGGGATTTGAGAATGGGTTTGGGTTTAGGTGATAGGCTTTGGTTTTGGTTTAGGTTATAGGTTTTGGTTTAGGTTATAGGTTTTTGAATTTGAGAATGGGTTCGGGTTTAAGCTATAGGTTTTGGTTTTGGTTTATGTTATAGGTTTTGATTTAGGTTAGAGGTTATAGGTTTATGTTGAGGTTTAGGTTTAGGTTAAAGGTTTTGGGATTTGAGAATGGGTTCGGATTTAGGTTATAGGTTTTGGTTTTGGTTTTGGTTATTGGTTTTGGTTTAGGTTATAGGTTTTTGAATTTGAGAATGGGTTCGGGTTTAGGCTATAGGTTTTGGTTTTGGTTTAGGTCATAGGTTTTGATTTAGGTTATAGGTTATAGGTTTTAGGATTTGAGAATGAGTTCAAGTTTAGGTTGTAGGTTTGGTTTTCGTTTAGGTTATAGGTTTTGGTTTAGGTTATAGGTTATACGTTATAGGTTAAGGTTTAGGTTATAGGTTAAGATTTAGGTTATAGGTTTTGATTTAGGTTATATGTTTAGGTTTAGGGTATAGGTTTTGGGATTTGAGAATGGGTTTGAAGGTTTAGGTTATAGGTTTTTGGTTTTGGTTTTGGTTTAATTAGGTTTTGGTTTAGGTTATAGGTTTTGTGATTTGAGAATGGGTTTGGGTTTGGGTTATAGGTTTTGGTTTTGGTTTAGGTTTAAGTTTTAATTTAGGTTTTATTTAGGTTATAGGTTTAATATTAAAGGTTTAGGTTTAGGTTAAGGTTTTGGGATTTGAGAATGGAGTTAAGTTTATTGGTTAAGGTTTTGGGTTTTGGTTTAGGTTTAGGTTTTGGTTTAGGTTAAGGGTTTTGGGATTTGAGAATGGGTTCGGGCTTAGGTTATAGGTTTTAGTTTTGGTTTTTTAGGTTATAGGTTTGGATTTGGTTATAGGTTATAGGTTTAGGTTAAGGTTTAGGTTTAGGTTAAGGTTTTGGGTTTGGTTTAGGTTGGTTTAGGTTATAGGTTTTGGTTGGTTATTAGGTTATAGGTTTTGGGATTTGGATAGGTTTAGTTTAGGTTATAGGTTTTAAGGTTTAGGATAGGTTTGAAGGTTTAGGTTATAGGTTTTAGGTTTGGTTTAGGTTATAGGTTTTGGATTTAAAGGGTTAGGTTAGGTTTAGGTTTTGTTTTGGTTTAGGTTTAGGTTTTTAGGTTATAGGTTTTGGAATTTGAGAATGGTTCGGGTTTAGGTTATAGGTTTTGGTTTTGGTTTAGGTTATAGGTTTGGTTTAGAAGGTTTAGGTTTAGGTTATTTAGGTTTTTAGGTTAAATAGGTTTAGGTTAATAGGTTTTGGGTTTAGGTTATAGGTTTAAGGTTTTAGGGTTTAGGTTAGGTTATAGGTTTTGGGATTTGGGAATTGTTTAGGTTATAAGTTTAGGTTTAGGTTTAGGTTTAGGTTAAGGTTTAGGGATTTGGTTTAGGTTATAGGTTTAGGTTGGTTTAGGTTTAGGTTATAGGTTTTGGGATTTAGAATAGTTTAGGTTTAAGGTTATAGGTTTTGGTTTTGGTTTGGTTATAGGTTTGGGTTTAGGTTATAGGTTTTTATTTAGGTTATAGGGGTTTAGGTTTAGTTTGATTTGGTTAAGGTTATAGGTTTATAATTTAGGTTTAAGGTTATAGGTTTAGGTTAAAGGTTTTGGGTTTAGGTTAAAGTTTTAGGGTTTAGGTTTGGTTTAAGTTTAGGTTTAGGTTTATTTAGGTTATAGGTTTTGGGATTTGAGAATGGGTTCGGGTTTAGGTTATAGGTTTTGGTTTGGTTTAGGTTATAGGTTTTGGGATTTGATAATGGGTTCTGGTTTAGGTAATAGATTTTGGATTTGAGAATGAGTTTAGGTAATAGGTTTTGGGATTTGGGAATAGTTTTAGGTTATAAGTTTAGGTTTAGGTTAGGTTATAGGTTAAGGTTTTGGGATTTGAGTTTAGGTTATAGGTTTGGGATAATGGTTTGGGTTTAGGTTATAGGTTTGGTTTTAAGTTAGGTTATTGGTTTTGGGAGAGGTTTAGGTTATAGGTTTTGATTTAGGTTATTGGTTATTGGTATATGTTAAGGTTTAGGTTTAGGTTAAAGGTTTTGGGATTTGAGAATGAGTTCAAGTTTAGGTTGTAGGTTTTGGTTTTGGTTTAGGTTATAAGTTTTTGGATTTGAGAATGGGTTCGGAATTAGGTTATAGGTATGGGTTTTGGTTTAGGTTATAGGTTTGGATTTAGGTTATAGGTTATAGGTTTAGGTTTAGGTTTAGGTTTAGGTTAAAGGTTTTGGATTTGAGAATGAGTTCAAGTTTAGGTTATAGGTTTTGGGTTTTGGTTTAGGTTATAGGTTTTGGTTTAGGTTATAGGTTTTGGGAGAAGTTAGGCTTAGGTTATAGGTTTTGGGTTTGGTAGGTTTTAGGTTATAAGAGTTTAGGTTTAGGTTTAGGTTTAGGTTAAGGTTTGGATTTGAGTTTAGGTTTAGGTTAGGTTTTTAGGTTTTGGTTTAGGTTATAGGTTTTGGAATTTGAGAATGGGTTTTGGGGTTTGGTTTATTTGGTAAGGTTTAGGTTTGGATGTTTAGGTTTTATTTAAAGGTTTTGGTTTAGGTTATTTAGGTTTTTTGGTTTAGGATAGGTTGTTGGTTTAGGTTATAGGTTTTGTTAAGGTTTAGGTTTGGTTAAGGTTTTGTTTTTGGTTTAGGTTTAGGTTTTGGTTTAGGTTTAGGTTTTGGATTTGAGAATGGGTTCGGGCTTAGGTTATAGGTTTTGGTTTTGGTTTAGGTTATAGGTTTTGATTTAGGTTATAGATTATAGGTTTAGGTTAAGGTTTAGGTTTAGGTTATAGGTTTTGGGATTTGAGAATGGGTTCGGGTTTAGGTTATAGGTTTTGGTTTTAGTTTAGGTTATAGGTTTTGGGAGAGGTTTAGGTTATTGGTTTTTATTTAGGTTATAGGTTATAGGTTTATATTTAGGTTATAGGTTATAGGTTTATATTTAGGTTTAGGTTTAGGTTTAGGTTAAAGGTTTTGGGATTTGGGAATGAGTTCAAGTTTAGGTTGTAGGTTTTGATTTTAGTTTAGGTTATAGGTTTTAGTTTAGGTTATAGGTTTTGAGATTTGAGAATGGGTTCGGGCTTAGGTTATTGGTTTTGGTTTTGGTTTAGGTTATTGGTTTTGGGAGAGGTTTAGGTTATAGGTTTTGATTTAGGTTATTGGTTATTGGTATATGTTAAGGTTTAGGTTTGGTTTTGGTTTATGTTATAGGTTTTGATTTAGGTTAGAGGCTATAGGTTTATGTTAAGGTTTAGGTTTAGGTTAAAGGTTTTGGGATTTGAGAATGAGTTCAAGTTTAGGTTATAGGTTTTGGTTTTGGTTTAGGTTAGAGGTTTTGGTTTAGGTTATGGGTTTTGGGATTTGAGAATGGGTTCGGGCTTAGGTTATAGGTTTTGGTTATAGATTTTGATTTAGGTTATAAGTTATAGGTTTTGGTTAAGATTTAGGATTAGGTTATAGGTTTTTGAATTTGAGAGTGGGTTCGGGTTTAGGCTATAGGTTTTGGTTTTAGTTTAGGTTAAAGGTTTTGATTTAGGTTAGAGGTTATAGGTTTTTGTTAAGGTTTATGTTTAAGTTAAAGGTTTTGGGATTTGAGAATGAGTTCAAGTTTAAGTTGTAGGTTTTGGTTTTGGTTTAGGTTATAGGTTTTGGTTTAGGTTATAGGTTTTGGGATTTGAGAATGGGTTCGGGCTTAGGTTAATGGTTTTGGTTTTGGTTTTGGTTTTGGTTATAGGTTTTGATTTAGGTTATAGGTTATAAGTTTAGGTTAAGGTTTAGGTTTAGGTTTTAGGTTTTGGGATTTGAGAATGGGTTCGGGTTTAGGTTATAGGTTTTGGTTTTGGTTTTGGTTATAGGTTTTGGTTTAGGTTATAGGTTTTTGAATTTGAGAATGGGTTCGGGTTTAGGTTATAGGTTTTGGTTTTGGTTTAGGTTATAGGTTTTGATTTAGGTTATAGGTTATAGGTTTTAGGATTTGAGAATGGGTTCGGGTTTAGGTAATAGTTTTTGGTTTTCGATTAGGTTATAGGTTTTGGGATTTGAGAATGGGTTCGGGTTTAGGTTATAAGTTTTGATTTTGGTTTAGGTTTAGGTTATAGGTTTTGGTTTAGGTTATAGGTTTTGGGATTTGAGAATGGGTTTGGGTTTAGGTTATAGGTTTTGGTTTTGGTTTTGGTTATAGGTTTTTTAGGTTATAGGTTTTTTTAGAATTTTAGGTTTTCTTATTTTGGTTTAGGTTTAAGTTTAATTTAGGTTATAGGTTTAGGTTTTGTTAAGTTTTGGTTTAGGTTAAAGGTTTTGGGATTTGAGAATGAGTTCACGTTTAGGTTATAGGTTTTGGTTTTGGTTTTTGTTATAGGTTTTTGTTTAGGTTATCGGTTTTTGAATTTGAGAATAGGTTCGGGCTTAGGTTATAGGTTTTGGTTTTGGTTTGGTTATAGGTTTTGATTTAGGTTATAGGTTATAGGTTTAGGTTAAGGTTTAGGTTTAGGTTATAGGTTTTGGGATTTGAGAATGGGTTCGGGTTTAGGTTATAGGTTTTGGTTTTGGTTTTGGTTATAGGTTTTGGGAGAAGGGTTGGTTTAGGTTATAGGTTTTGTTTTGTTTTAGGTTATAGGTTTATTAGGTTTAGGTTAAGGTTTAGGTTTTAGGTTTAGGTTTAGGTTATAGGTTTTGGGATTTGAGTTTGGTTTCGGGTTTAGGTTTAGGTTTGGTTTGGTTTAGGTTATAGGATTTGAGAATGGTTCGGGTTTAGGTTATAGGTTTTGGTTTTGGTTTAGGTTAATGGTTTAGAAGGTTAGGTTTAGGTTATAGGTTTTGGGATTTGAGAATTGGGTTAGATAGGTTTTGGTTAGTTTTAGGTTTAGTTTTGGATTTGGTTTAGGTTATAGGTTTTGGTTTGGTTTAGGTTATAGGTTTTGAATTTAGAATGGGTTTGGGTTTAGGTTATAGGGGTTTTTTTGGTTTAGGTTTGGTTTGGTTTTGGTTTAGGTTATAGGTTTTTGAATTTGAGAATGGGTTGGGTTTAGGCTATAGGTTTTGTTTTTGGTTAAGGTTTTATTTAGGTTAGGTTATAGGTTTATGTTAAGTTTGGTTTAGGTTAAAGGTTTTGGGATTTGAGAATGAGTTCAAGTTTAGGTTATAGGTTTTGGTTTTGGTTTATGTTATAGGTTTTGGTTTAGGTTATGTGTTTTGGGATTTGAGAATGGGTTCGGGCTTAGGTTATAGGTTTTGGTTTTGGTTTTGGTTATAGGTTTTGATTTAGGTTATAGGTTATAGGTTTTGGTTAAGGTTTAGGTTTTGGTTATAGGTTTTGGGATTTGAGAATGGGTTCGGGTTTAGGTTATAGGTTTTGGTTTTGGTTTTGGTTATAGGTTTTGGTTTAGGTTATAGGTTTAGGCTATAGGTTTTGATTTTGGTTTAGGTTATAGGTTTTGATTTAGGTTATAGGTTATAGGTTTATGTTAAGGTTTAGGTTTCGGTTAAAAGTTTTGGGATTTGAGAATGAGTTCAAGTTTAGGTTATAGGTTTTGGTTTTGGTTTAGGTTAAAGTTTTGGTTTAGGTTATAGGTTTTGGGATTTGAGAATGGGTGCGGGTTTAGGTTATAGGTTTTGGTTTTGGTATAGGTTATAGGTTAAGGTTTAGGGATTTGAGTTTAGGTTTATAGGATTTGAGTTAAGGTTTAGGTTTTGGTTTTAATTTAGGTTATAGGTTATGGGTTATGGGTTTAGGTTAAGGTTATAGGTTTAGGTTTAGGTTTAGGTTATAGGTTTTGGGATTTGAGAATGGGTTCGAGTTTAGGTTTAGGGTTTAGGGTTAGGGTTTAGGGTTTAGGGTTAGGGTTTAGGGTTTAGGGTTTAGGGTTTAGGGTTTTGAGTTTAGGTTATAGGTTTAGGGAAAGGTTAGGTTTAGGTTATAGGTTTTGGGATTTGGGAATAGTTTTGGTTTATAAGTATAGGTTTAGGTTAGGTTATAGGTTAAGGTTTAGGGATTTGAGTTTAGGCTATCGGTTTAGGTTTAGGTCTAGGTTGAGGTTTAGGTTATAGGTTAAGGTTTTAGGTCATAGGTTTTGGTTGTTAAGGTTTAGGTTTAGGAAATCGGGTTTGGGTTCGGGATCGGGTTTATGTTTGGGTTTTCAAGTTTAGGTATAGGTTTAGGTTAGGGTGTTAAGATTAGGATTAGGTGTAGGTTTAGGTTTAGGGATTTGAGAATACATTTAGGTTATAGGTTTAGGTTTAGGTTTTAGGTTTTAGGTTAAGGTTATATGTTTTGGTCAAGGTTTAGGTTTAAGTTAAGGTTGAGGTTTAGGTTATAGGTTAAGGTTTTAGGTCATACGTTTTGGTTTAGGTTAAGGTTATAGGTATAGGTTAAGGTTTAGGTTTAGGTTTAGGTTATAAGATATAGGTTTAGGTAATTGAGAATAGGTTAAGGTTTAGGTTTAGGGATTTGAGAATACATTTAGGTTATAGGTTTAGGTTTAGGTTTTAGGTTTTAGGTTAAGGTTATATCTTTAGGTTAAGGTTTAGGTTTAAGTTAAGGTTGAGGTTTAGGTTATAGGTTAAGGTTTTAGGTCATAGGTTTTGGTTTTGGTTATAGGTTATAGGTATAAGTTAAGGTTTAGGTTTAGGTTTAGGTTATAAGATATAAGTTTAGGGAATTGAGAATAGGTTAAGGTTTAGGTTTAGGAAATCGGGTTTGGGTTCGGGATCGGGTTTATGTTTGGGTTTTCAAGTTTAGGTATAGGTTTAGGTTAGGGAGTTAAGATTAGGATTAGGTGTAGGTTTAGGTTTAGGGATTTGATAATACATTTAGGTTATAGGTTTAGGTTTAGGTTTTAGGTTTTAGGTTAAGGTTATATCTTTAGATTAAGGTTTAAGTTTAAGTTAAGGTTGAGGTTTAGGTTATAGGTTAAGGTTTTAGGTCATAGGTTTTGGTTTTGGTTATAGGTTATAGGTATAAGTTAAGGTTTAGGTTTAGGTTTAGGTTATAAGATATAGGTTTAGGGAATTGAGAATAGGTTAAGGTTTAAGTTTAGATTTTGGGTTTAGGTTTAGGTTTTAGGTTTTAAGTTAAGGATTAGGTTTAGGTTAAGGTTGAGGTTTAGGTTATAGGTTAAGGTTTTAGGTCATAGGTTTTGGTTTTGGTTAAGGGTTTGGTCCCTGCAAATTCAGATATAAACACGACCATCCGACACAAATGCCAGGCCCTTCCAATGCTGTCCATAAAAAATAGACAGCTTCATCATGGTAATAATAGCAGTTCCCTCTTTCCAGGGAGCCCCGCTCTTCCGAATAGCTCCAATGCACATCCGGGTCTGCTCCATTAATTTCGATCAAATACATAAACACGACCTGTCAAAATGGTCAGGCCCCTCCAATGCTGTCCATAGGAAATGGACAGCTTCATCATGGTCATAACAGCGGTTCCCACCTTCCAGGGACCCCCGCTCATCCGGATAGCTCCGACACACATCCGGGTCTGCTCCATTAATTTTGAACAAATTTAATGGAGCAAATACGTAACCACTTGGTCCCAAATACTTACTTTATAAAAGAAAATCTCCCCTGTTTTCTCAAATTTTCTATTTCGATCTTTTTTAGCTCAAATCCATGTCAATGCATGAGAATCATGCATAAACATGGATTTTAACGAAAATACATGAGGGAAATTACAACATAGATATCATGCACATGATATCACATAATATATTGTTTGATGAACTACACATGTACATTCTTGACAAGAGACATACCAAATGCTTGAATCTGAAATATGCAGCTCCAACCCTCCCACATGCAACATCCACCTGAAAGAATGCACATAACCGTCATGCTTGAGTAATCAATATAGGAATGTACAAGTAAAACTATAAAACCAGAGATACTCACTGCATTTTCAAGATCTCCTCCATAATTGACGATTCATTCTAAAGCCCTTCTCCCTCCTTTACCTGGGCTTGGGACCGGCAATGCAAGGAGTTGCATTGGCGGAGTTAAAAAAGAGCTTAAGCTCCATTTGGTTTTAAAAAATATATATTTTTTTAT